>NC_135265.1:124009782-124674067 GCF_051311805.1 Agelaius phoeniceus
ATATTCTGACTAAAAGAAATGAGCATTAAGAACAGAGGTAAATGGGTATAAATGTTAGATGTGAAAGCATCTGATCTCTGATGAGATCATGAAATCCAGCTAGGATTTGTAAGGATACAAATTTGGCCAGTTGCCTTATTAATGATTTGAAAGTAAATATAAAGTCACTGTAAACAGAATAAAGATGCACTATCTGCTATTTCTAAGGGCAGGGGACTGTGTCCTGAAATGCAGTAATTTGGAGAATAATAGTGTTATATGTGGACAAGTAACTCAACATAACACCTAATGCAACCTCACAGTGGCAGAGTAAAGTGACAGATTACAGATGGAATACTTTACATTTTGGACACATAAGAAGAGGACTTTGGAAAAGGAAGCACTGATTTTGTTATCATAAAATATATTAGAAAGATTGATGTTAAAACTGAGAAGGGCTTGGGAATGAGGTGGAAAATAATTAAAAGACTGTAGAAAACATAGTGGTAGACTACTATATTTCAGTCTGTTTTTCAAAAAGTAGATAATGAGGTGACATTCACAAATATACCCTCTAGAAGGAAATACACGCAAGTAAAAGTTTTTTTAATCTAATTGAAAAAGACACAGAACCCCTTGACATTGAATATAATACATTTAAAAGGACAGAGGCAATTTTTAAGAAGTAAGCATGACTTGCTACAAAAGGTGAGTGGGACACTAGTCACATTGCTTCTTTATAGGGAGGAACCATCAGCCTTATCTTTTTCTTCCAAGATTTCTGACACTTCTCTTGCAAGAATTCATTTTTTTCAGTTACCATCCTCAAGAACTATCACACATTCATTTGCCATTTGCTACTATTTTTCTTTTCTTTTTTTTTACTTTAAATATGGGACATATAGGGTCACTATGGGAAATTATTGAAAAAAAAAGGATGTAGCATATTGTTGTCAGCAATTTCTATGTGTCAAGCTCCTAATAATTATGTGATATATGTTTTAAAACTGACATATTTATTGTTAATAATTCTACCCATTCTCTGGTAGAATATTTTGGTGTTCATTATAGACAACAAAATAGGTTACACAAAAGGAGTGCTGCTTCAAACTATTTCTCAAGTGGCAGTTGTATAATGCATTTAAGAACACTGGCACATGATTCACATTTTCTTGTACTACCACTGTTTTCTTTTCTTTGTTTTTCTTTCCCTTTCTGAATCAGGAGAACTTTATAAGTGAAATGTTCATGTAAGAACTCAGATAGATTCTATTTCTTCATATTTATTATAAAAGGACCCACAAGGTGCTATGTGTTTTCCAATCACATTAAATCAAAATTCTTTCTCTGCAGAGTACATATTCTAAAAAAATTAATAGTGTTTTGATAGTGGGCTTGATTTATTTAGGTATCCATATCGTCTAGTGAGAAAAATTCATTTTTCCTTCATTGCATTGGTTACCACTGACAATTTTTCAGCATCTCCTGCAGGTAAATCACATTACATTTCCTCATTACTACTATATTTACAGTACCTCCATGTTTTTTCTTTCATACTGCACCTACAATAATGGGACTACCATATAAATGATCCTTAGTTGTATCTCCGAAAAAGAAAAACTAGAGTGTTATCAAAAACTATCCCTGATTTGAAAGTAGTTTTCCTTTTAATACAAAGTAATCTGATATTTTCTGTGTCCCTTATGCATAGGATGACTTTTTCTAATATGTTGCTCCTGGTTGCATTTTTCCAGGTCAAAGTCACTTTGATAAATATATCTGGTGTACAAAAAAGTCCATTGTAAATCATTTATATGCTGCAGAATTCCCAATGCAGATTTTTGACAGTAAGAAAATCAAGTTTTATAGGGTCCTGCTGTAAAGCTATACTACAGTAGGTTTCCAAATTCTTGTATATAAGAACATCATAGTAGCCATTTTATTCTGCTGCATCGCTACTGGAAAGACAGAATAGAGTCAAATTTCCTTCCTTTCATTCATCTTCAGGTGAAGTTGCTGCTAGATAACTGGCCAATGAGGTTCTTAATTATAGAGAGATGTTTCCCTGCTGAAAGAATAATTGCCCCATGCTCACCTGTCCAAACATAGCTCTGTTTTCTTCCTTAACCTTCTCTGCCAAACAAAGTCCTTTTCTGCTTAAAACATGGTGAAAATATTCTACCCTTCTGCTATTGGGCTTCTTTGGCATCAACAAAATTTGAGGTACAGATCGGCTTAAGGACAGATTTTCCTCCTAATACCATATCGATTACAGTTTCTTAACACTGGAAAACAATTTTTGTTGATATTCATAGTAGTTTCTTGCCCATTTTTTTACTTTCAATTAGTCATTGCTCATGTTATGGTTGGAGTTCAGTCAGCTAAGTTCCATCTGAATATCAGGAAGAAGTTCTTTACTGTGCAAGTGACCTTTCACTGGAACAGCTTGCCTGGAGAGGTTGTGGAGTCTGCCTTACTGGAGATATTCAAGAACTGCCTGGATCTGGACAGAGGTCCTGAGTTATGTATTCTAAGAAGACCCTGGCTGAGCAGGGAAGTTGGAGCACATGACACCCTGTGGTCCCTTCCAGCCTAATTCTTTCTGTGATTCTGTGATTTACAGGAAACTGCTCACTAAAGACACCAGAGCCAGATTGGTTTTGCAAACAAAATAAAGTTCAGAAGATGCTGAAGATATTTCTGTATGCAGCAAAAATCTGGAAGCACATCAAATGAATGAGATCTCTCTCTCTCTCTCTCTCTCTATATATATATATATATATCTAGATGCATAAAAGTGGGCGATTGCAGGTTTCTTTTTTGGGATGGAGATGAGGGAATTCAGTAATTTTCCATTATAAACTTTTTTCCAGTATATTTAGTCATCACTACTTGCTATCCAGGCCTGCTATGACCATTAATTGGGTAACCATAAAGGCCTTTTATGACTATGGCATAATAGTTAATGAAACTTTTACTTTCATAATTAAATAATTAAAAATTGCAGCAAGGGCTTTTTTTTAATATAAATTTTATGCAGAGTCCTCTTTTTAGGTATTTTTTCCAAGAAAAAGGTATGGAAATATAGCTTCAAATATAATAAAATCTCTAAATAGCTTTGTAATAACAAATATTGCATTAGTAACCTTCAAGAAAAGGAGACCTTAAAAGGGGTTAAGTAACTTAATTTGTTAGTGAAGTACTACTTAACTGTAAATATACTGACGTTAGCAAAGTATTTTAGTAAAGTTGAAGGGTAACTATCTACTGCCTATTGTTTCTCTCTGAATTTTAAATTCATAGCCTCACTTAGAGAGAAATAAAAAAGACAGAAGAACTTGTGCTTTAAAAGATTTCCTCCCTTTTTTCCCCCTGCATTAGAAACTGGAGTAGATATCATGGGAAAGAAAATCAAGAAGCAGCAGATGTCATGTGTCACTTTTACAGTTATTGATACTAAGCAAGTAGCAGTTTAAATCGACAGAGATTCAGTATTGTATGTTTATGGGTTTATTTAAATTGTTAGAATGGAATACTTTTATGCCTTTAAATATTTTATGGCATTTATGGTTGAGAATCTTATCTGTGAGTTGTTCAATTGTAGAGTTTTTTCAGCAGCTTTTATTTGTTTTAACATAGAAGCAAATTGCACCTTTAAACCACAGGTGATACAAGGAAAAAATAGTAGAAAGATAGAATAGTAAATGTGTTTGTGAGAGCACTAAACGTTGCATACATGAAGCAAATACACATATTGAGTATTCAAGGAGTCACAAATAAGTATATAAGTATCCTTATTCACAAATAATGTGAATAAGGAAAATTTTATTTTCATCTGTAAATGTAGCATAAACTAATCCAAACAGAGTATAGACAGCTTTGGTGACCTAATTGTGGCCTTGCATTACCTGAAGGGAGCCTACAAGAAAGACGAGAGGGACTTTTTACAAGAGCATGTTGTGACAGAACAGGGGGGAATGAATAGATTCAAATTAAGAGAGAGTAGGTTTAGATTAGATATTAGAAAAAGCTCTTCACTGTGAGGGTGGTGGGGCACTGGAACTGGCTGCTCAGAAAAGGTGTGGATGCCCCATCTCTGGAGGTGTTTATGGCCAGGCTGGATGGAACTCTGTGCACCTTGCTCTAGTGGAAGGTGTTCTTGCCCATAGCAGGGGGTTGAAAGCAGATGATCTCCAAAGTCCCTTCTAACTCAAAACATTTTGTGATTCTGATTCCAAGAAAAGTTTATTATAAAGATTTGCCATTTTTGCTATGCATTTCTGGCTTATCTTGATTCCCCTTCTCTTTAAGCAAAGACATCATAATTCCTCCATTCGAAGTTCTAATTTTAATCTCTTTTAGGTGAAAAGTCTTTCAGCTTTCTTTGGAGATCCTCCTGCAGTGGTACATGCAGTTGAAATGGATCCCACCATACTCTGAGCTAGTTAGGCTGGCTAAACATGTTTCAGCATGAGTGGCCATTATATTGACCAAAACCTCCAAGGCTACAGTGACAGCCTACATCAGTATCAATACTGGCTGAGAGAACATGCTGAGGCAGCTGTGGTAGATATTGTTTAGTTTAATCTGAGCCACTCTGGAAATTTGGTAGCCATGCAAACACAGAATCTACGTTGTCTATATATTTTGAGACATCTACTACAATAAATCCACTGCAATAGATTCACATGGGAATCATCATTTTGCACATGTGTTTAGGAAATATCCAATTATTTATTGGGGTTTTTAACTCAGATAACATTTGTCCATATAAACTATTTTGACAATTTAAATATATTTGTTTCTAAACTTTTGAGTTTAACAGTTTGCACACTGCCACATGTATATATTTGAGAACAGCAACCTTTTCTTTCATGGATTTACATGCAGTAATCCAGATCTTCAGTGAAGGTGACGCAGATTTGAAAAATTAAAATATAGAGTATTTCTCCTAAACTTATTGCTCCTATTTAAATGTTGGGAAATAAATGTAAAACCTTTACCACTCAGACAATTTATGAAATGTTTGAAATTCACTCACCCTATAAAATAAATAAAGAGGAAATCATCTCAGCAGAAACACCAATTTTCTACTTCAGAAGCATTTTAATTGTCTGTCACCATATTCATTTACTATGCTTTTATGAAACCAATTATATTTGCTTGTTGTGTTGTTAGTTATTTTTAAAGAATATATACATTCTCCATTCCACTCTTGTCTGAAAGCTGTCACTAAAAAGTGTACTAAAGAAAAGAGCATTTTTGGTCACTTTATTTCCTATGTGAATTTAAAGCCTTTCAACCTTTTCTACACTGCATGGGCTTTGCTTCAATTATCCTTAGTCCCTAATATGTTACATTTGTTTTAAATAAAATGAAATCAAAAGGATGCATTGAGGACTATGGTGCTTAAAACTAAGAGTTGAATGCAGCCTGTATTTTGAGATGCCACCTCAGCAAATAACAGAAGTTGCCTGCAATTGGAATACAAAGTTTCCTGCAAATGGGAGAGTGTCCTCAAAGAACATTAGTTTGCATTTTCATCAGACATAATCATGACAAACTGGTGCTAAACTGAATTCAGCAAGCCTAACATACACAGAAGCCTCAAGTTTACAGTACTAAAGTGCATGGACTCTTGTTCTATGGTACCTAAGGGTAGTGGGAGAGGTGGATGAATGCCAGATCTTTCCCATGTCAGACCTGCCATGCTGTGCCCAACACAAAGCCTTGTGGAGCTGGCATGGGCAAAACTGCCATCTCTTCTCCTGAAGTCAGCTCACTGTGCTGCCAAAAATACAAGACTTCTAAGACTAAAAAGGAATCAAGCCAAAAGGAAGCAGGGAGACTTTAAGTCTAATCCCTAGTCCCAAAACAATTTTTGCTGATTTTTTTCTCCTTCCCAATGAATGAGTAATATAAACATGCAGATAGTTCAGGAAACAGGAACCAGAAGTTTTTAAGAACTAGTTTTCCTATTCAACTACTTATTCAAAGTGATGTGCACTTCTTTTTTGCACCCACAGCATGATTTTTCTGTGGTATTCTCTTAGGCAAGAAGGTGAGTCTAGTGATGCATTATGGATTTGTTAAAACATGAATTAGAAATTGTGCTTCTTTTAGTGACCTCAAAGGAAAACCTGGATTTTATTAAAGACATGCAGCCAAATTGTTACTAGCTTTTCATCTTTATTCCCCAAAGCATAGCAGCAAAGAAAAACTCCACTGTTTAAGGGGAAATCATACAATATGGGTTTGCACAAGCAACATAATAGTCCCTTTCCCAAACTTCTCAGAGCCCATTGTGGCAGCCTTTACCCATAAAAAAAATAGTATTTGGTCTTTCTCCACATTATTTGCATCTTCTTTATATTTCTGCAGGAAACGTAATTTCTTTCTTCTTTCTAAAAACCCTGAAATTAGCTGATCTGGGAGTTCAAAGTAAAGCCCCTCATCCTTACTTCCCCCTCCTTTTTTGCCCATAAGCTTCCTCCTTCAAGAAAACTTGCTAAATTTGGACAGGCATTTCCAGGATTTAGGTTGAAAACATTTGGATGTTTCTGTGTTTTTATGGTAGAGAACTTTTATTTTAAGCTATTAATGAAAAATCAGCCTATTTTAAAATGGATGCATATCTAATATTTGGTTTCAAAATCTGAAAGCTCTAAAATTTATTACATTACATTGTCATGAAGTGCTTAAAATGCAAGCCACTGAATCATCTTGATTATTTTCTGGTTTCAAAAATATACTTCAATATAGTGTCTGTCACTTTTCTTTACCATAGGTCAAAAAAGAAAAAAGAATGAGAATATACTGATATACTGACAGGGCTTTGCATACCACTTACTACCTTCACCCCCAGAGCAAATAAGGGTGGACAGTAGTAATGCCTTCAAAACATAAGAGAAGGTTGAGAAGGGTGTTGCAGTTGTCAGTTGTATCAGCTGTGCCACAAACTGCTTGTTTTTCCTATTCTACTGAAGAGATGGAAGAAAAGTTTATTGTGATTTTAAGGTATGCAATTAAATGCTACTTTCCCTTGCAATAACTAAGAGAAATCATGAGTTGCTCAATTTGATTTATTCTATTGCAGATGCAGCTGACCATACTGTGACCTGGCATTGATGGTACATCTGAAGGTAGACAGCAAGTCAGGAGTCATGCTAATTTATTTCTGTATTTGCTGTCTGTAACACCCGAGTTTAATAAATATTCTTTTAATAAACTGATTCATCCACCATTAAATGGTTCTCCTATAGAAACATAGGTATCTGTGCTTATCAATAAAGAGAAACAAGTCTCAGTAGGAAGGCAGATCAAGGATCACAAAACTGTGTTTTTGTTGGTCTCTGATGAGCAAGGAGGCAGATTACAGAATCCCCACATATAAATTTCATGAAAGTTGAATTATGAATTTACATGGCCCTGTTGGTCTAAGTGCACAAAAAAGAACAAAAAAAAATCTTTAAAGAATGTATTTAACCAGATAAGCAGTTAGAACCAAATAGGATGAATCCAGGTATCTTGGGGCATTTAGACAGGCTCCTGCAAAAGGTGGTGTGTAAGAGCCTGTCTCACCTGGTGATCTGGCAGAGGCTGCAATCTGGCTATCACGCTAAAGAGTGCAATGCTCCTGATGCTGGCCCATACTTAACAGTGACAAACATCTGCAAGAATTCAGACTGACAAGAAATTGCCTTCTCTGTGTCTTCTCATCAGTGACACGGGACTGAAGAAGCTGTCAGAATCAGGAAGTTGTGTGATCAGGTCAGACAGGTGTCCCACCACACAGCTGTCCCATCTCCCTCTGTTGAAAATGCAACATCTAGAAAGAAGAAAAGACTGCATTCCTGTCCACTCTATTACATTCTCTTTATAACGATAAATCTAAATTAAGCTGAAATTTTTTTAAATATCACTTCTATAAATAATGAATTACTAATTCCACAATTACATTATGCAACATGAGTAATGCACTACTTCTGATTTAAAGTAATTAAATGAGTCAAATTTCCTTATTAAATTATGCCATTTTCCAAACTTTAAGTTTTTTTTGTTGCTTTTCTTTTTCATTTCCTATAAAGTATTTTTTGAACTGATTATAAATTTGTTCATCCTGTAAGCAACACCTGTAGTTATGAGTGTTTCTAAAAAGTCCTTTCAGATTTTTTTTTAATTTTCTTGTAATTTTGGATCCTCAACTTGACAAACCAAAAAAAAACTTGAATTATAAACAGTAGGAATATTGAAAAATTTAATAGCAGATAAAAATGGATACCCACAAAATTAGAGATTTTTCAGAAATCTTGTCTTTTTGAAAACAAGCTGTGAAGGGAAAAAATAATCTGCAAACCTAGTTTAACTTGTACATACTTCTAATATGGCCAATATAGACAAGAAGGCAGACAAGGGAACTGGTATCCATTCTTCATTAATATCCATCTCCTTCCATAATTCCACAATTTTAAAGCTTCCCAAAATCTCCTGCTTTCACTGACTATCTAAGGAAAAATTCTGGTTAAATGTGAAGTTATCACTCCATTTAGTATACTGCTTACCAGGAATTTAAGAGAGATACTCATGGCTACATATCTAAGGATGTTTTCAAGACTGCTCATCCTATCTTTCTGTCTATTTGCCTAACATATTGTCTAATATGCTGTCATAGAAATTCATCAAGCTTCCTACCTTAGATGACAAAATGCTCCACAACTATGGTGAAGTGACATGGGAAGATTTCTTTACAAATTTGAGTGGCTTTGAAGGGATATGTTTCCTAGTAAAATGATTGCTGATGTCATCTCCTGTTCTTTGTATACCTGAATAATAAAGACTCATATAATCCGCTCAACAACAGGAGAAAAAACTGAAATTATTAGAATATGCCAAAGTTGTCTCTGCAAAATCTAAACCACAAAACTGGAACAATAAACTTAGACCAGCATCCTATAAGTTAAATTCTAGGTTGAAGTGTGCATTTAAGGTATTATAAGCCCAGGCTCAAGACCTTTTTTACTATATCAAGTGATCATGTAACTTGGTTCAATTTACTTCAAAAGTAATAAGGGCTTAGACAAAGTAAAACAAAGCTGTATTTGAAATCATGAAGCAGTGGTTTTCAGTATAGAAAACATGCATATGTATAGGTTAAAAATAATTGTAAATCAAGATATAAACATATTTCTCTAGTTCCCTGGATTCATATTCTCTTTGTTGCATAAGATTTTTTTTCATTAATATGGCATCTTTCTCAGATTTAAATCATTACTGCAAAGAAGCTATTTCTTGAGATGAGAGAAAATATCATATGAGGATTACTGAAAAATCACTCAATGTATCACCTTCATGATATAAATATTCTTGCACCAGAAAAAGTGTTAGTTTTGTTTGTGTTTTTCCTTGTTCAGGAATTAAAATCTTACATGTAAACAAAGTAATAACATTTGCCTAACTAGACAGACAACCTGAGACTTACATTTCCTTACTGGGAAGACTGGCAATTGACTGATATTATGGCAGAGTCTAGAATGAGAAATTTGTTTATTGAACTAACAATGTGTGAATTGTTTACTTCAGTTCTATTCAAAGTTTTAAGCCAGGGTCATTGTTTCCTGTAATATTCAAAGTCTTAAACCTTGGTCATTCTTTCTCCTAAATATATAGATTTTGTCCATAGAAGCATTGCAATGTCCTTGTATCTCTTCCCATTCATAAAGTCATGATCTTCCATAATCAGTCCCCAATCATAATATGTGGTGGACACAAGTGTTACCTCATCATTATAGTTAAAGATGAGATAATACTTTAAAAAACAAGTTCTGAAAAGATTAAAAGATTTGATAGAGAGAGTGACAGAAGACTGAAATTTCTTCCAATAACACATTGTAACATGTTTCTGCAGTCATGCAATGACCCTTTTACAGTAATTTCTCCAGAGAAAACATAAGAGGGAGGTTAGGACACAAAACCAGTTTTAGGAGATATGTTCAATAATAAACCCCCATCATGTCTCTGTACTCACCTGTCATATTTAAAGTAACTGATTCTCTCCTCAGCTCTAGAGAGAGATTCAGCCAAACTAAGATCACCCTCTGTAAGCCTTGCTCGTGAATACAGAGCCACCAACTGAACCCAGATTGTTCATATTTCAGGAATCTTATTTAGACAAGTACAATTATATTAATTATATTAATACTGGGTATAAATCCAGTTATAGAAAACAATTTCTAGAAGTCAAACCTTGAACAGTAGTAAAGAGTTCTGAATTTTCAGATTTTAGAACAGTAGAAAACCAGATGTACTGTTTTAAAATCAAAAAAAACAAAGACAAAATTTTTACTTGAGATATTAGATATACATTGTAGGCAACTGATAAAATATACTGTATCTTCTACCAGTCACATAAGCAGAATATCACTGTCAACTTGCCATTTTATTATTCATTCCTTCATTCACCTCTAAATGCAAAATTTATTCATTTGGCACAAGATAAGGACTTGACTTTTGCACTGAAGTTATACTTCCTAACCAATTGTACACGTTTTCAGCATGCTTAGATTGACTGTGTCATTTATGCAAAACTGTGTCATCAGATGCAAAACTTAGCATCATGAAACTTGGCTGTATTTTTAATTTTGTTCCCAAGAAAATTTTTAGTAATGGAATTTCCTAAAATCTCTTAGGAGCCAAGGCTTATTGTTTTGTATTTACACAGGTCCACTCACATCAATCAGTGATTATCCACTCTACAACTTTGGTAGTCTTTCCTTAGGACAAAAAAAGTGCCTCAATTTTTGGTAAATTCACTATGGACAACATTGCATACTTTCTGGTAGCAGAAGCACATCTCTAGAAAAACAACACTTCGAACTGTTGACAATATTTGGAAAATGTCATGAATTAGAATTACATGGTGCAGAAGAAAAGCCCTTGATCCAGTAAAAGCAACTCCCTACTAAGACTGGGGCTTGCATTTGTTTATCTTATTAATTTAATTTATTCACAGCATGCTGGGTTAGCAAAAGGACTACTTATGTGAAACTGGGTTCAAATTATTTCTTAGGACACCAGTGGGGATGACTTTAATGGTTTAATCTTAGCTTTCTACTTAAGCATGTTTGCATATCTAATCTCTTAAAATTATGTTCAAATTTTTTTTGCACATTTTTTTACATGTAGGTTAGAGCATCTTGGTGTACTCCTGGGCTAAGATGTGATCCTTAACTACTTCTGTATTGAAGCAATGCTCAGTATACAACAGTTTCCTTTGTTTTTAACCACTGGACCTCACTTTTCCTGGAAACCTGTCTGGGCAATGTCATGATCAAACTGAGGAGAGTGCCATGGTACTTACCCGCATATGGCTGGATGCAGAGTGCATGCAACTTCAGGAGGGGGCAGGCTGTAGAAGTAACACAAAGTTTCTGTACAAGTCATCATCTAACCTAGAATTTCCATGAAAAGAAATAGTCTTGTAGAGCCCCATTTGCTGTCTGCTCAGCTCTGCCCCATTCCCAGTGGCCAGTATTCCTCTGCTCACATGACGGAGGTGATAAATTTATACCTAAAGAACATAGTGCTCAGAGTTCTCCTTTATTAAATATTAAACCCCGAATGCTTCTGGGGTGTGTCCTGCCTGGCTTCGTCTGGCCTTGCTGCTGGACCAAAGGCAGCAGCTGTGGTGTTTTTCACCCCAGAGATGCCTTTGGCTGGGTGGGTGCTGCAGCTGGGCACTCAGAACAAGTCCTGGCAAAATAGGAACTCAGTTTACCTTTGGTGGAAAAGGTTCAGAGGACGGCGAAGAGAAAAGGAGCGGGTTCTGCCATGGAGCTTAGATCCAGAGTTTTATTGTAGCATGGTAGACTTCTGAATGTGGTAGCAGCTCCCAGACAGACACCTGGCTGCATGGTCTCGTGTCCTTTTTAAGCCCCGGGGACAGGGGGAGGGAAGGGACAGGTGAGGGCCAGCCAGGTGTGAGCAGGGGAAGGGTCAGGGGATGTGAACCAATGAGCCCAGGCCTGGGGGCATCTGCCAATCACACGACGCCTTGCTGGAAGGTGAAGATTAATGGACAGCTTCCAGGCAAGAGGGAAAAGGGGAAGGGGGAAAGGTTGGCACACCTGGGGGGGATGGGATAGGTGAGACGGGAAATGGCAACACGCTGCAACACTCCTTAACCATTTACTCATTTCTGAGATCAATCTCTAAGCAGCCTGGTGGTCTCCACACACTCCAAGCAATGATTCAGCAAAGATTATTGGAGAGAGGGAGAAATTAATGGTAACTATAATTTTTTCCTGCATAATATGGCTTGGTCCAAAATTACTACAAGTTTACATATTCCTTTGTCTTTTCAGTAGAGATGTCAAGCTAGATGGGAAGGCACACAGTAATGATTGAAACTGATGAAAATGCTAGAAGGATGTTCGCTCTCTTTCTTGTAAAGTCATGGCTTAACTACCTAAATTGCACTTACTGAAATTTCATTTTTATGAGGACTATTTGCTCACAATTGTTCAAAAGCAAAGAAAAAGGAGCATACTGCCATGACTACCTTTCAAAAGTCTAAATAAAAATGATGAAATTATGAAAACTTTAGTTTTATTCCTACTGAGTTTCACTGTGTACCCACATCAGTTGTTATTGTCTCTTTTTTTTTTTTAAGACAGAACACTTGAAATATGAAATTTATTTCCAACATCTTTGATATTGCATGTATAGAAGTATGTGGCTTTCTGTTTCAAATTACTCTCATTTAAACATATAAACATGTATCTTTCTATAAATATATAAACCACTCATATTTGTAACCTTTCTAAAACCTTACGGATCAACCTGTTTTTGTCAACATCTGTTTGACATATTTTGTATGCTTTGTCAGTACATCAGGAAATCATAACTTGTCAATCACTAAACCTTCTTTTCTAATTTTACATAATTACAAAAGCAACCAGATATAAATGGTGTGTAGCTTAATAATTCATGATAATGTTTTAAAGGTCTTTTAAAAAAGTAAATTGATTTTGTAGTATTAGAGGAATCTATTGTATAATATTAATATGTATAACAAATTGCTCTCACAAGAACAAGCGGGTATTATTTTGATTTGATTTTAATTAGATATATATTGTCTCTTCCATGATATATTATGCATAAGTGACTTTTATGCATAATATTTGAAGGTTTATTACACTCAGAAGTTTTAAATGTTATTGATATGAAACTACTATGTTGAACAGCAGTCAAAAGCACACTAATTTTGATATTAATTTTTGTTGGGTTTAACAATGGTAAAATAATATTAAAGGAAGTATTAATTTTAAACCTATGTTCTCATTTGAAAAACATGAAAATACATACATATATATATATTTCTTAAATATATAAATATGACTTTGTATGTAGATTTCTTGTTTGTATGTAGAGGCCAAGTAATGGTTTTGAAATCTATTATGACCAATGCATTCAAGACCAATATATTCTGCTCTCACTTGTTTCTTCTTCATGTAAGCTTTAGTTATTGTTTGTTGAACAAAAGGTTTCTCCACTCAGAACTTTGTTACGATTACAGACTTAGAAAGTACATTTAATTTTCTAGAAATTCATTTCTTCATAATTATCAATTATTGCAAGCTAGCACTAGTAGTGATTCTGTCAGCTTGGTGAGAAAGGGACTATTGAAAAAAATAGTTTTTGGCCCATTTAGAGTATGCTGGCACAATTCTTCTTGTGATGCCTTTTGTGATATAAACTGAGGAACTGCACCCAAATGAGGTTGTTCAGAAACCATCAAATCTATGCCTTGACTATCTATCGGGTGTTAACAGATTTTCAACACCATTGACTTGTATTTGATTCCATTTGGAGATATAAACTTGAAAGTCTGACATTCAAATCCCAAGTTTTAGGTTTTCAGTCTTTCAGCATTCCCTATTTTTTTAATATATATATTGGCTATACCAAAATAACTCCATCCCTCTAACAATCTTTCTATTCTAAATTCAATGAGCCATGACCAAAGAGCTAATCTTAAAGAAATACATAGCAAAAATAAAACAAAAAGTGGAAAGAATAAAACATTTTAACTGAAACATAGTAAGTTATAATGGTTCCATTTTTATAAAATAAATCTGATTTCAATTAAAACAACCTCTGGAGGTAGACTAGTGTATATTATAATAAACGGGTAAATGTAAGGCGTGGGAAAAGTTCAGACATTCCTTCTAGCATATTGAATCAATTAATAGCATGTACAAGGAAACCCTGATTATTTGAAGGAGTGGAGAAAAATGACTTGATTCTTTACAAGCAGTGCAGACTATTATTAGTATTCCAGATAGAGTGTGTTCTAGGGAGTCCATCATATGCTTTGATCTCTCTGCATCCACAGCTGGAAACTTTGTGCCAGTCTCTGGAAGCAGCACGAACTGACAACAGTCACCTCCATCAGGAAAGTGAGTTAGTGGTTGCAAATGTTAATCAGTGGATCAAAGAACAAAAGTGAGTAAAATTGGATCTTTTTTTTTTTTTTTAATCTGATTTCATTTCCTACGGCCCCAAACAATTAAAGCATTCATAAGAACTCTCTTCTCAACTTACTGCCATATCTTTTATCTGAAGCTCAATAACAGGTTTTTATAAACATACTGTTGAGGGGTTTTTACCATCACATTTATATCCTTATGAAATAGAACAAATAATAAAATAATAAATAATTTATCTGTAAGATCATAGTACAATTTTCAGACCTGTTAATAAAGTAACTGAACTCAAAGTAAAATTTTTTTGTATATGTTCTTATACTTTGTGACTGTTTTATTAGATTTTGCGGAGCTCCCATAATAAAATTTTAAAATTTTAAATGTATTTTTGTCTACAATATTTATGCAGACCCTTAATGATGACAACTGATTTACATTCTTAAAAAGTCAGTATTTAAATGAACAAGTCAAGTTGGTGAGAAGCATCCAACCTTTATTTCTCATAAGATAAATGTATGCTTGTAATTCTGTACATATATATAGCCATAAAACTAAGCCTCACCTTCCTTTAATTATTTGAGTAATTTAAATAATTTTTGCCATCTTTATTATGAAACTTTAGGCAGCATCTGTAATAATGCTTTTTGACAGGTAAAAATGGGTTGCCCAATTAGAGCCTATCATTTTTGTGCACTTCTATAAAAACTGTCCAACATCAAGAAGAGAGTTGAAATGAACTAGATAATTGAATAATCCTGAGTCTATATCATAATGATAAGCACTATGAGAACCAGTGTGGGTCCACAAGAAGAAACAAATTCTCTATAAAAATTGCACAGGGTTATGGGAAATTATTGCAAATTTGTTATGTCTCTTTGCAAGCACCTTGCCCAAACATAGAGAAAAGTGTTACTAGAAAAAATGAACAGTTTAATAACTTAAATTGTAGTACAAAATAATTCTTGATATGTGGGACTGTTTTCTTTTAATAGCAAGTGCTTCTACGAGCAGTGGGCTCCCTTTATAGGTCCCTTTATGTAGTCTGAAAAGCCTATAACTTAGGTCTCTTACAAATCTGATCAATTTAAAGCCTTTTAAAAATAAAATGACTAATTAAAAAAATTCCATTGTCTGTATCAATAAATTTCCCATTGACTAAAGGGAAAACCCAAGACTGCTTTTGGAGATGTAGATACCTACCTTATGATCAACCTCATTTAAAAAGCTCACTGGCAAGGTCAGGGCATCTCATGTGCTGGAAATCACAACTTTAGCCCTGTAGATTCTTTAATGTATTGGTGGTTTTCTGGTTTAAACACTATGAGTCTACAGGAGAATTATATTGGACTCCTTGGCAAGGCAAAATTCCATAATTTTTTTTTCCCTCACTTTGACTGAAATGTTTAGGTCTTTGCCATATTATAAAAATGCCATGACAGTGTTTTCTGATTCTGTCTTATGTTTTTAACACACTTGAAAAAAATTCTCAAGTTGCATAGGAACTAAAATAAATGTAGCTTTCTATTAATACAGGCACCATGTTGCATGTTTTACAGTTGTACTTTTTCCCCATCATTTTCTAAACTATATTTTAAAAATAGTCTGTTTTTTGCCTAGGACACACGGGGTTTTGGAAGAGGAACTTTCTTTCATAATAATTTACATATATTTATAGTTCACATAGAATAAGCAATTTTAAATAAAAGACATTTTTTATAGAGCAGAAAAGGAAATTCACAGAACTCCTTTGATTGCTTTGGAGGTTCTATTGGGATGTCTCAAGTTCAGAAAAGTAACAAAGTATATGCAGTCATTCTGAATTTTTCACATTTTGATTAAATAGAAATCTTGGAATTCTTAGGGGTGTTTTTTTGGATAGTAGAAACTAACAAAAATAATTTTCAAATTTAGGCTTTTGGGAATGATAGAGTAAATCAAACTAAGGTTACAATATATATATCATTAGAAATCAATACAGGCAAACTAATATAAATTTTAAAAAATAAATTGATAGCCTTGCCAGATTGGGTAATTAACTGATTACAGTGGTACCAAATATGTTTTATAGGTACAAGTTTACAAAACCAATTTGTGTCTTAGGATTCCAACTTCCCAGATGACACCATAGGGATATGTAAATACACAATTTTGTCACAGGTGAAAGTGAGCAGAATGTTTTGCAGAGCAATCTGCCCTGTCAAAAGTTTTTTTTTTGATCTGCACTATATGGTGCCCAAGTACTGGATCCATGACAAAAAGAGAACATTTATAGTTTCCCTTTTCTGTAGTCAAGGAGGTGAAATAAAGATCCCTTTTAATATTAATTTCATTTTAGAATCACCTCATTGCTGGTTATCCTTCCTTACACCTTGTTAAAGTTTGATTTGACACTTCCAATAAACCAGATCAAAGATGTCATAATACATAATTGAAGGCCATATGGGACAGACTTGGTAAAAATTCATTTTGCAAGGAAAGGAACACATGAACTTATCTAACTGATACTTATCAGTAACAGTGCTCTTTTAATTCAGACAAAAATTTTGAGGAGGTTACCCCATAAAATTGAATAGTTGAGGTTGTGTAAGGATGCATCCAACCAAATTTGTTATGAATTCAGTTCTTTTGCAACATGTTGCTTCTTTCCCAAAAATATGAAGATGCAATAACAAGTGAAATATAGATAATACATGTGATTTATTTCAACACAATGCTATGCCATAGACATTATAATACAGGATGATTGGCAGTAATTTTTTATATATTGTTTGCATTAAATGATATTATAGATCAGATTTCAGAGTCAGTGTTTGCTTAGTGAGAGGCTGATGGAATATTGCTATTCTACTTACTTATTCATTTATTATCTATTCAGTTTCCCAGTTTTTATTTTATTTATTGCTGTTCCTTTTAGGTATATTTCTTTGTGGTGGGCTGCTTTTGTTCTCTTTATTATTCTTTGAGTCTATGATCTGTGGAGGTAATTTTGAACAAAATTAAGAGTGCTAAATCAACATTACCAACATGCTTGTATTTGCCTGGAATGTTAACTATCTCTTAAGATTTGTATTTCACATATAGTGTAGGCTTTTTATTGCAGAAGGTTATTTGAATGTCCTCTAAGAATTGCTGAATTGTTTATTGATCTAATAATTATATATATATTTTGGAACTTCTAGTATCTGTCCTTTTTTGTTCCTTTATCTTAAAAATTTAATAAACAAAACATGAAAGAAAAAGGAATTTAAAAAAAAAGATGCCTAAGAATGGATCCCTGAGGCTTTTCTATTTGAAAATCTTCTATATCAGAGTTATTGTTTATGGAAATTTTCTGTGTACACTTTCTCAACTAACCTGCAAAAGTCTCCATGGAATTATCCATAAGCTCACTACCTCTGAGCTGTTAAGGAATATTTTATGATCGATAAAAATTTCTCCTGTAAATATGTTTCTCATTCAATTAGAGATAACATTGGTGTTGTGAGGAAGAGAGGAGTATTGGTGGAATAAAGCTAGATTATACTGCAGTCGGACTTGTTTTCTGGCACAGGCATTTGAAATCCTTGAACAGAAAATTTTCAAATAATCTTTGTTGAACTAGAATGTGTTTATACAATTTATTTCTTCTTTCTGATGATCATTGTAGGACCTCTTTAAATTGAAATTATGGATAACTGTAACATATAAGTAAATGTGTTAATTATTGTCGAGGCAGATCACTTCAAGGTGCTTCAGTCTTAGGTGTTTCAGCCTTGGTGTGTTTTTTGCAAACACAAATAGAGGTCAAGCGAAATAGTTTTAAATGGAGGATTTTTTCCCTTTTTTCAATAGAACCTAATTTTTCAACTTTTTTCCCCTGTTCTTTTTGTACAGTGACTACACTGTTACTTAATTCCCTTATATCTAAAAAGATATAGCTGAGGCTAGCTATTTCAAAATAGATCGGTGTGCACAAACACAAAATCATGCTCTTCCTCATAATTCTTTCATAATAAATAATTTGAAGTATACTGTGTTGGTTTTGCATGGCCTGGTTTTAGGTAGCAGGGGGGTCACAGAGGTGGCTTCTGTGAGATGCTGCTGGAAGCTTCCACCATGTCCAGCAAAGCCAGTCCCTGATGGCTCTGAAGATGGACACTGCTGTCCAAAACTGGGCCAATTAGAGAGGTTGGTAATGCCTCTGTGATGACATATTTATGAAGAAGATCAAAACAAAAAGTAGGGCATGCAGGTTTTTTTCCATCTAGTTAGAGAAGTGGAGGAGGTGAGAACATGTGAGGGAAACAACATGGAGACACCCAGGTCAGTGGAGAAGGAGGGGAGGAGCTGCTCCAGGTGCTGGGGCCAAGGTTCCCCTGCAGGCCATGGTGAGACCACGGTGAAGCAGCTGTGCCCCTGCAGCCCATGGGGATCCATGGGGGATACAGAGATCCACCCACAGCTGGTGGGGAAGGTGCCCATGCTGGAGTGGATGGATGCCTGGAGGGGGCTGTGTTCCAGTGGGAGACCCAATGGAGAGAGGGGGCCCCTGCTTCCAGGCTGGAGCAGCCTGTCCTTGGAAGACTGCACCCATGGAAGAGTGACACAAGCCACAGTAGTCTGGGGAGAACTGTGTGCCCATGGGAGAGACTCACACTGCAGCAGTTTGGAGAGAACTGCTGCTCATGGGTTTGGAGCCATGCTGGAGAAGTTCATGGAGAACTGTCTCCCATGGGAGGGACTCCACAGTCTCACAGGGGAAGTACTCCTCTCTTTCAGCAGCAGAAGAAAACCTTGGATCATGAACTGACCAAATCCCCATCCTCCATCTCCCTGTGCTGTTGGGGGGAAGGAGGGAGGGGTTGGGGGAAGAAAAGGTGTTTTTTAAGGGCTTATTTTACTTCTCATTATCCTCCTCTGGCTCTGTAATTAATAAGTTCACTTTGTACCTCTAAGCTGAGCCTGTTTTACCTTGAAGAGTTTTCTCTCAGTCCTTATCTCACCACATGAGCCCTTCATTGATTTTTCTCTTCTCTGCCCAGCTGTGGCAGGGGATGGTGAGTAAGTGGCTTTCGTGGGTGCCTGGAGCTTGGCCAGTATCAAAGCACAACATTTACTATACAATGTGTATTTATTTTCCTTTCGTACCAAGATTTTAAACATCTTCTCCTTACTGTTGACTTTGTTTTTGGCATCGGATGTCTTGAAGTTTTTTCATCATGAAAGTTAGCTTTCAACCTGTGGCCTAATTTTGCATGGGTTTTGAGTTTTTAAAAATACATGAGGATTTGTGCATAGATATCAGGAGGCTCTCAATAGTCATTTCAGAAGGATTCAAAATTTGTTTTTCTTCAGGAAGTTTTAATGCAAACTTCATGCAATGAGCTAACTCTTGGGAACTGCATGTGCTAAACTTCTGCTTTGTTTCAAGACCATGTACAGATACACCACATTTTTTTCACTTTTTTAGTTCAGATAACAACATTAGCCATAGGATTCTAACTGAGGTCACCATTTTTTATTGGTTCTTGGGAATAGTCAGAATCCATTGTGAAGTATGACTATTTGTTTCAACATCCTTTATTAACAGCTGTTGAAATTCTTAGAAATTAGTGAGTGAATAGCTCCATTAATTTCTTTATGATGCAATGGAGAATATAACATTGCTCAATTGAATTCTGTCCTGAAGCTCTTATATTGTTGTTAACTGTAGTTTATCTTGTCTCTTTCTCGTGCTTTAAGATGCACAAGAGTTTACAAGAAGAGAGGATTAGGATGGTGTAAATCATAAGTGTCTTCAGTATGGTTATAACATGTATATATCATTTAGGTTTATGAAGAAGGTAAAATGAAATGTTCAAGTGGTTTTTTCTAAAATTGAGACAACCAAAAGCTACAGATAAAAAGCTAAAGATTGAATACATTAAAATACAGGCTAAAGGTTTTTTGAGGAGGTTTAAGTAGCTTTCCATGTGTTTTAGATAATCAGATAATCTCAGTCCTCCTGGAATGTTCTTTGTTACATTTTTCCTTGGCTATGTAGTTCTAATCACTAGTTATAGGATTGCTCTTCTGACTTTGCATGATTTATAGTACTACTTTATGATCATTACAATGTTTGCTGGACTGCAGGTCCTAACCACATGAATCCTTTGTATTTCTAAAAATCTGTGGCAAAGACGAAATAAGAAATATTATTTTTCTGTCGTTGCACATAGGCTGACTTTTAAACGATTGCTATATCTGTATTCCAGCACTGAAAAGGAATAGTCACATAAGTTGTCAAATAGGCTCTCTGCAAAAGAACATAAAACATTTTCTAACTGGTGGAAATTATTGTATATCATGCATATATCATAATATGACAGTTAACAAGATCCTTCCAACCTTTAAACTGTGATATGAAATGTTTCTAATACTGATTTTGCAAGATGTATTACTCTAACATTGAATAGCGAATCAAGAAAAGCATAGCCTATATCAAGTCCAGAAGTGTTCTTATTCATAAATACTTAGGCATTGTCTGCTTACTTACTTACTTACTGCATCATTTGAGACTTCTAAGGATTATTCCATAACTAGAAAACAACACTGAAATGATCACAAAGGCAAATAAAGATTTTATGTGAGCAAAAAATCATCTTTCCTAACACATCATGTCTTTGAATTTTGGTATATTACAGGCTGTCTTGTTAATTTGTCAAAGCATTTTATTTTATTATCTACTATTCATATTTCTGAGTTTAAGATTCTGCCTGTGCCCATATTTACAGTAGATCTGTTTGGTTTTTTGTTTGCTTTTAGTGTTATAAAGTAATATGTCCCACTTTTTAACGTTTGTTTAGCAGAAGGAAGGTTTACTATCGTAAAAAAATGGAATGTGTTTGGTTGGAAGGAAACTTAAAGATCATCTGGTTCCAACCCCTCTGCCATAGGCAGGGACACCACCCCCTAGACCAGGTTCTCAAAGCCCCATCCAGCTGAATGAGATTAGGAATCCACATCTTCTCTGGGCAATCTGTTCCAGTGCCTCACCACCCTCACTGTAAAAAATTTCTTCCCATTCCAAACCTACTCCTTTTCAGCCATTCCCCCTTGTCACTACATATTCTGTAAAAAGTTTAACTTAGCTTTCTTGTAGACCCCTTTAAAGGTATGGCAGGCTGCTAAAATGTTTCCCTGGGACCTTCTCTTCTCCAGGCTTAACTCCAGATCTCTCAGCCTGCCTTCATAGGAGAGATGCTCCAGTCCTCTGAGCATCTTTTCTGTAGTCTCTCCAACAGGTTCAAGTTCTTATTTTGGAAGCCCTAAAGCTGGACAAAGTATTCCAGGTGGGGTTTCATGGGGGCAGAGTAGAAGGGGTGAATCATCTCCATCAGCATTCTGGTCACACTTGTTTAGATAAAGCCCAGGACACAGTTGGTTTTCTAGGTTGCAAGTATGCATTTCCAGGGCGTGTACAGATTTTCATCCATCAAGACCCCCAAGTCCTTATTCTCTGGGATGCACTCAATCCATGACATGCTGTGTTTCTGCACAGAGAGTATTTAGATGAAGAAAACTCAGGCACATGTTGTGATTCTTGGAGCTGTACTGTGTAGGGCCACGAGTTGGACTTTGATGTCCTAGTGGGTCCCTTCCAGCTCAGTATATTCTGTGATTCTATTCTATGATTCTATGAAAGCCTGAGACTGGCAGGAAAGTCCTGGCAATGGTGGAGAACTATGGAGGTATTGGGACTCATGGCTATGAGCGGATTCTCAGAATCAAATCTGAACCTTTTGCCCAGCCACTTCAGGCCAATAGCAAAATTGTGGAGTGGAAGGGAGATAAAGACTAAGGAATCATGGAGATGGAGGCAGAGTGAAAAAGTAAGTATGTAAGATAATCAAGTAGTGTCACAGCTCACATCCTGTTGATTATTATATAAGTGTTACTACCCAGATGCACTCGGGGTTGTTGACCTCTTTCTTGTGACAAATGGACTTTTTTTCATGGACCAAGTAAACCTATTTTCCAAGGGTTTCCAAAAGTACCAGCAGTGTTTTGACAGAGAAAGACAAGTATAAATAATTTTGGATTTTACTTAAGAGACTCAATGCTTCATTTTTTTTTTCTGAACGG
This sequence comes from Agelaius phoeniceus, assembly GCF_051311805.1. Taxonomy (NCBI): domain Eukaryota; kingdom Metazoa; phylum Chordata; class Aves; order Passeriformes; family Icteridae; genus Agelaius; species Agelaius phoeniceus. Next base: position 124,032,348 of record NC_135265.1, read on the forward strand.
CATTGGGCAGGCACTGAAAAACCTTCAGGCACTTTTTTGAAATTCTTAGTGACAAATTAATAGAAACAGTCTTAGTAATATTTCCTAAAAAAACACCACAAACAAGTCAAAAGGCTTTTGTTGATTTCAAAGGAGACTACAGTGGTAGCTTTGCCCATATCCTGAATTTGATATTAATGATATTTCTTTGAAATCAGACTTTTGGGTACTGGTGGCTTTGGTCATATGAAAATATATTTGCCATTTTAATATTTTTTCTCATTACTATAATTAAGTAATTTTGCATAAGGAGAGAAAAAGGTGTTCGTTCAGTCCACTGCCAAGGAAATGGAAGAGTATAAAAGTCCACACAAAGCTAGAGAAAAAAAAAAAGTGCTAGAGAACAAATGCATTGCTTCTTGGTTTCTGACAGAAACTATTACATTTGTAGGATTTTGCCTAGGAAATAAGCTCTAGAGAGATTCTTTCAAATATCTCAATGGTACCATTTGCTAGGACTTTAGGAAAACCCTTGAGAAGTCCATGAAAAACAGAATTATAAATTTCACAGCTGATTGATGTATTAACATAAAAGTCTAGGATTTAAATATTCTCATAAGTAGGATAAAACCCAACTTAGTTTGTTATGGATATGTACTTGATAATTAATCCTGTAGTGGTTAATGAGATGTGAGACCTGAGTGGAGCTTGTCCATGTTTGGACATTAACAGCTTCTGTCTTATACACTAATAACAGCTCTTTTCTGACTAATTTTCATTAGAATTACAGTTTTTTAACATCCTTGAGATGCATTCTTCCTGTTGCCGAAGACAAAAGCATTACCATCCCGAGAGCATTGAGGAGGACAATGAGACCATTACTTCCTGTCAGATTTATTTGAACTGACCAGTATTTTTTAAATGCCTTTGTGATTGAACAGACAGAAAGAGAGACAGAAAGAGAGCCCTGATTGTGTAGGTCTCATTTTCTTCAGAAACCAGGAAATAATCAGTAATCATGCACGCTCTTCCTCAAATCCAAGTTCCACCTCTCACCAGGATAAAATTAGTTGAAAGAGAATAAAAAGAATAAAAACAAGCACGAGAAATTTCAGCTTAAAACTGAAACAGGAGATGCTGGTTGCTTAGGCTTTGATAAAATAAAGCCTTCTTTGAAGATGTAAATGTATACAGCTACAAGGGAAAACCATGATCAGTTCTCAGGTTCTGACTGGAAGTGCTGCTTAGGCTGAACTTGTACCATGCTTCACTCAGCTAATTTTACATTGGAGACCCAGCTGAGCAGTGGAAATAAAAAGCTATCACACTTCCCTGTTCTGTAAACTTGGCAGTATCTGTCCTCTGAGCTCTTCCCAGCAGTATCTGCCCCGAGAGTCTCTGCAGTTGTTTGGACGATGTTACCTCCGACAACCAATGCTGGCTGACATAAAATGAAGAAAACATCTCTCTTTGAAATATGATCTACCCAAAATAATTTTAAACACCAAAGTAGCTCTTATGTGGAAATGTTGAGTCTCTCCAAAAGCCATTAATTGCTAAATATTGCTAAAGAATTTGATTAATATTCTGCTGCATATAATTTTAAGCATATCAGTGAATACATTTCATACACTAGTTGAAGAAAATATCTTCCTTTAAAAACATGTAAGCTATGAAACCATAATGATAGGAAAGAGAAAATAAAACATCCTAGAAAAGATTTAATTAAAATAAAAAGTCAGTTTGGGGTTACTTGTAGAAGATTATTTAACCCTTTTCCAGTTACATAGCAAGTGTTACCTCAAAATACATAGAAAAATTAAATACAGTGTAAACACACTTTCTCACAAACTTAATAGGATTTACAGAATAACATTAAATAATAAGAACAGAATTTATGGCAATTAGTGCTGACATGAAGTCATGAAATTTTACTTTGCAAACAGCAAAAAGAAAAGTTTTTTTTTCAGAACCTGATCCAGGTTCTTTAGCTGCAGACAAAGAAATACTGGGGAAATCCAATGGAGACTACAGATCACACTATAAAAAAGTGATTTTTATGTAAATATATATTTAAGATAGGAGATGGCTTAAGACAATATATAAAACTAAGAATAAGGGCAGTTGTCTTTATTATCCCAGATTATTAAGAACCTGATTCATGATCTAATTGTTATTGTGCTGAGTTCTGTATGGATAAAGAACAAAAGATAATCCAAAAAAAGTCTATTTAAAAATATCAGGAATAATAGTCTGACAGGAGAATGAAGTATGTTGACTTGATTGCTAACAAATATAGAATTCAATTGGGAATTCATATGGAAGGATATCTGTCTTAAAGGAAAAAGAGAAAACCTGAAGGATTTCTTTCACATGGGTCTTCACAGGGAATAATGTAGACATACTCTCCTATATGTAGTGAAGGTATCAGATGATGGAACAGGTCAAGAAATTAAATTTAAACAAATCACAACAACCAGATAACATTCACCTAAGATTAAAATTTATTAAATAACTAATTACTAAACTACCAATGTTGATGCATAAAATAATGTAATTTATGTATAGCATAAGCCTGTATGTTTCTCAGTTTATATCCTTCTAGCCAAATAGGTTGCCAAAGGTATTCCCAAGAAGCCTAGAGCAGTGAACTTCTTTTCATTATAACTCCTTGTCCCATTGCTGTTAGGTATTTTTCAAGAGAAAGGTATTGCTTTTAGCTATTGCTTGTGTTGCCTTTTCATTAGTCATTCATTATTTGCTGAAAAATATGTTTTTTATCTCTGGCAACTCTTATGCACAATTGTCATGTTTTAGGCAGAGCATTCTCCAAGTTAGTTTACTCCTGCTAAAATCACATGGTGCTTCCCCTCCCTCCCCAGCTGGAGGTACAAAAGGCAAAGATCACAGGTTAAGATAAGAACAATTTCCTGGAAACAGCAATGAGATAAGAAAACAAACAGTAACAGCAACAATATGAATAACTAAAGGTATAAGTAAAGATTTATATGGAAAGTCCCCAACAATAAGCGATATCAGACCATTCTGTCTGCCATGTTTTCTCAGCAGGAAACCTTTCTTCCCAGAAGAAAGTCCCTTCCCCTTGCCCTGGAAATGACATGAGGTGGTACAGAGTAATAATCTCCCTTCCAGTTACTGGAACCCTGCCTCGTTGGAGCCAGAACAGCAAAGTAGGCTACATTGTTCAATCCAGATTAATTTCACTACATTACAGACAACTCAACTATGTTTTTTACTTCTGTGCTGGTGGGTACTATTCCATAACTACAAAAACAGGTAATTTATATAGATAAATCTTTCAACAATCTTGAAAGCTGCTAAAATTCACCACTGGCTATATCATAAAGTTCACTCAGTCTCCTGCAGTGCTGTTGCACTCTGGTCTTCATAGCGCATCCACAGGTTTGTCTTTTCAGAACTGTCCACTTGTCATAACAGCTTTTCTAATAAAATTAAAATTTCCCTAGAAGCATGAAAAGGTATTTGCAATATTTTCTGATGTTGCATATTCAATGATTGTTTTTAGAATATTATGTCAGATATATGATAATTTCTTGAAAAAGCAGATTCTAACAGTTGTCCTTGTTAGTGAGCCAGACTTGATCTTGAAACCTTAAAACAAAATCAACCTACGTGCTTGGCAACTCCAGTACTGCAGCATATTTAAAGAGGAAAGCAGAGGTTTTGGGATCCATACAGTTATAAAACATACATACATAATATACACGCAGGTATAGTGCAGGCACTGGTGAAGCTGTACCTCAAGTACTGTCTCCGGTTCTGAGCCCCTCACTTCAAGAAAGGTGCTGCAACATGATCAGAGAATGGCAACAAAGTTTGTGAGCAGTCTAGAGAGTAAGTCCTATGAGGAGTGGTTGAGGGAACTGGGGTGGTTTTCTGTGGAGAAAAAGGAGGCTTAGTGAAGATCTTTTCACTCTCTACAGTTACCTGAAAGGAGGTTGTAGTGAGCCTACATCTCCCAGGCAACTGGGACAGGACTTGAGAAAATGGTCACAGGCTGGGGTGGTTCAGGTTGGACATTAGGAACAATATTTTTATTGAAAGATCTGTCAAATAGTGGAATGCACTGCATAGGGAAGGGTGGGCTCATTCCTGGAAGTGTTCAAGAAATGACTGAATGTGGCACTTAGTGCTATGGTTTAGTTGATACAGTTGTGTTCGGTCAAAGGTTGGACTTGATGATTTTGGAGATCTTTTCCAGCCCTAATGATTCTATGATTACATGATTTGGTAATGGTGATATACCTGCTCAGAATTTTGGGTTTATGCTTAAATTTTTGTGAAACTTTCATCTACTATTTGCCTCTCATAACAGCCATGACTGGTTGTAACATGAGATATCCTTTATTTTGTTTTATTATAGTGTTGTTAGCAATTGGGGTTTTTTAAGTATTCTAGTGAGGGACCAAATTTACTTATCTAATAAGATTATCATCTCTCAAGTAATATATCTGAAATATTTTCTGCTTTCTCTGATATGTATTGTCTTAAGCTTGACTGAGTATATTTCATGAATTAAAAAAAACCATAACAGTGTGTCCTTTAAATTACTGAAAATTATAATGCAGAAATTTTTTGTGTCAAAGACGAAGTAATGCAATGTTGTCTGTTACAACAGGCTCTATAACATTATGGGACCAGTCATCTGGTAACAGACAGGGTTATTTCCCTTTTCTTCATTGTTCATCATGATGAACATTGATGTCTTTTTGCTTACATTTTAATTCACAGACATTAACACACTACCTTGAGATGATTCAAATGTATAATCTCTCATTTTTCTCTGTAAAAGGCAGCACTGCAAATTTATTCTTTCCATGTTGCCTTTTTATTTTAGGCGAGGGGAAGGGGTGGGAGATGTAGTGTGAGTGTAATAATACTGAATTAAACCATAGAATCATCAAATCATAGAATAGTTATCTGTTTATAGAAATTGAATGTTGGAGCTTTTAGGTGGTTACGTCAAAGACATTTTCATCCAAATCTCTTATAGAAATATGGAGCATAAATTGGTTACTTTGGATTGCCTGTAGCAATAAATATTTTTCTAATGAAAACATGCATTGTGAAAAAGTCCATGGATTTTTACATGGCTTTTGGAGTTTTTGAAATCACCAGCAGTCAATTTAGTTGCTCTAATCTTTAAACCTAAGGGTCTAATTCTGACAGAGTCTTTTGATATGTTTTCATTACTTTCCTATGGTGTTTGCTTGGAGAGAACTATAAAACATTGCAACAGAGATTAATATTAGAATAAGATTCATCCTCAGTTTTCTGAGACTCAGAAAATTTGTCAGGCATTCATTCAGTGCACAGCAGCATAATGCTGAAAAGACTCATTAGGAAAAAAAATTATTTCCATACAGGACACAGTATGGTCACTGTGCAGATGATCTTTAAAAATACAGTTAAATTTAGCATATTCAAGTTCCTCAGTACCAGAGTAGCCATAAACCTATTTGCTATTTAGCCATTTAACACAATTATTTACTCTTCAAGAGATATACAGTTACTATAGCAACAGCTACATTTACAGTCCCAGAATAAATGGAAAGCCTAATCTGTCCAGCCAGTAAAGCAAAAAGCTTTTTAAAATGTAGTTTATCTGTTGCCTTTATAATAGAAATTAGTGGCACTCAAATTATGAACCATGATCTGGTTGCAGACTGCCAGCTTTGATCTTGAAGGCAACTGTTACACCCAGCTCATGGTTTGACTGCATGTTCAGTAGCTTCGACAAGTGACAGTAATATACTCTTTTATTTTCTTCTTTTTTTTTTCTTTAGACTATGATAAGATGACAGATGCAGACAGAATAAATGAGAGAATCTTTAGCTGACTCTTTTTGTGGTTGAAATGATCAGTAACCTTGGGTGAAAAAGAGCTACCTTTCACATAAAATGTTAATTTAATAGCAATGAAATAAAAAATTAGAAGTAATCATTTTTTTAGAAGTGTTACAATTTTCCTCATAAAAAGATATAAATTAAAAAATTTTCAAAAGAGAGTTATAGAACTCTTTGCAGGCTTTCTTACTGCTTAAGGAATTTCTGTGTGCAAGCTGATATTAATTGGTTTTACAGATTAAATTAGACTAAAATAAGATATCACTGTATTCAGCAGTGTGCTTGCAAAATCTTACATTGCCTTAGGTTCAGAACCTGGGTTCTTCAAAATAAAAATATTTGCTGCAAAAATGATACTAAGGTGATCTATTTGGGTTGGTGCATTTTTGTATTAAATATGATATTAAATAATTATTCTTGTTACTAAATGACCAAATCTTATACATGTCTGCAGAAGGACTCGTGAGGAATAAAGCTCCTTTGGTCTATGCATCAAATCAGTTGAGTGTGATTTGTCCTCTGTGTCAACAGTGAGTCACTGAGGTTGGGTCAATCCATGCCTGGCTTCCTCCTCCTCTTCCTCTCTGGCCTGCAGGTGTTGGTAACATGGCATATCAGAGAAACACAGGGTCAACAGACCCTTTTTGCCAGCAGTCATTAGTAAGAACATTCTGGCCTTAAAGAGGTGAATATTCTTGCTCTTCATAAAAATTAAACAAAACAACCTTTGATGTATTTTTGCTGTTCTCAATATTTCAATTCTCTTAAAAATAATGCTAAACCTAAAATGCTTTACCTCCAGCATTTGTCATTTTTCTTCCATTTGAATATGTACGATCTTATGAAAAAAAAACCCAGGAAATTTCTGCAGTATAAATATTCTGCCTTAGCTGATTTTCTCCTCCTAATTGTTGCAAAGACTGAAGAAGAAACTTTTCCTGACAGATACATAAAACCCTGTCTTGAAGTTTGATTTTCACTTTTAAAAGTCGTGCTTCTTGGAGCTTTTGTTTATGATGTTTTCAATAAAAGAAAATTCCTCTGTATTCTTATGCAAGGAAAGCATCTAGATTTGTATGTTTGAAGAAAGCTGGGATATTTTCAGGCTTAAGGGCTCCTTGTGGGAGCTCATGTGAAACAGTCTCTTCAGATAAGAGTGGAAAATAGTGTTTGCAGATGTACTGAAAAAATCTCTAATCAGTAGCACATCCTACTGCCTATATCTTGATTACTGCAGAGGAGGGAGATATTTGGCAGCCAGCTGGTCTGAGATTTGAAAAAAAAAAACAAAACAAACTATAGCAAATGATAATGTTAGGATTAAGCAAAAATTATCTTCAAACTAAAACCTACCTAATTCTCTAATTTGTGAAGTAATAATATTGTATAATATGTGTGATTTTAACTGAAAAGATGAGTCAAAAGGTGCAGTCATTGGTTTTATCTTATTCCACATATATTTAAAAAATTATGATAATTTGCTAAAAAATTATTATTAAGGAAGGATGTGGAATGGCACTTCATGTTCTTCCAGAGCACAGAGCCAAACTGAATGGAAACAGCTGTAAATAGAGAAATGCAGAATTTCAAATTCGGACTTCTAAATCCAAGAAGTACGGAAATGCAGAAAACACATGCAGTCTTAACTCTGCCTTCATTAGCAGCAGTCCAATCTGGTCATAACATGTGTATTTACTTTTTAATGGGCAGAACAAATAGGAAGTGTTTAGTCCTATATTAGAATGAATTAATTCAATCTCAAGGCCTCCTTGTAGTAATCAATGAGTTGTTCCTTCTCTCTTTTGTATTCTTTTCTACAAGGTAAGTGTTAAAAGTTTTAAGTTGTTAACATCATCCTCATCCCCAAACCTGGGCTTTATTTTTTACTGCAGTTACAGTAATTTCAAACATTCAAAAAGGGGATCAGTGTCTCTGCTTTGTTTTTCTCTCCCTAGAGACTGAAATATCTCCCCTCATATTCGGCCTGTCCTCCTGTTACTTAATCATTTGTGTTCTCCTGAGAAGCTTTTCCATGCATAATTCACACCCCTGCCCATCTTCATCCATTCTTAAAAAATTCTGTCTAAAATTTTTGCAGATTGGATTTCTTATGAGTAGAAATGAGACACCTTCCCTTTTCCTCTTTTAACAGGACAGGTTTGAGCTGCAAGTGTGCAGATCTGCTGAATGGACTCTCACATGATTCTGTGCTGCTGCTGATGCTCATCCTTACACTGCCATGAACGTGGAGAAGGCAACTCTGCGATCTTCCACCTCATGTAAGCACTGCTTGGGTATGCTCCCCAGGTATTTGGATTGTGTAGATGAACATGAGGAACCAGCCAAGGGAAATATACGATGGGTATTAGGAAAAAAATTTTTACAGAAATGGTGATAAAGTATTGGAATGGTTTGCCTGGGGAGGTGGTGGAGCCACCATACCTGGATGTGTTTAAAAAAATATTGGATGCGGCACTCAGTGCCGTGGTTTAGTTGAGATGTTGGGACATGGGTTGGACTCAATGATCTTTAAGGTCTCTTCTGACCTAGTGATTGTGATTCTGTGAAATAAATCTTGTGAATTATTGGTTTTGACACTAATGAAGTAATTGTGGCTGTATTTAAAAATTAAAAAAAAAAACCAAACCCACAAGCAAAAACTGTTTATGCCAATAACAAATATAATTGCATTTTTGTTCAAATATATGCAAAACTGTTGATATTTCTGACCTGTAGAAATATCTAGGAAGGGTGAAAGAGGAGTGAGAAGATTATATGCTGGGAACCTTTTATGCAGATAACTTAGATTTGAATCTATGACTGTAAGTTATAACAAAGCCAAGGAAGTGAACTTGGGCTTTAGAACTTCAGAACACATATAGAAATACTGACCTTTGAGCAGCAGAGTTCTCAACATTAAATACAAGAAAGCTGGGATTTTTCTACAGCACTTCTCACATTTGCAATTTTCTTTATCTTTGAAGGGAAAATTCTTCAGTCCTTGTTCTATCAAAACTGCCAGTATTAATTATTAATAGGAATTTTGTTCAATGAATAATGACAGCGATGGCGCTCTTTGTTCTCAACAATTATTTATTTTCAGTCTGTGAAACTCTTCAGTTATATCTTCTTGTAGTTTTGGATCATGTATGCCTTATATTTCCTGATGTCATTTATCTCTCAGCCTTGGTTGTCACACAAAAAATATAACTTTTAGCTGAAGTTTTGTCTTCATCTCAATTTCCTTTTTCTCAGTATTAACTCTCATTAGTCCTTAACTGTCAATTTTAGTTTCTATTATTGCTTTGAGGAAAAATACCATAATTATCTAGAGCACTGAATATGTATTGACTAGGTTAACATTTAGATTCAGTATTACAGATATGAATATTAAAAAAGACCTCTTCAATTCAAAAAGTTTAAATCACTTCTCAAATATTCTGATCTTATGTCTGAACTTTTAAAAAATATTCTGGAGAAAGAATTCATAGTTTAACTTATGTTTTTTTCATTGGAGATATAAAATAATCTTGTCAGAGTCAACATTTCTCAATAGAAAAAAAGACTACTTGTCAACAGAAGCATGAAGACAGTATTCAATAACAATTAGTATATAGAAATGATTAATCCTTTACGTACACTGAAATTGATTTGGCAATTCAAGTTATTAACAAGGAGATAAAGATTCATCTTTGTACAGTCATGCTGATGCCTTCCTCTTCTCTTATTACCTTTGCAGAAAAGTAGAATATGGGGGCTTTTTTTTTTCATTTTTCGCTAATAGAAAATGGACTGGAGAAATAAGCATTGTAGCTAAAGGAATCCTTTTTAAGTTAGCATAAAATATAACCTTAAAAACAAAGTTTGGTCTGGTAAAAATTTTTGATTGCTATTTCCATACTGGAAATATATATATTTATAATATATATATTTAAAAATATATATATATATTTATATATATTATAAATATATATATTTCCATACTGGAAATATAAATACACTACTGGAGAGGCTCTCATTTATCAGCTACCACTCACAGAAGCCATTCCCAGGAAGCACTCTGGAAGTGGGTATGACTAATTTCTTGCAGGTACTTTCCACATGGCAGATTCTTTCTAGAGGTTAAAAGAGTAGAATCTAGCACAAGCACAAATGATTCTGTACTTTTTGGTCTGGGTATCTGGGAATATCATCCGGCACCATTTAGTTTGCTAACACAGATGCAGAAATATAGACTGGGATCTGATGGTTCTAAATACTACCTGACCTGCCCTGTTCATTGCTGCCACAGGAGATGTCAAACTTGATCCTGGCCACTGTGGTAGGCTGCATGAGTGAGACTCTCAGTGTTCAGAAAATGTCTGCCTTCTTCATAATTTACCTTTTCTTATTGATTTGATAATTGGGTTATGCAGCATTGACAGTAACATTGCAAGGGTGGAATTGTGAGGATGGCAGACCACAGAGTGAGTGGAATTAGAAGTGTCTTTTCAGATCTACAATATGCCTGAGGAAGCCTCCTGAAAAAGGAGAGGTTGGGTGCACTATAAGAAGTCTTTTATCTTTTTAATGTTTATGATTCTCTGACTATAATATTCAAGGAAGTAGCTCTTATGAAAGACATTCTCAGATACAGCAAATAATGATATTGATGAGAACAAATTAGTTTCATGGTGGAAGTTTAAAAATAAAAGTTTCTTTGAACTCCGTGAGAACCAGATTTAATGAAATTTAAATTAAAGTGAATGGAATAGATACGTAGGAGTTAATCAACTGGAATGGCAATAATATGGAATAGAGGCTCTTTTCTTCGAAAGAAATGGCTTGAATGAAGTCATCTATCTTGATGTTTATTGTTCTTTGACTGAGGCATGCAAATGTATATTTTGAAAGCCAAATTCTTATCCAATTAAAAAAATATCAAGGATTTAGATTTTTTTCTGTCTTTGAGATTGTCTCTTGTATAAGAGAGTTGTCTGCCTGCACTTTTGTGGAAGTGCATTTTGGCAGCTCAGCAAGGTCCTTTTTTGTTGTTCTACTGCAGCTGTTAATACATTGCAATGATATAATTTTTGTCTCTTAACAAAATTTCATATTTAGTATGGAAATAGCAATCTAAAATTAATACCACTACTTTCAAATTTTGCTAGAATTTTGCAGGTTGAAACAGAATACAGATAAAATTTCACTTTTGTTGTGATCACATATTCTTTACTTGATTCTTGACCAGCTGGAGGTTTGCCTTAAAATCATTAACAATCTGTCCACACCATAGAAACAAAATAAAAGTAAGTCAAGTCTTGCATTAACTTCAGTGACATATATACAATACATGGGTTTGATTTATTTTCTCTTTTTTTCCTGTAATGTTTGTAAATATGAACCCCTCTCCTATTGCAACCATTTTATTGAGGATATCTTCCCTTAAAAAAATTACCTTACTCTATTCCTGGACTGAACATTTTCGTATTTACTTTAAATTCATTGTTACTTCTATGGTTATCTAATTAATGTTGGTAAAACAGTTATTTTATTCCATCATTGAACCAAATATACATAAATTATTATTATAGCAATATGGAAAAACTCAAAATCACAGACGACTGTGTTGATGGACCCAATTTTTGACGGACATGACTACAAGGTTAGACTACTATGTCCTGTCCCTGCTCAGTGAACAGTACAGGATGCAGTTGTCTTTCACCCATTATAATTCCTTAGCAACTTCTACCAATTCCTCTGAAACAGGAATTTACAGTTTCTTAGCAATTAACAGTTCTTGATAGGTTTTGATTTCATGAAAACAATGAATTTGATTTTGAAAGAATAGCCTATTCTGTAGGACAGCTTGCAGTGAGGACAGAACTTTGCTGCCCATATGAAATTCTGGCAGTAGATGCCTGTACCCAAAGAGGTGGTTGCCACCACAGATTCTGTTTACTTTTGTCTCCATTTTCCAGTGCTAACTGGCCTGGGATGGACAAGTTCACTGAGGGCAGTCAGACACAGGCCCTCTAAGGCAGCAGTTAACTATTCAACATGGCTTCAGCAGTTCAAGTGAGAGATGTTGAGAAGATCGTCCAGGGCTTTATTCTTCATTGATTCCTTAACTGTCTAGGCAGTGCCAACAAGATGCACATTTCAATTTAGTGCCTGTCCTAGGGTATTAGCTGCAAGGCACACAAATCAGAAGATGCCACAGAAAGGATACACAGTCCCTGTTTTTTTTTATGTCTCTAACCTCACCCAGAACACAAGATCTTAAAAGTTGTTCTGCATAGCACCATTACCACAACTCTTGTGTTTGGGAAGAGGTAGCAAAAAAGCCCAGGGGGACTGCATTACAGTGTACTCACATGCAGGGGTGGAATTAGGCAGTTACACAGGATTGAGCAGGTACTCTCCAATACAGCTATGTGGAATATGTCACAGCTCAGGGTCTCAGTGGACTTACTTTCAATAGCACAACAGCCTTTATGATCAGACTGGCAGCAATCGTGTGTTCTGTAGACCTGACAACTACTGCCCACACCAGAAGTTCCTCCCTCCAACTTCTTTCCTCATCCCATAATGAAATCATGCAAATAAAGAAGTAATTATGACTTACTTGCTTTAACCATAAGGGTTGGTGTTGACTTTAGTGCATAGTGAATAAAAAAAGGTTTCCCTTGAAAACTGATGAGCCTTGCAGTAATTTTATTCCAGGTCGAGAAAATGACACCTGAAGCAGCAACAGACGCCCTCTGGGCTCTTCTAAAATTGCAGGATCTGAATCAATCTGTTTGTCTTAAGACATCCCTGAGAGAAGACCTCCTCAATATTTCCATAATAGGAGCATATCTGCCATGCCATGTGCCAGGTGCAATTGCTGTTAAGATGATAAGGTGACCAAGGTAATCTCCTTGAACTATGTGCAACATTCTCTCATCAAGGGGAAGTCATGAGTATAACTGACTCTTTCTGCTGCTGGATTACCCTGCTTCTGAGGAGACAGAGGCACAGCTTTTTAAAGGCACAGCTGACACCATCTAAGATTTTTCTGGAAGACTCAGAAGATTGGTGTAATCCTCAGGACAGAGCAGAATGATACAGAATAACAGAAAAGGATTTTAGAAGAGGATTTAGTAATGAGGAACATCAAAAGAAAATAAGATAGGCAAAGAAGAATAGGGTAATTTATGTGAAAGGTAGAAGAGAGGTTGGATAGAAGAGGGACAGCTACATCTCAGAGATTTCATATCTTGTAGTTGATAAAATCAGAACCATGGACTGATATAATGAAGAGCAAGAAACAACTTGAGATATCACAAGTAAAGTCCCTCTTATTGATCATATGTTGAAAAAGTTCACAGAATACAACAGAATCACAGCATCATTTAGGTTGGAAGGCACCTCTTGAGACTGTCTATTCCAACCCTCTTGCTCAAGTAATACCAGGTAGAACACATTGCCCAGGATCGTGTGAGTCAGTTTTTGAATGTCTACACAGGTGGAGACTCCACAACTTCCCAATCAACCTGTTCCAGCATTTGATCACAGTAGCAATAAAAGAGTTTTTCTGTATTGAATTTCATGGGATTCATTTTATGCCAATTGTTTCCTGTTGTATTACCAGGCATCACTGGGAAGAGTCTAGCTCTCTCTTCTTCATTCTATTCAATCAGATATTTGTACATATTGGTAACAAATCTCTTTATGCTGAACAGTTCAAACTCCTTCAGTCCGTCCTCATACAAAGGATGATCATCCTTTGGTGATATTTGTGGTCCTGTGCTGGGCTCACTCCAGTAAGTCCATATTTTGCTTGTATTGCAGAGCCCAGAACTGGACACAATACTCAGATATCTTAGCAGTGGTGGGTAGAGATGAAGGATCACCTCTTGACCTACTAAGTCTCTGCAGGCAAGACTTCCTAATTCATCTCAAAATATCACTACCTTTCTTTGCAACAGACATTTTTGGTTCATGACACATGTTGCTTCAATTTGCTGACCATCAATAACCCATGATCCTTCTCTGCAGAGATGCCTTCCAGCCAGTTATAGCAGTGCACTGGTGCCTGGGGTCATTCCTCCCAAGAGGCAAGCGCTTACATTTCCCTTTGCTGAATTTCATAAGACTCCTTTCAGCCCAATTACTCACTCTATCTAGGTCCCCTGTAGTGGCACCTACTCTACTAGCCACTCCTTCCAGTTTTGCATCATCGCAAATTTCCTGACCTTCACCCTTCCACATCATCCAAGTCAGTAATGAAGAGTTTAAACTGTAGTGACAGTGTCAGTCCCTGGGGTACCCACTACTGACTTTCCTCCAAACTTTGTGTCAGTGAAGCTTGTTTGAAGCAGATTTTGAGCCAAGCTTTAGTTTCCTCCAAATTAAAATCAGTAGTTGAGAAACATCATGGCATGTGTTTAAACTGTGTACTGTTGTTCCAAACACGTACAAGCTTTACTTCTCTCTTCATGTGATTAAGCATAAGGATATTGAATGTAATTTCATTTTTGTCTTTTTCTTCATTGTTTGATTAATATTTATATTTATATTGTGATCAGACTACTTTTAAAGTGGAAGTGGCTGTTTCTCTTTCTTTCCTTACACTGTGATGTAACTTTCTAAATAATATAAAAAATATTGATTGCTCAGGATCCTTTCAGGATTTATAATAGCAAGTCTGAAATAATCCTGGCAAATGTCATACATAAGCAAAGAGATCTATTGAAGAATAAAATAACCAAGACTATACAATTCCAAAACAGTGAAATCCTATTTTAATAGATTCAAGGAAGCCACAAATATCATGTTGCCATGACCACCTAGGTGAATTATTTTCTCTACAGCCTAGTAGTAGTGACAGTTCATGCACTGTAATTCTTAGAAGTTTCTAATCCTTCCAGTGTTTCTTAGGTTCCTTAACCTCAACCTATCCATGCATAACTCCCTAATTTTTCAGCATACTTCAGAAAATGCCTACAAGAGAGAATTTATGATGTGAGATTTTCAGAAAAACAGTGTAAGGACAGAGTGAACATCTCATGGATGCTCTCATCAGGGGTATTGCACAGGGCAGTATAAGTGGTGCAAAATTGTAAAACAAGCTAAAAAACATTTATGTGGGGGAACATAAGATGATCAAATTCCCATAGGAAATATAATTGAGATAAGAAGACTTGATTGTTAATTTTCATATTTAATTACAATGAAATTTTTGTGTGAAATTTTGTCAGAACTGTTGTTTTTCTCAACACTATGAGTGACTCCTGCACTGCAGCGAAGTTTGATGCCTTTATGACTTGTTTTGGAAGATACGGGGTGATGGTGCACTGTACGTGCTGCAGGTGTGATGGCTGTTGACTGCTAAACCTTATGTGGTTACTTTTGTAGTAGGGATGGGATTGAGGCCTCCAACTCATTTCACATTAGACTATTGAATACCCATCAGCTGAAGCAAATTTCAGTCAGTAGCAACCCGAAATGCAATTGAACTTAATGACCTAGAGGTGCAAGGCTCTGTATCTCATTACCTCTTCCCTAAACCTTCCAGTCCCAGAGTGTTTTCTTCAGTCTTTTGAAAAGAAACATCTATTGTACAGACATAACTACTGCTGAGTATCTTAGTCATTTAACTTTAGATTGTTGAGTTTCATTATTGTTTATTCCTTTGTCTCAAGCTGAATCACTTTCTATGAATCAGATAAAGCACTATCATTATGATATCATTTATGAAGGCTACATAATTGTAGCTTTTCTCACTAAATCTTTGAAATAGTGCATTTCTTCCCTCACTAAATACTAATTTATTTTCAGATGTGGCTATTACATTATTCTTTTTATTTCTCAAGGAAATCCTTTTTAAGTAGACATCCTCTGTATTTTTCTACAAGTATCTGAATTGTTTATTAGCTTTAACAGTAAAAAGAATTTTCTGAGAGATACTTTATAAAAGTGGTTTTGGTATTCAGGTAATTTTTCAAATAAGTTTCTGGTTTTAAAAACTTGAGGAAGAGATATAGGTATTTTATACTTCACCTGAACAAAACCTAGCATTTGCTATAAAATTATATTTTCAACAAATTTATATAACCTGTCAGTGTCCATCAGTTAGAAATATTTTAGGCACCATTAAAATAAAGCAGCAAAGACACAGGAAGCTTATTTCCCTCCAAGTAAGAAGTTTACATCCTGAAAAGTGAAACATAATAATCTTAATCCTTACTACTTCTGAACAAAAATATTTTGTTTCATCCCTTAGGATTTCAGGTATATCACTTGAGGTGAATTCTTGTCACAGTGAGCCAAAGACGTTATTTAGTGACTAAAAAGCCACGATTTTATTAAATATTTAGAATGATCAAGTATATATGATCCAAATGAAAATTCCTTGTCTTTCCAAAAAAATTTTAATGTTTTTGAATATTAATATAGTGGTTTCCCAGGACCTTCTTGTCTCTATATTCAGCAAGACCTTCATCCAGAAGATCATTTAATGTACAAAAAGAGGTAAAAAATAGTATTTTTATTTTACTCTGTAATGAAGCATATAAGAGCATATATTGATAAACTGTCTGCAGAGAGCTGAATTATGTAAAACACCTTTATTCCTTCTAAGCCACAGGAATGCAATCCAGAATTCTTCACAAAATATCTGAATGCTGAACAACAGTCCTACTAAAAAAACTGTACTTTTGTTTGGAATTCTAGCAGAGATGTTAAGAATTTACCTTAAACTTCCCTCTCATCCATGAAAGTGGGCCCTTGTGAACAGACCTGAGATTTTTATCATAGGGAAACTTGTACAGCCATCATCTGTACAGTAGCTACTTAGTTGATGTGTAGAAAACTTTTGTTTCAATTAAAGCTGTTAATCTAGGCTGTTCCTCCAACATTATACTACCTTTCTTTTTTGCTTAAGCTATTTATATTAGCCCTTAGGTTTCTAAAAGTGTTCAACCATTTTTTAGTTGCAATAACAATCATTTTTTAGTTGCAATAAAATTAGCAGGCACCACAAGACAGAAAACAGAAAAAGAAAATATATCCACCAAAGAGAAGAATTTCTTCTAAGTCAATCAATGCAATAAATATTATAGGAATTTTAGTCCAAGGGGGTTTGATTTGCCGTATTTTTTAAACATTGAGGTTTGTTAGGGAATATGGTTGTAGGGAAAAGATTGAAGGACTACAATTCATAACATATTTGAAGAATGAAAGTGGTTTCAGGCCCTCAGGAGTGGGAATTTCTGATATGGTATTTTTTCCCCCACTCCATGAATATTATTTATTTATTCGATGTTATAGTACCACATACAGAAAACTGAAATAGAATGCAAAATGTCTTTTACAGATAGCCCAGTTCTACAGGGTTTAGCTTTTTGCAGATGAATTTCTCTTTTCGTGTACAGACCATCCTTATCTGATGGTCCCATCTTCTCATATTCCTTTGCCCTTTTTTTTTTCCCCAAAGAATACAGACAAGCCTTCCAATTTTTTTTTTTTTTTTTTTTTTTTTTTTTTTTTTTTTTAATTCTTCAAGGGTCTGCATTGCCTTAATTTATACCAGACCACCTCTGAGTTAGTAGCATCCAGCTCAAGGAGTACTTGGCTGGACTCCTGCTGGAGCTCAGAAAAATAGTCGAGATTATTCTGAAAGGTCACTGTAGATTGTAGAAAAATGTACGAAAATTTTGGATAAATCCTTTGCATGTGATGAAAAAGTGCTTCTTTTGTCAGGATTGATTTGTCAAAGAGTGGGGTTTAGGGTTGGGGTTTGTTTTTTTGGTTTTTTTTTTTGAGAGAATATCACTTGAATTGAGGAGAAAATTCAATATTTTTAATACAAAACAACTTGCACATAGGAACATTTTCATGAGTACTAAGAGGTAAGTGGATGAAGACTGGCAATACTGAGGATACAAGCAGTAACAGGGATCTGATAAAAGGGGACCAAGTTTAAGGGAAGATTTGAGCATATAGGTTAAAAAAAATAGAAAAAGTAGTAAGATGAGAGTAAGAGGAAGAAGGAAAAGGTGAAGAGTTGAGCATTTTGTGGGTGATAGTTCTTTCTAGCTATAGCTCCATTTTCATGAACATTTTCATGGAGGAACAGGGCAGGAATGGTATGGGAGCAGAGTAGAATGATGTATTGTCCCTACAGACATTCCTGGTTTCACCTGATATGAGGCAAGCTCTTTCTCTTCTCCTGAGTAAATTGAATCTCTTTTTCCAAACAAGTATGAATGTACCATTTTCCTCATCTGGAGTGTATTAAGAAATTTTCTGGTCTAGGTATTTTGAATGTCTTCTTTTACTCATGATTTACTCATTTATCCTAACACACATTAGGATACCAGGAGCTCCTGAATAGTGTTTGTACAGATCTTTGTGACATTCCCAGCACAGAAGTCATCACTGCTCTCTATGTAGTCAAAATATAGAACTAGTGTAGAAACTTATATGTATTGAAAGGACAGAAGAATATGTTTTACAGGTTCTCCATTACTGTAATTAAGCAGGTAAATAGCAAAATATAAAGAAAACACAGGAATAACTCTACTCTTTCATTTTATCTATATTCTTTCTGTGTCATTTGTTGGAGAGAAATAACTCCCTTAAAATTTCTTTCTCTGAAAATATCAATATTTCACATGACATGCCTACTATTTATTGAAATTTTCAAGAACTTTGAGGTGATTTAACATAGAAAATTCACAAGATATTTAGAAAGTCATCTGACTTTCTAAGAAGAAAAGGCTTCTGAGATGTCACTCTCAGTTTCCTTCAAGTATCTCTTAAAGTTGCTAATTCCATTCTGCTTGGTTTTGAATTCTCATACATATACACACTTCTGGAATCAAACTAAAACTACTGAAAGTGTTCAACTTTAGAAGTGATTTCTCATCATACAGATAGCCTGTTGTCCAAGGAACAAAGTCATATTGTCTGAGGAAATGTCTTATTTCTGTGATTAAGTAGATTTTTTTGTTAATAACCTTTCTATGCATATTACTTTTTGCCATGTTAATAGCTTTTGCAAACTGACAAGTACATAAGTACACAAAAAAATAGACAATAATGTCTTTGATTTTACAATGCCCAGTATATATATATATATATATCTATATTCATTGCAAGATGAGATTCCCCTGCAGCCCATGGAGAAGACCACACCAGAGCAGATATCCCTACTGCTGCCCATGAAGCAGTTAGATATTTCCTGAAGGAGCTGATCCTGTGGAGAGCCCATGCTGAAGCAGGTTTATTCTGAAGAACTGAAGCCCATGGGGAAGCCCTGCAATGGAGCAGGGAAAAAGCATACTGAGGAAGGAGGGATAGATGGAACTGTTATGGATTGACCCTAAACTTCATTTCTCATCTTACTGAGCTGCTTGGGGATTGAGAGTAGATGAAACAGGAATGAAGGAACCAAATTGAGCCTGTAACAATGAAGGATTAAAGATGTTGCTTTAATATTTGTTTCTCACTATTCATATATATTTTCATTGGAAATACGTTAATTTTTCCCCAATTAAGTCTGTTTTGTCCATGACAGTAATTGATAAGTGGTTGTCCTGTCTTTTACCTTGACCTATGAGAGCTTTCTTGCTCTATTTTTCCCCCTGTCCTGCTGAGGGGTAGAATTGAGCAAGTACCTCTTTGAAATTTGGCTCTTTTTTTAACCCATAAAAATATGAAAGTTATTTGCAAGTCTGTGTATCACCAGGGATGAATGGGACATTCCTTGGTTCTTCTGGCCGTTTTCATTTCTCAGTGTTGCTGGTAGGAGCTGGAGATACTCTATGCTTCTGCATAGTAAGGAAAGGGAACCTCAAAAGTGTTGACATTATGTATGAAGTGCTCATGTTATTTTGTAAATTATTTAATGAAATGTAGTTGCTCAGCACTCAGACAATATCAGATTGAACAATTGATTGAACAATTCCTGTTTCTCTATAAGCCATGCTTTCAAGTTCTTCTTGATGAAGTCCTCTTGCTGAAGTGATGTACAGCTTCGACAACTGAAATTAATTTCCAAACTGCTTCTCTGAAGACAATACATTTTATTTAGCTCACTGTCTTCAATTGTTTTCCATAAGATGACATTGCCCCACATAGTTGTTTTCTCAGTGGTGTTTCACTCAGTCCAACAGTCAAAGCTGCTGTGTTTTTCTGGAACTATGATATATGATTGATGCTTACTTTCTTCTGATTGTAGAGAAAAAGAAATATATTACTCTAAGAGTTAAAATACCTCACAAACAGGAAAACAAAGTTATTTTGGATGCTTTCAGGTTGGTTTTACTATATAAGGTAAAAAATATCTCAAAACTACATTTTCATTAAATTGTTCAAAGAATGTCCATAGCATTCAAGCAACAACTTTAAAACCTTTGACCTTATCCTTTATTGTTATAATACTGTATAATTATTTTATTAGCATTATTTTATTGGATTTTAGAATACTATTATGCTGCTTTGTTGGCTGTTTCATTGCCTCAAGTAGCATAAGCCACAATGCTTGCCGTGGATTTTTGCAGTTTAATTAGCATGCTGCTGTGCTGTTTTTAGTGGCATGCTGCTATGGTACCTTTAATTGAAATCTTTCTCTTATGACTGTGATAATTATATCACCCTGATGCCTTTAATCTGGCACCATTATATAGCATGTGGCTGTGCTGCATTAACTTCTTGATATTAATCATTTGGATTAGCACCAAGGGATAACCCAGAAGCAAGAAATACACTGGCTCCCCAGCTGGAGTATTTTTTGTAAGGCCATGAATACTTGCCTATGACACACTCAAAGATATCAGGATAAGCACCTTTATGTTACCACTATGTTTTCAAAAACCTTGAATAATGTATCTACTCAGTCTTTTCCTAAACTATCTGTACCCCATGAAAGAAATTTTTTATGAATTCTAAGAAACTTCAGTTTTTCTTCTGAAAGAAAAAAAAAAAAAAATCAGTATATTTCAGTCTCATGGGCTAGTAAATGGATGCAAATTGCTCTTTAGCAATCCTTTTGGATATATCACAAAATACCAAATACTTTGTACAAAAGTTGACAGATCCTTTTCATGTTTTCCTCCTATTTATTTAATGTATTATTTCAATACTTTCAGTACTTTATTTAATGTATTATTTCAGAATTCCCTTCAGTAGAGGGAATTCCAAAAACAACAAAAAAGCACAGACAAAAATCATGCTTTTAACAGATGTAGTAGCTGGAGACAGGAGTTAATGACATTTGATACAGTAAAAATATATCCATTATAATACAAAGTAAAGTTAAGGAGGACCATCTTACTTCTGAAAATTGATGATCTTTTTTATAACTGTATCTTCCTTGATCTATGTAGTAGTAAGGGTTGCAAAAGTACTATCTGTGGGAGGTCTCGCAAAGAATGAAATCCAGTTAGTTAAAGTATATGCTGATAAATCTGAAGGTGATGTTGCTATATTGGAGGATGCAACAGGAAGGAACAGCAGTGTTGATAAATTTTTTTGTCATAGAATGATTAGAGCTGGAAGGGACCTTAAAGACCGGGGTTCAAATCCCAGCAGTGCCTCCCATGCAAAACCACCACACCCACATAGCTCAAAACCTTCTGCCTTGGACAGCAAACTCTCCAGTAGACCAGGATACTCAAAGCTCTGTCCAGCCTGGCCTTGAATACTCCCAGGAATGGGCCATCCATAATTTCTCTGGTCAACCTGTTCCCGTGCCTCCTTCACAGTAAAGAATTTCTTTCTAACATCTAGCCTAAACTTGCCCTCTTTCAGCTTAGGGCCATCCCCCTTTATCCTATTACTAGATGCCCTTGAAAAAGCTTCCTTTCCAGATTACTTGTCAAATCCCTTTAGGATTTTATATGAGGAAGACTCATATAAAGTCTCCCTGGAGCCTTTTCTTCTCCATGCTGAACAACTCCTACTCTCTCAACCTGCCTTCAGAGGAGAAGTGCTCCAGAACTCTGATCATCTTCATGGTCCTGCTCTGGACTCACTCTAACAGGTCTATGTCCTTCTTGTGTTGGAGCTCCAAAATGTGGCGCTCCAGGTGGGCTTTCACCATGGCAGGGTAGAGAGGAAGAATCACCTCTCTTGACCTGCTTTCACATGAGTTTTGATGCAGCCCAGGATGTGTTTGGCTTTCCGGGCTGCCAGCACCCATTGCCAAGTCACATTGGGCTTCTTGTCTATGAACACTCCCGAGTCCTTCTCCCCAGAGGTAGTCTCAATCTATTTTCTGCCCAGCCTGTATTTCTGTTGGGATTGCCCAGACCCAGGTGCAGCACCTTGCACTTGGCCTTGTTGAACTTCATGGGGTTCACACAGGACCACCACTCAAACCTGTCAGGGTCTCTCTGGACGGCATCTCTTTCCTCTAGCATGTTAGCCACCCAACTTGGTATCATCAGCAGACTTTCTGAGGGTGCATACAGTCCCAATAAATATGTTAAGAAGTGCAAGTTCCAATATCAGCTTCCGAGGAATATCAAGTGCCACTGCTCTCCACTTCGACATTGAGTTGACTGCAAATCTTTGAGCATGACCATCTGGAAAATTTATCCACTGAGTGGTCCATCTGTCAAATCCATGTCTCTCCAGTTTAGAGACAAGGATTTTATGCATTTGACTAAGGGATATCTGATCATTTTTTTGCTACTATTGTGAAACTACAGCATCTCAAATCTCTGGCCTAAATTAAATGGTCACAATTACAGATCAGGCTTTTTTTCTGACTAAAACTGTATTTCTCTATTTCAGATATGAACTTCCATGTCATAGTATATATGTCTTACCTACAGAACGGGTTGCTTCAACATGATTATACTCATAACAGATATTAAATTGGGATACTATGATGCTGATGATGCTGGTGATCTGCTAAGTGGGCAATGATTTTTTTTATAACACTTGTTTGCATTTGTATGAGTTGCACTAGTTTTCTATTGGTTTCAATAAATATTTTAGTGCAGTCAAAGTACTTGAACAAATGCTCCAAACAACCTCTTTTTGCATCTACGATACAAGTCTGTTTACTATTAAATAAATTCAGAACTTGTATGACAAAGCACAACCTTGGACAGAAATTTCCAGTAGTACAAATTGATCTACATCTTACACTGCAATCCCAGATGAGCAAAGACTTGAGAAGCAGAACTTCTCTCTGGAAGTAGGTGTGATTTTAAGATTCATTTTGTTAAATGACTTGCTAGTTTGTGCCAGCCATGAAATAAGTAATTTAGTAAGTTTTTTCAAGAGTTGAAGGAATCAGAACTGTTGAGGTTTTTAAGTAGCACTGCAGAGAAGGACCTGGGGATCCTGGTGGATAACAAGTTGTCCATGAGCCAGCAGTGTGACCTTGTGGCCAAGAAGGCCAATGGTATCCTGTAGAGGATTAGGAAGGATATTGCCAGCAGGCCAAGGACAGTGACTGTTGCCCCTCTGCTCAGTCCTCATGAGGCCACATAAGGAGTGCTGTGTCTAGTTGTGGGCTCTCCAGTTCAAGAGGTACATGGAGATCCTGAAGTGAGTCCAGCAGAGGACTACAAAGGTGATGAGGAGCACCTCACTTATGAAGAAAGAAGACTAAGAGGGGATCATATCAAGGTTTACAAGCAACTAAAGGGAAGATGCCGAGAGGATGGACCCAGGCTCTTCTCAGTGGTGCCAATCAACGGGACAGGAGGCAATGGGCAGAAACTGAAACACATGAAGTTCCATCTGAACATGAGGAAGAACTTTGCAGTGGAGGTGACCAAGGTTTCCCACAGAGGCTGTATAGTCTCCTTGCTGGAAATATTCAGAAACTCTCTGGACACAATCCTGAGGTAAAGCGTCATGGGAAAAATAACACACTTGCATTGCATTGGCTTTTATCGGGTTATGCAACAGAAACTCCCTGCACACGTACAAAGGAGCACAGAGAGACTATGGCAGGTTGGGTAACCCAAATAATAATCTCCTGGGATATCAGGCCCTCAAAGTCCTGTTTCCCCAAGCCCAGAGGAGCTCAGGAGTACATGGTTGGGCAGTGTAATCTCAATATCCAGGTCAAAGAGACAAAATCTCTGCCTGACCTCTCCAAGGGCTGTTGCAGGGCATTCTTAGGACTGCATATCCATGGAACAGAGAGCACCAGCAGTCAGACATAGGGCTCTGTGGGCCACCTCACAGATCAAGGGGGTTACTACCTACAGCATTGAACATATTAAGGGATGCATGATGGGAAGAGTATTTGGGATTTTGGGAGGCCTTATTATTGGTTGTTTAAAGAAATAACCAAGGCCAGGGAAAGAGAGATTAAGGTTTGGGGAAGGAAAAGCAGTAAAGCAGGAAAATAGGTGGTTAATTGAATAATTAAGGCCAGTCCTATTTGAACAATTACCTGGTCAATACTTGCCTCTCTGTGGCCTCATCACTGCAGTCTGTCCTGTCTTCTCAATTTAACTCCATTTTTCTTTTTGAGGGTGAAGAGTTGAATGTGTATGTGTGACTGTATGGGGTGTGCCAGCAGCTGGAGACATGGGTCAGGGGAGTCCATGTGTTTGGGTTCCAGAGACTGAGGCAGGGGAATCTCCATCTATCAGGGTGTGATTGCTAATGAAACCAGAACTGATGAGTGGGATAATTGCCCTGGGAGCCATGTCTGTCTCTGAAAGTAAGGTACCTGAAGGAGTTAGGAGTTCAATATATACAGATGTTTTTTGAAATTGCTATTAGTAGGAAGACTAACATAATAGAAAAATATGTTTTAGAATATGGCTTCATTATGGCAGCTAAAGATAATCAGTGTAAAAAATGTTTACATTTTTATAAAAAACTCTCGCTTGGATTAACACATTCTCTCAGCAGTACTGTTCATTGTCACATATTTTCCAAAAAAATCTTTCAGTTAAGATTTTTTTGGCTTAGTTTTATTGTTAAAAAACTAAGAAGCAGCAAAACTGAGTTTAGACAAATGTGACTCCGAATCTTACACATCAAATCAACACATGTGAGGGTGTGACCAGTTTATGCTGTCCCTTTGTTATTTCTGTCCACTCTATTCAGCAGCAACAATATAGTTAATTTTACTTATTTAACAGTTAATGATATAACTTAGATGTAGGTCTGTGTTTTTATAGGGTTTCTAATTTTTTTTTTTCTAATTATTTTTTAATTGTTTTCATGTGCTTTGACTAGGGACCTGGTATTAAGACAGTCTGGCTGTTTTAGTGCTAAGTTAGATCCGGTCTATGTTTCTGGTAGTACAAACATTTTATCCTTAAAATAGGATCTATTACAGGGAACTCAGATACTCAGGGAAAAATCCATTACTGTACATTTGAGTTTAAGAAAAGCTAAAATCACTTCATTTATTTTAAAGAAGAAAGGGATAAGACTCATATCTACCACCTCAGAATAATTCACACTGGCACATTCTTTTTTTCACATAGAGGTGTTCACCCTGTCCTTTAGTTTTAATGACATCAGGTGAGGCTGAGGAGATATTCAACAACTGAAAACTCACTGTCAGCATTTGCTAAAATGTTTTATAGATTTTTAGCCAAACTACATAAAGAGATCAAAGGTATTTTAATATACTTTACAAGAAGTAAGGACGCATACATGCAAAATAAATTACTTCTATTTTGATGGAAAATATACATTTGTATTCATATGTTTGTATGGGTGTACTTATGGTTATGTGGCAAAGTAAATTCATATAAACACAATTTTGTAATGTGGATTTATTTATAAGCATTTTATATTTCACTATTTGCATGTGCGTGTGTGTGTGTGTATCGGTATGCATAGGTATACATAAAATGCTCTGTATTTGGTCTACAGATGATGGTAAGACAACATTTTGTACACTTGCCTAAGTGCTAAAAAGAGGAAATGATTTACATTTGCACTCCAGGCTGCTGCCAGAAGAGCCTTTCTACATCACATATTTCAATCTGCTGTATGCATGTGCCTGCATACACATCTCAAATGCACCATATCACTACCACAACACCACCGCTTTTAAAAATTATGATTCCTTTTTCAGAACATATTTCTGACTGAAAGACTCAATTTTTTTCGTGTATTGGTATCAGATGCACTCCAGAAAACTGGGGAATAACTGTAAAAGCCTACAACCTAATGCTACTTGTGCAGATTTTTTAAGAATATGATATTGACCAGCAAGGAAAAAAATTATAGATGTTACCAGGGATACATTTTGTTGTGTGTTGGATCTTTTAAAGATAAAAATACATGGTTCAAAATTTGAGCATAGTAACAGTTTCTATCTTTGTTTGAGATTTACAGATCAAACTTGGAATCAGCTACAGAGAATAAGTCATCAGTAGTTCTGTTTATCTCGATTGCAATTAATCTAAATTTACAACAGGTAAATTTCTCTTCTGGAGTCCTATATAGCTTGAAAAGACTGCTCAGTCTCTTTCAGAACAATTGCAGTAGAAATCCAATTGTTCTTCCAACTGCCTGTTGTAAAATTCCAGCTACCTAAGCTAAACAAATGCAGCTGAGAGCTGTTAGATGTGTTTACCCAGAGCTTTTCAGAGATCAAAGAGGGGGGAAAAAAAGCACATCTGTATATTGAATTAAACTTTTTACTTTACTTGGAAATAAATTTTTTTAAAAAGCATTATTCCTTCCTCATGAAGTTTTCCCCAGAGACCCCCACTTCTGAACTGTGCATGTACAATTTAAGGCACTTAGCCTTAGGAGGGGCCACCTCCCGCTGTAGATGAAGAGCTCAACACTGGGACTTATGTTAAATAGAGGCATGCACCTCCTCTTCCTTCAGGTCCTGCTTTTTGTCCTGTAACGGGCATTGGAATCTTTGGTCTCCATTCAGATGCACTTTTCTTAAAATGTTACCACCTGTAGGCTACTGTTACATTATTTCTTTGAAAATCCTGAAAACATGAGGGTAGTTTTGTTCAATTTAGCTTTACTGGGGGTATGTGGTTTTACAGACAAGAAAGAAAGTGCTGGTTTTTTTCCCCCTTGACATGCTATTATGGCCATGGGCATATCTATGTCTGGTTTTAAAAAGTGAACTTCACAAAAACAGAAAATGCCCCTGCCAGAATAACATGTTTTATGCTTAGTGTGTCATGAGGAAAATGGTGACCTTAAGGTGGTATTCTGTTTGTGCATACATTTCCCTCTGAGCTCTACAGAGGAAGGTAACGTGTCACTAAGTCCTGAGTTAGGAACAACTTTTCTCTCTTCACAATTCAGGGCAGAGACAGAAAGTGTTCATGTTCCTAAATGACACAGTATTTCAGATTCAAAAGAGTTGAATATAGACTCAAAATTGCAATATCTCTAGGATATATTATAATAAAGTATTTGATGCCTGAGCAATAGATGTATGCTTGGTGTGTATTAATACCTTATCAAGAGCAAGGACTATAAGAAATGCAGGCTATCTGTGAGCTTGTGGTGTACTGATTTGAAAAATTAGGACAAACATTAAATAATTTACTCTAACTTTGTTGTAATAAGCTATTTCCAAGTATAAAAAGAATAATATGCTACCAAACAGATTCTTGTTATGTGTTTATATTAGCATAAAAAACCTAGGAAGATGAGAGTGCAAAATCTACTCCCCATTGGTCTTACTGAAAAGAAAGGTAAGTGCCACTTTATTTTTTAAGGTGAAAAAGACCTTTTTTTTGTTTGCGTGTCATTTTCTATATTAGTTTAGTAGTATAACATTTGTTTTCCAGTAAAAATAGCATTTATTTGTTAAATACACTTAATTCTTGATTGCAGCAGGAATCTTTACTCACTTTTAGTCTGTTTATGTGTATCAGTGAAAATCATCATACCAAAAGAAGTACCACAAATGTAAAAAAAAAAAAAATTCAAAATTCAGGAAAATTTACAGATCCTAATCTGGTTCTGTTCTTTTATTCCATGTGACCAGGTTTCAACAATGCTTTTTATAAACACATACATTTTTATGTACATATTCCACATTTATGGCTTTGTAAGTTAGCCTTTCTAATAGCTAAATTGCAGTAAGATTCCAATAGATAGCCATATAGATATATATAACCTATGCCTCCTTGAAGCCTCTCTCTCCGTGTCTCAAAGCATGCTGGCCTCCCTGAACATGATGGGACACATGGCCCTTATCTTCAGCCTCTGCTGGCATTCTGCAGCAGTCTTGGCATTCTGGTTGAGAATGAAGAGAGGCATTGCTTCCACTCCATTCTCAACTATGTGCATGTTTCTAAGATGCCATGTTTCTAAGATGCCATGTTTCTAAGATGCCATGTTTCTGGCAGAACAGACAGTTTAAGGACTGGAATGGATTTTCACCTCTGTTGCAATCACAGTGATGTCCAGGATCCAGGATTAGGGAGTATTTTCCCTTTTCAGAGGAACCTCACTGTTTAAAACAGTTGTACCAAACAACAGTAACTCAATGTGGGGAAATGCTCTTTTGCTAGAGCACTGAAGGAGCAAGGCAATAAATTTACAGCCATCAGGCCAAACAATTCCTTCAAGTTTAGACAGAAAAATGAACAAGCTGTGTGATTTTTAAGTTAAAGCAGATTTCCTGTGAAACAACTAGGGTTATCAGAAGAGGAGTTTAGACATGTTAGGCATGTCTGTACTCATCCATGCCCTTTAAGACCCTGAGTAAGGCTGGATAACCTACTAGGTTTGTTAAATTGAAGTATTCTTCCTTCCTTAAAATTTTTCAGCTGGAATCTGTAAAAAAAAAAAACACAAACAAAACAAAAAACAAAACAAAACAAAAAAAAAACCCTCTTCTGGCTTAGTACTACTGACTCTAAGTATTATCATACGGTAAGGGAGAATATATTATTTTCTTGTAAAGGCTGTGGAGGAAGTAAGGAAGTACAAAATTGAAGAAGCAGTGAATAAGAACATGTAACCCTCAGAAGCCCTGTCATGGTCCCTCATTAGCTGTGGCTTGAGAACAGTAAAAAATGGGTTGAAGTGAACAAACCTCATCTTAGGTGGTTCTCTACATTTCATCTTTACATTTTCCATTGTACCTGATAGAACAGATGAGCTCTGAGAAGTAGTCATTCCCTACTTCAGTTAAAATGAATAAATCTGGAAAGTGATGCTTTGAAACCTGTCCCTTTCCATGTATATCTTTCACTTGAGTATCTTATTGTGAAGTTCTAAATCTTATTTGCTTTCAGCAATTAACTTTCCGTTGAATCTTGCTTCCATTTACCTTGACATTTAATTTACCAAATCTCTCCCTCTCTGTCTGTGTGTGTGTCTCTCTCTCTTTCTCTCTCTCATATTACTCTTACTGTTGCTCTGTTTGTTTTTTGTTTATGTTATAATTATATTGCCTGATAAATTTCCATTCAGTCATTTCAGGAATGGAGCAGTCTTTAGTGTTCTAAGGACATTATGCCTTTGAATCCAGGTTATTGGAAAACAGTCAGACAGGAGATTTCCCCTTGAGTTATTCTGTAAGCTTTTGTGGTTTTCATATCATTTCTTTTATATGTTCGTATTTTTTGGGGGGGTGAGAGTAAAGTTCAGTCTCTTATTCCCCTGGCAAACATTCATAAAACAAAAGAAACACCACCTGATTGCTTGTGTGAAAGAAATTATGAAAAACCATATGCCAAATCCTGTTAGTAGCAAAAAGTGAAAAGATAGAAAAAATACAAATGCCCACAATGTCTCCATTCTGTAATCTTTAGATATATTAAGTATGTGTTATAAATAACAATGATGGATATGGGGTTTTTTTCTTATAAAATGTGAGTTATAAATTGAGTCTGTCTTTAAGAAAGAAAAAAAACAAACCAAACTTCTACCTGAAAACAACTTGGCTATTTATAACTGATACTTTTAGTATATCCAAAGAGCATTTTGATCCAGAAGTAATTGCTATAAATACTGAACCATATAATAAAATATATTTTTACTTTTTTTTCAGTATTAAAATATTGGCCAAAAAATCCACATTTTCTATTCTAATTTTGCACATAATGCAATGAATTCTTTCATAAAATATACATTAATTTCCATATTTCTCTCATTCTATTTTCTATATAAATGCTTTGGCTCTACAAATTTATTATGGTCAAAGATGCCCAGAATGTGTAAGAAAACCTTCTTGTTTATACAATTCTTTTATTTTAGGAACTGGTGACTCCCAGGACCTTCATCACCTTAATAAATTGAGGACTTCTTCAATATCTGACTCTACAAGGTTGAATATTATCCTCATTATTTCCTTGTCTATATAACCAGGGACCAGGTCCACCATAGTGACCAAACAGTGCTGGTAGTCACAGATATTAATACTAACACACATATTAATATCTAATACAGATATTAATACTAATTAAGACTAATTTCCAAAGTATAATCATCCAGTTCTGTTGCCAGATGTACAACTGTCCATGTGTCTGCCATAAGGTGTATGCTGTTGGTCTGAGATCAGTTACACAAGAAATATGTATCACTTGCTAATACTAACGTGTCCTCATAATAACTTTCTTCTTCATCAATTCTTACATGGCCTGAAAGCTTTGCCAGTAAAAATTTAATGTTTTTTCAGATTATCAATAAAAATACAAAGTAGCTGTCAGTAAAAACAACACTTTACCTTAGAACATGGTTTCCTGAGAAATTTGATGAAGAATGCTCATGAAGAATTATTATTTTACCAATTTCAATTGCAAAACTTATTTTTGAATGAAGACCTGAGCTGGAAGCAAACAAGCAAGGTCCTAATAGCTAGCTACAAAATAGAAATTCCTGCGTGATATATTTTTTAATTGTTCTTCTAATCACTTTCTCCTCTTTTAATAAGTCCTAAGTCTCAACTGTCTATAAGTTAAGATTAGATAAATGTACTCCTGTATATTCCATTTTTAAAAAGAGGGGT
The DNA here is from genome assembly GCF_051311805.1 of Agelaius phoeniceus. Classification (NCBI taxonomy): domain Eukaryota; kingdom Metazoa; phylum Chordata; class Aves; order Passeriformes; family Icteridae; genus Agelaius; species Agelaius phoeniceus. The sequence continues at coordinate 124,063,125 of NC_135265.1, forward strand.
TCCTAAGGCACCAAGATGACAATGAGTATTTGCCTAAAGAAATGAAATTTGGCCTGGGGATCAGTCTTACTGTGTCTCTTAGTGCTGCAGTGAAATTGGTGTTGATGTGTGAAGCAGGCTAAGGGTTTACATGAATTAATGGTGAAATCTGTAACTGTTGTCATAAATGTCTGCTTTATATTCTTTGTGGTTCTCTGCACGTGTCTAGCTCACAGAAATTCCAAAACGAGTGACAGTCCATAGGGAGTAAAGCAGAACTTAAAAATGTCCTTCTTGTTCTTTTGTTTTAATTAAGTGAAGATGCATATGAAAGCAAGACTTCAAAGACATATATATATATAATTATATTATAGATATATATGGAATGAGCCTGTCTGTCTCACCATTTGTAAATATATATAAGGATATTAAAAAAAAGTATGGATAAAGGATATATTGAGTAAAAATTTCACTGTGGGTTTGCCAAGCAACAAAATATTTTTGATTGTCTGCATTTGTCAAGTGCTCTTTACAAATATTTTAATGTCGACACTGCCTCCTACCTCTAGTGTTAAATGAAATGTGCAAAAAAAGAGAAACACTTGGTGTATGGAAATGACAAAGTTGAGGTTACACATGCAGCATGAACTTGACTTCCTTGCGTGCACATGTTTTGATAAGGTCCTTTATTATTTGATCACATAAGTATTTGACTTTTGTTCTCCATTTAATTTCAGGTCAAAATCAAACTGTACAAGTTCAGATCTGTATGAGTTAGATCTCCATTGGGCAACAATAAAGCAAGTTTTGATCAACCTGAGTGAGCTAAGATCCTCTGGAAAAGTTGAGAGTTGTCTTGTGAAAGATGCCATGGGTTAAAATTGAGTACTCTGGGCTTCTGCTTTGCTTGAAATGTCACTATACCTCTCAGTGGCTCTCTCTGTTCTGTCATAGTAAATATTCATTCAAGTATTTCCTGATCTCATAAGAGTGTTCTGAGAATAAATTCATTACTCCTTATGAAGCACAGTGATATTACAGCAATGACATAGATAGAAGCCCATGAAGAAAAATAAAAGCTTATTTGCTTCAGGGCTTAGAGGATATGTCGTAAATACAATGTGGAGCCACATGTTCAACATAAGGATGAAAAGAAATATCCAGGTGTTTCTTAGCCCTTTGTCCTCTGTACTTCCAGAGGCTCAGGGGAGGGAAAGGGTGGGAGAAAAAGTAGTTTTTTTTTCTACAAGAGTTTTGACAGCAAACTAGTATGTGGTGTGCGCAAAGCACAGGACAGAGGCTATGTTGTAGATTTTACTAACAACTCTTCAGTTACAGTTGTCATGAAACTCTTTCAAAACTGAATTAAAATTCTTCTTTACCCATATTCTCTTCAGAATGGACCTCTTCAGAATACAGGGATTCAGGGATTTTGTGATGCATACAGAGGTCAATTTATAATGCCTTATGCCAGGACTAATTGATCTGTTTACATATATATATATATATATATATATATATAAAAATATCTTAGAAGATAGTTTTGCATTTACTATGAACATTTCTCATTAGAGAGTAAACACTTTCAAACATCACAAATCCTCACAAGGCATTAAGGTTTTGTGATACTTTATGCTATTTTCTCCTTTTTTGATAGTAGCTGAAATAAAGAAAATGGCTTACAGATTTAGCTGTGTATATAGTTTGAAAGTAACAACTGAAAAATGATGTTCATAATCTGAATTGCAATGAAACCAATTATCTGTACCATGGTGTTTCACTTGGGAATACTCTGAAAGGTTTAGTATTTCTTAAAAGAAATTAAAAACAGCTGTAAAAATACCATAAAACAAAAATAGCAGCTGCAAAAGAGATTAACATTCCTAAATTTCATTTGAACCTGAGATGCTATTTCTCCAACAGAAACATACATATATACTGATTTTTAAAATCTATTCTTTATGAAACTACATCCTTTTAAGAAAAAAAGTGTTTTGTTCATTTTTTTTTCATTTCACCACTTCTTGATGTTACCTATGAATTTCATGAACATTCTTTCCCTCTGCCTAGGAATTTTGTATTACACTTTCTTCTGTAATTGTCAAAGAAAAGCTACAATTGTTGAATCTTGAAGAATGATTTAAATATAACCTATTAAGAATTAAAGATCTGCCTAATAAACAATTTATAGCAATCCTTGCACTTTTGTTACTTACAGCTGTCAAACAGCTTTCAAACTGAGCTCAAATCACCCTGTGCCTGTTTTAAAATTTTATACAGCGTCTGTTTTCCAATTAAGCAGCCAGTCTTAGATGAAACCTTTCCTAATCTTTTTCATATATATAATAAAACCAAATGTAATTTATAAAACAGAACTGGAGGTGCTGACAGTATAAAACAGTTTATTTTGCAGTCTTGGTCAAAACATATGGCAGCAACTTTTCTAGACTTCTGCCAGATGGCGGGCCTTAATCGATTTTGTCTGTTGTGCCGTATGTTAATTCTCTCTGAAAAGTGTTTCTTCAAACTCAATTAAAAAAATAATGACTTTCATTTTCTTACTGAGCAACTAATGTTAAAACTGTGATTTAGATACGTCTGTTTAAGTTTGAAAAGTTTTTGAAAGCCCCAAGATATTTACACAACAGGTAAAATTGATTCTAATGGTCTTGAAAGCTGTGATTGTTATTCATCAGCTTGTGTATCATTTCATGCGAATCTGAATAAATTTACCTTTATGATAATATTCCTTAGCTTGCATTTCTGTTTTTCTTGTGGCTTTTTTTTAAACTAATGATAGTGTTTCATTCTGTAAATTAAAGTAATTTTGAACACCAAAAGACCCCAGAGAAAATTCTCAAATCATCAACACTAAACTCATTACTTCAAACTGTAAATACATTAAACTAGAAGAAGAGAATAGCATCTATCTCTACATCTCAGTAAAGATACTGTTTGATGCAATAGCTGTTATAAACTTTAACTACTGGTCTACCCAGCACAGTTTGGTGTGCTTCCTACATCTCCCATATTAAAATATTATATTTTATATGACCATACTACATTTAATAAATGTTCACAAAGGCCAGTCTCCAAGGTTATTGTAACAGGCAATTTTTGCTATGGTAGAGTATCAAATTTCCTCTCTACCCAATAAATAATGAGGTATTAATTTTTGATAAAGGTGTTTCCTGATGGGCAAACATAGGGCGCACAAAATCTTTAAATTCTACTAAAATTCTAGCAGTTATAATTTCTATGTATTTTGATGAGTAGGTTAATAGTATGGATGCTTTAATAAATACATTTTAAAAAAATCGGTGAGTTAACAGAAAATGTAGTAAATGTTTATAAATTTTGGTCTTTTTTTACTGCCATTGTTCTTTTGTTATACATATTATTTGTGACATAGGCTTAGATTTTGAACTAAAATAAGATGTGTGCATAACAGAAATCAAATGAAAGGAACTAGTCCCCAGAGAAATATGCAATCCTTTTGTAGAACCTAGCTTTAATGTAGACCAGTACTTAGCATATTCACAACTTATGAAATGGGTGTATGTTGAAACAAAATATCAACCAGATCTATTCTCCTCACCATGTTTATTTTATGACTACTTTCTTTTGAAATAGAGCAAGGTAATGGTAATATGTATGTAGACTAAATAGGTTGTGTTTTCTCCAGCAGTAATCCCACACAAGTACAAGGCAGAAACACTGTGTTTTTCCAATACAATCCAGCAAGGGCAAATGACAGCCTTACCTGATGGCTGATATCTTTTATAGTACAGCTGTGACATATTTTATGCATCACAAAGAATGATCAAACATTTCTCTGGAACCTTTCTGTCATGGAATGTGGCCCCATGTCCCATGTATGCCTTTACTTTGGCCTATAATACACCTAAATACTAAATTAAACATTTGTTATCAAACGGTAATTATTCTGTAACCAGGCTGCATTTAGGAACAGAGTAAAATATTTATTTTGTGTTATATTTAAAATTTATTGGATTTTAGTATATGATAATGATTGGAATATATTTAAGATAAATAGTGCACATACTCAGTAATAAAAATGCCATGGTAGGCAACTAATTAATTTTAAATGGACCATATGCTTATATTTTGGAAAATAAAATGGAGTACAGCTTGAATGTACGTGGATTTTGGAATTTAATGTTTTAAAGATTCTTACTTATAAAATTATGTTGATATATTTGACACAAAGCCTCTTAGCAATTCAACTATCCTGAGTTCTTCATTATGTTAAGTATTTTTAAAGCAAGATTCAAACACAGATTTGACATCTAATGCAATATATATTTTAGAGTAAGAATAGTGCTCTTTGCTGGTCACAGAGTTGGTTCTCCACACAGACTTCTAGTGTCATTTGAGAGATCTAAGGTATCCAGTAAGATGGAATGTAAAAGTGACAGTTGCCTTGCCTCTGTGGAAGGGAAGTGGGAAACTAGGAGCATACAATAAGTCTTCATAACAATGATGGTTATTTAGCAACTAGTTCAAAACCTGAATGAAAGGCAAGCCATAACAACACATGGCTTTCTTAACAGGGGAAAGAAATCTGTTCTGCATATTAACTGTGTTTTAAAGTAAACTTCTCTTATGCAATTTGGGTTTAGTCATAATTGGAAGGGGGCAGACATCAATATTTATAGCCATTGAGCATCAGTTATGAGGGCAATATATCACTCTTACAGTAATAGAGGAATTTGATCCGGGCAGAACTCAGGAGGAGACCTCTCATTGTTTCACCATGCAAAGCTTGTGGGTTTGCTTTTCCATTTTGAGATTTTTGGTTCCAGGAACTCAAATGCTTTTGACTTTGTGTCTCACTGACATGATTGGAGCACTCCAAGAGATCTGTTAGGAAGACCTGTGTTGCTGAAAGAATAGAAAGCAATAGGAATTGACTTGGCCCACAACTTGCCCATTAAAAACCTAGATATTACTTTGGAAAGCACTATAATAAAAAATAGCATAATAACACTAAACAGAAAATATTACCAAACTGTGCTCTTATGGAGAAATTAGATAAGATTCAGTCATAGATTCACATCTATGCAGGATAATCAAGAAGGGGTTTTTATCAGTTGTAATGGCTTACACACTCTTCAAACGGTGGCAAGTGTTAGACTTTTATTTTTTTGTCTTTTATATATTCCAGTGTCTATATACCTTTTTCTGCCATATATACCCCAAAAGGTGGGGACTGAGTTTCCTTTTCTTACAATACCTTTTGTACCTTGCACAGGTAAGTAGTTGCCAGTCAGACACCATGTTCATCTGCAAATTTCTATTTCTTTCTTCACTCTAGAGTGTTTCTTCTGTTCATCCTTACATACCTTATTTTGGCCAACAATCTGTAGACAAAACTCTCTCTTTTTTTTCTCAGCAGTAGCACTGGGAAGGCATCATTTTTAAGTGGCATGAATCATGAGCTTCATTTCTCTTTGAGACACCTAAAGAAAAGAGAAGGTGCTTTGATTAGTGAGGTTTAGAAAAGGGAAGTAGCATTTGAAGAGAAAAAATAGAAAGTGGACAGAAAAAAAGATAAAAAAAGGATAAAAAATTGTATTTTCTGATTTTTTCTTTTTATAATCTTCCTTTAAAATACTGCTCAATAATAACACTTTTCCTATTGCAGTAATGAAGTGCATTATTTGCCAAAGTGACCAAAAAATTCTCTTTATGGATAGAGGAAAAAACCAAAGAACTTTCTTAGGAAATTTCCAGAGTGGGAAGTTATAATTAAATTCTAAGATCCTTTTTCTATGTCACCTAAGAGCAGAAGAATTGAGAACTATCCCGACCTACTTAATAGAACCTTTCAAGTCCAATAAGAAGACAGCAGACAATATCCCAAGAAAGAAAAATGCTCTTCCTATACCATTGTCAAGGTTAGATTCAAACCACTGAGATTTTTATTACTTTCTATGAGTTTCTTTGCTTCTGTGTGGAAAAGGAGAGCAGACAATGCTTACAACACTTGAGCTACTTTCAGAATTCAGTGAAGGCAGCCTAATCTTAGAAGCACATTATATAGCACAGTAACTTTGGGAAGAAGACCTTAGTTAATGGATGAACTAAAGTCATGTATTTAAAGAAATACAAAATATTCAAATCTTACCAAAGCCATAAGTTATTTTCAATTTAGACCTTTCTGTAACAAGCTTTGATTAGTTATTTTTTTAGTTTTTTGTTGTTTTGTTGGTTTTTTTTAATAGGTTTGGGGTCCTGGTTTGGATTTTACACTTAGCAGCCCCTCTTACAATCAGCAAGGAAAAATTCTCTACAGAGAACGTATGGAGAATTTCAGGGTAGACACCTGTTTTCATTTATTTCTAAACTGTTGGTCTACACTTGTCAAACCTAATATAGATTACATGGTGCATGAGAAATAAAAAATCATGCTCAGGTAATTTTTAAAAACTGAACTAAATTCTCCTCTCCTCTCCTCTCCTCTCCTCTCCTCTCCTCTCCTCTCCTCTCCTCTCCTCTCCTCTCCTCTCCTCTCCTCTCCCTTTACTCATATTTACTTAAGTTTTTCAAGGGCAAATAGCCCTCAAAGCATTTCTAGTGCATCGCAGTTCTGACTTGCCATATATTTATTTATGACCTTTATCAACAACAGATGAGCAATTGTACATAAATTGCATGGTGATCATGTGGCATGGGTAATTATCCACTAGAGATTGGGAAAGGAATATCAGACAACTTTTCATCTAAAACAGAATTAGAAAACAGGTTTATAGTGGTATACCAAGACAAAGTTGTAAATGTACTTTGGTTAAAATATATACCTGCAGTACTATCTTAATTAATGGAGAATCCTAGGGTTCAGTTAATTTAACAATCAAATACATAGAGGGTTTTTTGCACAGAAAATATATACTAATATTTCTATATTTCATTAATATAGGATCCATATTTCAGCTGGAAAATCTCTCACAGAAGCTGAGCAATCAGCCTCTCTGGGTATGGTATAGTAATGTACTAGCTTGCCTGTATGAGGTCTTATTATAGAGATGTCAGTTTTAGTTTGAAACATAAACATATTTTTATTTATACATTAGTGCTTATAGTGATCAATGACCATCTGTGCAGTATATTAGAATTTGGTTTTGATCAGTAGAAAGCAATTATTCATAAAACTCAAAACAGAAGGCAAAGTTGTGAAAGAAAGGAGAAGAATTATGTCCTTCTTACAGGGAAGGTAATTTTAATATAGACGAGATTGGCCCAAGTCCTGCAGTTTGGATTGATAGATTATCTAGCAGAACTATCATTTCAATAATCTCAATGACAGTGTAGCAGTGGATACTTGGTACAATATTATAAATTAAATTTACTGCAAATGTCATTGAAGAGAATATGGAAAGAGATCTGTCATTTGTATTTGTAGAAGTTAAGATAGGGAAAAATTTAAGATTCTTTGACAAAACATAACAAAAATTATCTACATGATATAGTTATGCTACCAGTTGTCTAAAAGAATTCTTTCGTCACTACTTTGCTCATTAGGATTCTTGAATTATCCTAATATTTATTTGATCAGAGAGGGATTATATCCTTTTAAACACAGATATATTCTTTATTAAATTTCTGGATTTAAGAATATCCAACATCCATTTTTCAGAAGCACTTTTGTTCAGAAAGTATGAAATGCCTCTGTCTAATTACAGTCTACTTATGCAACTGTAAGCTAACTGTGAATTGGAAAATAAATATTCACCTCCATAGAGAGTTATATGTTGGCCTGACAGTGATGTTTGCAGCATATATACCATGTTGGTGGTATAACAGTTCTGGAATACAGGGGACTAAGGAACAATAATAAAAGTATTCTTTCAGTTTACAGTTTTTGTAGCCTTTCTTTGCCATTAAAAGGTCATAAATAATGTAATCTAAAAGCTTTAAGTAAAATTTGCAAAAGACTTGAATTTGCAGGCACCTGAAAATTGTTTGCAACACATTGAAGCTAATTCTCTTTGAAGTTAGAATTTATAAGTTGAGATGAACTTCCTTCCCTAAGGGAATTTATTGGGAATTATCTTTGAAAGCAGAAATCTGCCATTAATATAAAGTGCAATTAATGGAAAAAAAGCTGACTTCTTGTGTTTTGTAGTGTTGTGATTTGTTTGGTTTGGGTCTTTTTTTTAAGGGATGCTGAAATCCAACAAATGGACATAAAAATAAAATATATTTCAATTTAACCTTCATTATGTCATATCTTTATCCGCAAAAAATATTTCTGCATATTTTTAGATTAATCAGCAAGCTGGAAAATATAAGAGATCCAATTAATATTAATTATGCTAGTTTTAACTTATAATTGAAATGAAAAATGGAATTGTTCTAACCAATGTCCAACGCAAAATGTATTCCTATAGAGAGGATATCAGAAGGGTCCCTATAGACCTCAGTTCTATTTTAAGCCTGCTACTGGCTTACTTTGAAACTCTTGACAAACCACTTAACATTTTTTTGCATAATTTTCTCCACCTAAATAATGTCAAGTTTCATAAGGTACTTTGGAAGCATATACTTCCACAAGGCATAAATGAGTATTGTTGAGTGCATAGTCATTATTTGTAATATAAATAACTTATAAAGTTATGAAAAAATGCTCAGCATCTAGATTACTATGAGATTGTAGGTACTGATCTGCCTAATTTCTAACTATTTTGTACCTTCATAATAAACACTTGCATGGCTGAAAATATGTCCTCTCCTGACTCTTAAGACAAAGAAAATAAGAACAAAATTGCACATAACTGTATTTTTCCTTATTTCTGTCTTTTTATTCCCATTTTCCTCCTGCTTTCTTCAATGTTGCCAGCAGGTCAAAATCCTTTCCCGCTACTAAGCTGTGGTGAGACCACACATGTACTGCTGAGCCTAGTTCTGGGGTTCTCAGATCAAGAGAGATATGGATATACCAAAGAGAGCCCAACAAAGGACCGCAAAAATGATCCAGGCACTAGAGAATCCCTCAGAGGTAAACCTGAGAGAGCTGAGCCTGTTCAGTTTGGAAAAGAGAGTACACAGAAGAGATCTCATCAAATGTGTATAAATACCTACAGGTGTGATGAGGGGCAATGGCAAAGAGGGCAGAACAAGGACCAGAGCCAGTGGTCAAAAACTGAGACAGGAAGCTTCATTTGAAAATCAGAAAACATTGGTTTTCCATGACAGTGACCAAGCACTGTCACATTCAGGTGTCACTGGTCACTCAGAGAGCTTGTAGTGTCTATTCTTGATGATATTCAAAAATCACATGGATGTGTTCTTTGGTAGTGTGTTCTAGGTAATCTTGCTTGAGCAGGGATTTGGGACAAGAACACTCCTAGAGGTCCTTTCCAACAACAACCATCCTATGATTCTGGGATTTCAGACATTTCAGTAAATTGCCATTCAAACACTTCAGCATTTACATTTTTTTCTGAGGTATTCCCACTACACTAAAAGCACATTTCCCCAACTATTTAATATTCTAAGAATTTGATTACACTTATATAACAGTGACACTTACTAAAGACATATATTGTGCTGTCTGTAATTCATCAAGGAAAGATAGATCAAAAGAATTTCTCATAATTCCAGAATATGCCTGCACTTGCAATGTGAACTGAGTGTGTTTATTGCGTGTATAGTAATTAAGCTGTTGTGGAAAATACCATACCAATTATTTCAAACAATCCAAAAGGAATGTATAACATGAAATGAATCTGCTTCTGCTGTAACATATTAAATAATTAAGAAAAAAAATAAACAATGGAAGCAGAAAGGTGCTACTGTCACATTGAGAAAATCAGATATTTTGATTGATTCTATCTATCTATCTATCTACCTATCTATGTTCTGTTGAATATCATGTTTCTCTTTTTCTCTTACAGTTATCCTTTCCTGGTGGACAAGAAATTGGTAAGACTTTCCTTGTCACCAATGGGTGCAGTCTAGTTCCATTTGTCTAGAAAATTGAAACTAGTGTGTCAAAAGGGGATAGAATCTGTCACGACCACAGGGATGTAGAGGATGATAATTCAAAACAGCTGGCAGTGACTGCCATCTTTAAGCCAAAGCTCATATTTACCACTGAGAAAATATAGACTATTACTTCTACACAGGGTTCTTTGTCCTCACATTTCTTTGGAACTATTCCGTAATTCTAATACTTTTGCAAATATATTTGACAATTATTTTAATTTACAACACAGTATTTATACAATTGCAGTAATAATCAGACTTGCTATCCTTTAGGGAATCTACTATCAAGGAAAACATTAAAAAGTAAAAAATTTCTGGATGCCCCTAGGATGAACACATTATTTGAAATACCCCTCATTTTAAGACTATTGAGTACATATGACTGAACAATTATGTCATACCCTTGTCTGCTGACATAGCCAAAGCAACATTCAAACACATAGAAAAAGCCTTTAGCACTTTAGCCTGTACAAAGCACAGCTCAATGCCATATAAGGAGTTTTGTACAAACTCTTATTTATATCACTGTTCGCAATTGTTGATTTTTTTTCTTAGTTATTAGAGCAAAAATATGCTATGCTGATTATAGAAAGAATTTGCTTTGTATAAGTTGTTAGGGGGGTTTTTTTGACACATTTCAGTATGGTTCATCAAAGCATGAAATGACCATGATTTATTGCATAGAGCAATTTCCAGCTGAGACAAAGTTATTGGAACTTCTACTGGCCCAGCTGGAAGGAGGGAATTTTCTTGGAGGACATTGTGGAGTAAATAAGTACAGACTCTAAGTGTCCTACTTTTAGTTACAACCACAGTAATATGCAGAACGTATGTGCATACTAAATCTAATCACCAGTACAGACATGGCTAATGAGTTACACTTCCTGTAATATTCAACCTCCATATGGTAGGTACAATATTTATCACGCCATATGCTTGATACCATGGACAAGAGTACATTCTGTAAACATGATTATGACACCTTTTCATTGATTCAAGAAGTGTCATTCAAACAGAAACTGTTTCAAGCTTCTGCCAAGATGGAATAGCTGAGAGGAAGTCAGTAAAGTATTACCAGAAGTTTCCCCAGCAGGAATGTTTTTCTCCAAGGAGACCTCAGTATCAAAATAAAGAACAACTCATCACGGCTAAAATACCTCACATGATTTCACAATGGTGAATATTATCATTTTTTCTTGGAGATTTTATTGTCAGATTAATATTTCTCTATTACACCTGCTATTCTCAGTAGATGTCTATAAACTGTAACAAAAGTACTGATATCTAACCCATATGGAGATACTTAAGTGCAGGCATCATCTGGAACTGAATCAAACTTTTCATGGGGATTCAGTGGCTTAAACACAAGTTCCTGGTGCCATTAACAAGTCCAAAAGTCTCCAAGTCATCTGCATGTAGCTGTCACATGACACACAGAATCTGCAGAAGGCTTTACCCTTCTTCAACAAATTTTTAACTTGCCTGATCAGGCAAGCAAATTTTGTCCTGACTGCTTTATACAGCTGAGATTACAAGAGTTCTTGGCTGTCGCAAATCTATGAAAATAATTCTGAACTACTGCATTTATGTTTTCTACCCTGACTGCATGACAATCTGGTCTCCTATTTTTTTTTTCCAAAATGCTAGTAGTGATATATAGTTTAGCATATAACTTCTTATCTAAACACTGACACAATGTTGGTTTTGTAAATATCATTCAGATCATACCTAAATATCTGCAAAAAATATTCTGTGTAGATTACTTATACATCAAACATTTTTCCCATATTAAAAAAACCTTTTAAATGCTGAAAGGGCCATTATTTCGTCCATAAATTTTGGAAAACATTAGTTTGTTTTTTCATTTACAAAAAGACTAAGATCTGTCTTCAGAGATCATTATGAAACTGCATACAATTACAAAAAATAATATAAGGAAATATTGAAAATATAAATGAGCTTTTGAAAAATAAACCAGATTCTTTTCAGTAGGAGTAATCATAAGAACAAGAATTCACACATAAAAAGTAGTTATTGCTTAGTGCATGAATATTATGCCTATTAGAAAGGGCAAAAATCATTAAGAAAGAAAATGAGTTTCTAGAAATATATGTAGTTATCAGAAAAAAGGGGGTTTCAAACAAAAAAATTAAAATAAAAATTAAAATTAAAATTAAAATTAAAATTAAAATTAAAATTAAAATTAAAATCACTGCTGGTTTCAAAAATATGTCATGTATAAAATAACATTTTATTTCATTTGTTATCCAACCATCCTCTCAATGACATAATACGAAAGCCTTTAGGAGGGACTTAAAAAAAAAATCTCTATTTTTCATTCCTTACATATCCAGAGAAGCACAATTCAATTTTTGCTACCAAAAAATCTACAACTGACACACACATGTCCAATACACAAGCCCTTCCTCCCTTGTAAATTTTTGAATTATACCTAAAGGAGCTTGTTGCAGTTATGCACATATACAGTCCTCTAAGTATCAGCATTCTTTGCACATAAATTGTCCTTCAATTTCATCTTTTAGTAAAAAATTGACAATAGAAATGTTTTAATTGGTAATTGGTGATATTTTTTATTCTTTGTTTCCTAGATGTTTATCACAGGAAATAGCTCTGGAAGCAAGTAACCATTTTTCAAGGAAGAAATTACTTACCTCAACAAGGATTATAATAAAGCTTTTTTTCTTGTTTGGAGGATGAGACAATTGGTGATTTTTGTTGTTGTTGTTGAAAAGAAAATAGACCAAACCAAACCAAGGCAAAACATGGTAAGCTAGAAGAAATGTGACTTTGAAAACTAATTTATCCAAATTTATGAAGAGGTTTTTTAAGTATTGTCATTAGATTTTAGGTACATTGTCGCAGACATCTTTTTGTGAAAATCTCTTCTTAGGATTTTCTCTCTTCTGAGAAGCTGAGGCCTCAGAAACAAAATGTAAACAATGGTTATCTGCTGCTGTGGAATGCATCAGGTGTGTCTGTGATTGGGCCATTTTGAATGTTTACAATTAATGGCCAACAACAGACCAGATAGTTTGGACTCTCTGTCCGAGCCAGCTGCCTTTGTTATCATTCTTTTCTATTCTATTCTTAGCTAGCCTTCTGAGGAAACCTCTTCTTCTATTTCTTTTTAGTATAGTTATAATGTAATATATATATATATATATATATCTCATAAAATAAAAAATCAAGCCTTCTGAACATGGAGTCAACATTCTCATCTCTTGCCTCATGCAAGAACCCCTGTGAACACTGTCACAGTACATTAACACAGATAGCAAGGACTTGGGACTTGCTTCACATGGTCTCAGTCCCAGTGGCTACTGTAAATAGGTTTTAATTGATAGAGAGTAGAATACCAGGTAGAGTCACACTGGACGGTGACTTCAGAAACAGCTATGGAAAAATGGGTTTGACTTTCAATGTTACCTTTGGTAAATTAGGACCTGTTTATTCACATTCAACTTGCTGGAAATCAGCAGTAGGATCAGGTAGTTTCACTCAGCAGGCAATGCACAGGAGGGTCTTCATTGGCCATCTTGAGATTTCCATGTCTCACCCATCAGAGAGAGAATCATGATAAGTAAAAAGATGCAAAATTCTTAGCGGGTGAAAGTAAGCTGATTTAAAGGCTGCCAATAAATAATCAGAAATTGAAGAATGATATTTAAACTGAAAATGATTAAAAATGTGTGAAGAAAGGTAATATAAAAGGGAACTAAAATAATTAAGTATTAAGGAAGATGGAAAAAAAAACATGAAATAAGGTATAAAATATAGCAGAAAAGAGGCTAAACTGGAAATAAAAAGCATTCTATAGTTCTTAAGGGGAAATAATCATAGAATGTTAATCTAAAACTCCAGAGATGTTTGGAAAACCTTGAGAAACTATAAATCAAAGAATGAATGGAAGATGGAAAACAGGAAAAGTGGTAGAGGTAAGTTTGGTTTTGTTTCATGTTCCTGTTGAAATTTCACACTTTTTTCCCAATCAGATTTAGTACATGGGATTTGACTTAATTTTTTTTTTTTTTAAGACATGAAAAGTATTGGAATGGTAATTTTTTGCATGCTCTGATAGCAACCAGTGTGTACATAAGTTAGTGAAAAAAATGACAAAAAGTCAAAATGACAGCAGCAACAAAACCCAACAACGAAACTAATTATGAGAATGACATAAGTAGACAATAATGAAGGGAATGCTTCAACACTTTAGTATAGCTTATAAGCTATTTAATTGGTTTCAATGATAAGGCAATGGTTTTAGTGCAGTGGCCAAATTTCTTATTATCTGTTGCATTAACTAGTCATATGGAGTAAGTTAAGAATGAAGTAGTAAATTTGCTTTTGTTGGTTTAATCCAGACCTTTAACTTCACTGTTTTGCATTTAATAAAATACATTATCAAATAGAAGCGTGACATCTCCTTATGAAAAATGTTTTATCTACGTAAAGGCAAATTACAGAGCAGGTGGTGGATTTAGAAGAACCTGCATCAACTGTCATTCCATACCATGGAAAGAAATATTCTCATTGTTGTTTAGAGAATATCACAAAGAGTCAAATCCAAAGCTAAGTGAATCATTCCTCCTAGAATTCATAATTACTTATCCAGCAAAGGATTTCATTATATTGCATCTGGGGTGGGATGAAGCCCTGTGATAGAGAAAAAATGAACACATTTTAAATCTGATTATATGTGAATATTTGAAAATTATATGTACCTTCAAAAATGTATTCTTACTAGAAAATTTGTGTAACAGCTTCAATATTTTATCCCGTTGATGAAGGTAAGAAGGTAAACTCATGACTGCTAAACAAAATCCTCTGGCAAAATATTTCAAGTATACAATATAAATACACCTGAAATTCTACAGGGTGAGTGTCCCACAATAGTTACCTATCAAGCTGCACTGACTCCAAGGAAATCACAATGATTTTTTCTCCAACCCAGCTATCTGAATTATAATCAGCATAGAAGTTCTAAGGCTTTGCAATTTGAACAGTACCGGAGTCTGACAACGCATTGTAAAATAAAGCTTCATTGGGACAGTAGAAAAGACAAGCAACAACATGCTCATCAGGTAACTTTCACAATCCCCGCTAGCAAACACAGGATCATAACTGATTCCTAGTCCATGCTGGAGTGCCAGGGACACTTGGCCACAACAACCAACCACAAAAATATCTTTGGAATCTGAGTAAGAGTTGCAGCACCCCTTGGTTCCACCATCCCTTGGTTCCACCAATGGCAGTGAGTTTTGGGAGAGCTGTACATGACGTGAGTAACATGGGTGACATCCTGCCTACAGTCCCTACCGTGGTCAAGAGCACGGTGTCATCAGGCTGTCCTATGCAGCCAATAGTAGTCAAGAGGCGTGCCATTAGAGTCTTAAAAAAAAAGTGTATATATTTGGTAATTATAATACATAGATCAGCTTGTGTTCAAGATGAGCTTTAAATTACCAATTTCTTACTCCAGGATATGTCAAAATGC
This sequence comes from Agelaius phoeniceus, assembly GCF_051311805.1. NCBI lineage: Eukaryota > Metazoa > Chordata > Aves > Passeriformes > Icteridae > Agelaius > Agelaius phoeniceus. The sequence goes on from NC_135265.1 coordinate 124,078,630, forward strand.
AGAATAGCAGTTAAAGCCACACAACTCTTTTTAATGTATACTTCTGAAGTAGCCATATGTCCTAAACACCAGATTTTTAACGTTAGCTCATGACCTCTATGTAAAAAAGGCACACCTAATAGGTTTTTGAAAACACCCTGGTGTCTAGCTCTCATTGATTTAATCGAGGGTGAAAGACAGGAATTAAATTCCAAAATAGTGATGATAGAATTCCTTTCAGACTGTCTTATATAATTGTCATATCCTGGAGAACAGGGAACCAGCTCATACTTGAAAGAATGAATGTTTTAGTTAATTTTATTATGTTACTTAACATAATGTTGCTTAGCTACCACAGTGGTATCTCAGAAAATCCTGCTTCAGGGAGCTTCACTATTTTTTTCCTTTTGAACAAACATCCAGAGCAGCACAAACCTCATTGTATATGTCATTTCAGTAATATGTTTTTGCTACCTTCCAAGATCCCTTTCATATTTTCTGTGACTTGTAGTTACAGTGCTAATTCAGACTAATGTTTTACCTCTGTGTCACTGATTCATATTTAGAAGGGTATCCTCACCTTGTGTCTCTGTGAAGCACATGAATCAAGAGAGAACAAGCATTATATTTTACAGAGGGAATTGTCTGCCCCCATTAACAACGTACAGGAGAGTATTTGAACTACAGACCCTAGGGCACAGCAAAACCCATGTCTCATTTCAAGTCAAGCCAAGGAGACCATATCACAGGGGAGCAGCTGGGAGTGTTCCTTAGAGCATCAAGGAGCACGATGTTAGCAAAAGCAGGATGAAAAAAATTAACGAGGCATTTTGGAAAGAAGTCTGTACACTTCTGTATTTTTTCTTGAAAATGATAAGGGAATGGCTTTCATGAACAACGAGGTTCCCTCCATCTGTGGCTTTCCTTGTCAATTTTCCTCTACTGTGAAGGCAGACACATTCTTCCAGAAGAGGTAGCTAAGGAAGGTGTGTGACTCCACAACTTTCTTCAATGCTCAGTAATTTTTTCCTACTCAATCTGAGTGCAGGTCAGTCACTTTGCAATGAAGATAAAATGACACATTGGAAAACTAAATATCGGACTAACTTGAAGAATTTGTCTCTGTGATTTTAAGGAAAGTATTAACATCCATTTGCACATTAATTAATTAATTTTAAGCAGGTAATGTAGCTACCATTGTCTGTTATACAATTTCTCACCAAAATGCATATAAACGCTACCCACCCACAAAAAAAAACCCAATCTCAAAGAAAATACCCTCCACCTGGACAAAATACCTTACACCTTTAACAAGTCATACTGTCTGGTGAAATGGTAAAACAGATGTGTTGCAGAAAAAGGAGTTATCTATCCTTTCCCCTGAATTCCACATATCTCATTCAGAGAGTTTGCTTTTGGTGCATGGGACTGAATCAGGTTTTGAACATTTTGTTCATTATAACCTCACACTGAATCCATCTCCCTCCACAAAAATAGTAATAGTGGTAACAACAACAACAACAACAACAACAATAATAATAGTAACACTACCCATCAAAAAATAACCCCAGTTAAAATTTAAAAGAGCAATTAATGTTAAACTTTAAAAGCCCCAAAGCTTACTTTGGTCAAGAAGCCAATAAAACACCTTTATTTTCCTGAAGGAAAGCATATCTTTAGCACTCCAAATGAGAGGATCCTTTTTCAACAGTCACTTTGTGGTCAATGTTACTAAAGAAATCACGAGATCACTCCAACAGCTTGTTATACTCTGGTAATGTGGCAATCCCCATGAGTTCCTGCATGCAATAAAATTCTGGATGGTGAGTCTGCTAGATTAACTGCACACACTAATCCAGACCACTTCTTTGGATTTCCAAGAAGCAGGGCACTGTTTTTGTCATCACCATTAGCCTAACCAAAGCAGGACACTTCTATACTTCCTCTCCATACTCACTGCTTTCCCTCTGTACTACTGCTCAGCTCTTTGCATTTTCTATTCATATGAACTGCAGTTAGGGAAATTCTGCACTAGGTAGTCAATTTATTTCTCAATTTTTAATGGAGCAAATATACCTAATTAATTTAAAAAGCTCTCAGATCAATTACAAACCAATGGATGAAAAACATTAATCTGATTCTGCAGCAGTACTGGAAGTGTTTGAAAACTGCCAGCAAATATCCTCTGTTATTGTACCAGAATTTTATGGTGAGGAGCATAGTCAAATGTACATGATTCAAAGTCTGCATGAAATCAACAAGAACTTGCAAGATCATCTAGAAAGAGAAATATTCTAAAGGAAAATAATTATGTGAAATGAAAAAAAAAACCCTACAAACTGCCTGAAAGAACTGGAAATTAATTTCTTGGATCTTTTCATAACTTTTCTCCAGACTAGATGACCGCCTGTTACCTTAACCTATGTTTCATTTTTCAGGTTCATTTCAGCTTTAATGATCCCTTTTTAAACCTTCTTATAGAAAATCTATTTTTGGAGTATTAAGAACCACCTACTTCAATTGTTCTGTGGGATGAAGGTAAACATTTTGAAGGCTTCTTTTGCTCCATTTTGTAATTTATGCTTTCCTCTGATTCTCACATTTCTGCTTACTGTTGTTTTGCTTAACCTTGTCCTTTTTCAAGCCTTAAACCTGGCTCTATCCAAACACTGATTTCCTGAGCTCCTTTATTCCTTCCTCCATCACATCCCTTCCTCAGCTCTGGCCTCAAGCATCTTTCCCATCATCTCTTTTCAGATCACTTCAATTCAGCTTCATTCTCTGGATCTACAGGATTTTCCTGTCAGAGCTGAGAATGCATGATCCAACTGTAACTAAGTGTGGTAAGGTAATGCTATGCTTTTTTTCTTCATGAACTATATAAATTACAATTGATGACCCAAACTTCTGCTCCATAATTTTAGATCTGTCTGAAAGAACTCCAGCTCTACATGAAACAGCAATCTGCCATGTGTTTCATACTCTAAGTATCCCAGATCATGAAATTTCATATCTTTGGTCTGTCTGCACAGCAGCTGGAGGATTTGGTGATTGCAACAACACAGTGATACACCTGAGTTAGCTTTACACTAGGTACTGCAAATATCAATAGCAAAAGCATGGACTTCAACACGTGAAGGTAAAAGTCCACAAGAAATCTGTTTATATTTCCTTAAGGGACTGAGTCATGCCATCTCTTCTGAGCAATTAGAGACCAAACTAGCTAGATTGAAGACAGAGAAGGTAGCTGTTTAAATTTTGCCTCAGAGTCCCAAAGTGGTCATAGCCTAGGAAAGAATTATATGTTGTTATTAAATCAAAGTCATAGTTAATAAACATGAGTGTTTCATTATGACAGTAAAAAATACACTGAAAAAAAATAAATAGATTCCAAGATGCTAAGTAGATGCATCTAAGGTCACATAAAACTAAATTATATTCTATTATTGGAAAAATACTATGTGATCATTAATGAATATTAATTAGTCATTAATGAGAATTAATCAGTATTGTAACAAATCCCTGTAAAGAGGCAGAGTTAAGATTACTTGTGGAGGCTTCCTTGCCATTTCCTAACACAGATTCTTAACTATATAACTTTAAGGTTTTCTAGAAGCAGAGGCTAGGGGAATCTTTCTTTCCTTTTCACATTCTTTTTCTTTTCCTTTTGACATTCTTTTTTCTTTTCTTTTCTTTTCTTTTCTTTTCTTTTCTTTTCTTTTCTTTTCTTTTCTTTTCTTTTCTTTTCTTTTCTTTTCTTTTCTTTTCTTTCCTTGGTTAGAAATTGCATCCAGGTATGAAAATCCTACACTTAAAAAGAATTCTCAGCTTGTTTATACAGGGAAAGACAAAGCACACTCTAAAACCAGATTATTTTGTTTTTTTCCAGCACTTCCAGTGCTTCATACCACAAATAAATCAGGAAGGGTTTTGTTCTCCCACACACAGTGAAATCTGAAATCCCAGTGCTTCAGTACTCATTACCAAAGAAAATCAGAGAAATATGATAAACAATATTATCTTTTACACTAAGGAAATGAGTTGAATTTTTTTTAGTGATGACAGTGTTTGGCATTTCTATACATAACATAAAAAATATATTATTCAAAGACACTGAATATTTATTTGAAATTATAGGACAAAAACTGTAGGTTTATTGGCAGAGTAGTATTTGTTTCCCTAGTCATGTGCTGACATTGACAATCATTGATGGTTCTTAGTTTCTGTTAGTTTAGGACTTGGTTCTATGATGTTGAACACTTCTGTCATTAAAGTGAGGAAAACAAAAGGACAGCAGTTTACAAAAGCATTCAGATGTCAATGATTAATCAGCATTTCCAGTAAAATTTATAATAACTCTAAACTTCAGGCATTATACAGAGTCATAGACTCATAGAATCATGGAATAGTTTGGTTTGGAAGGGACACCTAAAGTTTATCAACTCCAACCTCTCATCCATGAGTAGCAACATCTTCAACTAGATCAGATTGCTCAGAACCCCATCCAATCTGATTTGACCATTTCCAGGAATGGGACATAGATCATCTTTCCAAGGAACCTGTTCCACTCTTTCAGCAACCTCATTGCAAAAAGTCTTGTCCTCCTACCAAGTTTGAACAGTGTCAAGACATGCTGTGTGTAAAGGACTGTTTTGCAGTCTTCATTTCACTGGTTTCCCAAAGGCTTCTAATGGGAACCATACTTCACATGTCCTTGTCCATAAATGAAGCAAATCACGTATGTGTAAATATAATCCTCCACCACTTACTTAGTGATGGAGCCTGGCAAGGGGTTTTTCAGGTCGCTGTTTTTTTCCACACTGTGTTCACATATTACCCTGTTTAATAACCAAAGGTCATCAAATGTAAGGAAAGAGCATTATCCCAACACTGTTGTACAAAACAAGCATTTCTCAAGCCATATTCCAGCTCTTGAAACCATTGCTATCTGGGGAATTTTATGCACTTCAGCAATTCAAAATTTCATTGAGATTAATCCTTTGCTATTATAGCAAAATTTTCAAGAATTGCTTCCAATCACAGCTCTTTAACCTGACTTTGCATATCTACCAAACTCCTGAGAACATTTAACTCTGATTAATGGTAGCAAATCAACGCTTGAGATGTTTCATATTTTAACCCCAGAATAATATGAAGAAAAGGATATGGAACACCTCTAGTGTCCTCACAAACCAACAACAAAAGGCATCATCTCCACTAAGAGACACATCCAGGGAACATTCTCAGCTATTATTTATACAAGTTTCTGATTAAACAGGCAAAAAAATGCAATAGTAGAAAGGTTGTCTGTGTTTATTAAAAATCAGGTTTCCTGTTAGGCTATTAATTAATTTCTTCTGCATTTCTAAACAGCTATTACATTGCAATAAATTTCAAAGGCCCTTAACTGGACTGAGTGTCAACCATTTTTAAAAACACAAAACTGAGCTATTAGATCCTCTTTAAGATCCCTCCTAAACACCCAGTCCTAAGCTCAAAATTTTTCATATTCACTGAATCTGGAATGCATGGATAAAATATTTAATCTCTTTGAAAAAATATTAATATGAAATTAAGATTTCCTTAGCGATAGGCTACCCAAACTTCATTCCTTGAAGAAACAATGAGTGCAATTCTACCTAGCTAGAGGGTGGCTGCTTGCTAAATGAGTGTAATAGATGCCTTTGCAACAGTGACATACTGGTAAGAAATATTTGGTATTTTTAGCACATGATTTCTTGGCTGCATTCATCTGTAATGGTGGTGACCAGCTGTCTTGGGTGCGTTGGTGTTGAGCCTTCAATCAAATTTTAAAAATAAAGATGATAGCAGACACTGATTAGAAAAAAGAAAAGGAGCATGAACAGAGTTTCTCCAGCAACATCACTGGATTATGTGATGCTTCACCAAGTGGAGTAATTGCACTCACTCTTCACATGCCCACATTCCTGAAGATGAATGTTTTAAACACATCATGGGGAAGACAGATGGCAGAGGATCTGGTTGGTGGTGTTATTTAACTTATCTAAAAGTTTGGGCTTTTTTTTTTTTACAAGTTTATCTTTGTCAAGCAATTAAATTAGAGTGTGCATCATACAGCACTTGGTAAAATGGATTTCATCCCTAGAGTATAAATCTATGCAGCTATGTATTGATATATTTGAAATTTTTACAAAAGACTAGATACACCATTTTGCTAGTCACCTATAGAATTTCACAGGGGTTTTTTAGACCCTGCACTTACAATTACAGAAGTTCCTCACACACTTAAATGCATTGCTTTCCTTATGCTAAATATAGCATTCACTGTAGTGACTCATAATTACTTTAAGGTCTTTAATGTGGTTAGTTCTATCTTTTGTCCCTGCAGAAAATATGAACAAGTCTGCAGGGGGAGAAAGGAATGTAAAAGAAAATGTTTTATAATTTACTTTATTTAAAAAGATAAATAATATATTTCTATTAAAAATACCAATTTAATTTTAATTAATAATAATATAATATCTATTAAAAATTCCAATATTTTAATTAATATTAATTTTAATGTGTGGTTTTAATTTTGTTTATTTCAATCTACTAATCACAGAAATACATGGACTGGAGTAACAACTCCCTTCTTGACAAGCTGGGCATTTAATACAGAGTATGAAATTTGTCTTTCTTCACCTATGATGGTTCTTTGTCCCCTCAGAAGACACTTTCTCTTAATTTCATATTTGGTTTTCCATAGATTTTTTCATTTTAATTAATTTGTGAATAAAATCAGTCATAAATATGTTTATATATACACATTAGTAGTTTTTCTTGTGTCAATGGGCATTATGTAGGTATTTATCTGCAGGTGCCTGGTGTGTGCATATCAACATAGCTGAACATGTATAGTGCTGTGCATGCTGTGTTTCTTCAAATGTTATTCATAAAGATGTTTTTTCCTCACCGATATACAAGATATTCTATTTTCCTTTCTCTTTGGCAGATCCATATAGCTAAAATTGGATAGCTTCAGAGAACCTGATACTTTTTGCTATATTGGCCAGCAAAGTTCCCAAACTAATACCTAATCAAAGTTCAAGCTATTGTACAGTGTTTATTTACATGTGAGACTGTAGACTAAACATACTTAATACTTCTTAGAGATTCATTAAAGTTGTGAATTCAGTAAATTCAGACATTACCTTCTCAAAAACATCTTTGATTTGAATTTCTTAAATTCTCAATTTTGCATTTTAGTCCCAGTGTGATGCAGGCTCCTAAAATTTACTTGTACTCAAATTCCAACACTTAACATTGTCACAAACACTCTGGCAAGCATTTAAGTAGACTGATCCCTTTAAATTTCAATTTTAAAACATGCTTAGGTTCTGAGATCTGTATCTCTGTAACATGTTCAAAGACTTTACCATGCTACTGAGCAAGATGATTCAAATCCTGATTTCCAGATAAGACTATGAAGGATTTGTGAACAAGTTTGCCTGTGCCTAGTCTCTAGTCATGTAGATTTGCTCACCATGTGCCTAATGTAGAATGAGAGTGTTCAAGCCAATGACTTGCTAATGCAAAATTCTTCTGTAGTAGTGAGGGCAAGGCCTGGATTCCCCCCACTCAGGCAAGGTTCTCTTGCAGGTGCAGTGCTCGTGCTGCTTCTGGCTAGCACACCTTCTGTCTGAATCTTACATCATTTACACATTGACTGAAACAGAAGAGTCAAGCAGTGTAGCACAGTCCAGAACTAAATTTATTTTGGTGTTTAGCATATGCATCTGCATAACTTTAAGGTATCATTTGAAACCCCTCAGAATGAAGAAAAATTAGAACTCATCTCTGCTACCTCCTTTGGTCAACAATCTAGACCCTGTATTAGTATGCAAGAGGAAGGCAAAACCTTATTTTTGGCTTAATTTGAAGACAGAAACAGTACTAGTCTGAAAAGAGAAAAACTAGTGCTGAAGGTCATGAAGTTTATCCATATAGCTTACACAAGTATCTATAGATAGATACCAAAGGCTGAGAAAAAGAAAACTTCTTAGACATGTATTTTTCTTTAGTTTTACTTTTTAAACTTAATCATCTCATTAATTGTCAACCTTCTCAGGGCACTGCTGTCACAATTCCATAAACTGAACAGTCTCACTGTAGCTAATCTGCCCAAATAATTTAAGTTTCTGTATTTAACTTTTAACTTTTAACTCTTGGGTACCATGGTAGTGATAAAGTGCTGTTCCAGTTGCATGCCATGACATAGAGAGCATTGAAACAATTCTCTGTTGATAGCTGATAATAGAACATATTTCAACAAAACATCATTACTTTCTATTTCATCAGAATCTATATGAGAAAAACTTGCTTACACCTGCTTGTTTCATCATTTACCTTTGTCTTTGCAATTATCTATCGCAATTGAAAAAATCATTATAAAGTAATTCTGAAATTTTCTTTGGTTCATTGTCAAAAAAGCAGTACATATTTCCTCTATTTTGTTCACTTTAACTCCCACTGGGCTTTACACTGATAATGGCTTTGCCCAGTAGTGCCTAAAAACTGCAAAGAGAGCAATCCATGCATTATATGTTTTTAAAAGGCTAAAATCTTTTCATCAGCAAATGAAAATAAAGGGCAAAAGAGAGAGAGAGAGAGAGGATAGAAAGTGGCAAACAATTAAGCAGATTATGATTTAACAGGAAGATTTAGAAGACCAGATCATTTTTATATGAGATTCAATGGAAGGATCTGAATTCCTTCTGAAAACATGAGATTGTTTCAAAAATAGTCCCTGCTAGTCATCTGACCTCACAAAGCATGGTACAGGGACTGGGATAAGGTGATGGAAAAAGCCTTTATTCTCTATTTTGAAAGCTGTTCAGAACATGGTGATTTTTTCTTAAAAGCTCTTAGATACTATGACAAAGTTTCTTATTAAGAGATTATAATTTGGACCACCTAATTTGATATTTCTAATCTTACAATTCTTTTGTTAAAATGGAAAGAATTTGTTTTGTGAATGGAACATTAAAACGAGTTAGACATTTTATGTTTGACAACTACTTTGTAAACAGATGCAGAGAAAATTACTGAAAATCTATCAAGACTATTTCTTGCATTTCTTTTTATGTTGTTTGAATATACAAACTTCCAAAAGAACCACAGAAACACTCAGCTCGGCCTGATATGTTTGACTTTGGAAATTGTGGCAAGATATAGTAGGTTTCATTGGGAAGCTGTGATATTCTTCTTGAGTTACTAAATTTCTATATCAAAACCTTCAAGCCCTGAAGTTTTAAGCTTTAAATTATTCATTGTTATTTAAAGAGAATGTTGTAGCTGTTTTGAGAGTGACTCTTACCTACCTGAGATTTAATGAAAGGAGAAATGACTCACTTGCAGAGAGGAGGAAATATTTCAGTGTCAAGTTGTTATCATCTTTTCAACATCATTTATTTTGATCTTAAATTTTAAACAGTAAGTAGCTGCAAAAAATGAATAAATGGGTGGGAAGCGAGGTGAGCTGTTCAAAAGTGCATGAGAAAGTTACTTGAAAACCTTACACTTATTGCATCAAGAGAAAATTGGGTATTTATTGTATCAAGACAAATGGAGAGCACCTAATAAATTAGTGGTCAAATTGTAGAAAGAATTTTAAGGCTCAATTTATTTATTTATTTTATTTTATTTTCTGACTGAAAAAGAAGCACATTTTGTTCTCATTCTAAAAGTATTTCTTGTTTGTAAAAAATTGATGCATAAATTTCTCTGGGATTAAAATTGAAAAACAAAAGAATCTTCTGAACTCTAAAAATTAGTCATACCTATCTGAAGAGCATAATTTTCTCAGCAGTGGGTCACAGAAGCACAGAATTTGGCTGGAATTTCATTCATGCATTTCTTCCAGGAAAGCTGAATTATTCTTTCTAAAACAACTATTTCATGAACATCTTACATACATGCACTGGGATTTTTTTTTTTTTTTTAGGTAGTTACATTAAATATCAAGGTGCATAAATGCAAAGAAGTTGCCTGACATTCCTGAATTGCATGAAATTGCCTGACTTGGTTATTTCAAAACAGAAGGAAGGAGTGAACGTTTTGTCTTTTGTATGAGGCAAACATGGAAGTATGTGTTTATAAGGAAGGCCAAACCACATCAGCATGTGTGATAGTGCAGTCTAAACTCTTTCCATAAGATAGAACCTTCAGCTTTTAGAGACACACACTATGCAGGATGCAATAATGGCGTAAAATCTGAAGGTCCATAGTGCAAGATGATAAATTAAAAACATAAATGGAAGTTTACTGTGTTCTTATAGACACTCTTTCATGGGAGAAAACTAGTGAAGTTCATGTTCTCATTTTAAACAGAGTTTCCATTATGATACTGAGAAATACTTATCTGTTTCTGAGAGTTCAAATCACCAGTGTAATTTGCCAGATCTGCAAAATATCTTGTGGTAAAAATTCTTAATGCTGATCTCTCAACAAAATCTAGGTCAATTTCAAATAAGCAAATCTTAAGAGAAATGAACCAATTAACGTTGGTAACAATTAGTGTACTCTGTAATAATTGACATATATGAGAATCTCCTTAAAAATGATTCTGTCTTGGAAGTTGAGAATTTTTTCTCTGTAAGATACCAACAAACACACAGGGGGATACTTGTGAAAGGTACTGGTAATTTCTTTGCAATGGAAAGGAATTAATCAAAACCAACAATTTACTTTATTGGATGTTCATTTTCACACAAAATGAAATAATTTATCCCATTATCCCGATTAAAAAAAGTGAAATGCGCTCTAGAAAATTTAAGATTTAGTATTATATTAGATTTATTTTATTAAGACCTTGTTGTTCTAGAGATCAAATTTTGCCTCATCCATCTACTTAAACATCTGATTTCTTTGCACTTCTGATATTCTCACAGTTATGAAGCTGTTGGCAGCTTAGACAATACACAATGTGCAAGTGATTTCTGATATGGAGCAGAACAGCAGAAGTATAGAACCCAGTAGTTGAGGACCCACCAGACTGTGACTTCATTGCAAGAAGCTCCAATTCTTATTGTGAATATTTGATGATTTTTACCATTTCAAACAATCACTGAATTCTATCTGGGTTGTTCCTCCTTGCTCATCATTGTTCTATTTCTTTTTCCTGTCATCAAAAGCACATGCACACACACACACGCACACACACACAAAACCCATTACAAAAGGGGTAGTCATCAGTTAGGATTTCTTTCCCAGTTCAGTGAGACCAGGTCTACTAAGTTAGATGGGTTTCATCCATTAGTGTTCTTGCTGGTCTTATTCATGCATGTATTTTTAATGTAAAGTCTAAAATTGATATGTACATCAGGAAGGGATAATGATTCCATTTTTTGATACTAATACAGCACATGTCTATTGATGCAGTAAATGTACAGTTAAAGATATTTTGTGATAGAAGTATATTTGAAGCTTTTGACCTGCTGTACTCAAGGTCTATTGTTAGACAAAATTTCTTTCTCTTTACTATAAAAGGAAGCTGGGAAATAAGCCTGTCATTTTGGCCTTCATTATTTCCAACTGCTTAAGCAAGTCCAGTCACATAACAGGAATGTAAATCCTAGGAAAAGAATGAAGTGGTAGTAATTAATGAGCTTGAAGTTTCTTTCACTCAGAAAAAAATGCAGTCATCAGTAGGGACTATATTCCCTTACACTGCTTGTCTGAATAGTTGTATTTTAAATATTTAACATATATTTGACCTATTGGTTTTCAGTATGAACTCAAAAAAAGTAGCTTTTTTTTTGGCATTAGGAATGCACTGGAGAATCTCTTGGCAGAGAAGCTGGCAGCCATGGATGACATACTAACCAAATTAAAGGCCAATATTGAATCAATGCATTTGTTAAATCAACACAAAAAATACTGAGAAGGAGAGCAGAGACCAGAGAGTCTGTTAGTAAAAGCAGATAGTCACAATCTATTTACATGACTATATTAGAAAAATATTAAATATTTGTGAATATATATGAGTAAAAAATGGTATGTTTTGAGTCAAAAGGCAGAGTCTGATGTTGATGTAATTTTTCTATTCCCTGGAAATGGTTCACAAAAGAATCAAAAGAAATAACAAAGAATGTATGACTTAACTACAAAGTACTCTTTGTATTTTGCCATAGCAATGAATTTCAAGTACTGCAGCAAGCCCCACAGTGAAAGTTATCATTTCTTCTTACAAACTTTTAAATACCATATTCCCAGCTGTTGGGATCAAAAGAATATCTTGCATTTCTAATCTTAATATTTTATATTTAAAAACACATTGATTCCCCTTAGACTACTTAAATGAATAACAAAGAGTATCTTCTATCATCTCTTACCATTGCAGTCCATGTCAGCTTTAAACATTCAGTAATATAACAGAGCTTTTAGAACAAAATTTGGTAATACACAGGAAAAGAAAAAATATAAAATATAATCCTAGTAAAAACACTTTTTTTTTATATGGAGCCACTATTTTTCTTTGACTAAAAAAAAGATGATAGAAGCAACCACTGATAGTGACTGATCATGAAAAGAAACCCCAGGAGCATAGACACACTATAAAAAGATCTAGGAGGAAGTCATTATGCTGTTGAGGGAATAAGAAATTTAAGTCAGAGTTGTGAAATGTTCTCATTATAGGTCATCTCAGTAATTATCTGACATCTACAGATGGAGTCACTTCTTAATCAAAAGAATGAATCATTACTGATATTGATTCAGACCAAGATGTTTGAAATAATGAGTCCAGTAACTCAAGTATAAATTTTGAGGTAATTTCAGCAACTTCTTAGCAAAAGTTTCAGACTAAATAATAATGAAATATCTTATTATATTGCATAATAACGATAAGAAAATGGCCATAAGAGTGAGAACTAAACTACCCTGTCATAATCTGCATGTTAAGACTTAAACAAAAAAAAGACAAAAAGAGGTCACTGATATTTACTATCCCATGAACACTACAGCTTAATTAGTATCTACAAGAACAGAAGATTCCTTTCTCTTGAGTACAATATCTGTAGCTGGCACTGCTATTAGATTTAAGGATGTGCAAGTATTTCCTTTAGAAATCTTTTTTCAGCTGTTCATCATTTGACTGTGAAAAGCACTTTGAATAGCATGCAATGTCTCAAGAACTATAAAAAGTTCTAAGAATGCACTTAAATATCTAGAATAAAAGTTAAAAAAAAAAAAAAAAAAACAAAACAAAAACCAAAGAGGTAACTGCAATTATTGACAGTGCACATTTTTAGACAAACACTTTATTTCAAAAACCAGCTCCTTGGAAGGTGTTGATTTACTATGGTAAAAGCAGCAATGCCAAAACCATTCCTGAATAGACAGGAAGGGAGAGACAGCTTCTTGTCCCCAGAGACAGTCACTTCAAGGCAGCATTGCATTGTGTTTAGAGGTTGCAGTTGCCCATCATGTCACTGTTCTGTGAATACACAGAAAACTCTTTCTCATCTCTGTGACATGTTTCATGAACCCAGTAATGACATTGGCTGGAATCCATCCTTATCTGGGAGACCAGTCCTCCAAAGCCTGAGATGTAAGTAGGTAGTAGGTCATCAAATTGAGTCCCTCACAAGGGTGCCTATCATTGTCAGTCATCACAGCCAACATGGGAATGATACTCATGAGTCCCCTAAGACTAAGAAGTTCAAGTTATGTTATAAATGATTTCCCACATACGTGGAGGGCCACTCAGGGATAGTTACAAGTGTAATTAGTGCAATTACTCCCTAATATTTGTTTTATTCTACTATCAAGTGTCAATGGATATATTATCCCTTTTTTATTTTCTAAAGCTTTTATTATTATGTAAGTTGCACTCTTATATCACTTAAACTGGCCATAGGCAGATTTAATTTTAGGACTGACTTCTTTATGACATATGGCATTTTGAGTAAGAGGCCAACCTACCTTGGCCTTTACTGAAACTTGTTGCCATTGATTTGATTCATGGTGTTATTGCCAGGCATGTCTGTTCCTTTAGACAAGTGACATTCAATCCTGTGAATCCTAATGCTAGATACTATTTTTCTAGAATCTAGAAAAGTACTCATTCATACAATATGTATAATCTTGGCTAGGTTGCACCATTTTGTAATTAAGGGTGCATTTGCTGTTAACATACATTGATCTTTTCACTACAGTATTTTACCATTAAAAAAAGTCATGTCTTCTTTCAGAAACAATCTTGCTTGAGTAAGTAAACAGCTCTTTTAGTCACAGCGCAGAAGACACACCCACTTCTCCAAACTGCTCTTATTTAAAAGACAACGTACTCTTAAAAAGCTTAGAATGTAACCTCCAATTTTCTAGAGAAAGCCATGTGAAATCTATGGTGAAAGCTACATTGTGATCAACAATCATAATTAACGTGTTAAAATACAAGTTGGACTGTAAGCACCTGTGTACGTTTGTACAATAAAAACATTCTAATATTCAGAAAGATAGCAAAGGAAGTGGTAATGCTGACAAAGAATGTCATATCTGTTGTGTATTTTTATTATCATGTTTAGTCTCTCTGAAGAAGGAAAACCAGGATATTGTTTTCAAGTTAGTTGAGATATTCATGCATGGAATATTTTTAAAATACATCATCCATAAAATATGGCATGAAGCTTGAAATTATAGTGACCTGCTAAATTTGAAAGAATATATGAATTCAAAGCAGAACAGGTTCCTCCTAACTCTGACAGGGAAAAGATATGCTTTGATTTTCTTCTTGAGATCTCAGGAAAGAAAATACATTAACAGTATGGAAAAGAGAGAAGGTTTCAAGGTCACCAAAGCCCTGGTGTGGAAGCAGAGTTGTGCTGCTGCAGTCACATCCCTGCTGGGTGAACTTGGAGGACTAGACTTCTAAGAGCAAGGAATGAGATCCCACCTTGAACAAAGCAGAGGGAGAGGTCATAATGTGAGAGAGGGCAAAGACTAAACCTGCATGGGCAGGCAATGCTGTCAGTCTCACGTCACCCTGCTGCATGAGCATCACTAGTGAAATGTCATTCAGGATGTGATATCTTCAGGATGTGATATCTTCTGCAGCAAATACTGAGGCGCTCATTCAGAAATGTACAGGGGCAGAAATGCAGCCTGACAGAAATGAGAAGTGCCCCAAAGAATCTTAAAAATTCTCCAGTCATATAGTTTTAATCAAGTATGCTTGCAATTTCTACTGTCATGTTGCCTTATAAATCTCTTTCCAGTGTCAGGATCATATGCACTTTAAGGTTCATGTGATCTATGTGGATCTAGCATGCTCAGAGTGCATAAGAAAAAATATGTATATGCAGACAGGACACACAAAAGAGAGTATATGGTGTCTAACCTCTTTGTAGCTCTAGGAAAATCTTTTCTCAATTGAAATTCACAGCCTTGAACTTCCTCCCCTTTGAACATTTTCTTTTCTCCATTTTGTTCATTTGTTTCTTAGAGTATGCAGTCCTATCCTGTAAGCAGAGATTTGAGTTGACATTTGTGTTGGGTATAGCAGTCAGGTGTTTGCAGCAGAGGGGTTCAGGGATGGCCTCTGTGGTAGGAACTCAGGGTTTGTTCTGTGCTGGATTTTCAGCCAGCTCCAATTAACCCACCACAGAGCACAGCCGAACCCCTCAGCTGAGATGGCAGTACCTGTGAGAACACATATTTAAGGAAGAGCAAAAACCCCACAAAGGTACACAAAAGGGGGAAGAAAAAGAGTAAGAAACAGAAGAGGTAAAACCAAAGTGAGAAAAGGAGGAGGAGAAAATGGAATTTAATAGGGGAACAGATATCTACACTACAGACTGTGGAGGACCCAATGCCAGAAGAGGTGTTCATTACTGAACAATTGATCCTGATAGAGATCCCATGATAGAGTACAGGAACAGTGAAAGCAAAGAAGCAGCAGAGATGTTATGGACTGACTGCAACTCCCTATTTCCCACTTCTCTTGTGCCACTTAGTGTAAGATAAGGAGTCTAGAGAAGCTGAGGCTGTGAAAGTGGAAGAAAAGATATGGTTTTCATGTTTGGTTATTGCTTATGATTCTCACTACACAAATTTATTTAAATTGGCAACAAATTAGTTTTCCTCAGATCGTTTGGTTGCCCGTAACAATATTTGGCAAGTTATCTCCCTGTCTTTGTTCCTTTTCATGAGCTTTATTATTATTTTTTTCCCTATTTTCTCCTATCCATTCCTCTGAGAGGAGGAGTAAGAAAGCAGATGTGGGGCAGCCTCTTAGCCAGATTGGTTAAGAGTCCCAGTTAGGCCTCTTATTACATTGTTGGCTTTTTTAATCATATTAAACTAGTCATTTGGACAGACAGAAGAGTGGTGATTTAGGCCTATATTTAAAGTACTTAGTGAAACAAAGAAGAGGTAGATATCTACCCTTTCTTATACGCCATGTCCTCATGACTGCAGCATTGACCTGGGATCAGATTTGTCAAAAAGACAAGCCAGAATCCTATATCACAGCTAGTTTTTTTTTCATGACTAAAGCATTAAGTAAAATGGTCAGTCTTTGCAGCTCCACCTCCTTGATGCCCAAGAGCTAATATAGCCTCTGTTTCACAGCCAAATTCCCTGTTGTGCTTTAACCCCAACCAGCAGCTAAGCACCATATAGCCTCTCTCTCACTGCTCCCCCCAAATATCCCCCTGTGGAGAGGAAGATTGTAAAGAAAAGATAAATCTCATTCATTGAGACAAGAACAAGTTAATAATTTAAATGAAATAATAATAAAATTTTAATAATAAACATAATAATTTTGTCTTTACATAAAATTGAGCATTTATTGTGGTCTTTCACATACCTAGAAAGGGAGAAGTCTAGTTTGAAACCTATTTGAAAATTGAGTACTCTATCTTTAAAATTAACTATTCTTCTGCAAATGTTCCTAGGGTCCTAGCCATTTCATACAGACCCAGAGTGAATAAAATCTCTTTTTGGTTCAGTTCTTCACAATCTGACTTTATGATAAAATACCATAATGATAACAGCAAACTGAAGAATAAGCATCTTCTTATGTCTTCTGACTGTGTTCTCTTGATTGCTTTGTGTATTTTTGTGAGTAATTTTTTGTGAGTAATTTTTTGTGTGTAATGTGACTGTGCATTTGATGCTTTCTTTCCTCTTTAAGAATGACCTCTTCTTTGATGAGTAGTTTCATATATTTGAGGCTTCACAGTACCAGGAAACAGCATGTGAATTACAATGAAATGACACACAAGATAGCACACTTCCAGAATCTGTCTAGAATGAATTTATTTCTAATTCAGTTATTTAATTTCTCAAGGTGTGGGCTCTACAGACATACAAGAAAGGATAATTTATGCCTAAGTTTTCTTGACAAAAGTAGATGGCATTATTCATGTGCTTAAATATAGAAGTTACCCTTGGTACTAAAAGGTTATTGTGATCTTACTTGCTTGTGTAAAGAGGAAAAGAAAAAAGAAAGATAGAATATTCCTTAAATTAGAACATTTGGATTATTTGTCAAAAATTCTTCTTTGTAATGAATGTGTAGTAAATGGTGATAACAGTGTAACTGTGCTGATATTATGGTAAATTCTGATGTAAGACTGTCAGAAGTTATTTCTGCAGCCAGTAACAATCATGCCCAAGGCATTGACCAATATAGTTAAAGAATGTGTAGAAGGTGTAAAATGTATAAAGTGCATCCTTAGGGAAGCAGACCTGTGAGGTTTTTCAGAGTGATATTTCCAGAAGAGATGGCACTGTTTTTGCAAGAAAGTGTTAAGAAATCTCAAGAAAATAACTGTTTTGATTTTAGCAATAAAGCACAAACCTGTGACTTTGTGCAATCATTTTAGTGTGACTGGTGAGAAAAGAATCTAGGAAAAATAGCAAGTATCAGTCTGATATGACAGTCAACACAGTATAGCTTTCTGATTATATTTTTTTCTAGATATAGTTTAGCTATTCATACTAAAATCCTTACTGAAAGGTAATCACATGCATCTGTAGCTCATATACCAGAAAGGTATGTGTCTAAAAAGTGTGAAGATATCTGTGATAATGGTCAGATAGTGTTGCTTAAGTGGTGCTGTGGTTGCCAAACCACTCTTGATCATACAGAAAAAAAAGTGGCAGTCAGAGAAAGACCCAAGTGGCTGGAGAAAAGGGAAAGGTCACACCTATTTTTAAAAAAAGTTCACCCTGGCTGAGCAATAAGTCTGTCTTAGCTCTACAGCTGGGAAGTTCATGAAGCCCTCCTGAAAGTTATGTCAAAATATATGTGAAAGAGAGATGCATAGAGACAGACAACACTGCTGCACCATGGGCACTATGTGCCACAATAATCTGGTGGCCTTCTAATATGGAGTGAGTTCATCTCTGGGAAGATGATGATGGGAAGAGCTGCAGATGCTGTCTATCTGGATTTCTGTAAGTGAATATAAATACAGTCTGGAGACTGAATTCATAGTGAGTAGTCCTGCAGAGATGTACTCGATGATACTGGTGGGTGAAAAATTGGACCTAAGCTGATGATGTGCTCTTGCCACCCAGAAAACCAAACATATTCTGGGCTGCACCAAAAAGAAGCCGTGGCCAGCAGGCTGATAGAGGTGATTCTTCCATCTCTCATGAGACCCCACCTGGAGTATTGCATCAAAGTCTGGGGCCTGCAATGAAAGAAAGGCGTGGATCTGTTAGAGGGGGTCCTGATGGAGTTGATGAAAATGATCAGGGGACTGAAACACCTCTGCTGTGAAGACAGGCTGAGAGAGTTGGGGTTGTTTAACCTGGAGAACAGAAGGCTCCAGGGACACCTTATTGTGACCTTCCAATTTGTAAAGAGGGCTTATAAGTAAGCCAGAGGGAGATTTTATACTAGGGCCTGTAGTGACGGAACAAGGAGCCATGATTTTATACTGAAAGAGGTCAGGTTTAGTTGGACATAAGCAAAAAGGTTTTTCTGATGAGGTAAGGCAAAACTAGAACAGGTTCTCCTGACAAAAGAATTTATCAATGCATTAAAATCAGGAGCGTTAGGAGTCTGAGCAACCTGATCTAGTGAAAGATGTCCCTTCCTACAGCAGAGGGATTGGACTAGTCAGATATCTTTAAGGTTCCCTCTCACCCCATTCTATGATTGCCTGATTTTATAAACCCATGCCTCTTAGGTTATTCAATTGCCAGAAAATTTTCAAAAATTCTCCTGGAAATCTGAGACTGTGGTTGTTTTTATGTGATATGCAACCAGACAGTTCAGTCTTTGATAAAGAGACTTGTGGATTCCCTGGAGCTATGTTATTTCTGTCCAAAAGGCATTGAAGCAATGATGAACCTTGGAAGCACCAATGTTTTCAGAAGTCATTGTTCTATTTACATATAAAGACTTAGTGTTTAGGGTGAGTTATGGTATCCAAAAATTTGATTATATTATTTGATGATACCTCAGCCAGAATTTGAGAGGGAGGGGAATTCAGAGAGCAGGATTCCTCACATTTTGGCAGTGACCTTACTGAAACCACTTCAACAGAAAGGTGTGTCAGATATAGGAGCAGTAGTAAAACCAAACTAATAATCCATTATGATAGCTTAATAAAAAGCTTGATCATTTTGACCTATCTAGTTTTTGGAAGAACTCAAGGTGAAGTCCAGCATCGCTGTCAAAATGGTATTTGCTCATCTGTACCTTCCTTATATTCACTTTGCAAGTATTGGAGTTTTTTTTAAATGTACTTTTAACTTCATTTTGCCTTGTGTAACAGTAGGGGTATATGCAATAATTTTAGAAATATTTTTAAAGTATAAATATTAGTGTTTAAAATAAAATAAAATAGCGATTAGCTAATACATCATAAATCCACAAACTATTATGTTGTCTCTTCTTCATAGCCATTTAATTTTGCATGCACATAACCAATGTTTTACTAACAGTACCAAGGGTTCCATATGTAAGACATTATTCACAGTATGTTTCCTGTTATTTTGCATACCATTATTCTTGGTGAAAATAGTGTTTTGGCCTCAGGAGAAATATTGCAATTGAATGCACAGCAATATGTTTTTGGTATGGGGCCATGGTACTGCGACTTAATTTTTTTTCTTTCCTTTAAAAAATCTCAGCAGTCAAGACAACACAGCCAGGATACAAAAATGTATAGAGGTGTTAAAAAGGACATATTTTCAATGTTTATTTGCAAGTAAAATGTGTTAAGTGAAATGAGAGAAGTAACTGCCCTTTTCTGACCAGCATGGTTACATGGACATTCTATAAATGTTTCTGGAAATGGGATTACATAGCTTTAATATAAGTATTTATTTTTGGAAATACGTGGGCTGAGCTAAAAATTATTGTTATTAAGTTGATTGAAATGTTGAGGATTAGCACAACGAATAAAAATTAAACTAGTTTAAACTATATGCTATATTTTTTGCCAACAGATTATGTCATGACATTGCAAAGGTGTGATTCATCATATTCTATTTCAGTTTTCTCATGTAGCAAAATGAATCATAATTATCACTAATGACAATGTTAAATCTAGCAATTTGAGTGACTGCTAATAGAAAGTATCCAATCCACAGAAATCTATACCATTACCTATTAAAGATTATATATACTAGGCTGATCTAGAATATGATCAAACAAGCAAAGTTTCACATTAAATTGAACCAGAAAAAAAGTGTCATTAAGTCTTAAGAAAAGAAAATTTAAAAATTTAATTCCTCAACATGCAATATTGCCATTGTAAGAGTTCAGAATATATTCTGTGAAACACTGAGTGTCCCAATTCATATAAAATCTGAATCTCCAAGCATTCTCATCCTCAGAATTTAAGCACATCACCATGTTGTTACTTCCTTTTTGGAAGCCATGCTCTTTCAGATAATTTCCAATTATTCACCTATGTTAATATTCAGTCTGAATAGAATGCAAATGCTTACCAGTCATATACCAATCATATATGATTCAACTGCCATTCTGCTAAGTATACTAAACAAGGTTTTCATTGTCTTTCATGCCACTAGCAAATGACCAAACATCTTTTGTTAAGGCAGCTTGAGTTTGCTGAGTCATTTAATCATGAGATCCTGCTTGGATGGAATGACAGATAGTAACTGTTTCATAATTATGGACTGTGAGACGAGGTCAACTCTTCACTAGAAAATATGCCAAAACCAGCACTAATTGTATGTAGATCTCAGATAACCATTTGACATGAAAAAAAGATTGTGTGCAATTGGTTTGGAAGCATGAGCTCTTACCTCCTGCTACCAATCTTTAAAACCAAACAATTCCTTTCTTCTGTAGTTTCTTCAATAAAATGCTGCATTTATTTTGCCTTTGATGTGGAAAAGATCACTATGTTATTTCACCCCAAAATCTACATATTGGACTTTAGACCATTTTCAAATTGGCTACAGAGCTTATGTATGACACCCTTGACTAAACATATCCATCTAGTAAAGTCACTTCATTCAGTGATTGTGATGTTTACTGGAGTTTCACAGAAAAGATTGGAAACTGCAATGGAATAGTAGAACCATGGAATCATTAAGGTTGAAAAAGACTTCCAAAATCCTTGAGTCCAACTTTTAACCCAGCACCACTGTGCTCACCTCTAAATCATATTCCCATGGGCCACATCCACAAATCTTTTTGTATGCTTCCAGGACTGGTGATTCCACTACTTCTCTTGGGCAGCCTGTTTGAAGGCCTGACTAACCTTTCAGTGAAGATGTTTTCCCTAATATTCCATCTAAATCCTTCCTTGTGCAAATTGATGCCATTTCCTCTCATCCCATCACTTTTTTCTAGGGAGAAGAAACCAATGACCAACACATCACTACAAGCTCCTTTCAGGTAGCTGTAGACAGTGATAAGATCCCACTGAATCACCTCTTCTCCAGGCTACCAATCCTGGCTCATTCAGCTGGGGTTAAGGAACAAAACTTGAACCCTGAAGACCACCTAAGAGAATTGCATTCTTTTTCGTATTCTTCCATAGAAATAAGCTGCAACAACAACACGTCCTATATTAGATATATTAGCTATATCCAATATAGATAATTCATGTTTATTTTCAGTGTACATCTTGAGAAAATGAATAACTTGCACAGGCAAAACCACAATTTCAAACCTGAAATCAGTGTCAGCAATCTGAACTGCAGGTAGCTAGTTGTAATCAGGATATATGTCTTGGAGCTCAATACAAAGAGAAGCAAGGGCAGAATGATATCAACTTGCTTGAGACTTTTTCTTCTAATCACAACTTTGTCACACACATCCTGCAATCAAATAACCAAAAAGTTTCCTCAAAGGGCAAAATGGAATTTCTATTGAGAAGGAATGCTGAACAACCAAGGATAAACAAATAAATCAGACTGGATAAAATGTTGGACAACTTTCTGCACAGCTAGAGGAAAGCACAGATTACCGGAAAGTAAAAGCGAATGAATTTAGATGTGAAATATACCGCAGTAATTTAACTTAAACAAAAAATAGGAAATGATTTGGCAAAGGCAGTAAAACCCAGAAGAAAATTTTACTCTGCTTCTTTATTTTTCTTATTTTACTGGTTTTTGGTTTCTAGTTAATCCATTTGGTATTAAGTTCTTAAATTATTGCCTTGTACCTTTTTAATACCAAGGAATAAAAGTATGTTAGGGAGTTTTTTCACATCCCATATCATTCGCCTGAAGTATTTGTACAAGAAGTATCTAAAAAAGCTTTGAAATAACTAAAATGAATCCCATATGGTTTGTTTAAATATACCAAAAGAGAGCTTTTTTTCCCAATCTAAGAGAACATCTGTACTTTATAATAGTTTTGTGTGTGTGATACTTGGCTGTTTTTCATACAAAATTGTTAGTCCAGCATTATATTGTATATTCTTTAAAAGTAGTAGTGCATTTCAAATTATTTTGTTGAAATTAGCCTTAAATTGATGGCTTTCTTTTTGTTCTTTTTATGTTTGTGTTTAATTTTTTCCAATAATTCTTGAAGATCAGTGTGCATTAATAGCTGCAGGGCATAAAGAGTCTAGAGGAAATTAGCTGTCACCCACAGCCAGTGATTCTGTGTTCTTATAAACATAAAGGGCTAAATTGTCTTTTATGTTGACCATGCATGCAGATCATGTCATTTTCATTAAAAATTAGACATCATGCATATATAGTACTATTGTTGATAGAGATGTTTGAATTACAATGGTTTTAAAACAAAGACTAAACTCCTTTTGGTATTTTTCTATTCAAGTTTTGATTTTATTATTGAAATATGTAGCTGCATATGAATTTAAATTTAATATTCAATTATATATTTTTTCATGTATGTACCATACTTCTGCAAATATTTTAGTGCGCTGTGTTCACAGTATGAATTAAGTAATTTATAAACTGATAGAGGCTGGTTTTAATAAACTTTGTATTACATTTATTTACTTTAGGTTTATTTGTTACAGTCTGAGTTTTGGCCTTAAATTGACAGTCAAATGTCAATTAAGAGTTTACTAGTACAGGCATATTAATAAGTTACTGTAATCAGCCATAATTGCCTTAAGCATTCAAGTAAGTGCAATAAGATTATTTTGCTTTTTATCAAATTGTAGTATGATTATATCATTGTCTACACTAGCAGGATGGCACAATGTAATACAGATTTCCTCCAGCTCCGTTGTCTTCTGTTGATATTGTCACTTTATTTTGTGTCATTCCTCCCCTAGTGTTTTCTTTGCCCAGAAGCTGATTACTTTGCTGGTAGTTGGTCCTTTAGAAACATCTTGTCCAAATTATCATCCTCGTTGTCTTGTGTCTGTCTAGAAAACATCTTTTACACCTCAAGGCATTAAAACATGCTTTCACTGATCAAACATTCTTATCATAGCACAAGAAACCTATATTAGTTGGATTAAGAAAAAAAAAAGCAATACCTCACACAGCCCCCAGTACTGACCTTTTTGTTTCTCTGTCCATCTTTCACAATGTAATGTGACTACAGATCTTATTTAAATCTAAGTAAAACTTCAGTTTTTGTAGCAATAGAACTGCTCCAAAATTGCCAGGTCTCAGAAATGATTAAGCCATTCTGTTTCATCCAGAGCTCTGCAATATTCTTGATTACATCCTGCCTTGAGTTTTTGTCAGTCAACACTCAAACAACACAGATATGCATTTATAGAACTATTTTGGGACGACAGAGTGATTTGGAGATTATATGGCAACGCATATACTCACACCATTACATTTATTGTACACTTCTTTCCTAAATTTCACCAGGCATCTGCTTGCTCTTAACACTTTAATAGATTATAGGATAATATTTAATTAAAAATTGTAACGATGCAAATTGTACCATATATATATATACATGTATATACGTGAGTGAACAGCACATCTACCAAGCTAGTTTTCTAAATGTTTTCTGAGGCAAGGGTAGTCTGTTGCTCCACTAGCCCTTTTGGCTTCTAGTTTCCCAGTAGGGTTTAATCAATGTCCATCATCCTTACAAGTGGTAAGTGTCCATCATCCTTGCTTGCAGCTGTTGACTTTTACTCAGTAGCATGGAGGCCACCAGATGACCTAAGTCTCTACCTGACATCCATACTGTATTCTAGAGGCAGAAGTTGACTGACTGACTGACTGTCTTCATCAAAACCAAGTTAGAGAACCTTATTTGGCTCTATCAGTTGCCTTTGCAAAAGCTATTGTACAGGAATTACATATATTTACATATATTTGCATTGGAATGGGATATCTTAACCTAAAATATTTAACATAACAATAAACTAAACCCACCATTTTTGTTCTATAAAGTACTTTTCAAATAAATATTAACTCCTTATGCAGCTAAGGACTGACTTATTCCATAGTTTATACATGGCAGGAGGGCAGCCTGACTGTTAACTTTCTAGTCCTCTGAGGGTAGCATCCTGTTTGAATGTTCATTACTCTGCCTCCTTTTCACACACTTAAGAGCTGTCTTCTGAATGTACAGAAGGGTATGGTTCAGTTTCTTTTACTGTTGTTTATGCCTAGTCAGGAGTTGGAAGAGACTTGAGTACTGATATTTTTTTACTGTGTAGAAAACTATTGAACTCTTGACCTATATCCCACACTTCTTCCTAAGGGAAAGGTGGGTTGGTAGGTGAAAATATTCCTTCAGGTCTGCAAGTAACAAATACTAGTAGCATAAGAGAGTTGTAGCAATTACAAAGTCATTAAAGTACAGACAATATTTTTGTGAGATTCAGATTGAGTTACTAGTGTCTTTTCATGACTAACCTTTGAGATATACAAATTCTGTCATTATAAAATGACCCATTTTCATCAAAGAATCAATCCACAATATGAGACTGATGCAAATAAAGCACCATTTCTGCATTTAGATCTGTTTAATAATGAGTTTTCAAGTTTAAGATCATTTTGATACATTAATAACTTAAATTGTAAAAACAGAAGGGGCACCATCATTCTAATTAAATTAGTATCTAATGAGTGTGCTGAAATCAATTTATATTTGGTAGTTCAGAGAAGAGTGTTAGAAAAAATTTTGATAAGTAATTAGCACAAAAACAGACACCAAATTTTAATTAGCAAAATATTTTGGAGAAATAAATCTTAAATCATATAATGGTTTGGGTTGAAAGGCACTATAAAGCTCATCTAGCTCCAGAACTCCTACCAAAGGCAAGGATGTCACCCATTAGATAACATTCCTCAGGGCCCCATCTAGCCTAGCCCTGAACACTGCCATGAATTGGAAGATTTCAAAATACGTCAAAAAAAATTCTATCCTAAGGAATCTTTAAGAAAATATGAAAACAGGGAAGAAAAAAAAGGTAAAGTACGAGTAAAATTATGTGTATGATTAGAAAATTACAGTTTTAATAAGACATGTTCTGGTGCAATATTGGGAGATATTTTCACAGGGAACTGAAGATACTGTAAATCTGAGGTTAGTCTAAGATATTTCAAATAGTGAAAAGCAGCTAGCCCTATACTGTGTGAAACTGCTATAATTAAGCTCTGGAATATCTCAAACCTAGGTATTGTCATCAAAAGTACTAAAAGGCAAGTTGTCTAAATATGGATTCCATTCAATGTCCGCTGGTGATAAACAAATATTAAGAATTTATTTTCCTTTTTATTAAAAAAAATTCACCATATTAACACTTTCCTTTGTGTCTGGGAAAGTTGGAATTAGCAATCAGGTAAAAATCAAAGGTCTGCCTCTGAGAGCTTGTCTCTACCACTGACTCTTTACTCACATAGGGCTGGGCTACTTAGGGAGGTGATCCTGACAGGAAGAAAAATAAATATCCACTAATATTTTAAAACTACAGAAGTTAGCTATTTTTACCAAAACTATGGATTTAGATATTACTGTCTCTAGAAAAATCTTTCCAAATTTCAAAAATTTACAAACCCCCAAAAAATTAGCACGCACTGTGTCACGGGTGAAAAATATATATGGGAACAGGGAGGAGGCAGGTAATTCCCCAAAATGAACCTTGGCACTTTTGCAGAAGCTTGTCATTCATTAGCTGCCACTGGTAGGCAATGATTTTAAACTTTGAAAACAGTGCATCTTGCAAGGTGAAGAAAAAAACCATGTCCTAAATTTTCCAATTAATACAGAGACATGAGGCATAGTTGTCTGTTAGAAGACTGATCATGCATTGCACATCTGCATGTAGACTATTTAGTCCAGAAAACTCAAGGCCTAGGGGTTAAAAAGATGGTCTCAGGAAAGGAAGAACTGGTTGCAGCAAACAAGAAGGGAGACTGGAACATGAAAAGGCAGGAGAAAAATTAATGGAATTGAGTAAGATCCTGTATTTCAGAGAGATGCATGCAGATGGATGTCATGGGACACCAAAAGATCTTTATTGGTAACATCTAAGATTGGAATGGTGAGAAGCTTCAGAGCACAAACTGACACAATCAGCATCCTCTGTGAGGATGGGAAGTCAAGACCTTGGGATTATAATTGAGCCAGAGTGCATTATCAAGTGTCTAAGATTAACAAAAAGGTATAACAGCTCTAATCAATTTGGTACTTAAGTAAACCCCAGTAACTCCAGTAAGAAAGGAAGTGTTCCCCCATGGCAACAGTAACTGAAACCTGCCATGAATTTGGTGTTTGCCCTGTTTCTCTCACAAAGATGCTATGGACAAAAAGAAACGCCTTCAAGTTGCTATGTAGTGTTAGCCAAATTAAAAAAAACAAGTTTTCAGGTTATCCAAAGTTAGGTATCCCTCATTTCAATGAGGAGAAAAACCTTAGTATGTAATCTACAGTACTGATTAAATGGTGGGTCTGTGTACCATATTTATAGAGTGCAATGCAATGGTGAAATGCCTCAAAAATCAGGTTCTGAGGTCTTAAGCTGGCCTTCTAAAATTACTATGTATTTCTGGCTTTAATTTCTTTTCCCCAGATTTTCAGATAATTTGGTATACTTATTTTTTACCAAAAGAGATGAAGTTACTCAGTAGTGAAATTCTCACGACTTATGATCAGAGGAAACATATTGGCTAACATTTTGAATTAGGTGTATTGAACATTAGTGAGTGGCCACAGAAAAATCTTTGTGGAAGTCAGCCTTTGTGACCACAGAACAGAATGTGGGCAGTGCACATTCAGTAAGGTCTGCTGCCAATAAATAGCAGTGAGAATAAAAATGTTGAAGAGGCTCATTGTCAGGGATTGTCTTGGACACAGATAAAATGAGGCCACTGAGAGTGGTTTAAATATGTGATCCTGTCATTTGGGTTTGCATGCTATTCCACATATGCACAAGTTACCTAAATTTTCTAAATTTTGGGTATTTTTCAACCTGAACAACATTCTTTTAACATAAGCCTTGACTTTCACATAAATTTTATTTGAAAAGATTGTTAGTTTCAAATTTGCCTAATAGACACTTCACTGCATATTCTGAAATCACCATTCATGCTTTTTTAACATTCAAAGGTTATCACTTTACATTACAGGAGTTTTAAATGACAGCCTTATATGTAATTTAGAAGTTTATCTATTTCCTGAGAATACTGGGTACCTCAGTTGTTCTTGCTTTTCTTCTGACAGACCTTCAAGTCTTTTCCACAGTGGATAAATATACAATTATTGTTGCATCTGTGCCATGTGAGAAAGGTTATAATTTATTAAGTATTTATGACTTCACTCTACCTTACCGAACATTTTTTCCAGCTCCATTGCTCTTATAATAGCTTTCTCATCTACCTAAATCAAAATGGTCTAGATTAAGTAATTAATTTAGAAGAATTTACCAGCTGAATTGTGACATGAATATGTGAAGGAAATGTGTGAGCACCTATGAAGATGGTCTAGTCTGACAGCATTCCAGAGCAGCGCCTTTTCCAATGATGCAGCAGCAGCAGAAAGATTGTGCCTGGAGTCTTGGACTACAAATTAAACTGGATTTAGACTTCCTCAGACTGTGTCTATGTAGGGCTTTAAAATAATTTACATTTAGTGAGAAAGCTAGAATCTGAAGAGCAGCTGAGTGACCATTGCATTTGCCTCTGTCTCCTACCTCTGGTCAACGTCTTTCAAGTATGCAAGGACTGCATTAGATGGTTGTGTCTGCAGACCTAATGGGCAGATCCAATCTTCAGACACAGCAGAAGGCAACAAGCCTCAAGAATCAGGCATGTATTACAGACAATCTGCACCATATTGAGGCTCATGAGCAGAAGGTGTCTTAAGGACCAGAAATATTGCAATTATCTTAGTTATTAGTTTATTCTGAATTCCGTATGTCACCTACCAAATACTTGAATCTTGTCCTGAGTATCAGATCCCACTGAGGTATACTTGCCTACACTTTTGAGAGGAAACCATGACAGAAGCTCAAAATCATGAAGTTATATATAAGGAACGTGATGTCAAAAGTCTGCCTTTTGGTAAGTCTGGTGAACTTGTTCTTTAAGAAGACTTTTTATCAATATTCCATCTTTGTAGTCCTTAGAATTTTAAACTAAAGCTTAAATAATAGGACACAAATAAACCTTAAAAGTTGAAAAAATGTGAACACAGCCAAGTGTTAGGGAGAAATTATCGTCTCAACTCCTATGACTGCCATAACTAATCCTTCTCAGGTGGCTCACTCTGAAGTCCTCCCTAACCTCCCATGTGATTTATCCAAGCACAGGAAGAGATCTGTGTATGTGCAGATGCAGCAAAATATTAATTAGGTCTAGGCAGAATAATAATTTCTGATCCATTCAATTCAGGTCAAGTTTGACCCTTTTTTTAGATGAAGTGAAAGACTATTAAAAGTTCTGAGGTGAGGGATGACTTCTGTTATAGTGCTATAACACTAAAAGATCCTCTCCAAGATGTAAGTCTGGAAGCTTCTGCAAACTAACAGCCTATCTGGGAGGAACAGCTCCTGAAAGCAAAAAGAAAATTCAGTGTTCTTTCTCATGTAATCCTTAGCCTTCTCTGCCAAGACTTCCACTACTGTGCCCACAATCACTCCTTGTGATACTGCTACTTATAACACAAGTCACTCAACAGCCGTCAGAGGATAATTATTCTCATGTACACATGACAGATCTGAACTGGCAGCCATGACATGAAATTCACTATCTTGTGTCACCAATCCCCCAAGCAGGCCATTTCTGACTACAGACTAATGACACTACTAAAGAAGGGGGAGAAAAGGTTCTTTATTATTATTTGTGTGGGTTTTTCCTGAAAAACAAATTTCAGTACTTGGCTTATAAACCTCTGAAATCTGAGTTTATCATAAGCAAAATAACACTACTACCTCACATGCAGGAAGGTTACTGTTTTGTTTGTTTGGTTTTTTTTTTTAATCTATTTCAATTACTATGAAAGTGTTTATGACCATTTGTTTCTAAAGCACAGCATCACATAGCAATCATTCTTTCATTAAATTAATTTATATTGTTCTGTGTCTTGGGTGTAATCCACAGGACTCACACATAGTTGACCTGATAAGTCTGATATTGAAAATAATGAAATATATCAGACATTTTTAAGCTACTTGTTTTGAAACCCAGTCCATATAATGCCTCTGTTAATCTGCACCAAAGTCAAAATTATTCTTTTTTACAACACATCAGATCACAGAGCACATACGATATTCCAGGCTTTATACACAGTTCTTACTGAATTATTCTTTTAAGTTTATAAAAGGAAATCCAATTCTCTAAAATTGATTTATTTCATATGTGGAATCTAGCATAACTTTTCCCCTTTTTGCCATTTATTTGGCTGGGAGATGAGTCTGCTTCCACTAGTGTGTTTTTCTGGTTTTTTTTAACAGAGTTAACATTTTTCAGGAAAAAAGCCAAAAATTGAAATTTGGTATACCTCTTTTTCCATCTATTTATGGTAATTATAGCTAATGAAACTGTTAAGTACTACCAAGTTCTTTTTCCCTTGTTTTGTTTTTTTTTTTTGACTTGTGTGGTCTATTGCAAAATAAGAGTTTGTGTTATGCCAAAAATCCCATTTCACTGTTTTGATTGGTTCAGAATCATAATTTTTTTCCAGGATAATAAGAAATTCAGCCCAAAAACATGTTAATAATTGTAGTAATAACCAAAAAAAGAAAACTGCTTTATTTCAGCATTAAAATTCATCTTCAGCTGCTTTGTTCTGTAATAACTAGGTCATCAGTTTAGGTGCTCCTGCTTAAAATGCATTTAGCATCCATATGTATTCCCTCACCTAGAGGCTTGATATTTTTAATGAGATTATATCAAGGAATGTGAAGACTGGAGAGCGGTAACATCATTTTCGTGTGTAATTCCCAGAACTCTGATCCATTTCAGGGAGGCAATTAAGACTGCTGACTACAATAAATGATACTAAGAGATTATGGAGGGGTTTTTTTCTGCATGAATGCATAGTTTAAAAAATAATTTAGGTTTATTTAACATAAAAAACACCTCCAGAGGGGGGATTTTTTTTTCAATTTCAATAATTGTAGGAAATATCTCTTCCGTCATTTATCTGTAAGGATCCATGGTGTATTCTTGCAATAAAGGATAACTTTGAGATGCTTTGACAAAATACGTGTATTTTAGTTTTTAATAATTTCTTTGTGCTGATCATTTCAAAATATCCATTTAGTACTGGAGAAATTGAGTGTCTGTGGTATGTATTTTGTGGGGGAGGGGTGTGTGTGTTTATTTGTGAAGTTTTTTTGCATTTTAATTTTTTTTTTTTTATCTGTGGAGGCCAATAATCTGAAGTAGCATTTAGATCAAAAGCTTCATGGGGATTAACCCTTGTCTTGTTACTGCTGACCACAAAAACTACATACAGAAGAATACAGAAGAATTGCTAAAAACAAATACCCTGGAATCAAAAGTTTGTTGTCTTGAAGAGTTAATTCTGGCAGAGAGGTGACCTTTATCCCTACGTACTCACTCTTTTTTTTTTTTTTTATCAAACCTCTCCAAAGGGACTCATCATATGCGGGGCTCTATGAAGAGAAAAAGAAGAGCATTGTCCTTATCACCTCCTTCCAGAAAGTGGCAGAGTAATAGGACTTTGTAAGGCGAAATGAAGCCCAGTCTGATGGCTGCTGATTAAAAATTGACTCTGCCACATCAAAGAAGAGTTGAAGGTGAAAATGATGATCACTTCCCTCTCCCAGGGACCCTGCACCATTTCTTTTATTCAACCTTGAAAGGTTCTTTCTGAATAAGATAATATCCCTCGAGTCCATTCTGGCTAGGCGGCATGGGAAAATGTAGATCAGTATGCCTATTCTCTATGAAAAAATGGGATTTTGTTAATGACATAGCACTCTAAAGTGATGGCTTGTATATGGTAAATGCTGAGAAATTAATTATAAAATGCCTCTTAGACTATAGATCAAATTAATTGCTAGTATGCATCTACTAAAAAGACCACTGTAAACTCAAACTGCATTTCTCGCCTCATTGCTGGAGATTTCTTTAGTTGAAATTTTATCCTGCACTGTCTTTTTTGGTTTTGCTTATTTTATAGCAAAATTTTTAGTAGAAGGACCATCGGTGAAATAATATCATTGAAATATAAAATTTTATGATGGGTCTGATGCATGTGAATTCCTGTTTTCTGATGTATGCAGAAAGAAGGAGACTGTTGCTCAGGTATATGAACTATGCAGAGAATATATGGGCAGAGAGAATAAAAAAATGCAGGTATATACATACATGAATGCTCAGAATGATACATAGCTGTGATATAATGCATGATACTTTATTTCCACTAGTTAATGTGTCTGGCAGGCAGAAGTAGAAAATTTACAGAGAAGATTATGTGAAAAATATTCCTCTCTATTTTAGGTTTTGGGTTTATACTTTATGCCAGCAATTCTAGAGAAATGCAAACCTTTTAATTCAGGGCACCAACTGATCATGCATATATCTAAGCAGACCAACAAGCTGCTCAACTGACAGCACAGCACCCCTAAATGCATAGCTTGAATAACAGCAACAAGAAAGGTCTTCCATGAAAAAGAACTTGTATAAAAAAACAATTTTACACATATGCTCACCCCCTCCCTACACTTTCCTCTGGTCTGCTGCTCTTGAGGATCCACAGAAAATGAGAAGAAGTAATGCTTCAGCCTGAAAAAAGTGTGTTAAAACCTTTACAAAAGTAGAATAACATAGTCCATGCATAAGAAAAGGTTCATTCCATGACTGGCAATGCCCACTATTTTCATGTATACCTAATTATCTACACTTCAGTGTATCTATCTGTCAAATACATTAAAAAAAATATTATGTGCAATAGGATGATGCATACATTTAATGCTATAACGTGTAAAAGCTTTACTGTATGTATGTTTGACATGTATGAATTACACAGTGAAACATAAGTTATTTATTCATGCTGATGAATGACACAAATATCATCCTGTTGAGATTGATGCAATTAGAACAAACAAGTGATTATGTCAGAACAATGGAAATAACATGGTAATGACATCAAAACAGTGAGAATAGCAATAACACCCTCCCCTCATCACTGTCATCTGTGTCTTCTGCTGTTTCTTAGTAGAAAAGCTTTTCCTAAGACATTGCTTGCTCAGTATTTTTGCTTTTATTTCCTGCTGAAACTATCCAGTTATCTATTGAATACATGGTGAAATGAATAGAAAAAAAAATTAAAATCCTTTTTACTTTCTTTTTCCAGAGGGCTTTATTACAGAGTATATTCAGTTTGAACAATGCAGAAAATCAAATACAGTGGAGAGAATTAATGATTGAGAGATTGTTTATTATGAATGAAATTTGCTGTACAAAGATAATGATTTTTACCTTAGTGAGTTCCCAATCTTTTAATAATCTTTAGTGTAATGAATGTGAGCTCATATTCTTAAAAATTCTTTTTCCCCCTTACTAATTTAACCAACATTTTAAAGTGTTCAAATGTCCCAATCACCTAGGGCTACATTATTAGCATGATACTTTAAACAACTTCTCTAAAATGATTGAAGAAAACAATTTATACAAGTGTTAACTCTAATAAGAATAGAAAAGCAAGCATAGCTTGTTTGCCTCATTAAGGCCAACTTTTGATCTTGAAGTTTCATAAATAGAATGTATATCATTCAGTTCAACAGTCTGTCATGTACATGTGAGCCCTACTAATGCATATGTTAGGGGAGAAGGGAGAAACTTATACATGAGTAATTTATAAAAGCAACAGATATTTAATAAGGCATATGTTAGATCAAGAAAGAAGTAAAAATTTGTGTTGGGTTATTATATTTCTATTACATGGCTATGTGTAGTAGTTCCAAAAACCTGGTTTTGCTTAATGAGTATGCCTATGTGTGTGAGCAACTTGATGAGGCCTGGGTTATACAAGATCTGTGAATTTATGAGGGTACGTGCAGCCCTCTTTGTCATTGGCAATATAAGAGATAATGTTGATAGATGCACTGAAAAATCTTTTAAGATATCAGCTGGCAGGACCACTTTTTATATTCAACCTTTTTTAAATAGAGGCAGTGAAGCAATCTTCTCAAGGAATTGGACTTCAAAAGTTTGACTGTTATAGGTGTATACATGGCCACATTTCTTTATTTATTTAAATAAGTTGAATATTAAGAATAAAATATTGAAGGAAGAATTATGACAAAGTAAAAAAAAAAATTAACAACTTCTGGCATACATTTGCCAATTCTTATGTTTTAGGTCTAAGGACATTTCGCTCATACTGGACTACTGCTGTTTTTGAATAAAATGTTCAGTCCACAGTATGCAGTCCTTTGAAGAGATAAAGTCATTCAGCACTTTCCAGAATCTGATCTATTTTCAGGAAGGAAGTTGTTCAATATCCGTGTACAGGAAAGTTTATATTCCTGTATAATTAATCCCTTGAGCTCTGAGGTACAGGGTTGATTTTATTTCTGAGAAGAAGGTAGCCCCCATACTCTCTTGCTTTGGGCATTTTCTTTCCTGGAAAATATATATTGCAAATGTTTCTTTTGAAAATGTATACAAACCACATAAAATTTCAGGCTATGTGAGGTTTTATATTGAGGATTTTCCTGGTTTTGATTGAGGGATAGAGTTAATTCTCTTCTTAGTAGCTGGTACAATGTTGTGTTTTGGATTCAAAATGCAAGAAAATTACAGTTATGAGGTTTTGGTATAACTTCAAATTTAGTGGGACGATTCTATTTTTAGTGGCCATGGGATTAGCTGTTAGGAGGCCTGAATGAACTTCCCTTTTATGGGAAGTGGACATATAAATATGGCAACCTCCCTATATCAAAGCAGTGACTGATACATTGGAAAATGCTGCATTTGCCCCTCAGGCTGCAAAAGCAACAACCCAGTAAACCTTTGACAATTTTCTTTCTAAGTAAAGCCAATTTTTTAAAGGAAAAAAATTTAAGTTTTCCAACTGGTTTAATTTTAATTACCATATCTGTTTTAGGAATCCATCTTCATGCATCCTGTTCCATCAATATTCCATCACAGCACATTGAGCCACCCACTGCATTCCTTCCTCCTCATACTCTCTTCCTTCATTCCAAGGTAAGCAGAAGTCAGAAATGAGAAGTGAGACAAGCTGAGCCAATGTCTAAGATGTTAAACATAAGTTGTTTAATGGACCAGCAAAACCTATGAGTCTTCAGGATGATTGGACCCCTGGGAAACTTGCAAACATATGAAGGGTTAATATTTAAATAGACTACAGAAGTTCAGTGTGTATAACATAATATAATATATAACAAGGCATATTTGCAGGCTTTGCTCCTTTGCAGTTTCATCACAATTGTCTGCCAAGTAGCTTGTCATCCTTGTTTCATCATCAGTTATTAATTTGCATTTTATTTTACTTTTTCCAAATTTCTAAAATTAAATTCTGCTATTTGCTGAAATAATTAATTCCAGATTAAAAGTCATTTAATTCACAGACTATCTTGTTCTCAAGTTAAAAAAAATCAAACAAAAATACTGTTAAGTAATGTTTTCCTTAAGCACTACTTTATGCCAGGGAATGGTGAGGTTATCATGACTTTCACAGCTTTTTATAAATGCCATCAAATGCCTGTACAGTCTGACTGCACTATGATATCTGCAATACAGACAAAGTGGTTGAGTTTGGTACCTACATTAATACCTTGCTGTGTACCTGTAAGAGCTTTTTTGGTTTGTTGGCTTGTCTACCTGATCATGAGACTGCCATA
Organism: Agelaius phoeniceus; assembly: GCF_051311805.1. Lineage (NCBI taxonomy): Eukaryota > Metazoa > Chordata > Aves > Passeriformes > Icteridae > Agelaius > Agelaius phoeniceus. Next base: position 124,114,308 of record NC_135265.1, read on the forward strand.
GACTATGTAAAGTCTATGCTCCTGAGCATCTACCTCTATGGCCATTCATGGCATATTTTTGTTGAGGATGGGGAAGAGAGGAGATTGGAGGAAGAGCTTTATGAAACAGAGGAAACTCCCACAGATATACATATACATTGAATATGCCTGAACAGACTGAAAAAAAAAAATAAAAAATCAGATGTTTAGATATTTTGACTGAATATAGAGAGGAGTTTAAGGGGTTGGGTTTTTTTCACCTGTACTTTTACATTTATGATTTCATTTTGTTACAAAATACTACTAAATTAGATATAACTAAATTATTAGCTGGATTTCAAAGCTATAACCAACATTGTCTGAAATTTGGCAGGAAATAGAACATCAATAGTATCAGTCCAAGGCTGGTAAAATCAATTTATACATGACATTAAAATATACACAACTCTCAACTAAAGCTGTGCAAGTAGAGTTTTATTTTGGTTATCCACAAGAAGAACAATTAGGTTGTTGTCTTTACTGCTACCAAGTGATCTATTGTACATACAGGTAATTTACAGCTATCAGATTTAACACAGTTTGGAACTGAAATGTGGGCTAGGCAAAAGCTCAAGTTTGGTACTCATCTCTCTATAAGACAGCTTTGAATCTGCAGGCTGGAAAATCGCAAAGGTCTGTGCCAGAGCACACAGCTACAGCACAGCTGTCTCACAGCAAGGCTGGAACACTTCTGTCTGTCTGTGGGAATCAGTTGTTGCCATCTCTTGAAATCATAATAACAATCATCCAATGGTGAGGACTGTGCTGTGTTACAGATGTCTCAGCTGTCTTCATTAGAGGTTGGAATTGTGTCTCAGGAAAGCCTTGGAATAACCACACTGCAGAACAAGAAAACTGCAAACTGCCTCCCCCCTCCTCCCCTTCTTGTCTCTCACAGATCACTGTGAACAATGCAAATTGTTTCTATCTGCCCTTCTCTCAACCAGCCACAGACTACTGTAAAACTGCAACTGTATTTGGAAAACATGTCTGCCTTTAGGAAATTATTGTTGTTGTTTCTTGTTGGTTTTGGGTTGTTGTGCTTTTTTCTTTTCTGAGTGTGGGCGCATGTCCCTTGAAGCTGCAACTCTTTTTCAAGGACAGATTTTAATTAATCTCCCTGTTTTCAAAAGCAGTCCACTTTTAATTTCAGAGTAAGAATATTCACTCCAGACAGATAATCCATGCTGTAACAAAATGTTTTGAAAGTATAAGAAAGATGGTGAAAATAAACTCTCTGTAGCTATCATTTTTACCAGAAAATGTGTTCTTTAATAAATAATCTGCTGTCATGTGGTTTCACCCTTACATAAAAAATTTGTAAGCAAGGACCCCATGCCAGGCAGACATAGCCGTAAAATCTGTGTCTAAACTTGTCTGTATTGTGTTTTCCAGCTTGGTTCCACTGTTCACCCAGGCAGCCTGCACAGCACTGAATACTGTGAATGCATTTAATTACAATCTGACATGTGTATTCCTGAGAAACAAAAGGCTGTGAACTGAGGGTGATGATTAACTGTTCTACCAGATAATTGCTTAAACTACTACTTATATTATGCTGCATTATCTCTTTTGAACAAAGTGATTATTGGCCCTTTGTGTAGCGATTATACAATGTAAGTGCAATCTTGCTGTTTTAAATGTTAGAGTTTATGTTTAATGTACTTATATTTGTAATGAGGGGTGCAACTTCAGATTTTCTAAGGATTATTCTCACAACTGAAAAAAAAAAAAAAGTGTGCCTCAATTTCTCAGATTGGCCCAAGATTTGAACTTCTCTGAGGAACTTAATGGCACTGAAAAGGGTGACATCCTCTGTTTCTGAGGAAATCCATTGGTAGGCAAATACTGTAAAGTCCAGGAAAATTCCAGTGAAACAGATAGAGTTTCCATTTCTACAACAAAGAGGGAGGAAAAGGTACAGGAAGAAAATGGTTTTAAGAATACTGGCAGGGAGGAGAGTGAGGGAGAGGTAGAACATTGCAAAAAGTGCAACTACAGTAACAGCTTTGGGTATTCAAAACAATTGACTTATAATTGAAATTGATGAGGGGATTGAGCCCTCCCCCACCCCCAGTCAGTTTGCAGGTGACAGCAAGTTAGGTGTGTTGATCTTCTGGCTGCAAGAAGGCTCTGCAGAGGCTTTTGGGCAGGCTGAATTGGTGGGCTGAGGCCAGTTGTATGAGGTTCAATAAGACAAAGGACGGATCTTGCACTTGGGTCATAACAATCCCCTGTAGCGCTACAAGTGTGGAACAAAGAGGCTGGAAATCTGCCCAGAGCTTTCACCCAGAGGGTGCTGGTCAACAGTAGCTGAGCAGGATGCCAACAGGGTGCCCAGGCAGCCAAGAAGGCCAATGGCATCCTGGCCTGTATCAGCATTAGTGTGCCCAGCAGGACCAGGGCAGGGATTGTCCCCCTGTACTCAGCACTGGTGAGGCCACATCTCAGATCCAGTGTTCAGTTCTGGGCCTTTCAGTACAAGAGAGATATAGAGGCACCAGAGGGTGTCCAGAGAAGGGCAGCAAAGCTGGGGAAGGGTCTAGAGCATAAGTCCTACATGGAGCAGCTGAGGGAGCTATGGTTGTTTAGCCTGGAGAAAAAGAGGCTAACGGGGACATTATTGCTCTCTCTACAAGTACCAGAAAAAAAGGTTGTAGCCAGCTGGGGATCAGCCTCTTCTCCCAAGTAACAAAAAAGGACTATCTTTTTTTATCTTTTTTCAAGAGAAAATGGCCTCAAGTTGCACCAGGTGGGGGTTAGATTGGATATAAGGAAAAGTTTCTTCACCAAAAGGGTGGTCAAAGACTGGAACAACCTGCCCAGAGAAGTGGTGCAATCACCATGTGTGGAGGTATTAAAAAGATGTGTAGATGTGGCGCTTGGGGACACGGTTTAACAGTGAACTGGGCAGTTCTGGATTAATGCTTGAACTCAACAATATTAAAGGTCTTTTCCAAGATGATCAATTCTATGAGTCTATGAAAAGATTGAAATATGCTATCTTTTTCCCGATACATAATTTTTATGGAGGAAAAAAGCATACTTAAAAAAGGACCTGCACCTTTCCACACTATGGAAGTAAAGAGGCCTTTTCATATTAGACATCACCATTGTATAAAAGAAACTTCAAATTACCTGCAATGAGCAAAGATACAAAAAAACTAAAAAAACCCACAAAAACAAAAACCAAACAAACATGGAAAACAGAAATGAGCAACAGTGACCAGGTTTTATAAAGTATGGGGTTTTCTACATTTGCTGGAAGAAAGTGAAGCACTGTTTTTATAAGTTCATAAGCATGAAGAAAAAGAGATCATCCTAGAGCTATGGGGACTGAAGTTTTATGACTCCTCCCAATGTGCATAGTAACCCTGGTGTCCTATTTACTTTCTTTTGGAAATAGCCAGATTAGTACTTACTTTTCTGAGAACAGATATTCCTGTCATATCCACCTAGTTTCTATGTGCTCTGAGATCACTAAGATTTTCTGAAAGCTGTGACAAGTGAAAAATTACACTCCTGCTAAAAAACTGTGTGCAAAAGACATAATTTTTTAAGACATTTAGAAGCCTTTTTACTTGCCTTCAGAGAGCCTCCGGACCCTTCTGATCACGAAAGGCTAATTGTGTTACTTATGAGAGAAAACAGGTTGGGTAGGAATCATCATGGAGACTCAGCTAAATGATAATATCCCTGCCCACAGCAAGCAGTGGCATTTTTTGTACATATAGTAGCATTCCAGGAAGGAAGAAACATTTCTCAGTATTTAACCACAGCACTTTGAAGCAGAATGGCACTGAGTTCTGGGGAGCCAGACACTATTTCATATTTGAGAAAAATGTCCTTAGTCATTTGCTATCACTCTTTGGTCCAGATGTTCCCAGATGACTGGCGACCATAAGTATGAATGCTTATGAAACTAAACTGTCAACATAAAAGATGTCCTTTGGGAAAAATATGCAATGATGAGACACAATATATAATCCCTATGCAATCAAGGCTGGTATTAAAAGACATCTCTAAACTTTTCCATCTTGTACCATTCTCCACTCTTACCCTCTTTAACCTGAAAACTCATTTGATGCATGCCAGGTTACCATCAGTGTGCACAGTCCTAACCTTTCCTGTTTTCTTCTATATTTTGTGACAGACAATATTTTAAGTGAAGTTCCACACCATCTAACTGTTGTACAAATACACACATTTGGCAATTCCCTTCTCTGTCCATCACATTGTGTCTGCCAAAGGAAAATCTAACTTCCTTTCTCCCCCACTATACCTGATGCAGATACTCCCCAAGTCATCATAATCTCTGCAGACCAAAAGGATCCTTACTGTGACCTGATTAGCACAAAATGGGTACTACATGATCCGAGAAAACTGTGTACTGTGCTCTAAGGACACATTATTATATATTGCAATAGAAAGTCAAAGGCTGAAGGCATTATTTCACAATCAAGATACCTTTTTGATCCCATGAGTGGCATGATTACTCAGCTACACACTGGCAGAAAAATCAACCACTACTCATTAATTTTATTACACTTATCTATTATATTTTTCTTAAAATGAGGTTCATAAATCTTACTTGACTGTGCTATATCCTGCCTTGTAGTTTACCATTGAGATACCTATTAATATTTGTTAACACATTAAACAGCAGTAATGAGTACTTCTGGAAAGTACACAGTAAGAGGAAGGAAGATCAGCAAAAGGATTAGAAGTTAGAAGGCAAAAAAAAGCGCAGAAAAGAGAGCAATGACTGCAGCTATAATGAACTGTCCATGACCTTAAACTCTCCAGTTTTCAGATTCTTTTGAGCCTTCGAATTGTGTTACACTCTGGGCTGCTTTTTGTTCTACAGAGAAAATCCAGATGTGTGCCATCAGTTTTGTGCAGTTACTACTATTGAATCTATATAAAACCAATCTGAATCCATTTTTACTCACATTCAAATAATTTTTTCTAAAAATAGAGACATAAATTCTTACAGGAATTAAAGCCTCTCTCTTCCCTGAAGGATTTTTTGTCTTGTTCATGTCTCCTCAAATGTTCCATCCACATCCATACTCCCAACGAGCTTCAAAATTATGATAATCTAGAAGAATTAACCTCACATTACTCTCATTACTCTCTGGTTAATGCTTATCTTCTTTGAATATATCTTTCCAAAAAGTAACTTCAGCTGAATTCAAAAATCTTTGTTGAACAATGCATTGATGGTTACTATTCTGGCATCAATCAAATAAAAAAAAAAAAAAAAGGAAAAGGAAAGGTATCTATAGAATAGGTTTCATTTTGCCTCAACTAATGCACAAAGTATTATTCCTGAGCTGCATATAAATTCCAGTCTCTAATGCAATTATTTTTTCAAAAAAAATAGAGAATGTAAATGTTATTTACTGCTTCTCAGTATTTATGAGTAAAACTCTTGGGACAGCACAGAAGGAATATTCAGGGAACAGACAGGCTTATACAATGTCCTTCAGTTTCTGTTTTTCATTAATTTAATTAAGTATTTGGCTCTGATGATTCCAAGGTAAATCTGACAAACATGAATTTGGTGAAACCAAGACAGGGATGCATAGCATAGTTTGCCAAGAGCCTGAAAACAACAGTTATGTAAAGTTTAATGTCCTCCTGCACGGCTAGATTAGATGTAGAAAAGATTCACAATAAATTTAAAAGGTCTTGAAAGAAGACCTGAAGATAGAACTTGACTGATTTTGCTTTCCTAGGGCAGAGACTGACTTCCAAAAATTTTGAAAATAATTCCGTTGATGGTGGTCAGATATTTGCTCATAACAACACATGCTTAATAGAGGAGAGATTGCAAAGAGGAAAAAATACTTTAAAATGGTCTGGATAAGTAAGACTCCTAAACATTTAGATCCAAAGAAAGTGCTGCACTGACAGAAGCACCTTTAAAAAGTCACCAGTAAGAGGCAACTGCTGTCAAAATATAAAAATTTTCATTTTTTTAATGAACTTTGTAAATCGCATAAAGGAAATTACTTTTTTTTTTAGTGAGATGTGTAAACAGATATATTAACAAAAAAACTTCTAATAATTTTGCTTTTTCTGGACTTTATTATGATTTTAAGATTATGGGTAGATATTGGTATTTTTTAAAATTCAAATATATACCAAGACAGAAAAAAATTATAATTTTTGAGGAAATAATGGCTATCTCTGTCAAAGGTACATTCCTTTATATGATAGAGAAAAGAACATTTACCTGATGGCTCCAACAGATGTACTGTGTTAGATAAATAGTAGGGACTGAAGGCATTACAACAGGTAGCTGTTCTTCCTCCCATCCTACTAGACGTTGCGCTTTGTAGCAGAAGAGATGAAAGAGACATCATTATGTCTATGCACCAAAATATGAGGGACAAATATTAGTTACAGAGAAGCAGAGAATCATAGAAGCATAGAATGCTTTAGGTTGGAAGGAGTCCTAAAGATCCTCTAGTTTTAATCTCCCTGCAATGATCAGGGACACCTTTCACTAGACCAGGTAGTTCAGAGCTCCACCCGGCCTGGCCTTGAGCATTTCAAGGGATGGGGATTCTGCACCCTGCCTGCACAGCCTGTTCTAGTGTTTCACCACTCTCTGAGTAAAGACTTTCTCACTAACATCTAACTTAAACTTGCCCTCTTTCAGTTTAAATCCATTGTCCTTTGTCCTGTCACTATCTGCATGTATAAAAAGCCCCTCTCCCTCAATTTTTATCAGTCCTCTATAAGTACTGTAAGACCACAACGAGGGTCTCCCCAAAGCTTTCTTTTCTGTGCTGAACAAGCCCAGTTCTCTCAATCTATCATCATAGAAGATATGCTCCAGCCCTCTCATCATCTTTGTGGCACTGCTCTGGACCCCCTCTAACAGGTCCATGTCTTGCTTGTGCTGAGAACCCCACAGCTGTGTGCAGTGCTCCAGGTAGATTTTCACAAGGGCAGAGTAGAGAGGCAGGATCACCTCTCTTGACCTTCTGGACAGGCTTCTTTTGATGCAGCCCAGGGTGTGTTTTTGGCCTTCTGAGCTGTGAACTCATGGTAGCTCATTTCCAGTTCTTCATCCACAAGAGCCCCCAAGTCTTTCTGGACAGGGCACCCTCAATGAATTCTTCTCCCAGCCTCTATTCATATCTGAGATTGTTCTGAACCAGGTGCAGCACCTTGAACTTGGACTTGTTGAACTTCATAAGGCTCATGAGGGCCACTTCTCATGTTTGTCTAGATTCCTCTGCATGGCATCTTGTCCTTCTCTTGTGCCACCTGTACTCCTGAGCCTTGTGTCATCTGCAAACTTGCTGAGGGTGTTCTTGATCCCTCTGTGTGTGTCGTTGATGAAGATATTGATGAGCACAGGTCTCCAAACAGAGTCCTGAGGGACTCTACTCATCATGTCTAGGCCTCCACCTAGACATGGGGCCTTTGACCACTGGTCTTTGTCTATGTCCATTCAGCTAATTCCTCATCCACTAAATCCATGACTCTCAAATTTGAAGACAAGGATGTAATATGGGACCATTGAAGGCCTTGCAGAAGTCCAGATAGATGGCATCTGTTGGTCTTCCTTTATCAACTATCAGTCTCTGGCTAAGAGCTCAATGGCATGATCTGGATAGGTCCACATCAAGTATTAGACTGCAGGTCTTAAACTTCTTGTTAAGTGCTTGTAGTTCTACAATCAAACTAACCTTTTATTCATTGTGGGAATTGTACATATTTATGTGTATGCCCGTAGTATGTCAGAAATCATGGGGACTGGATTTCAAGCCATCAGAATGGTGGTTTGGAGTATGAAGAAAACAATCCTTTATGCTTCGCCACTGAGAGTGTGACTTCTGGAGTTCTGAAGTGTTCAGTGCCTGCAGGATATTACTGGAAAAACACATGGGGTGAAGGAGACATAACCTGTTACAGTCTTGTCCCTACTGTTCATTGGGCATGCACTTTGATGCACATTATCCACAAAAATCATACCCTGGTATTCATTAATTTAGACATTGCAATTTCACATGGGCTATGGTTCTGCCAGGGAGAAACATTTAGAATTGATACGTGCAGGCAAATAAATACTGATCCAACACTTAGCATAGAATCAGAGAATCATAGAATAAACTGAGTTGGAAGAGACCCATCAGAACAATCAAGACCAACTCCTGGCCCTATGCAGGGCACCCCAAGAATCACATCATGTTTCTGAGAGCATTGTCCAAATGTTTATTGAGCGTTGTCTGGCTGGGTGCAGTGACCACTTCCCCAGGGAGACGGTTCCAGTGCTGAAAAACCCTCTGGATGAAAAACAATTTCCTGATATTGAACTTAAACCTCCCCTGACTCACATTAATGTCACTTAAATCCTGCCAATAGTTATGAGATTGAAGATCAGTAGCTGTTTCTCCAGTTCTCCTGATGAGCTTGAGCTTTCTTCTTCACAGTCTCACATGTAGCAAAATACGTTGTGTATTGTGTGGCAAATAGATTGTCTGAATTCATGTAGACAGTATGCTCATTTCTCAAGAACTGTTTCTCACCAGGATTTTAAGCTGACATTAAAAACAGGCTTGTAAATTGGAAATCTGATAAGATAGAGAACTATTTGAATATTCTGTAAGATTTTGTTGCTAAATATGAGAGAAATATAAGTCAGAACTCTTAATGAGTACAACATAATTTTAATGCCAAAAAGAGTAACTTTTAAAGATAAGACAGTAATTTACTCCCTCCACTCCACACTATGGAGTTTGAGATGGCAAAGAAAAATTATTCCCTGCAAACAATTTGTTTTTCATTAAAAAAGTTGGAAATTAGAAAAAGTTATTATTCTGATTATTCTAGTATTCTGTAGGACAATTTGGAAATTTATGAGAAAAGGAAGAAAAAGCTATTTTTCCTTATCTTAAAAAATACCCTTACCTCTAGTATTTCTACTTTTTCATTAAAACCCCCAGCATTTGAAATCTTAAGTATTTTTATATTTTTTTATTTACTATTGCAGCTATGAAAAAATATTTTAAATTTTTTTGATTATATTATTTTAGATGGTTCATAAATGGTTTGACTGAATAATAGATGTGGATATGTTTACTGGTAATAGCTGTGGATATGTTTATTCTGAAAACTACTGGAAGCTATGACAAAGCCTCAACAAAGATCTGCATTTTGTATCAAATAAATTTAGCCAGTGGTTCTGTGAAAAAAAGTTGCTGTTCTGTCTGGAGAAAATCCACTGACTATTTCCTTATTAATAATGAAGATAGCAAAGATTTTTTCAGTGGATCTGAGGAGAACTGCTAAACAAAATCTATCCAAAGAGTTAAATTGTCCCATTTCCCCCCCAGTTTAAGATGTCCCTATTGAGAATAGTTTCTAGACCGTGAAACCAACTGAACCATGCTGAAACATTGTCAAAGAGCTCTCAGTGGCCCAGGCCAAAATGATGCCAGGAAATAGACTGGCCATTTAACACTGTGGGGGATCACAGGCTGGGAAGTGGGCCTTTGCTGTTTCGTTTACTTGTATAAGCATGTAGGAAAATAGGTGGGATAAAGTCACAGGGATTAGTCCTCATGAAAAGATCCAATCTTGCAAGAGCTTCAAGAATGCTAAAAGGAGTATGAAGAATACACAGGCTCACTGAACTGCCTTTAATTTTTAATAATGAAGGAATGAAAATAGACTGGGTTACAAAGAGAAAATATGCAAAAGTTAAAACAAAGTAAAATGTGATACAAGGCCAAAAAGAATGGCAAATGATGCGGATGGATAACATGTATGTGTTACAAAGTTTCCATTGCAGTCTTCTGACAGACAGTATACATTAAACATTCTTGTCCCAAGTGAAAATGTGAAATTCAGGATATCCTTATTTGATGTTTTTTCAGTATATCTAGCTATAAAAACATCAAATGAAGTTAATGTTTCATTTGATGTTTTTAACATTACAGCAATCATTGAGAAATGTTACATCTAGCTTTATTCATTTTATTACTTTATTAATTTATAAAGGGCCCATCTCATGGCAGAATATGTGAGAAAAAGAGCCAAAGTGAGGTCAATGCCTGAAGACACCACAGGAAAAAAAAAAAAAAAAGGCAAAAGCTGTCTAAAAGTTGACTTCTACACAAGGAGATTTTTCAGAAAAAAAGGAAGAGTGAAACTGAATATTGTTCAGTGATTCATATGAAGAAAGCTTGCATTGCATCTTTAAAATATCCAGAGAGTGTTTTTGTCATTCTCTAAATAAAAAGAATTTCCTGAAATGTGAAGAAGCTTAAGTAGAAGCACTTTGGGTGAAAAAAAAACCCCAAACAACCAAAACCAGCTGGCTCATTCCCACTCTTTTTTGAGGAAGATACAAAATTGTTCAAGAAAGGCATGAAGATTTCCAAAAATAAGTACCTTTATACGCATATACTTCCATTTGTACACATGCACGTGCTTACTTGTGCACAGAGGTACATATCAAGATAAACAATGATAAAGGACCCAATGATACAGATATGTCAAGCACTCCAAAATGCTGAAACTCAAAGAGAAACTGTGCCCTCTTTTCAGTCGGAAGCTTTGTACTTGTTCATCGCAACATGATTTTTGATTAAGGATTCTGGAAAATGTTTTGTTTTTTCTATTCTTCCTGCCTTACCCCTCTTTTCCGTGTCCATTACAGGTCCAGCAGTGCTTTGTTTGAGAGGTCCTGTGTCATAACTTTTACTCTGGGTAATGAAGCACTCTGCCATGCATGTGCCCATGTGCCTGGCTAAGGGCAGGAGGGACAGGCAGGCAGACAAGGTGTGCTGGTAAGGGCAGGAGCACACCCCCAGCACTGTGAAATGTGTGAAGGCTCAGGATTAAGCAAACACCACCAAGCAGCCGTAAAGGCTTCCTGGTCAGGAGATGACAATTACACAAGTGATGTAACAGTGACAGAACTGGGGGGAAAAGAGTTCTTTTGCAGAAAGCTTGAAGTTTGCTTAGATAAAAATGCCTGCCAGATTTCTGTTTGGCTGACTTAATTTATGTATGTTATATATTATATAACATAATATTATATATTTATCAGTACATACATTTCTACACAATACAGCGCTGAAAGTATTTTCATATATAACTAGATGCTTTCACACATCAGATGAAAAAAAATTCCTCACTTACACTTCTTAAATGTTGGACTGATCATAAAAGCATTAAAGAAAGGATTATACCAAAATGTATTTGCAAGCACGACTGAAAAACACCAATATTGATGTAATCTAACACTTAAATTTATAATTGTACATTTAAAACCAGCCATGTACAAATTGGTTCATCTGACATTTTTCTCAGAACAGTACTATTGTTAAAAATATAATTTTAAGATATTTCTACAATTGATGGTTTTACTCTTAATCATGGTCTTAAAAATATCAAATAAGGGATAATTCTTCATTTGGAGATATTAAAAATTGCTATAAGCATAAAAATGTTATTGAAGGATGAGTCTCTTTCAAGCTTTTTCTAAATATCTGTGCTCTTTCCCTCCTTCTTTAAAACATAGTGAAAATTTTCTTTTAATGAAACTTCAAAGTTCTTAAATTCCCAAGTAAATTTTTATGTGCAGCACTGTCTCAATAAAGGCCACTTATTTTGTATGCCTCATTCAAGGTCCATGATGAAAAAATGTTACAGAAATGCCTGTTAAACTGAACTCCCATCCCTGAAAATTAAATATCACTAGCAGGTTTCAATGACGACTTCAAAAACCCCAAAGTTGTTAAAGTTATTTGATAATTGTGAAAATCTTCATTTTTGGCATGAACTACAGGGCTGAGGATCCAGCTCCTTTGGTGTGATGATAAAAGGTTGAGTCCCTCCTGTTAGAGCTATTTCTTGGTTTATACAAATTTCTATAAAGGAAAGCAAACCCAGACTGGCAATGAGCCTCCATCCTCCATCCTGGCATGGTGCTGGCCAGTTCCAAGAGCCAAAATTACATTTTAATCCCTTATCACAGCTGTGCTCAGAGCAGGTCTTTACCTTTCTGCAGCTTTCTAAGTAGACATCCATTAGAAGGTGGGAAGAAAGATCAGAAGGACAATCTCAGCTGAACTCTGGCCACGTGGAGAGAGCCAATGCCATAATGTACTGTGTGACCCAGGGCCCAGCAAGCTGACTTTTGGGACAATGTGTGGCAGAAGGTGATTTAACACTTTGTGCATTAAGGAAATGTCTGTCTGTCCATTACATGACTCTCTGGCTGCCACCCTCCCAGTGCCAGGGACTTCCACTGCTGGGGCCGAAGCTGCTTCACTGTGGACAGCTCCAGTGAGCCAGAAAGGTGCCCTGCTTGACACCCTACAAACCCCACTCTCATGCAGTCTGACCAGCCTTCCTTACTGTTCAACCCCAGGTTTCCCATGGCTGAGTCTCAGATGTCTAGGTTCCATAAAAGCAATTTATTCATGGTACAGTAACACAGAAAGTTTTAGCCAGTGCCTCCAAGAGTTCCTCCCCCAACAAAGGAACTCCTGGGATTTTATACCTTTGCAATGTTTGTAAGTATTGCTCTTCCTCCTGAGTCCACCACACCTGCTGTGTCTCCCAGTCCATTCCCTGACTGGGACCACAGGTTTTCCTGCCTGCTGTTCACCAAAGGGTTGTCAGTTCACTGTCTCTTGTTCTGGAATTCTGCCCAGACCTCATTCTGCATTTCGATCTGCACCTTCCAAACTGAGCTACCTGCACCAGATGTATTCCTCAAGATGTACTTACAGTGCAAACTGTAAACAGAGTCAAATCGAGGCTCTTCCCTTTGTCTTACTGAAAAATGCAGATGTTCTATATATTCCTTACATATGTGCAGCCACTCTTAAGCATCAAAAGTGAAATTTCTTGGATTAGGAAATGACATTCATGGCTCTTTCTGTTTCCTCATGTAACTTATTTTTTCATATTTGTATGGGAACACTAATTAATGTTTTAGAAAATTACAGTAGGATATCTGTTGTATTGCAGTATTTCTGGCCCACATGAATACCAAAACAATTCAGTTTTATTCATGTTCCAACAATGAGTACTAAAGAAAATAACAGTAATTATATCACTTTTGACAAAGTGTTGCCAAACATTTAGGACAAGCAGTTCATCAGAACTTGAATAAATTACATCAGACACACACTGCTCAATTAAAACTACAGTGCTAATTAATATAACTCTTATTCACAAAACTTTTATTTAAATCAAATTATCATAGTGTTGATGACATGCTTTAAGCATTCATTGCAAAAAGGAGGATTTATGCTGGTTTTGTTTACTGTACACACTGAGGTGTTCTAGGAATAATTTTTGACAAATTGCACAGATTTCTGCTGACATACTTATGAGAACATCAAAGTTATCTCTGTGAAGCTGTATCACAAGCTGCTAAAATGCAGCTTAAAACAACTTGCTTTATTAAACAAGTCTCGAAAGCCCAATCTGATTTAATTGTCTTTTGGTTCTTTCTTTGTTGGTACATTGAGATTAAGAAGCGCACCTTGAAAGGAACATCTAAAATGAAGGGAAATGTCCATTCTGTGAAGTGGTTAAACTGAAATACTGCAGAATTTAAAAAAGGACAAAAGGGTGGAGGATTTGGGAAAGACCAGAGAAAAATAGAGAACTGATGCCCAGATTAGAAGGAAAAGTACATATGTATTGAAATAAAAGAAAAAATGCCTATTCTAATTCAGCACAGAAAGCCATCCACTGCCCTCAAGTGGTAGAGCCATAATGTTTTAAGGATGAAGGCACTTCTGATTGGAATACAGGAAAACACTGGGAAGAAAGACAGTAAGAAAACTGGAGAATAGAGCAATTGGTACTGGCTTGTGTACCTCTTATTGGTCCTGTTCTGAGAAATACTGGTGAACATTAAATGCATAAGATTTTGTATGACTCCTAGGTCTAAATGAATTTTTATCTTCAAAAGCCCTACTTCATCTTTTGCAATATGGATTTAAAGGCGTTTTGTGAGTATGGGAAAACTTCCTCAAAACTAAACGTACCATTTGCTGCACTCAAACCAGAAGCCAACAGTGTTTATTTGAAATGCAAATGAAGACTTGCCACCCAGAAATGTATGTTACATTTGACATTTGTCTCTAATCAGAAGTCCCTATGAATAATGTAGTTTGATACCAATAGCTTCATTAAGCAAGGTTTCCTTTAATATCCTTTCTGATTGTAATCTCTTCATTATACTACGTTTTCTCATTTCTCCTGACCCTACTCATCATTATCAATATGCTCAGGTCTTCACTAGTGTTGCTAGTATGTATTTTATATTGAATAGGCCATTTTAGATGGGAATTATTAGCACTAATGCACAGGTGTTCTTTAACTGTAGGACTTTCTTGTCCCAGCTATGTTTTTTCCTAGGAACTGTAGATATTCTGCCCCTCATGACTAGAGTTTACTAGGTTGGGTCATAAGTGAAAACGAGTTTGTTGATTTCATCCTAGTCCCCATTTGAGCATATGGAGAAATGGTGACACTATTTCACATGATTGCAAATTTCTGCTAAAAAGGGCTTTGAGACTAAAATGGTGGAGCTGTTGTGGATCAAGATTGAGGTGCATTGGCCAAGATACACGAGAAATGTCTGCACAATGCCTTTGTGAGCATTTGTGGCGGACCAGGACACCTCATTTGCAAAAACTAAACTGGTGCACCAATTGAAGATACAGAGCAGTGGTTATTATAAATCCTCTACTCTGTCCTGATTTCTGGTAAATACCATGCACCCCTTAAAAAACTGGGGGTATGTTTCAGGAAAATAGTAGGTTTTGCTGTGGGCAAGGCCAATGTCCCAAAGGCAGTGAGTAACAAGAGGTTTCCATTTCAGTTAGGGATCACATTCCATTTATTTTCTTCCTTCATAACCACAGTAGGCATAAAATGTAGAGCTGATCCAGAGATTCCTCCATAAAGTGATGCTGCCAGTTACCAATTTTCAGTAAATCACCATTAAATTGTCCCATAATTTTTCTGCCTTTCCTTTCCCAGCATGCTGATTACTCGGATGTGTTTTCTGTGATTAGAGGAAGAGTTGATCTTTGAATTCCTTAAAGACTAAGTTGAAGGGGCCCTCTTGAAATGTAAAGAGAAACTCTGCTTTCATGGAGTGAAAAACAAAAGTAAGTCACTACCTTTTTTCCCTTTCTAGAAATGAGATAGAAATGTTGTTATAAGCTGACAAGCAAAGTCAAAAGGGACAGATAGCCAAAATCCACCTTGGGCAGGGAGAAAAAGATGGAAAGATCCAAAGATCTCACCTACTAGGTATGTCATGTATGGGGATTTTTTACCATAAAATGAGCCTGAGATTCTCAAAAAATCATGTTTCTGCCCCTACCAAATATCTTTCAAGATTTGTGGTAACTGTAAGCTAGGATAAGTTACAGCCATGGAGAGAATCAGCAACAAACTCCAAAATCACATTAGTATTTCTGCAAACATATGACTGGGATTTTTATAAATATACCACACATCCCACCCAAACCCATTTCCCTGAGGCTGGAATCAAAAAATAATTTCAAGACTCAACTTTCTCTAATAAAAAGTTCAGTGAACAATCAGAGGGTAAAAAAATGTTTTGCCTCCCAGAAACAGAAACACATAGGCTTTCTTTCAAAATCTATGGTTAGATCAGATCATGTGCTTTCCCTAGTACTTCTCAGTCAGTGACTTGGGAAATTTCACCAGGTGAGGCTGCAAATCCTTCTCTATGGGAGAGGTTCTCAGGACAGTGAACTCCAAGAAAGGATCTGAAGAGCTGTCCAACTGGAATATGTTAGGTCTAGGCAGAGTGGTCATGTACTGTAACGAACCTTTCCATATGCACAAAGATTTCCAGTGCTTTGTTCATTTTGCTTCTGAGAAACAATCAAATTGGGTATTAATGTGGTGGGTACTCTAGCTACCAGGAAGGAAGGAAGGAAGGAAGGAAGGAAGGAAATCATAACAAAATTTTTCACAGAATACCAAGGAGAACTTCAGCAGCTGATGTCCCTGCAAATGGGTATCCTTGGGGAGTGAAGAGAAAGAAAGATGGAGTGTCCTATCAGCTGTGGTGCTCTTGAAGTACTTAAGGGTTGCAAAAACCTGTACCTGAACTGAATCTCTCATGTAATATTACTATGGCAATATTAATCAAAATACTGGGGATTTTTAGAGTAAATTCTTTCCTGGAAAGTCAATGTTCTCCCAGGGTCTGAAAAAATTAAAAAATTATTATCTGTGTTTAGAAAACAGGGAGACAATTTTTCTTCATTTTTATGGCTGGTTCTACTATCATATCCCCAAGAGATTTTTTTTAGATGTGATAAGATAACAGGTTTATTGTTCCATGACTGTTTTATTTAATCACTAAAAAATAATTTACCAAGTATAGGAATGATAGCTATGAATCACATCACTACCGATTATATAGCATTTTGGAAGATTGGTCTATTCTCCTTCCAGTAAGCATCTGTATCTTACATTAGCCTTAATGGAACTTAAATTTGTGCATCAAGTGGAGAAGAAAGCCTTCTGGGTGGTTATAGATGCATGACCTTGAGCCTTGTGACTCACAATGCAATCTGCATGCAGGGATATTAGACAGTATCTGTCAGCATCTGTCAGGTCTGATTGTTTAAACATTACTTTGTCACCCACACATACATGCACAAATTTTATCTGATTTCAAATTAAATATTAAACTGACCTTTTAAAGGGAAACTACTGTAAAATTTAAACAAAGTTTATTGTGCTTCTTCTTACAATTAAAAAAATTATAATGAGAAAAATTAATCTCTGGTATAACTTAACTAGATTCTTCAGTACTGTGTCAGTGACAATTTTTACCAGAACAATTAGAATTTGAAGACCAGATTTCTCTTCACTGAAAATATAATAAGTAATCACCTTGAGCCTACTCTCATGTAATATCACTACAATTCCCATTGCAATAACTGTAATGCAAGTTGCATCAATGTAGCAGGAGAATATTTGACATTTATAGAAGACACATAAATAGATTTTTTTTAAAGTAAATGTGTTTTCCATGTCAGAATTGAAAAACAAAAATTGTAGTCAGTCAGCTGAGAGTGATATGGTCAGCAGGAGAGATAAGCAGGCAAATTTTGTCATTTTAATACTATGCTAATTAAAAGAACTTCTCAATTCTTCAGACTTTGGGGGTATTTTTTTTCCCATTAGATATGAGCTAGTTTGTTCTCATTATATCTTTCATTGATAACATTTTGGTATCAATAGGCCCTGTCAGCACCTCTGGTCATGGGCTTGCAGCAGCCAGTAATTCATCCACAGAACTTGAATCTTTAGGGAGATGAAGGAGCACTGCTGCAAAACTAGACTGGGCTCTTCAGCAGGGCCCTGCAGTTGGTGCAAGCTCAGGTGGTCAGATCCACAGCAAAATGCAGGAACTCTTTCCTCCCCAAGCCCTGTTGCCTCTGCTGCCACTTCCGCTCCTGGAGGGAATCCTACAGGTATTAAACTTGCTAATGAATTGACTAATTAAATAATCAGTGGAACTAAGCAAAGCTTTACCATGAATAATTTAGCTGACAAATATCCTCTCTCCTTTTCTGAATTTTTCATGACTGATTCATAATTATCTTGATATTTATATATTGTTCAAAAATTTATAGTGGGTTGTTGCTTCAAAAAAATTTATTCTAGATTTATGAAGAATATATTTTTTCATAAAATTGATTTTGTAAATAGCTCATGCTTGACACCTTTTCCCTTGTGTAAGCTAACATTCATGACTTTCATTAATTTTAAAGAAAAATTATTTTATCTGAAATTTTTCTGATTTCATGGTATTTGTTTTTCTTTGACCTTTGAGTTCATCCTTTTGTTAACCTAACACAGTGCATTAGGGTGTCAGAGGATATACATTTACATTATACAGAGTTGTTTGAGACTGTGTGAATATTATTGAGGAATTCTAACAAATTTTATTTGTATGAGAACATAATGCATATACTTATTCCAACTCTAGTTTTCCATGATGACCGTGCAGAAAATTCTGGCCTCATTTTTTTCTGTTGTCATGATAGATCCAAAGGCAACCATAATTTGAAAAAAAATCCTCAGTAACCAGTAAAATGAATTGTATCATATGCATGAGTTTAACATTCCAATTAATTTGAAAGATATGTCCTGTCTACATGGGACCAGGTCTGCTAGCATAGAGGAAATACAGTGGCATAGGCACCAGACTGTAGCAATAGTGCTCACAAATTATTATACATGTTCCTGAAACCCACTGCATCCATGTTTAAAAAGCACAGATTTTATGCATCTTCAGGAGTTTGTGAGTGGGTTTTAAATACCTCAGCTTACAGTAGTAACTTAATCAGTGACCCTGCAGTGAGCTGTGCACAAGCAGGGAGGAACCAATGGGGCTCCACAGGAACCCCATCCTCCTAGACTCATGGCAGCATCAGGCCATAGATTTTATCAATCTGAGGTAGAATCTCTGTGTTTTGTGGCTACTTTGTACATTCTGACTACTAGGGGAAATAAATATTAAATGGCTGTACATACATACTGCCTATAGAAAAGAGACAAGGATGATCTGGTCTGTGTACAATGGCTATACTAAGACATGCTCAAAATGTATAGTGGTTTTCGTTACAATATTTGCGTTGCACCCTGAAGGAAAAAAAAAAAAGTTATTGAAATCCAGACATTCTGAGTTATAGAAATGAAAAACAAGCTGGTGTTATGACAGTTTTGAAATGGGTCTGCTTTTGCCAGCCAGTTATGTGCTTTAAAGAGCCTTTAGCTGATTTATGCAGTTCTTGTCCCAAAACTGCTGTATTGTATTACTTCAATATTTTATCCCTAACCATTTAAAGAAGGTTTGATCTTACATCAATAGTACTCAAAAAATATTAAAATCAAAGATATTTCTTTCCAAAGAATTTATGCAAAACAAACCCTATATTTTTCCTGATCTTGAAGACTAAAATAAATTTTAAAAAAAGGAGGGGAAAAAAGAAAAAAATTACATCTATAGCAAAAACTCCAGATAGTTATGGTAGCGGTTGCATATTCTAAAAGCTCAGAAGGGAAAAAGAATTTTTTCAAATGTAAACTGCTGAAGTCTTGGAGCTTTCATGACAAAATAGCTTCTGGTCACAGACAAAAAGCAGAAATGAGGATTAGAAGTGCTATCACTTATCTTTTTTTAATGCATTCATGTTAACTGCCACTATTTTGAGTGAGTAAACAGGAAGCTTTTCTCTGCAGAGGAACCCTTGAAAGTACAATTTAATAGTTTTGACTAGCATTATGGTATATGCCTCAGTTCTTTTCTTCTC
Organism: Agelaius phoeniceus; assembly: GCF_051311805.1. Lineage (NCBI taxonomy): Eukaryota > Metazoa > Chordata > Aves > Passeriformes > Icteridae > Agelaius > Agelaius phoeniceus. Next base: position 124,133,696 of record NC_135265.1, read on the forward strand.
TTTACTTAGCTGTGTGTTACACAAGACTTTTATGAGTTCAATATGTACAGTATCTGTTGACACTTCGTATATAAACAAAAATGATTTCATTTAGAAGCAGGGGAATTAAAGTATCCATAATGAAAAACAATTGTTCTAAAATGCTGTCAATTTGGATTGTGGAAGGAATTTCAACGATTGATCCTAAAAATCCTTAAAATGCAAAGAAACTTCAATTTTTATGGACATCACTGCTTTACAGAAGCAACTCTTAGATGAAATAATGCTTACTGGTTTTAAATATATCTTTTAGTTTCCAATTCTGAGGCTCTTTCATGATGCATAAAAATGTTATTTCCTTCTCCAGCTTTGGAGAAGATAAAGGAGAGATAATTGGCTATTTTTAGTCACTAATATAGTGGGTTGAATTATGATAGCAGTCTTCCTACATGCTTGGAGCTTGTACAACCTATGTTACTGTGCTGGGTTGTTCCTGGCTGGATGCCATGTGCCATGTACCAAAGCTGCTCTATTACTCTGCTCCTCAGCTGAACAGTGTGAATGAATACAACAAAATGCTCAAGGGTTGTGTGATAAAGGCAGGGAGGATCACTCACCAGACACAGTCATGGGCAAAACAGTCTCAACTTGAATTTATTAGCAATCAAATCAGAGTAGGATAATGAGAAATAAAACCAAATCCTAAAAATCCTTTCCTTCTGCCTCTCCCTTCTTCCTGGGCTTAACAACTCTGGAATTTTGTTCATCTTCTTCCACAGGCACAAGAAATGGGGGTTGTGGTCAGCTCATCACACGTTGTCTTTACTGCTCTTTCCTCCCCAGGGGAGGACTCCCCACTCTGGCTCCAGGATGGGGCCCCTCCCATGGGACACAGTCTTTCAGGAACAGACTGCTCCAGCATGGGCTTCCCAGAGTGTCAAAACCATCTTTGGGCATCCATCTCTTCCAGCGCAGGGTCCTCCACGGGTCGCAGGTGAGTATCTGCTTCACGTGGACTGCCATGGGCTGCGGGGGTCTCTGCTCTGGTGCCTGAAGCATTTCCTCTCCCTTGCTTCTTTCACACATCTCACTCTTCTCTTAAATCAGTTAAACACTCCCCTTCTTAAATGTGCTATCCCTGAGGTGCTGCCACAGTCACTCATGCCACCTCACCACTTGGCCAGTGGTGGCTCCATCTTGGAATCGGCTGGCGTTGGCTCTACTGGACATGGGGGAAGCTTGTAACAACTTCTCCCAGAAGAACACACATCACCCCCATTACCTTCCCTGATACCAAAACCTAACCTCAGGAACCCAGTACAGTCATACATGACCATATATTTTTTTTCGAATCTGTTGGCTCACATAGGTCTGGAACAATTCAGTACAATCCTTACTGTGAAATTACTTGACTCACAACAAAGTTCTCCTTCATTATTGCACTCAATATTGGGATATGAAAAAAATCATTTAGAAGAACATAGACTGCAGGATAATTATTTTCTCTCAATTCATAGTCCATAGCCCCTTGCAACAGTAAAATGCATGTAATTTGGAATGGAGGTACTTACTTCAAATAAATTGTTATGGCAGATGAGAACTGCACTCTCAAACCAAAAATTTATTTCAATTCTATTCAGTTGCCTTGAAACATGAGCTCAAGGCCTTCTTAATTCAGTATCCACGGTTCAATGAAAACTATCCAAAGCTCTTCATGGGACCCCTCCAAATGGGAGACAGATGGTCCCTAGTTCTGCTGCTTCTCAAACAAATTTTCTGTCACTCTCCTTTCCTGTGGTAGTTCAGTATTTTTAAAGTATGCCTAATGGAGGAGTTCACACCATTCTGACTACTGCATCTGAGATTCTTGGCCTTGGATATAGACATTATTTACCCTTGAATCTTGCTTTCAGGTGTTTAATTGTATTGAAAAGAGTTGTAAAAACTTAAAAAATAATCCCAAGTCAATAAGCAATTCTCTGATCTTGCCATATGACTCTGAGAGGTTGACTTATAATGACACAGAGAAATCACATTTTTGAATTTCAGGATAGTTAAATGAAATATTTTTGAAAGGTGAAAGTTACATGCAAAATTAAAAGATAAATTCTCTAAATATATTCACAGTCTGCTGCTTTTAAGAAGTGCCTTCAGATGCTTCTGTCAGGAAAAAAAATCTATGTATGGAGAGCAAATGAAAATAAAACAAGGCCAAGAAACATAGCTTGTGCAACCATTAATTTTGAAAGATTGCTCCATATGGGAAGAAAGAAACATGATAATATTTTTATAATACTGTTTATGCCAGACCATTAACAGCATTTCACAATGACATTCATTGACATTCACAGTAACAAACATTTCACAAATATAAGCAAGCATTCTTTTCTGTGTTTACATGTGGCACACAGATTCGTTGTTCAACAGTGGCAAAAGTTAGTAGCATAATTGGACCTAAGAACTCAGAATTCTTAGTAGTAAAATCCAGACCATATAATATTGCAGATTTTTTCCTTATTCTGAGAGTGGAGTCAAGAGAGATATAAACACAGGGACCTCCAACATGAGCATTTTCTGTCTTCCTCTCAGATACTACTTGAATGACAGTCAATGTGTTCACAGTCTACTAAGGTGCAGCCATGCCCCAAGTATTTATTGGAAAAGTGAGTATAGTGCATTTGGCTCTATCCTTATTTGATGTGTTCTTATCATTTTACCAAGAGGATTTGAAATCCTGAGAGGATGTGCATCTGGTTTCTGCATTCACAGAAAGGCATAGGATTCTGGTGTAGGTCTTGCAGGTTAGACATGAAGTTTTATCAAGTACCATACCCTGAATGGTACAAGATTCATGTCTGGAAAAACATGTGCTAAATTTCTGCCCAGAAGAAATAATTGAGAGTGATAGACCTTGAGTGTGCATAGATGTACAGCATACTCCTTGTGCTTGGATGTCTGTCTGTCCATGTGTAAAATTTCTTTTTCTTCAACTCATTTAGTTGCCTATAGAATGGAGAAAAGATTATGCTACTCATTACTATAAACTTCTGTGAGGCATGCAGTATGCTCACCTTGTGGTGAAATTAAGGGAAATGAGAATACCTGTGCCTTCAGTCGTTTCTAAGTGTTGTCTAGCTTGGGAAAAATTGATAAAGGAATTAGGAGAATAACTGATCCTACTGTTTCTTGGACAAACTTCCAAGTTTTGTTTGCATGCTGATAAAACATGATATCATTTCTAAGTATAACACAAATACAGTAGTTCAGTTTTTACATTAGGTGAAAAATTAACAATTCAGACCAAGCCAGAAAATAATTTTTATTACTCAGTTAGTTAATTTCCCCCTTTTAACACACTTTTCCTACTTTCAGGGTGTTTTGTGAACATCAATCACAATTCTGAGTCAAAATAGCTTTGAAAGAAATTGGGCTTCCTGCTCTGGAGGCTTTTGAATGTATTTGTTTCATAGTTACAGACTCTCATTTTCTTGTTGACAATATGCCTGTGTTAAATGCAAAGAATGATCTTAATGAGCTGATCTTTCTTCTTTCTGAAGGGGATTCTGGAAAATGGGGATAGCCATGAGTATGCTGACCTATAATGCAATGTACACATAGAACATTCATTTCACAGCATAACAGCAAAAGAATTAATGACTTTGTGATGCATTTGGGTTTCCAAACAGCTCTGAGAGCTAGTGACTACCATTAACTTTTGGATATCTACTCCAGTTTACGTGCTACATTGCAGCACAACTGCTTTTTTGCAGGGCACATCTCTCCCTTGCAACTACTGCACAGAGCTGTGAGCCTCAGCCGCCTTGAATGACAGCTTGCTATGGAGTTGATCCTGCTGGTCTGGGTCCTAGGCTAATTCAGGAAATTGAAAGGCCATATAACAAAATTCTTTAAAACAATTAATGTGAAGTTTTGACTCATCCTGGGATGTGGGTTGAATAGGGTGCTACATGATGTGTGTTGCCTCTTCTATTCCCTCACTGACTTGGCTACCAGTCACCTTGAGCAGCAAGGATTCAGCAGACATGGCCAAAGTGGGGAAGAGATAAGTTCTAGCTAGTGATCCTGGGAGCTCTGTCAGCTCTGTGATGCAGTCCCATGTAATCCTTCCAGTCTTGATCGTGGCTTTCCAGCAATCTCTGTGTATAATTCCTGCCTGTTTCTGACTCCTACTCCTGCTCTTTCCCAGCACCAGATTTTTGGTCCTGCACTGCTGCACTCCTACATCACTGTTCATCCTGAGCTTACCAAATTATTTATTTTGTGACTAGTCTGTTTTCTGACTATGATTTAACCTAGTCCCTGGGTTTGAGATAACCCTGCATAAGTCAAATGGTTGACTTGATTCTTCTCTTAGTATGCTTCCTTTCTCTAGTACTTTGGGCCTGTTGTGGGCTACTACCTACATTCTAGTTATTTCTTCTAACATCAGCAAATTCATTCCAGATCCATGGAAGAAGAAGGACTATATTTTCATCATTTTATCACCCCTAAAAAGATCTTGTTTTGCTATTAAGAAGTGTTTTCCAATATAACATTAGATAATTGTTGGAATGAAATACATGTCATGAAGGGTTTCTAGAACAGAGAGCACAAATGTCAATATCTAGCCCCTATTGGTCTTCTTCCAAAGCAGAGAAATGGACTACCTGTCTTGTAGAAGGTAACTCCCATACCAACATTTCAGTGATTATTTTCAATATATCATGTTTAACCCTTTTGTACCTGAGGGCACATCTTTCTACATCATTAAGCAGTAATGAAGAAAGGAGACAGTAACATATGAATGGCATCACAAAATTGCCCTATCATCTAAACCTGAAGCAAATATGCTTTTGTACATATGCTGCTTCTCATATATTTATGAGGACATCAGAATTTATCATTATCTTGCATGCACCTTTTTTTGAAAGAGTAAAGATTGTGTAGAAACTGTAAAGCACAAGGGGAGGCTTGGAAAAGCATGTGAGTGCTTCATATGCACTCACATGTCTACACATGCCCTTTCCATCGACCATTGTCTCTGGATCTGAGTCAGCTATGGTCTGGAAGCCATTTAGCTGGGTTCCCATCCAACCTGAACTAACATGCCCTTCTGTTGGTGTCATCCTAATGCAACGTGCTTTCCAGAACAGAGCTAATTTGCATTGCTTGGCCACAATGCTGTGCCAAAGGAATTGGTTTTTTGCACCTAATGAACAGAAATGTGCTCTAAATCACAGTCACTGAATTTTAATACCTCACAGGTTTTGTAATACCTTGAGCCAATTTGATCCTGATTTGCAATACCATGGTCATCCAACAGCTAAGGAGTGTTGGAAAATGAAAAAGTAAAGTCCAGTCTGCAGCTCTCCATCCCATCAGATTTCTTATATGAACAAAGCAAACAGTACCTATCTTAATGACATTAGGTTAATTAGTGTTTACAAAATATGTAGAAATAATCAAATGGCTAGCACTGTGTGTGAATTGTAACATCATAATAAAGTGCAATTAAAAGTTATCATTATTTCTATGTAAACAGATCGGATTTTTCAGTTTCTCAGAAACAAAGAAAAGAGAGTTTGTTTTCATTTGTATCTGCTGTTTTACTCTTCTGATGTTTTTTTTAATTCTGAATAGGATACAGAATAATAATTTTGCTATCTCCCAGCTGATTGTGGTAGAAGGGAACTTTTTCCATTAATTGCATATACATGCAGTGTATAAGCAATTCTGTCAACACTTTTAATTAAAAACACTGTATGCAAAAAATGAAAAAAAAAAAATTCCCTAAAAAAGAGAAGTCTTTTCTTTCATGGGCAGAATCAGACAAAGGATCTCTGTTTGAAAAAATTTCATTTTTTAGAAAAATATCATTCGACTTTAACCACAGAAATGTTCCTGAAACAAAAGAGGAAAACAAAAGCAGACATCCCACTCCTGTTGCATAAAAAGATAGCTAAAACTGGAAAGATAAACACTCATAGCCCGAAGTGGAGGCATCTCCAGCAGGTTCTCTCTGGCACCCAGGGATGAGATGGTAACCACAAGCAGGGAGATGCTGATGCCTATATAACCTGATACTGGTGTGATTAGAGGACAGCCAGCATCTTGGCAGGATTAGCTTTAATGTACTGTATGGTGCTTTTTGTTCATCAAAGAGCAGCTGCTAAGAGACGCTGCCTTCAAGAGCACACAGCTGATCCCACCTGCTACATTTCACATCTCTATGTAGTTAATAGCCTAGATGTGCTCTATCTTAGTGAAATTTTATGATTTGTCTTTGCCAGACTCCAAACTGAATGCTTTGCACCCATTTTTATTGAATTTTCAATGAATGCTTACATGGGATTTTACTCTTAAAATACTCAGCACCAAAAATGTGGTCGTGTGTAAAGCAGAAACAATTTTCTCTCACCACAGTCCATTCTTGAAAAGTGTGTTGCAATTACTTGGAGATGCTATGCAGAATTCTCTGTAATGTCTTTCTCCAGAGTTTATCTTCCTTTAAGTTTACTATAGCTGTTCACAGGTTTAAAGGTTTGTTTAATATGCAAAGCATTTTGACGTACAATAATGAATTAATTCATACAATTATATGTAATGTTTTAAAAGAATCCTAAAATTAAATGTGACCACTGCTAAAAGATGTAATGCAGAAGCATAAAATATGTATGAAATTATGTAAATACACTGGAAAACGTCTTCCAGCTAAACTTGTCTACCAGTTTTCTGAAGGCTTGCCAAACTTGAAATAAAAGCCACATTGAGCAGAATGTTTAGACATCTGGATACCTTTCCTTTAAATTCCAGGAAAATATTCGGTATCTAGTTTGAACTACAGCTACCTAAGTCGCTATTTCCACTACAGTCAAAATAGTTATTCTTTGTAATTTCCTGTTTGTCATATTACTTCTTTTCAGCCAGCTGATCAAAGATACTCTCAATATTTTTGTAACTGTTTTTCCTGTCTAATTTTCTAGTTAGTATTTTAACAGGCTCAAGATTGCAAGCCAACCTTTTTTTTCCTTTGACCTATTCAGGATTTCTGTCTTCAGACTTTGGACTTCACTCCATTGCTAGTGCTGTGCAATTTATTAAAATAATAGAACACTGCAAAAAATATTAACAAAGTTCAGCAGTTCAACAAATTTAATGTTGAAAATTATTTCTGCAGTCATGTTCATGTCACAGGAAATTCCTTGAATACTGCATGTCTCTCAGTAACCAACAATAAAGCTATGAGGCAGGTCTTGTACCACTCTGATATTTCTGTTTTAAAGGTGGCTAAACAAGCTGGTGAAAAAAAGAGAAAGTTTAATTCAGATTAATCTCACAACCAATACTTGATCTTATTGCAACTTCATTAAAAGTCTTCCAGACTGAGCTTAGGTTTCGTTAACCTTTACTTAATTTACATCAATAAAGCACAAACAAGTATGCTAGTTCAGCACTCCAACTAGATGGTGTCACAGAGTTTTCTTAGGTTCTACACTTCCCACAAATCAGAAAGCACACTTGATGAAAATCAGGGAGATATATTAGCAAGAATATGAAGATTAATGTGTTTTTACCCCTCATACACTGTTTTCCTACGTATCAAAACATCAGCAAGAAATGAACTATAAATTCTTCACTGAATTATAAACAGATTCAAGATAATACAGAAACTAGCTGCATTAACTGCCAGTGTCCCATGTGAAACTTTTCCTAGTAGAGCAGGTTCAGTTTCTCATTTCAAAGCATTGCCTCTTAACAGAGAAGCAAATCCACCACAAAGTATGTGAAATCAAGTGAAAATTTCATTCTAGGTGGAAACTTCTCAAATGAGTAGAGTATTATTTATTGACATATTTGTTAATTTGAATTCACCTTTTACACACCACTCTGTGAGCTGGCAACGTTGCATTACATTTGAAAGTAATACATCAAATTTAATTTTTGCTAAAAAAATCACACAGGAAAAAAGGTTACCTTTCCCTTGAACTTGAAGATCTATATCCAAAATTAAATTTGTAAAGGTCTTCACTCTATTGGGCCTGCTTTTCTTGCATAAAAACATATTTGAACTCTGCATGCTAGTGATGTACCTGTGAATTATGCAGCTCAGATCCATTCTAGTGAATATACACTAGTGCATATACACTGTCCTTGGAAGTCCAAAATGATAAGTGATCACCACCCATGGAAAAATCATTCTGACATAAGACAGGTTTCTTTGGACATATTTTTGCTGTGTTAACTGGGCCTTATTAGAGGTCAGCAAGGGTCTCTATTTCACTGCACAAGACATGCTAAAGGATTGTGAAACTGCCCCTGGAGTCCTTATAGCTGCCTAATCCTGGTGTGTCCTAGGCTTCTGAGAATGACTCACTTGGGGAGGCAGCTCTGTGATGTGGACACACACTTGTTCTAGTTGTGTTGACTCACTCCTACCCAGTCTGAATATGGCAAAAATGGCTCAGCATGGATATAAGCCTTCTTAGAAAAGCACTGTCAACAATTCATGTGCAGTACACAGTGCAGGACTACAATGTGATTTTTCATTTTAAAAGTTACTTCACACTAAGAATATAAGAGAGTAAAACACACAGAGAATTTTGGACCATAATGATCTCCCCAATGAGATCTGATGGTCTTGATTCACTTACAAACAGGAGGAGCTGATATCTCTTTTATTGCATACAGCAAATTTGCAAATGTGATTGACAAGCTTAGAAAAAAGTACAGCAGTTAGCAACCAAGCACAAATTCTCTTTTTAGTTTGAAACTGTCTATTTAGAAACACTTATCAGATGACAGAAAAAGTAAATTACTTGTGGGTGATAGAGTTGTCTGACCTACCAATTAACAAAGAAAATCAGGTCAGATGTACAGCATGTAAATTAATTACCTGAATATGACTAGCTGACATTTGACAAAATAGCATGTCACATTGATAGGGAATCCAATCCTGTCACAAGGCTGTAGATGTTAAAAAATTTTTAAAAAGGCAAATAAACAGTAAATGTGAAGACAAGTAGAGACAAGCTGAGAAGGAGGGAGAAATTTGCGTAAGAGCACTACTGTTTCTTTTCTTCTATGGCTTTCCTTGAGCCTAAAGAAAGCAGAATGTATTGTACAGTTGTTGTGGATAACTAGTGCCAAAAATACATATCACATGCTAAAAAATAATGCAAGATTTAATGCAACTACAACCAGGGTTCAAGTCAGGGTTCCTCTCCTAGCATTATCTGAGTCGTGTTGCACATATATGAACCTTTTTTTGTCCTCCTTTTCAGATGTCATATATTGGATGAAGGGCAAGGACATCATAGGTTTTACCAGAGGAATAAATTAAAATTTGAAATCTTGATCTGTGTCATTATTATGGAGTCGACTTTGTTGTGTTCTCTATTTGTCAGGTTGGCCAGGGAAGAATCCTTATTTTGTTGTCAGGAATTACAGTGAGAGCTGAAGTGCTTGTTGCACACTCAGAGAAATCTTTAAAACACTTCTGAGTCTGGGGGTTGTCAGGTTTTTTTTCCTCATAGTAACAGATGAAAATGTGTTAATTTCAATGAGCAAGTGACATATGAGTCAAAATGACCTGCTTGAGGTCACAGTAAAAAACTCAAGCAATGTTATTTAAAACAAATTCAAACCACATCACCAACACTAAAGCCTGAGGTATCTACTTGGGTCAAAATAGGGCCACAATGCTTTGCTCCTGTGGTCACTTATCTATTGATTATGGCAGCTGGTTCTTTTCCCTCTGTTTTCTTCAAAGCCTAGAGGTATGTGCCTTCTCCCTTTCCAAATGCTGCTCAGCTTGAAAAGCAGCACAGTTGATCCCTAAGAATTTCCTCCACAACATTTTGCATATTTGCTTAAGAGGGAAGACCAGAAGATAAAGAGAGCAAAAGAATTTTAAATCCTGGAGAAGCCAAGCTGTTCTTCAGAAGATGCATCACGCTGGCCCCGGGTCACCCTGAATAGCAGCCCTGGCACATGGCAAGGTGGCAGCGAGTACCAGGATATGTTGGCTGATCTGATGCAACAGAGAGAGCCAGAGAAACAGCTATTCCCCATGATTATGTGTCTGCTTCTGTCAGGAGAAGAGGTGTCAACTGGGTGTCTTTTTTTTAGGTTTGGGATTTTTTTTCATCCTTTTCCATTATGTTTCAGAGATTTGTTCCAGACTAGTAGCCTATGGGCTGGGGAGATGAGAATTCAGTCAGATACAGAGAACACAAAAAAGTGTGACAAATTGCAATGACAAGGTTGTGTTAGTAGCTTATGATCTAGTGAAATGAAATCCTGAACCAGGGAACACAGACAGTGGTGTGCTATGGGGTATAGGCATCCAAGTTCAGAGAGGGGGGAAGGATTGTGCAGCAGGGGTAGGAGCACTGAGCCAGTAAAATCACTACTGACATTACTGCCAGCCTGTAACACACTGCTCATCAACAAATTAAGTCATTTTTCTTGCACTCAATATCAAGGAGCAGAGTGATGCAGTTGGTATTTAAACATCATGAAATATGTTATTAGACACGCACAGCTGGAAGTAAAGAAATACAATGTTTTGGTCAGAAGCTTTCAAGCCTGCTGGCTGAAACATTTAACATTTTACTTCCATCTGTGTATGTCTTACAGAACTGGCCTGAACTTAATACTTCACACTGGAACATGCAAGAACTTTGGGGGAAGCACTCACTTTAAAAAAAATACTCTGTCCATACTACCCCTCCAGTTTGTCTTTCTGCATGAAAAGTCACGAAGGGAATTTTTCATAATCTTTTCAAAAAGGCTGAGCTAGATTCATAATTTCCTCTTAGCTAGTAACTGCTCTGCTACTAACCTTATTGAGTCTGAGCATCTTAGGGGCTGAGCAGCTCCTTAGATTTTATCCTTGCAACCAGTCAGACGGAGAGCCACTGACCCCATTTTTCAATGGGGAGCTGAGACATGCAGTGGACTAAAAAGCTTGGCAAAGTTCCTTTAGTCTGTGACTGGCCTATGAATAGGATCCATGCTTCTTTCAGTGCTCTCTCACCTAAGATAATCCTCCTAAATTTCCAGGACCTGAGGGAGAAGCAGTTGTAAAGGCCAAACAATCTGAACCACAAAGCACATCCTGCCCAGAAAATGCTTTACAGGGATAGTACTGATCGCTAGTACTTATTGATAATTATATTTTTTTGGCCCAAGAATTTTTCTATGCTGTGCTCATTAACATGAACAAAGGCAAGAACCCTACTTTAACATGCACTTTGCCATTTGTTGATATCCAGTCTATCCACTTCCCAACTTTTAGACTTCTCAAAAAGAAATCTTCATAATTCTTTTAATGAACCAATCCCCCAAATAATGGTGGATTTATTGAATTCTAATAACTTAACTATGAAAAAAATCTTTTTTCACTATATTTTTAAGAAATATCTCAAGCCTAACTTCCTGAACTTTGTCTTTTCACATTTGCTGTTTTAATGACTAAATGATCATACTTAACTGAGCAAATTTTCCAATATTTAATGTCACCTCACAAGTATTGATTCTCCTTTTCAAGACTAAATATAGAATAAGGAATCAGTATTGATATTTTGATAAACATACAGGTATGTCCCAATAGAATAGCAAAAACAAGGTAGTAATATCTTACAAAATTTTAAGTACTCTTGCAAAACTTCCTCATTCTGCTTTCTGAATTTATTTCCACATCTGACATTAGAATATCCCTTAAAATTTTACATTAATAGTTATTTTTCTTATGCTTCCCCTCAGAATTTAAAGTCCATCTATACATATGGCAAAATGGAAGTTATTAGGGGAAATTTTGGCATCTGAATAAAATGCACCTTTGTTGTTTGAATAGTTTGGCAAAAGAACGTAGAACGTATTTTCTTGGCAATAAGGAGGGCATTGAGTTTCTGACTTGAAGAAGCAGATGCAGAAAGAACTCTTATCAAAAAGGATATGAGGACTTGACATGATCAGCTAAATAATTACAGTCCTGGGGAGAAAATGCCATGTAATAGAATACTACAGTCCTGGGCAGTATATGCCAGGTGATAGTGTGTCTTTCAGTTTGTGAGAGAAATAGTTTAACCAAACAGGAATCAATAATTGGAAACTGAAGCCACCCACCTCCAAAGTGGAATTAAGGCATAGATTTTAAACAGTAAGAATAACTAGTATTCTCCATCTGTTCATCTTGAGTATTTTGAAACAAGCTGTATTCAGGGAGAAATTAACATACTTTCTATGAGGATAACTGGGTAGAAATCTGAGACTAGATAAGCTAAAGATTTTTTGCAGGTTGCGAAATCCTCATTAAGGAGGTGCTGTGCCTTAATAGTAATATTAACACAAGAAATTAAAGAGCAGTCCAGGGTTTCCAGGACACAAATATATCTTTTTGTATGGTTAATGCTAAAGGTTCCCTCATCAGTAGTCATGATACTTAAAAAAGAGATTGGGAGGATTACATCCGTCTATCATACACTCATGAAACAAAACCAAATATTTGAGCCTGAAATTAATCCTAACACAGAGAAAGTGAAAATGCAGAGATGTTGTTAACAGGAACCATTTTGGGTAACTAAAGAATCAGCACATAAATTGTGTTTCATAATTTCCAGCTTTAAACTGCTGAGTACTCATTTAGAAAAAGAAAAAAATCCTCTATCCTTACATTCTAAGGATGAGTTCTCTGTCCATATGGAAAAGGACTGTGCCCTTATAAATATGTTGAAATTGTCTAATCAAAATTCTAGTCAAAAGTTTTCCTAAAATCAGCTCAGGTTATGGGGTTAGATAAAAGCAGAACAAAGAAGTAAATGAAACTTTGACAATTTTCAGGCGTGAGATAGAAATCTGAACTAAGTTACAATAAACCTTCTCCAAGAGTGATAAGGGTGCAGAATGCCGGCTGATTTATTCTGTTTTGATGTAGAGCTAACTTAACCATGTCTGTGGGAAGAGAAAGGGGATCAGAAACTCGAACACAGTAGTTCTGACATTCATAATAGATGTGTATAAACGTGCTCCTGTAAATGAGGTTATAACCACACATTTCTGGCAGATTCTTTATATAAATTTGAAAAGAAACTTTCATGCTAACTGCATTGTGCACATTTTAAAGAGTCCTTCATACTGCCTGATTTACAAGTTGAATTTGGATATCTTTTTCAAGGTAATTCCTTCCTGGAGGAAAAACTTAAGAACATTTTTAATCTTATTTTGATTTAAAATCATGTCAATTATTAAATCACAAAAGTGATTTAATAATTAGTTTCTTAAATATTATTTGTTTAATAATTAGTTAGTTTACCTTTGACTTAAATATGTTTTTCTGAGTCTCTTGGTGCTTAAGAACTGTGAACACCAACTACACTGAGAAAGACTTGAGGGAGCAGTATGTCTAACAAAGAAGAATGGGAAAGTAGTCAACTGACCAGGGTCAAGGAGGGTCATATAGCAGAATTGTGCACATGTCAGGCCTGCTGATGGGTACAGGGAAAACCTGGGGTATCATAGCCTATAGAGATGCCAAACTGAATGTAGTATCAGATGAGGAGAGAGAAGAGGTTAAAATATACTACATAAAGTTGCTTTGTTTGAATTCATACTGACATCAGGAGCTTAATTAATTTTGAAAGGGAAAAGCGTGATATTATTTACTTCAGTTTCTGTTCTGTGAACCCTTTATATCTGCATTTTGGATATATTAGTTGAATAAGTTAGACATATCACATAAAAAGCATCTACTTCTTTTGAGTTTTGTTTATAAAAGAGGCTTCTTCTTTGGCACAGAGGATGTCAGCAAAATGTTCCCTGGTTTAGGTTTTACAAGAGATCTGGGAAGCATTTTCTCTAGAAAACAACCTTGGAATAAAGTGCTAAAGATTTTTATATTTTTCCACCAAATACCAAGAAATCACTATTAGAGGCTAAAATAACAGGTTTTTACAGTGTCGTATATTAAGTCCTTGACCACATCCTCTTTCTCAGGAAAAAATATTGTTTTACTATAATTCTGGATCCAAACCTTAGCATCTATTTTCCCCTCTTAATTTTCTACTCTAGCTATTTTGTCATTTTTATTGTCACTGTGTATGAGAGAGCCTGATCCACAAATAAGTTCATTTCTTTCACAGTTGCAAAATCCAGGCACCTTCTATTTGGTGTGAACTAACAGATTTGTCTGCAATAAGAAATTTGTGGTTTCCAGGTATTATTAAATGTCTGCATACAGTCTAATGTGCTTCAGTTTTTATCACAACTAAACAGATAAAATAGTTAACCGTAAAGCAAATTTCACTACTCTCACAGACTAGATTTCCTTATGTGCAATGAAGAAAATAAGCCAATTTATTATTAATACAATTTACTATTTAATGTACATGGCCTATATATTCCAGTTAATGTTTACCATTACCCTGCTGTAGTTAACAAGTAAAACACTGAACAGAATCAGCTTACTGTATATTTTTCCAATAAATTATACTAGAGGACTCTTTTTCACTGACCTACACAGTAGTATAAGCACTCAATAATGAAAACATGAAATGGATTCTATAAATGGACTTCTAATGTATAAAAGGATGTCTATTGCCTGAAAAGCTTGAGCATACAGGGAAAGTATTTTTCAAGAATGTGATAAAGTCATTAGAATTAGCTCATAGGCAAAGATGGAGCTACATTTCTTGCAATTCTTCCCATGAAATCCCCTCAAAATGCAATAGCAAAGCTTTGAGACTTTAGTTGCATTTCCAGGCCTTTCTATTTCTTAACCCAGTCTTTAAGTCTGCATATTTTGGACACGTGGCATGAGAAGGGAAGAAGTTATGGGACAGGGGCTGTATGGAGGGAGGCAGTCTTGGGAAGGAAGGCAAGGCTACAGTTTCAGGCTGTATCTAGGAAGAGCTCAAATTCAAAGAGCTCTGCGTGCTGCAGCACTAGCAGAGCTCGGGCATCAGATGGAACCCATCAGGTGAGCCCATCAGCTGGGCCTGGCCCTGGGCCATGGCATGGCCCTGGGAATGTCTCAGTTGTCAGATGTCTACAGCATGAGATCTGACAGGTCTTCTCTTCCTGTGAGATGATGCTGTTTCATACTTCAGAGATCAATCTTGCATCCACTACTATCTGCATTTATTTATTCACCTATCCATTTATGCATTTGCTGACTCTGAATTCAGTGGAATCAGAGTTGGACACTAATTTCTTATCTGAAGAATTCAAATGAGAACTCCTAAATGTACCTCCTTTTCCATTGTTCAAGTAAAATGTTACTTATCAAGAAACTGGGAATAAATACATCAACAGACAGAACTGCACATGGTAGGAACCCAGAAGGATGGCAGGCTGTCTTGAGTGTCTTCCCTCTTTACTGTCTAAGGCTGCCAAACTCAATAGCCATAAAAATAATACATTAAAATGCTATCGCTGACTTAGAAGTACTATCAAACCCACAGAGTGCACTCTTTGCACAAGCTCATTTTCCACAGACAGGAAAATCAAAGAATCCAATAATAATGGAAAAATCATCTGGGAGAAGGGAGGAAAGGGAGGAAAGGGAAGCACAAAAGAAAAGAAGTCCTCTGCTAGGAAGCAAAGAGAAGTTGGATTCAGTTGTAAGTAGCCACAGTCCCTTGGTACAAACAAAGTAGACCAGTCTAATTCTTTCCTCTCCCTGTGCACAGTCAGGCCTTCAGAGACACAAAGGAACCTGAAATAACTTCCTTACCATAATTTTTAAAAGGTGAAATAGATAAAATTCCCCTGTGTCCTTTGTTGTCCCTGCACTCTTCTTGGTCAAAGTACCATTAAAGAAAATAACTACTTGGTCTGTGGAACAATCACAGTCCACTTGTCTTTTTACAAATTACATGAATAGATAAATGGAGGCAGGGAATGACTAAGACTGTAATTTGCTATTTAGTCATCAGCTACCTGAGACTCTGGACTGCAACAGAGTTTCCTTTTATATTAGAGACTCAGCATCATATACAACAGACTTTCCTTTTATATTAGAGACTATGCATCATCCTTTTTAGAGGACACAGAAAGCTTGTTAGGTTTGGTGTATCTTGCACCTTAAGGGAGGGCAGAGCTGTTGTGGGCAGGACTGCAGCTCTGCTGTCCCTCCCATGGTTCATCTACACCATTGCTTCGAAGACACTGTACATAATTTTGCCCATTTTATTTGTCATAATATTAAACTTCTGAGTGTCCTAGTTGTGTTTGTTGAAGCCTATGCTGGTCTTTCTTCATAAAGAACCAGCTGCAGCTCAGAACTCCGATGCTTGCCTTCATGGTGAGAGGGGCAATTGATAAGCTCCTGAGAACATCCAGACATGTCCTACAAATGGCAGCGCAGGCAGAGTGTGCAGGGAGAGTGCTGTGAGAGCAACTGGAATGTATCAAGATCCACCCAGAGAGAATTTATCTTCTCTCTCAACCAAGGAGTTAAGAGCCTAAGGGTAAGAATTAAGGGATAGGCTTACATATGTTACACTGTTGTGAGTGTTTACTAGAGGCCACCTGATCAGGAGGAAGAGGTTGATGAAGTTTTCTCTGGACAGCTGGAAATAGCCTCATGGTCACAGGTCCTGGCTCTCCTGGAGGACTTCAAGCACCTTAGTATTTGTTGGAGAGAAAACACAGCTCAGCACACACAGTCCAGGAAGTTCCTGCAGACATTTTTATGTAAGTGGTGGAGAAACCAACAAGGAAAGATATGTTGCTGGACATCATATTAATAAACCAGGAGGAACTGGTTAAAGACATGAGGGCTGGGGACAGCCTTGGCTATAGTGACCATGAGATGGTGGAACTCTGGATCCTGCATGGACAAAGCAAAGCAGTAAACAGAATCAGAACCCTAAACTTCAGGAGAGCTGAAGTTGGGCCTCTCCAAAGATCTACTTAGGGGAATCCCATGGCTTAGAGCTCCAGAAAAGGGGACCCAAGGTGTCTGGCCAATATTCAAGAATAATTTCCTTCAAACTCAAGACCAGTGTATCCCCATGATCAAGAAATCAGGCAAAGGAGACAGGACACCTGCATGGATGAGCAGAGAGCTTTGAGGAAATCTCAAATGAAGGAAAG
Source organism: Agelaius phoeniceus (assembly GCF_051311805.1). NCBI lineage: Eukaryota > Metazoa > Chordata > Aves > Passeriformes > Icteridae > Agelaius > Agelaius phoeniceus. The sequence goes on from NC_135265.1 coordinate 124,150,772, forward strand.
AAATTTATGGGATGTGGAAAAAGAGACAAGCCACATAGAAGGACTACGAGAATATCATCAGGGTATACAGAAAGATGAGTGGGAAGTCCAAGGCCCACTTGGAATTGAGTCTGTCAAGAGATATCAAGGACATCAAGAAGGGTTTCTACAAGTGCATCAGCAGCAAAAGTAAGATTGGGGAAAATGTAGGATTGATGCTGGATCAGATAGGTGTCCTGGTGACAGAAGACACAGAGGAAATGAAATTACCTTTACTGAGGCCTTCTTTGCCTTGGTCTGTGCTGCTGAGGATGACTTTCAGGAGTCCAAGACCCCTGAGGCAAGAGAAGAAGGCTGAAGAAAGGAAGATTTCCCTTTGGGCATAGAGGATTTTGTTAGAGATCAGCTTGACAGACTTAAAACCCATAAATCCATGAGCCCTGATGGGATGTACCCAGAGGTGCTCAGGGAGTTGGCAGACACTATTGCTAAGCCACACTCTGTCATCTTCGAAAAATCATGAAGGATGGGAGAGATGCCTGTTGACTGGTGGAAGGGCAATGTTACTGCCATCTTCAAAAAGGTCAAGAAAAAGGCCCCAGGAAACTAGGATGGGAGGGCAGTCAGCCTCTCATCCATCCCTGGAAAGGTGGAACAGTTTATTCTGGAGATCATCACCAAGTATGTAGAAAAAAGGAATGTCACCAGGCATAGTCAGCATTGGTTCACCAAGGGGAAATCATGCTTGACCAATCTGGTGACCTTCTATGATGGCAGGATAGATAGACAAGGGGGGAGCAGTGGATGTTGTCTCCTTCAACTTCAGCAAAGTTTTGACACTGTCTCCCATAACATCCTTCTAGGTGAGCTCAGGAAATGTGGGTCAGATAAATGGACAGTGAGGTGGATCAAGAACTGGCTGAATGGCAGAGCTCAGAGCTTCATGATCAGCAAAGCAGAATCCACTTGGAGGTCTGTAGTCAGTGGTGTTCCTCAGGGATCAATACCAGGTCCAGCCTTATCCAACCTGCTTATCAATGAGCTGGACAAAGGTATAGAAGGTACCCTCAGCAGTTTTGCTGATGATATGAAACTGGGGCAGTGCCTGATACACCTGAAGGCTGTGCTGACATTCAGCAGGACCTCAACACCCTGGGGAATTGGGCAGAAGGAAACTCAATGAGGTTCAGCAAGGGCAGGTGTTTGGTGCTGCACCAGGAGAGGAATGACCCCAGGAGCCAGCACAGGCTGGGGGCTCACCTGCCAGAGAGCAGCTCTGGGCAGAAGGGCCTGAGAGGCTGGGATGGCAAGTTGGCCATGAGCTGGCAGTGAATCCTTGTGGCCAGGAGGGCCAGTGGGATCCTGGGCTGCCTCAGGAGGAGTGTGGCCAGCAGGCCAAGGGAGGTGACCTGCCCAGCTCTAAGGAGGCCACATCTGGAGTGCTGTGGGCACTTCTGGGCTCCTCAGCACAAGGAAGACACGGAGCTGCTGGAGAGGGTCTGGCAGAGGCCACAGGGGTGATGAGGGGTCTGGAGCTTCTCTTATGAGGTGAGACTGTGGGAGCTGGGCCTGTTTAGTCTGGAGACAACTGAGAGGAATCTCATTGACACATATAAATACCTCAAAGGTGGATGTCAAGAGGATGGTGCTGGACTGTTTTCAGTGGTGCCCAGTGACAGGAAGAAGAGTAATGGCTGCAAATTAAAACACAAGAAGTTCCACCTCAACATGAGGATGAACTTCTTTACACTTAGGGAGGCAGAGAACAGGGAACAGGCTGCCTGGGGAGGTCATGGAGTCTCCCTCTCTGGAGACATTCAAAACTCACCTGGATGAGTTCCTGTGTCACCTGTTCCATACGACCCAGGCCTTTGCAGGGGGGTTGGACTAGATCTCTAGAAATCCCTTCCAACCCTAACAATTCTACAATTCTGTGATTTTGTTATTTCCTAGGTATGTGTGAGAGGATCTCAAGCTTGATTACCTAATGGAATTAAGAAAAAAATTAACTCCCTCAAATCCAAAATTCTCATACTGCATTCAGAAACTTTCCAAACTTTCTCTGATAAGAATGAAAATGTGATAGTGAACATTGATATCCATATCAAGCTGTTCATTCCAAAAGACCCATTTTTCTGTATAAAGAGAAGAATTAGCTAAATAAAATGAAATACAGCTCCTTCTGCAACGGAGCGCAACAAATGTGCAACGCTACACAATAGTTTAGGATGGGCAGTAAAGAAGGATATTATGCCCAGCTGAAAAAGTGTTCTCTGATTCATGAATATAGTTGTTTTCCCTTTATGTGGCCTTGGTTTCCCTATCCAAGCAGCTGGTGCATGATAGTGAAATTCTGCCTTCACTTTTAATCACAAAGTCACTTTAGTTTCAATCAGAAATGCACTTTATTTTTTCAACCAAAAATAAGAAAGCATTGACATTTTCAAAATGCAGTGTTTATATCACAAAAAGGTTGTTTAATCACATACTTTGTTGTCAAAGCACTTTTATTTTTTAAGTGTTTCTAAGAAACTGCTTTAATTTTAGTTTAGGATGCAAGAACATATAAATCTGCAGCCATGGTGGTGCTCAGGGTGAGGTCTAGTACAGGAAGCACCTGCTTTTAGCAGAAGTTCAAGCTAGAGATGAAAAAGTAAAGATCACTCAGGCTTTTAGCAGCTTTTATCCAATCATAGACCAGACTTTTCTTAGACCATGTTAATAATTATTATTTAAGCATGACAACCTCAGTTAATTTTGCTTCCTTGCAGTAAATCTTCCTTGGATCTTGTGATACAGCTGCTCCTGTATCTGGGTCGTTATTCATTGTTATACAGCATAATGCCACTGAAGGATTAAGATGATATTAGCAAATGCATTATGAAGCCACAAGTAATCAAGCTTAATGTAGAGTGAGATTTGGAAGTAGAAAATATTCAGACTAAGATGTTAGCTGTGTGTTATGGAAATGGTTTAATCTCTGGTTATAAGTAGCTAATATATGCTGAATTTTAACATCAGTGTGCAACTTCGATTAGAATCTTCTAAATACATAATCCCCATAGCAATCCTACTAAAAAATGGGAGCTTAATTGTCGCCTTACAGTCTAGTACCTTTCACCTTCACATAATGCTACCATGATGGCTTTTCAAAAACAGCAAGAAGGAGAAGAAGAAAGAGAGAAGAAAACCAACCAGAAGAATTAGTCGGCAAGACACTTTAACATCCATTTCAAAAGTCATAGATTACAATTTAAAATGGAAGTCCCCTTTTGAACAAAGAAGGAAAGGTTATGAGAAAATACGGTTTGAAATTATTGATGTGTAAAGCCATACGTGATTGCATCTGTCCTATAGCTCCCCCAAATGCACCAAATGGATATTGCTGAAACCTCATGGAAATAAGAGCAAGAGATTTGACTACAGTGATTGTCATTACTGCTTAGAATGCTGGTTGATGTGTCTCAAATGGAATATCTGCTTTTCTCACACAAGCCGACTTTAGACTGTGTGTCAGATGTGTGGTATGTGTTATGCCCAGATAACCCTGGAAACATGTAACAGTCATGCAAATTATAATTCTAGAAAAAGAAATAAAGTAAATTGACCATTGATAGTTCTTTTTCTTCCTTTATCCTGCTCTCTTATATAAGCATCCAAGTGTAATGATTGTGAACTCAAAGAATTTCTGTTTCAATGCACTTTATCTTTGCAGGCAATGAAGTTAGTGGGTTCAGCTTCTCTATGGGGTTTTGTGTTGTTTTGATGTATTTTTTTTCCCCAGGAAAGGTCATTTAAAAATGGTGCAGTGATTATCTGTTTGCTAGCATCAAAGTTTCTGTCTTTGCAGATATTTACTCAATGTTAACACCAGAGCAGGAAGCAACTGACCAAAAACACTGAAGCAATAAACAAAAGCTTTAACTTGCCTAGAACAGCACTGAAGCACATGAGACACTACAATTATCATTGCAAACATACTCATACCTTGGTAAGATATTGTTAATCACAGCAAAACCACTTCTGCAATTTACATGTTGGTCTTGTCAGAAAAAAAAAAAAACAGCTCAATATAACTTCCCACCCCCACTTCAAGGCCTTTTTGGCATCAAACAAATCAGCCCCTTTATTAAATTACCTTCTCTGGGATTCTCAGAGAAATATCTTGTGCTTCCTTCATACAGTTTTTCACAGTCAGGGTGCTCAGAAACCTCTTGCTATCTTTAGAGATTATTCTCCTTTCTTGCTTCTGTATGTCAGAATTGATTCTCAAATATATTTATCTACATTTTGTTAATTGTAATTTAAAATCGTATTCTAAAGGGTATACATTTAGACTATAGTAATTTTGAAGGCGAGCAGTTATTTCATTGGGTTGTCACTCCTTCCAGAAATCAAACCCTCCCTGTCATATATAAATAGATTGCTTGATATACATGCAATATCCTGTCGGTGTCATGCACTCTTTTCTTTAATCTGACTGACATAGCACATAATAAAATGCTCACTTCAATATATGTCTGTTGCATTTTGCCTAATTCTGGGCTTAGTTTAATATTAGTCATGAATATTTCCTACAACTGGATATGAATTTGAATATATAAAAGGCACATTTTATGTTCATGCTGCTGCACTTGCTTCTTCCATATATTTTATTGCTTTCCTTCCTTGTGATGAATTAAGCCATCTGAAGAAAAGAAGAACTGGAAGCAACAGGGACATTGAGCCTGTTATCTTTATCCACAAGCCAGGTGTAGCATGTGTGAGAGAGAATTGCATTCTTTGCACTTTATTTTCCATAAGTAACTCACAGCAGTGAGCTGGAGGGAGCCACATTCTCCAGTGGCCATGGCAAGAGGAAATACAAAATTCCAGCATATTAAATCTCAGACTTTTTTCATATAAAAGTACTTGATCACACTATATCAGCAATTTTATTCCATATAATTTATACGTATTGTTTTCCATGGGAGGCAGAAATTGGATCAACATTTTGTTTCACTTCTGTTCTGCTGCACATCTAAAGAAATATCTTCTTTGTGTAAAAAGCTGTTTTGGATCAGTGTCCCTAGATGCTTAGGTGTTTGTCTGGGTTTCTTTATAAGTGGAAATTACTATAATGAACAGAAAAATGTTGTGCCTTTTTCAATATTCCTGCCAGGAAACACATCCAGATTTCCTTTAAGGAAGATTCAGTTGTAGATAACTAGTGAAGAAATCTTAATTCTTATATAAAACCTGCATTGAACTAATTATGTTTATTGTAATTGAAGAGTCAATGGGGATCCTGAAGATGTCAATTTTTTTTCATTTGTTTGTTTGTGGGTAAGAATTCATTTAACAGGATATCTTAATGAAACTAAAATTATTGAATGTATTTTACTTTTGTTACTTGACTAGATACTTCTGTATCTAATTTTATAGCTGAGAAAGAAGAACTAGACACATTTTTATCAATTTGTGACGTTTTCACCTGTTGGTTATTGGTCACCTGAAACACATTGGTTTGACTATTTGGTCACCTGAAATGTATATGAGCTCAGGTGGTTTTAGCTTCTTGCTTTTTAAAGACCAGGAGATGAATTTTTTGAAAAGAAACAGAAGCACTGACTGTCATTTCTATGCTTCAGCAAGTCAAAAATGTTTCAAATACTATGGCATTTCTGGATTGCTATGCCACCTACAAAGACCTGCATGTAACTTTTTGCTATTGCAAAGTCTATTTCACCATTTGGTAATAGACTGAATTTTTTTCACAATGCTTGAACTGGAATACAGTTTCAGACTCTTTCAGAATGGCCCATGTTACCCCGGTTTTATTTTTCATGCAGAAGTACAGTCTATTCTGTCTACATATTGTGTGACCTTGCCTCCCTATGGATAGAAATGATAGAAAAAAATGAACCACTGCCTAAAACAGATTAGATGCCAAACCTAGTTAGATCTTGCCTAATCCTATAAAAGTGTGTCAGTTAGGGACTTACTTGACCTACAGAAAAAAAGATCTGAAAACACTATTCTAGCTGGTTACTGATTCAGCTTGATTATACTGCAGCCACAGCTTTATTACAGCAGACAAAGTATGGTCATGCAAATTTAGCCCACTTTCTATCACCCTATGGCATCCACCCAGCACGTTAAAACATACTTTTATTCAACAATGCAACCAACATGAAGCAGATTAATTGCCAGAACAACACAGTGAAATCCAAACAGAAATTACTCCCTAGTTAGATAAGGCTTTTCAAACAGTGGCCCACATTGTTCTTGCTGAGAGATTCTGACATGCTTGAGGAGTTTTATGGCACTAATGATACTATTACAGTTGTTCTGCAAATCTTGAGTTACTTTTTTTCCTATTGTCTTAATACCAAAGACTTTTTATATATAATTATTTTCAACATGTATCTGTCAAGATAATGAAATAAATTTTAGATCTTTCTTTCTTTTCGAAGGCAAATGATCAAATGTGTGTGTGCACAGAAAAATATGGAAGAAGCTTTGAAGGAAGGTTTCTCTCACTAGCAGAGTAAACATATTGGATGTTACACACTGGATTCAGTGTTATTTTGGTGAATGTTCTAACAGCCAAATTAGCTAACCCAAAGGGAACGAAAAAGGTGTTTAGAACTAGTGACAGTACTTCAAAAAATGAGGCTGGGTCAAGCACTATACGAGCACTAAAGCGAGTATGGAGTATAATAAAGCAACTTGTTTTTTTGAATAGCTGGGCACAGTATAGGTAAGCCTATTGTTCCCCAAAGGCTGCTTGCAGTTACTGTTAACGCACTTCTGTGCTTTTACCAGAGCCTTCAGTAGCTGTGACAGTGCTTGCAAATGTGATGCTCATGACAAGTCTGTCTGCTTCTAAAGCATGTGAAGAAAGCCGAACACTTTTAATAATACTAATGGAGAGATTATCTTTAGCTTCTGATTTTTTTTCCTTTTGAAAATAAAAGTGGGAGGTTTGTTTTAACACTCTGCCCTTTTCAGAAAGGTTGTAAGAAGCAATTGAGCCCCCTCTGCAAAAAGCTTCCCTTTTCAAGTTTTCCACTTAATTAAAATACCACATTTTAGCTCACTAGAAGGGAAGTCTTCACCACCACCTTTTAAAGAAATAAAAAAATAAATAATAGTGGCAATCCTCTGTCAGTATAAGAGTGTTTCTGTTAGTTTCTATGCACAAAGGGATAATTATATACTTTTAAAGTCCCCATTAAAGAGCCAAAAACTGTTCTACAGCTTCTTTATTAAAGATATCTGAATACTGCAGATAACATTAAAGGCTACAAAAGTAGCCAATTAGACTGTATTAATATGCAAATTAACGCGGAAAAGAATGTGTAAAATGTTTTGAGATTATTTAGGAGTGTAAAAGAAAGACTGGACTCCTGGGCTACAAAGATGCTTTTTTGCACATAGAGATGCACATATGTAGGTTGCCTCTGAAGCACTAACAACACTCATTTTTGCTACTATATTAAACAAAAAGTGCAATAAAAACCTCATGATTGCTTTTTTTAAAGGATTATAAGTTATCCTGAGAAGAAAGGAATTATTTAAAATTCCAAAATAATAAGGATTTCACAGTGATTCAGTAGATGTGTTATGGATCACATTTTCCAGACATCTCCTAATGCTTTGGTATACCGCTACCCAGTAAAATGCATAACAGACCACGATTACCCACTCCCTCCTATATAATACCAGTCAATTTTCACTTATTCTTCCCTGTATTTTGCATTTCTCTGCAATATTTTAACCTTTATGCGTGTTCTGTTTAACCAATTATTTAGAATTTACAACAAATTATATTCAGTCTATCAGATGTAAACCCAAAATTTCCATTTTACTCATTTAACTACGTTGGAAAATAAAATAAAAGGATGTTGTACACTTTTTATAGATTTCCATCAAATATTGAAAACCAGTTGTGAATGTGTGCCTGTGTGTCTCTCTGTCTGTGTGTTTATGCTGCTTCTGTGCTCTTGCCATCGAGTTCAGTACGTTGTTCTTTAAAAGTGAGCCCCACTGGGCTCTGTGCTACACTATGCAACATACAATCCAGCACAACTTATCACGCTGTGACAGCTAATATTTAAAAAACACACGCGTATTTTGAGGTTTGATAACTGCTATCAATCTTGATAATGGGTATGGAATCCAAAATTCTGACAGGTACCTAGTGGAAGGAACATCCACTGTGAACAGCTAATGCTGAAGAAAATGAACAAGAGGCAGATAGTCTGTGTATCTAATTACAGATAAAACAAATAAATAATACAGAAAAAGCAATTATAACTATCTACTGAGGTTTGCAGATTCAGAAGGGCTGTAAGCCTACCAAGGCCACCTAGCTGGCTTTAATTGGACATTTTGTTATTGAAGGTTTTGGGTCTTGCCTTATAGATTTTTTTTTATGGTTATATTTTCAGGACTCCCAGTACAATTCCACACAGCACCTTAGTTTCAAAGAAACTGCCAACAAGGAATAGAGCAAAATGTGTAAATGCAGGGCTTTGATGCTTTGGAAAGGCACTCTTAAGAGAGAGTTAATCAAGTTAGAGTGACCTCCAAAAGCAAAATTGCAGCACAAAGCATAATGGGTAATGCTATGTAAATTGCCATGTATGCAATCGGGATGTTATTATAGCAAGACCAAAAGGTGCTAGCTAATGACCTCTACATTTGATCTCTGGTTTTCCTAGGGGCTGACAATGTCTCTGGCTGAGACAATAGCCGCAGCCCGCTGATGAGCATGGAGAAGGGCAGGACACCTGTCTACAGCTGCCTCTGCAGCCTCAGTGGACCAGATCTAGGTGCTGCTAGCTGACAATGGGATCACTGCCATGAAGTCACCCCTTAAATCCACAGCACCTTAAACCAAAATGGCATTTAGTATTATTAATATTATTTTTGTTATTTGCTACTGGGTTACAATAATTCGAAAATTTATATTCTCCTATTATAAAGATTTATTTTTCCAAATGCATATGAAAATACATAGGATGCTTGGAGAAAAAAAAAACCTTGACACTTATTTAGTTTTGCTGTTTTGACTTTAATTCCAAAAATTTTGGGATTAACCAGTGACTAATTAAAATAATTTACATAATTTTACATTGAAACAACTGTCCCAGAACTTTGATTTCTTCTGGACATAATGTATTGATTAAGAAAGTAAACGTGAAAATATTTCTCATTTTATTTCTTCATTCTTTGAAGAATCCTCTGGATAAAATTTTCTAGCTGATACAAAATGTTTTACATTATTTCCTTCCTATTTGTTTGCTTAACCTCTGTTAATTGAAACATTTAGTCCGATATGAATATTTGACTATATACATATACATGTATATAAATTAGCAGAGATAATTATCAGAAAACAATTAATGTCTTTAGACAAAGAGGAGTTAATAATGTTGATGATCTATCATAAATGAGTTTATTTATTCATAAAAATTGAAGTTCCATTTTATCTACTACAACAGTTTTAGACACAAAAATAATTGCTACATAAGCACAAAAAATTAATTATTTAATTTTTAATTTTAAAACAAATAAGAGACTACAGTATATTCAGTACATCATATTATTAAAGAAATTTGCTATAATAATGGGGCATTTAGGTTATGCTAGTGATTTTTTTATGCACTATGGCATGAATTTTCTCTTTGAGGAATCTGATGCAAGGGCCCAATTCTGCTTTCATTTAAAGAAATTGCCTCAAAAAGGAACATGATTTGATCTTGTAAGATGTAATATTATAGATGAAGGATTTCATTTTTAGGATCTGTGTTGACTTATATTATGTATGCAAGCCTAGATTTATTTTATACCTCACTATTGGTTTAGCTCATGACAAAATGAATTAAACAACGAATAGGTTACAGATATTTCCCTCGGGATGAGGGTATTTGATCTTTTTCTCTATTTTCTACATAATATTAAAATCAGCATCTCCTGAAACATGACAAATGCATTGTTTGCCTCAATATTTTTATTTTTGAAGAAATGTAATATGAAACAAGGTAATGCCGAAGATGAAGGCCCTTTAATTAAACATGTTTGCACATTAACATTTCATTTAAGTCATTTTTAGCACATTTTAGGAAATATAACCCATGTGTATTTGTACAGCCTGATAATCCTCCTACACACAGTCAGGGAGAGACTGTAACAAAGGAATAGTAATACAAAACAGAGAACAATTCTGCTTGATTTTCCATTGCAGTCATTTTATCAGGGACAGGGAATATTTTACAGTCGTGTGCAGATGAAGGTTGCATGCATTCCCCAGCATTAAATTGTGGTAGAAAATGAAAAACCTAATAGCATTTTGATGTATTCCAGTTAGGTTTTCCATTAAGAGAAAAAGGTGATATGTTCACACCATTTGTCAGGAAAAGAAGAAATGAAGAAAATGTTGACAATTTCATTACACTCTGGTTATGGGGTGATCTGAACTTACCTATTACAAGATAAAAAAAAAAAAAGAAAAACTATTCAAGATATTATTAGTCGAAAACCTTACTGTTTATAGTTACTTTAACTTCTACTACAACTGTAGTTGATATAGCAGTATGAGCTGCAGATTTTAAAAGAGAGATTTCATATCATTCACAGCCTTGATAAAAAAATCTTGTATCCTTTTGAATGACATAGTCCCATACTGTTGAACAGTTTTCTGATAAACCTAGTCATTCACAAATGTACCAGACAGTATAAAAAGTGCCTCTAAGTCTATTGCTCTTTTTCAAGCTTGTATTTTTCAATAAGTTCTTTTCTACTAGTTTCCTCTCTTCTCTTCTCTTCTCTTCTCTTCTCTTCTCTTCTCTTCTCTTCTCTTCTCTTCTCTTCTCTTCTCTTCTCTTCTCTTCTCTTCTCTTCTCTTCTCTTCTCTTCTCTTCTCTTCTCTTCTCTTCTCTTCTCTTCTCTTCTCTTCTCTTCTCTTCTCTCTCCAGAGGAAACAGTGGCTGGACATTTCATACCAAAGTTAAAAAAAGAAAGTGTATTTGCAGGGTGCAAGGGAGTTAAGATGTAGCTTCAATCTGCCCAACCGGAAAAAATATCCTAAAAAGTATCTTTAATTAGGTTTTACTGTAAGTTTCACAGAACTTTGTATTACATATAATAAAATTAAGAACAGATAATTGGGTGGAGTAGTGTTTATAGCTGAGCTCTTTGGTATTTCTACAATTATGTATCATAAATTGCTCTTGAAGAAAAATTATTTGGGAGACAAGCATATTGCAGAATCAGCACAATGCATTCTGTTATTTCTTACTTGCAAGATACGTAATAAAGACCTATAAACTAAAAAAAAAAAATGAAAAAAGATTAAACATTGAAAATATAAAAATATATTTAATTTTTTAAAAAATAAAATAAAAATACATTAAAATAAAAAGAAATTTAAAAATAGGAAAATAAAACTAAAATATTAATTTTAAAAGTAAATAATTAATACATAAAATAAATTAAATTAAAAAAATTTAAAATATTAATTAAAAATATTAAGATCAAAAAATAAATAATTGAAATAAATTTAAAATTAAAACCCAAAAAAATTTAAAAATTAAAATATTTTAAATTAGAAAAAACCCCAAATAAATAAAACCTGCCCCTCCCACACAAATAATAGTCCTGAAGCATCTATAAACCTGCAGATAGTGAGACCCCTGCTGTAGAGGATTCACAGCTCTTTTCTCTGTCTGCTCTACCCTTCTTTGAGAACTAAGTTAGTTTGAGGGAAATTTTTTCTGTGATTAGAAAAGTATGAGTTTCTCTTACTGCTCTACTAAGCTAATATCATGGATAGTGCAAAGCCAACCAAAATCACTGGTAATTTCAATGGATCCTGCATTTAAATATAACTTTGTAGTCAAAGATAGCACAAAATAATAAATATAATAACTGTTTCTTTATATTTGTTTATGTGAAGGATCAGAAGATTTACTTTGTTAGCTGTGCATAGAGGATTTGGTCCAAAATCCACAGAAGTCAATGGTGAGTGGAAGGGCCCCATTTGATTTCTTGTGGTTTTTCATCAGGTTCTCACAGGAGATAGATAGTTCTGCATGTTAAGCATATGAAGAAAACAGGAGAATTGTATGCTCCTGTGTTTCCCCTATTCTTTTGAACAAAGTTAGGGTGTAATTTCATTGCAAGGAATTATTTTCCTGGTGGAAAGCATTTAATTTTTGAGGCAAACTACCAACAATGCAGCATTTGATGAGATAAAATCACTGATTAAAAATTGCTAATAAAATTATTCATCCCTAATATTTACTTGTTCTAATTTCTTGCTACTTACTGGACCTGATTGCACCTGGACACAGTACAAGAGAAAATATGTGCATGAGAAGCTGGAAAAGAGAGAAAAATAAGCTGCCCAGTGACTATCCCTCTTTGGTTTGACAAGAAGGTGGGAAGGGGAGTTGCATCTGAAAGCTATGGACCTAGAGGCAGGCATACTTTAACAAAGAAACAGTGGAAAGCACTTGTCATATCATGCTACTAATCCTTAAAGCATTAAATATAGGCTGCTAAAGGAGACAGCAAAAATCTGCATTACTAAAATCTTTCATGTATTTCTACAGATGTAGGTGGAACCAGTTGTAGCAGTCATTGTATAATGAAACAGATGTGATTAATAATGCAAGAAAATAATTTATAGGTAACTCTTGAAACATATGCGTATGGATTGACACCCAGTCTATTTGTGAAAAGATTGTGAGTCTTTGGAAAAATAAAAAATATGGAATTATGGTTTCTTCCTTTCCTTTAGTAGACCAAAAATGACACACTAAGGAATTCCAAAAATCAGCACTTCTGTCTTCATAAAATCAATCTGCATTGTAACTTTAAAAAAAGACTTGACCCAAAGTTAAGCAGTTCGTTATAAAAACACCAAGCAACACCAACACATGTTTTCCTTCCTAAAAGAACCCTCTAAGATATCAGTAACAAAACCCCTGCATTAAGAAAATAGTACAATCACAGAACCAATAGCTCTCCAATACCAAAGTTAAAGACTTTAATTAGCCTCACAATCGCTTACTTTCTTTTCACAAACAGTCATTTCCTTATTGAGAGATAAGGATTGACCAGGCATAATCAAGAATATGTTGTAAGCAAGTATTTAGGAGCCCAGCAGATCTATGGAAGGAGGTTAATAGTGTTTGGTGAAGGCAACTGTATGTTGCTCCTGGATAATTAGATTCCATTGTCAGCAGTGGGAAGGCTACAGAAGCATGAAATATGTTTCTTCATCTGCAGTCTACATTGTCTGCAAACACCTACAAACTCTCATACAACACTTCCCTCTGCTAACAAACTTTGAGGCTGTAAATGGAAACACATGAAAGACTGGAAATACTGGAAATAGCATTTCATAGGCTAATTTAACTCTGGCATTCTTGTCAACATTACGAGTGTAAAAAACCTATTTGTAATTTTTGGTAAAGAAATGTAATTTCCTGCTACATTTCCAAACAGAAATTTATGTTGTGTTAGCATGCACAGAGTTCATCAGCAGAGAGACCTTTCAGATGACATGAGCACTGTTATCTGCCACTTGACCTAAAGTACATAACCATGAGCAGCAGTATATTATCAGACTCTGCTTAGTAAAGCGATTCTTGCAGAAAAGTGGCATTTTCTTTGCCATGTTTCACAATGTGGAGATTGAAGTTTGTGGTTCAATGAGCAATTTCTTTCTTCCACTTTCCAGCTCAGAGCTGAATCAGTAGCTCCTTGTTTCTTTCCAGCCTGTCCTCTTTCTGGTTTTGACCATCTTCCCTCCAGCCAGTGCTCATTTCAGGTTCAGTTACCATTGCAGTTCCTGGCTTCAGCAGAGACATCAGTTTGTTATCCCAAACACTAATGCCAGTGCTCTATGGTTTTCTCTTTCCAGGATTCTTTTCCTCTGTTCCAATCTTGTGTTGTTCCAACCTTTGCCTTGTGTTATGTTCATTCTCATCCTAAAATCCCCTTACCTCATTTCCTTTTTTTCCTTATTCTTCAACAAACTGTGTTTTGGTTTTTTTTTCCCATTTCTTAGTGAGAATCTTTTTCAAATCTCTGGAAATCAAGCAAGGTAGATAGAGAAGAGATGTTGCATTTACTCTTACTTCTGAGTCTCAGTAATGCAGCTTGCAGCAATGTGGAGCAAATTGCCTGGACATTCATTCCATCTTGCAATCACAAGGTAGAGTCTGACCATTACAAACAATATTTCCAGAGAATTTTGCAGAAAAAGTCTAAAAAGTCCTGCTGACCATGTGAAAGTGCCTTCAGAAAAGACATATTGTGGACAGCAAATCCTCCTACACTAAATTTAAATTCTTTTCTCAGAAATACTGAGGTACTACACATATATACAGATCCTTTGTGGAAAAATTGCAGCTTTTAATGTATGAATCTAACATGCTTTGTCCAATTTTATTCTTAACATTAATCAAATAGATTTTGCTGATTGTTTAATAGAATTTGAATTCAAAACTGATATCTGTAATTAAAAAAATTATCCCGCAGACTTAGTTTGGCCAAGTTCTAAGTGAAAATTGCAGCCTTTAATGTCAGGTTTTTCTTCCACTATCAGTTTGACATATCCTGTACTACCTCTTCCAGCTATTCAGACCACTTTTCTTCTGCCTAGAGTAGAAAGAGGCTTTCTTCAATGAGTGCAGACTGGCCTGAGCCTCAACAAGGTGTTTTATTGAATGTTTCTTCTCCCCCTTTTGAAGGTTTTGGTTGTCCTTCCCCTCAGCTGAGGTCCTGGGGGCAGGTGTTTTGCTGGAGTGTGTTCATGCCCTCTCTTGGAAGATGCTCAAACTGAAAAATAGCCTTGTGGCGATTGCACCGGTAGTTAAAGAATTCTAAGATAATTTAATATGCAACTTAATGGATATTAAACAACTCAAAGCACAGAAATTATCAACAATGATATTACAGAAATCATCACATCTAAAGCCATTTTTTAATTCATTAAAGCACCTTAGAACATTCTTGTTTTACTCTGTCAGTTCTTACAAAATGAAACTTTTTCTAATATGTGTGATAGGGTATTAATCCACCACAGGATTCCACTGTGGTTGTTATGTTTGTTTGCATCCTGAATGCATCTGGCTACCTCAGAGAGAAAATAAATAATGGATTTGTCTTCCTTTGTTTTCTTGAGACTAGCAGGATAACTACCACTCTTTCCTACCTCTGAGCTTTTTCTTCCTCTTTATGTGTTTGTGGGTGATTCCTAGGCTAAAAGGTGATGTGCTGCTGAGCTCAGACCTGAGACGTGGACTGGATAAGCTTTTGATAACTTTGTGATATTTGACTGGAAAGTTATGTAGGAAAGCAGTAGTAAGCAGTCACCACCTTCTCACTTGTAGGATTTAATACCCCTAGCAGACGTCATTGAAGCAGGGTATGTGTTCTGGGTTGGGTTTTTCAGGGGAATTTCTTCCCATCTGTCATCTGCAAAAGATGCTGGGAGAAGGGGATGACCTGGAGGATGAATAGGAGGTAATTGAGTTAACAAAATATGTGGCCGAGTGCCTGGAAAGGTTCTGGAAGAGGGGAGAAGCAGGGTGGTTTTGGCAGATTCTTAGCTGGGAGGTGGGCAGTCTTCAACCAGCTTGGAGGGGAGATGATTGTGGAGTTTGATGCTGGATCTCTCCTGCCCAGGGGCTTTGCTGGCTCAGAGGAGCCTTCCTTGCCATTGGTGGGCTGGCTGCTCACGGGAGCAGTGGGTGGACAGGGACCTTTTCATCACCTGCCCTCACCAGGAAAGACTCTTGCCATCTGCATGGGTGCTTAAGGGGAAAACTGGGCCCCTGCCTCCTTCCTCTCTCTGGAGGAAGCCCCTCCCAGCTGCTGATCAGAACCTTGGCTGCTGCTGCCATGGCCAGGACACCGCTCTGGACACATGCCAGCCAGGTGACTCCTGCACCCCCTCTCCCCGAGGCTGGCAGCGCTCACTTTGGCCACTCTCTGAGGCTGCCTGAGCCAACAGCATCCCTGCAGCCTCGGGGAAGTCACTGCACCCCCTCTGCCTCCACACAAGCCACCAGCACAGCACGTCTGGCAGTTGTGGTCCTAACTACGCCAAAGGGGAAATTGCTTGAAGGACCACAAAAGGCTGTCATTGTTTTTTACTGGATTCTTTTTGTTGCTTTTGTCGTTGTTTGTGTATCTTGTTATATATCCATATATATATAAAATATCTTCATATCTTTGCCTGAAAGCCCCGTAATTTCAAAGCTATAATAATTTGAAGGGAGAGGGTAATGTTTTCAATTCCAGTAAGGTTCTTCCTTGGCAGACATCTATCCTTTTAACTGGGGCTGCATGCTGTGTATATTTTTTTCATATAGTATCATAAGTATCCAGCTTAGGGTCTGGACATATATATGACTTTGACCAGAGACCAAGTCAGTGAAATCCATCATAACACTTCAGATTGATTTCTACATCTGTTGAAGTTCCCTAAGACCTTCAGCTTTAGAAACATCACTTTCTCAATCTGCATCTCAAAGAAATTGTTAGATACTGATCCTTAATAGATAATTTAATCAGAAAATAAAGCTGTTTTGCCTGGTAATGCAGGAAATATGAAAAATATATGAGGAGAAATTTTATTTCTGCAAAACATCAAACTAGAATAAACCAGAAAATTTCTTATTCATTCTCCATGATATTTTCTTCTCTTACAAGTAGACCTTTGCAGCTAGAAAGGAGAGAGAATTTCATCTATGTGTATTTTAAGATCCCACATGGAAATGTGAAAAAAATCACCCACTTAACTGTTATTTATGAAAAATGACTTTGTGGTGTCTTAATGCTTCTTTTTAGGGAACCATTTGGATTATTAACTCATACTTAGTGTTTTATTTGCCATGTACACCTCAGCATCAACTAATCAGACTTTATTCTTGCACACTCTGAATTGCCTGTAGCACTTCATTTCAGCAGGCAAACTGACTCACGCTGACAGGAAACAATATGAGGCTTTCCCCGAAGGGACCATCCCATAATATCAATACGAGTATGCAGTCATTAGCTAGTCAGGGAACATCTAACAATTACATTAGTCAAAGCACTTTACAACATTTAGTTTTGTAGAGAATCTGAGATTCCAGCTCTGAAGCTATGCTAAGCATTACAACCAAACTTAACAACCCTGTTTTGTTATAAAAAATAATAATTTAGGGAAAATCAGGTTGTTGAACAAGTTAAAAATATTTTTAAATTTTCTTACACATATTTGTCTCAAAAAAAGAAAACAAACAACTTGTTTTTTCTCTTTCAATTCTAAGGGGAAAATGGGTTACTAATGACAGAGGAATAACCTGAGTAAGGATGGATAATATTATTTTTTATTTGCATAAAAAAGGATAAAGAGTAACAGGGATCCATAAACCTCTTACTTCACCATAAGAGTACATACTTCCTACAAAAGCCCAGTGAGATAATAAAGGACAACATTTTTAGACAAAATAGTCTGAGAATATGCATGTATAGAAACAGTAATATTTAAATCTCAATAGCAGCATCTATTATTAAGCATTCCTACTCTTTCTCATAGAAGGCCTTAGAGGCTTCATGCCATTGAAAAAAAAAAAATAGCAGGATCTCAGGCCTTCATTCAGGGACCTGTGCAGCAGCCCCAAAATTTGTCATGACCCAGAAGTCCCTGGAGCCAACCAAGCAGTGCTGAGAGCAACAGAAGGAGGTATAAATGTCTCCGGGGTCCACAAGTGCCCCAGAGGGTGGCACGTCAGTGATGCTGGGGCACCTAGTTCACAGGCTTCTCTTTGCCCATCCAGGAGGAGCCAATAGAAGCAACATACTAACCTGGTAGCTGGTAAGAAAGAGCAAAGAGATCTTTTTAGGCCCAGTCTTATTAGTGTACTAATTTAAGCTTCCTTAGTTGTGGTGTTGACATGCAGTCAAGCTCAGTCCCCTGTAGCTGAGGGAGTCACTGAAGCAGCCAAGTCAGAGGCCTCCAGCCAGCCAGCCAGCCAGCCAGACCTGCTGTTGGTAGGTGTATCTCTCTAGGTCACACGTTGCCAGGAGTGCCTGATGCCTCCTGATGCAAGACTGGGTCAACAGACTTGTTTTGCAGGTGTGCTGTGGTTGAAGAGCTACACTGCCAGGTGAAGGAGCTACAGGAAGAAGTGAACAAGCTAAATACAAGCAAATGAGCAAGAGATTAGCAGGCCATTCTCAAGGATGCTACAGTCCCAGTCTGGAAATCTGGAGTGCTCTGTTGGATGGCTCTTCAGGAGGGATAGGCAAGGCAGAAGCAGGAGGAAGCATTGTATGTAATAAAAGGGTCAGAATGTATGGAGTTCACAGCTGACACAGTTGGGAGCCTCTGAATAAGAATCAAGTGGCAAACAAATAATGTGGATGTCATTGTGAGAGTCCACTATAGACCTTCTACCCAGGATGATGATGCCAGTTCTTTGAGGAACTAAAGGACAATTTCAAGTCAACTGCTCTTGTCCTTATGGGGAACTTCAATTTACGAGAAATTAACTGGAAGCATCATGCAGTTGGTAAAACCTGGGCCAGAAGATTCCTAAAAAACCTGGATGACAGCTTTATAGAATGGGTCATAAAGGAGCTGACTTGGAAAGATGCCTTCCTTGATCTGCTTTGTAACAGAGATGATCTCATGAGCAAAGTGGAGATTGGCAGCCATCTTGGCCACAGCGACCCTGAAGTGATTGAGTTTAAAAACCCTGTTGACAGAATGAAAAGTGCCTGCAAAAACTCAGCTCTGGACATGAGGACAGCAGACTTCAGACTGCTCAAGAAATTAATTAGTAAGGTCCCTTGAGAAAATGTTTTTGCAGATGCTGGTGTCCATCAGTGCTACCACTTTTTCAATGCCACCTCCTAAGGGCACATGAACAGGCAATTCCCAAACTGGGAAGTTAAGCAGATGAGGCAGAATGCCCGCTTGTCAGAGCAGGAATGTTCTCTTTGAAATAGGGCAAGAAAGAACAGTGCATGCCCAGTAAAAGAAAGGTCAGGTGACATGGGAAGAATACAGATATGTTGCTTGCCACTGTACTGAGAAAATTCATGCAGCCAAAGCTCAGCTGGGGTTGAAATGGGCCAGAAATGAGGGTGACAATATAAAAGAAGATGTTTTCATTTCTATTAATGGCAATAGACAGTGTAAAAATAACACTGGCTCATTACAGAGTGAGGATGGTCACCTCACAAATGGAGACAGAGACAAGGCAGAGATGTTTAACTCATTCTTTGCCTTTGTTTTCAATGTGAATAAGGGACAAAAGGAGTCTCAGTGTCCTGATCTGGAAGACCATGACTGTGAGAATGGTCAATTCCAAGTCAACGTGCGACTGTGCAGAATCTGCTGCTCCAGTTGAATCCCTACAAATCCATAGGGCCTGATGTGATTCATCCAAGACTTCTCAAAGATCTGGCTGATGTCATAGCAAAAGAACTTTTGATGATTTTTGAACAATCTTGGGAATCCAGAGTTCCCACTGACTGGACACTGGTGAATGTTAAATATGAGTCAGCAGTGCCCTGGCAGCCAGGAGGGTCAGCTGTGTCCTGAGGTGCATCAGGCGCAGCATCACCAGCTGGGCAAGGGAGGGGATTGTCCTGCTCTGCTCTGCACTGGGACAGCCTCACCTCAGGTCCTGTGTGCAGTTTTGGGCACCACAATACAAGAAAGATATAAACTGCAGTTAGAGACCATCCAAAGGCAATAAAGATGGTGAAAAGCCTTGAGGGGATGCCATATGAGGAACAGCTGAGGCCACTGGGTTTATGCAGTCTGGATGAGACTGAGGGGAGGTCTCATTGCAGTCTACAACTTCTTTGTGAGGACAAGACGAGGGACAAACACTGATCTCTTCTCTGTGGTGACCAATGACAGGACCTGAGAGAATGGTCTGATGTTGTGTCAGAGGAGGTTTAGGTTGAATATTGGAAAAAGGTAAGTTCTTCACCCAAAGAGTTATTGGGCACTGGACCAGGCTCCCCAGGGAAGTGGTCACAATACCAAGTCTTACAGGGTTCAAGAAGTGTTTTTCACAAGGCATCAGTTTCAACAACCAACAGTCAATAATCTCAGTCATATGGTGTGATTCTTGGGGATGGTCCTGTGCCAGGCCAGGGGTTGGACTTGATCCTTGTGGGTCCCTTACAACTCAACATATTCTGTGATTCTCTAGTACTACTTGGCATGAAGCCATGAACCTTTAGGGGCTTTAACCACTGCAAAATGTTGCAGTACGTCTTGCCAACACCTCTAAAGCTGGTCTCTGCTCTCTACATTGATGCCTTGTCCCAGATTGTTGAGACAAGGATAAGGCCTTACTCTTATCTTGGCATATGATGTAGTGAAGACTTTTTAAAGCATTTCAGATAGAGTATTAACTGACCAAAGATATAGCAGTGCCAGCAGCAACATTGTTGAAAGCTGCTCAGGTATTTCCTAATAAAGTCAGCAAGAAAACCTGAAGTGATTCCTGCTCAACAGAGAGCCATGAATCCCAAAAAAGTAAGCCCTTACAGGTCAAGATCTAAATTCCCTCCTCAACTTTTCACTAAGGTGGTCTGGGAGTCAGATATAAATTATTTGGAAATGCTGAAGGCACACTCTAATACATACTCCCATGCAATAGCATACTGAACCACCTACTGTAATTTGGAATAAATGTAACGCTGGAAAAGAAATCAGACGGCAATGTATTGAACTGACTTAGATATGCACACCAGGAGCAAAATGCCTGGCATTTCTTCTCAGGTAGACATTTCAGCAATTCAGGTTTTGCCAGGAACAACTTACCACTACCATATGCAGTCTTAGAAATGCCTGGCAGGACTTCACTGCTGCTGTTATCTCTTGCCTCCCTGAAGGCTCCCAAACTGGTAAAATAAATGCTCTGCCAAGCTGGTGATGAAGCACTGTAAAACCTATGATGGGTGCGTTGAAATATGTTTTTTGGTTCAGCTGCAAGCTTGCAGTCTGATTTAAACCACATGGAGAATGTATAGATCTATGTATTATCTGATACACCTTTAAAAGTCTTAACTCCAGCATCTTGTGTATTTCCAGTTTTACTGGGAAATTCTTTAAAACACAAGAGTGGTACTTCAGAGAAGGAATTTTTTTCTTCAGTTTTTTGTTAAACTACTTTGAGTTCTTGCATATGGTATTATCAATATTATCCCCTTCCCTTTTCTTTCTGATAACAATACCATAAATATCTCAAAGGTTAATGATAAGAAATTCCTTAATTTTTCAGATTTTTTCTTATTTTCAAATTTAGAGGAAAGTATTAAATGTTTTAAGTGGAGATTTTTGTTCCCAGAATTAGAAAATAATTTTTTATTATGATTTATCATTTTGCTTCTACTTCTTCAAGGCACCAAGAAGTAAGGGATTGGCAAAAGAAGTAAAAGAGCTACTGGTTCCTAAAGAATTATAAAATGTTCTGCTTCATTTTTTTTCAAGATGGTCTGCTATTTTACCAGTTCTGGCTATTCATAGTTATTGCTATGTTAGTACTACTTTAGTGCTGCAGGTATCAACAAATGAGGTCTTCCTTCTGTATTTTGTTTCTGGTTGTATTGTAACAAAATATTATATGACGACACTAATTATTAACAGCCAAGGTAAATAATGACCCAAAGTCCTTCACACATTTGCAAATTAATTTCAAATTTGCAGGTTAATTTCAACAACCTGGCAAATTTTTGATACTTACAGAAATACCTCACAGGTCATAAGACAGTCAAATGAGGTTTTAAAAAAGTGCCATTTTCTACAATCTAAGGTAGAAAAGTCATAAAACTTTCCTTTTCTTTTTTTTTAATGCAGGTGCAGGAGAAGTGAATAATATGGGAAAACTGATCTTCAGGATGTCTCATTTTTATCCTGATTTGACAGTCTTTGATTGCATTTATGCTACTTTCTTTTAGCTTCTACCTCTTGCTTGCCTCATTTTATAAACTTGTAATAAGAATGGTGACCAGTCTTTGGCTGAATGTAATATAAAGATTCTCTCCATTTATGTTTTGAATTATTTGAATTTTTCTTCCAGAGAAAACAATATTTCCATTCCTCCATCTAAAAAAATTAGTAATAAAAAATAATAATGATAAAACCTTTACCACCTCATTCCTAAATTTGCTGTTCACAAATGCTGGCTGACTAAAAAACCTATATATGGCGCTTGTTATGAATGCTGAAATTCATCAATACTCTGCTTATATCCAGTATTAATATACTGATGAAGAAAAGTCTGACTTCTCCTCTGTACTACTTTGGTTCTTAAAATTTGCACCATAAAATTGAGCTCCTAGCCTCTCCAGAATATATTTGTTTTACCGCCATAGTGAAATGTCAGAAGATAGTGATGAGACTAACTTCTCCTGACCAGTGGATTTTTGCTTTTCCCTTTCTCTCAGGGGCTCACATCAACATTTTTCAAAGGAGCTGAGGGAATATACTTATTTCTTTTTACAATGAAGACATTCTTTAATTGAATGAACATGTAAAAATAGTTCTTTAAACTCCAAGATACATTCCTTTTTCTGTTCCAGGGAATAATTATTCTCATATCTGTTGTACTCAATGAATACATAGATACTGAGAAAGTTAAAAATGTCTATGCCCCTTCTAATTGTCTAAGTATCACCCCATGTTTTGGATTTAGGGTTTTTTTATCTGGGTCACAAAGAAAGGACTGCATGCACCCAGGAGAGAAAAAGGATAATGAATCTCATCCAGTATCCAATACTGTACAAAGGAGAAAAAAAATGCACTCAGCAGATTAAAATGAAATATGCAAGAATACCCTGGAAATGATGTGTTCGGTCTTTATGTATGAATTAAAGCCTTCATTTTCTAATAGCTTATTCTAATTTCCCTGTGTGGTTACTACGGTAGACCTTAAGCCCAAGAAATGATTAAGAGAAAAAAAAATTCTCTTTTGCTCTAGGATGTAATCCTTCCATTCGTAGATACCAATAGATCGGTCAAGTGGCAAAGACTAAAGAAGCTATAAAAAGACTAAAGAAGGCTATAAAAAGAGTATGTAGAGGAGTTTCATTTCCCCACAAGCTCGTGACATCATAGCTGTATTTTTAGTGAATTCTTATCATTATTTAATGTCTGGAGCAAATTAACATGTCTCTATCTGAACATATGACTCTTTTGAAAAGAGATAGCAATATGCCCATGTATCTGAAGCACAGACCACAGACCATGACCATGGTAATCATCACAATTTCAGCAAAGGTAGGATTAAAGAAGAACCACCATTATCTTTTTATAACTGAAAATCTATATTCATGTCAATTATAATATGAAAATGCAACCTATATTATACTACTAATAAAAAGAAATACAAAGGGCATATTACTTTAAACCTAAGTTAAAAGTAGTGTGGTAAAATAAATGAATGGAAACTCAGCTACAATTTTCAGGCAGTGACACCAAAACTTTTCTAGTTGCCTCTCACTTCTGTGTTCAACTTTATTATTATCTAAGAAAGAAAGGTGTTATGAAAATATCCAGAAAGATGCTTGTTCAAACAAGCATGTAAGTGGAAAGCACAGTACCATAACATATGGGAACAGTCAAGAAGATGACAAAACCAACTTAAATGCAGCCTGTTAAAAAACATGTTTACAGTGAGTGTCCTGAGGTTATTTACATTAACACTATTCAAAATGTTGTCAATATTACTATTAAAGATATTTTTATTAATTCTATAAGAAAACAACATCTAATTCACCACAAGAGCATCTACAATGGCTTCTTTGGGTTTGAGACATCAGAGAGACTACAAAAAAAGAGAGACAGACTTAATGGTCAACTATATTTGTTCTAAACCTACAAAACAACAGCTTTTGAGCTTCTCTGCCTTCCTTTTACCAAGCTCTATCAAAGCATTTACCTTAAAATCACAGAGTTCTTGCATTGACAGCAAGAAATGTTTATTCGTTATTTCTTTAAGTTGCAGCGGTTTATATCATTTAGGTCATCTGTGCTTTTAGGCAGTAAAGGCAGGGTGAAGAAGATGTGAGGAATTACAGGCACTGTTTTATGCTGTGATGTTCATTAAGCTAAGCCACAACTTAGATTCATAGATTTCAGGGCCAGAAGAGGCCATTTCTATCATCAAGCCTGACCTCTTACTATAGCAAAGGGCAAAAAACGTCAGTCTGTAATTTCAAAATCAAACCCATAACTTTGGTTTGAGATATAGTACATCTTCCAAAAAGACATGCAGTCTTAATTTAGAGATTGGAGGTGATAGAAAATCCATTACTTTCACAGGTAAATTGTTCTAATGCTTCATTACTCTCCGTGCTAAAAATGTTCACTTTACTTCTCAGCGGAATTTGCCTATCTTTAAACTACTACCACTAAGAGCAAAAAAAAACCCAACTTTTTTCTTCTAAATTAAATTTAGTGCTACTAAAAAAATTTCTATTTTACTAGGATATTGTCATCAAGATTGGGCTCAATCTTCTTCTGTAAATGTAAATTGACTAAGTTCTTTTTCTGTTCAACTTAAATCAGTCCAATAATTTTTACTCAACTTTTCTGATATTATCATAGAACAATAACCTAAATAGGATGTTGTTAATTCCATTTGAAAATGTAATGCTGCCTTTTTCTTCATCACATTACCCATATGTCCGTCTCTGTTCGCAAGCAACAGGTCCAGTAGTGAACCTTTCCTCATTGTTAAACTCACCAGCTGTGTCAGGAATTTATCTTGAACACACTCCAGGATCCTTCTAGAAAATGTCCTCTCTGGTGTACTCTATTCTCAGCAATTTGGTACATTGAAGTTCCCCATGAGAAGAAGTGCTAGCCATTTTGAGACTTCTCTCAACTGCTTACAGAATGTATTTTCTTTCTCTTCATCATGGTTGTCTGGTCTTAAAAAGCTTCCACTGTGATATCTACTTTTTTAGCCTTCCCCCATGTGTCGTCCATAAACATTCAACACTAACGTTGCCATCATTAAGTTCTAAAAAACTGAAACTCTCCCTAATATACAGAGCTACCCTATCACCTCTCCTTCTTTGTGTATACCCTCTGAAGACTTTATAGCCATCCACTGCAGCTGTCCAGCTTCTGTGATATGTCACCCAGTTTCCATGATGTCAGGTATGTTATGGTTTTCCTGCTGTATTATGGCTTCTAGCTCTTTGCTGTTTCCCATGCTATGTGCATCGGTGTAGTTGTACTTCAGTTGGGCTATTAGTCCTACCACTTTTCGGGGGGAGTAAGGCCCTAATTCCTTTGGGATCCTTCTCATACACTTCTGTGGTTTCTAACATATCAATAACATTTTGCAGCTCTGCTGCTGCATACATCTCCAAATACATAACAGAGCATTTGTGCTAAACACAGTGATGATAATATAGAGATGTTCTTCATTTTCTGAGATGGGCTGACACAGATCCAAGGCCTTTTCTGCATTTCATACTGCCATGCTGGCAAGGAGTGTGGATTTGCTTGAAATGCTGGGAGAAGACACAGCAAGGACAGGTGACCCAACCTGACCAAAAAGATATTCAGTACAATATGACTTCATGCTCAGTATATAAACCTGGGGAGATAAGGAAGAAGGGGAAGATGTTTGGAGTGATATCATTTGTCCTTTCCAAGTGTGTGGGGCCCTGCTCTCCAGAAGATGGCTGAACAGTTACCTGTCCATGGGAAGCAGTGAATTAATCCCTAGTTTTGCTTTGTTTGTGTGAGTGTCTTTTACTTTCCCCATTAAACTGTCTTCATCTCAACACTTGATTTTTCTACCTTTTACCCTTCTGATTCCATCTCCAGTCCTGCTGATGGGGGAGTGAGCGATTGGCTGTGTGGTATTTGGCTACTGGCTGGGGTTAAAGCACAACACCCTGCTAACTCCTGTGCAGGAGTTAACATTAGGAAATGCATCTAGCTGCATTTCCCCCCTTTGAGACAGGTGTACCCTGTCTATTGCCAGCAGGTCTGTGTCAAGTAAACTGATCTGTGATTGAAACTGCAAAATTCTGATGGTGACACCAGGCTAGGAGCCATGTATTGCTATAATGTTCTTACTGTTTCTTCCATTATTCTCTACAGCTTGAAGGACAGAGGACAACATTGTTTGGGCTCCTGATCCCTTGAACACTCACCCCAAGGCCCTGAAGTCTCTCTTGAAAGTCCATGGAACACTTGTTGCTCCCTACCTTAAAAATGAATAATGGACATGCTATATATTGTGACAAGAGTAGTGTATGGTGGTGTCCATCTGTTCACAATTCATTCTTATTACATAAAATGTGATGATTTTCTGCAATGGTAAGGAAAGGTTGAATTCCAAATTGAGTTAGCTCTTTTTTAGAAGTGGTACAGGTTCAGGGCTCTGTATTCTCATTCTAACGAGATGAGAGAACACCAAATTGCAGTGCTAATACTCAGTTCTGTGTTCAAAATTGAAATCCCAGTCTGATAGGAGAAATGTGGTTCAAAAATAAAAGATCGTAGTTAAAGGACATATCTCAGAGAGAGGATCTGTCAAAATAATAAGATCTGACCTTGCTGAAGTCACTGCTGAACACCAATGTATACAGCCTACACTGTAGGTCATTATGCATATGATATTCCTGAATAGGCTTACCAATAAGATCTTTATGTCCAAGAGGTGCAGTGAAGATGAAATTACCTGGTCTGCTCATCTGTAGTGATGTAGTTGCCCACTACAGTTTTGTGTGTTTCAGTTAATTTAGATAAACTCAAAGAGATCTGAACACCAGGATTCATTTATTTTGTTGTGGAGTCAACACTGTCACAAATTCTCTTTATGGACTACATAGAGGTACTGTGTTAAAAAAAAAAACAAACCACACAGTAAAACCAAAAAAAACCAACACAAAATCAAAAAAACAAAAAACCTTTGTTAAATAAGCTGTTTTGCTGAGTCTTGAGATTGAAAGGTTCAACAGTTTCATGAATATATAATGAGAAAAGTTGATAAAGATGAGGTATTTGCTAGGAGTGGTATAGGTTTCACTAGGGGTGCAATCCTGGAACTGTGGCAGATCACACCAAATGAAATTGTAGTCTTTCTCTTTTTTGCTGTATCAGATCCATTCTGTAAGTGGACCATTTCATATCCATCCTGTAATGACTCCAAGCAGAACGGATCCTAGGTGGATCTAAAATTTGCTATATATATTGATTAATTGTTTTGCCAAAGAAAAAGTGAAGGTTCTTAGAAAAACTGTCTCTCTCTCAGGAAAGTATCTATATTACCTTGAAGGTCAGTGCAGAACGGGAGCACTGAAATCACACAGACTCAACTGTTATCTTAAGGTCTTCACAGTATCTTGCCTCTCACCATTTCCTATATTTATTTTAGGGGATAGGTAGGGTTGTTTCATGTGACTTGAATTCATTCCTTTGGAGACTGATGCTAAATGAGAATGGTTGGGTCCAGCTGAGTATATTCCTAAAACACTATTCTAGACCTGTTGAATCATGTCTGTACAATAAATAAGGTAGGCTTGTACCAAAGAAATTTATTAATTCTACTATAATTTCTTTTGTTTCTGTCACCATGTCCAAAAAGGTAACAGAATGGAATTCAGGAAAATATTGGAGAGGTAGGGCCATGGCAACCTCTCCCCAGAAGGGAAGCCTCAACTGCAGTGTACATGGAGACATGAAGTTACTTCCTTTCCAAACAAAATTTAAACATATACTGATAAAATTAACCAGACATATCTGAAAAAGGGAGGTTTTGAGGTTGGAGGAAGGACAGGAAGGAAAAAACTGCTGCATATCTGTGAGGGTGCTTCCCTGTAACAAGGTGGTTTCCCAGTTAGGTTTTTGGAGTCCAAAGAACAAGAAAGCAGGACAGCCAGTCTCACATACCAGCTGCTTTGAACTCTGGCTAGCACATAAGGTATGAAAATTCTCACTTACACTTTTGTTTCTCATTCCTTTTCTTTCTTAGTGTTGATAGCACTTCACCTATGACCTTACAACACTGTAGGTATGGGTATATATGGTACAGTTTATCTTTATCACTTCAATCTTAGTGCCATTTTGCAGGAAAATGCATTGATAGAAGTCTTTTTCTTCAGTTCTATTATTTTGCTGCCGAAGATAGAAAATTATTATCTAAATTAAAGAACTACTGCATATGTCTCATTCTCACATCTTAAAAAGCAAGAGTGTAGAATATGCATGATGTGGATATTCTTAGTAACCTTGGTAATGATTTGTGTTAAGAGAAACTCTCTTTTCTTCTGGCTGCCTCCAGCTTTCTGACAGGCCTACCTTCTTGCTGTTGAATGTACAATTTTTCTGTCAATGGCTTAGCTTGAATAACATTTATTTAAGAGGACACAATGCTGAGCATGAGTTCCTAGCAAGGTCTAACACCAAGGACTAGATACATCTATACCATAAACCTTAAAGTTTATAGCATATGTAAAATATTTTACCAACAATATTCAACTTTATTTAGAATATTATTATCATTCCCACTATTACTGTCACTACTATTTTAGAGATAGAAGTAAGAGATTAGTGCTTTAGCCAAACCCATGAAGAAATCAGTTTTAGAACAAGTCTCAGAATTAAAGATTCTTGTATCCCAGGTTACTGCTTTTTCCACACCTTGTCCAACTGACTGAAATATTTAAACTGCTTCAGAGATCATTAATTAATGACCCTGGTCTAAAATTTTATACTTATTGACAGTCATTTGTTTTTAGGCTTTTTCACATAATCATGCTGTAATATTGAGGTCCATAGCAATTTTTTTCTAGTAGTTTTATTCTAAAGCTTTTTATATTTTTCTGAGAAGACTGGTCATAATTTGGGGTGTTTTTATAATATATTCCAGTGCCTTAGAAAATCAAACAAGTGATTCTTCCTTTTACATCAAGACACAGGCTCAAATCGCTAAGACTGAAAGCAGAGTTCATTGATACAAAACCATGGAGTCCTTGACCCTGCACACATCTGGCACAATCCTATCACCAAACATTTGAGGGACTCTCTTCAAAGTTAAGAAGAAAATAAAGAGAAAAAAAATCCCAGTTTTGTGAGCTCATCATAGCTGCATCCTCCTAACTGCACAACCTATATCACACAGTGCCTTGAGGGAGATTTTAATAATAGTGTAGTTTGATTGCCATTTCAGGTGATTTACTGCCATGCTGGCAAGGCATTTCCAAGTATTCAGGTAGCTATTCAGCCTGGTGGAAGACAGGAGAAAGCTTCATCACATGGAGAACAGGTACCTAAGCCAACAAGCCATTTCCATAATTGGAAATGGCTGTATCAGTGAGGCTAAATTCTCAGTCAAAGCCAGTGTGAATGTATGGAGGATGGCACAACTTCTAAGAAGTAGAGGGGAGCAGATGGAAATCCTTTTTAAATTTTAGAGCAGGAACTGTGTGATGGTCTATTTTAACCGAGGGATCCTCATGTCCTCTTCCACCTTTACTTGTCCCCCTTAACTAAAAGCAGGGAAATCATTACAGAAAATTTGCTGTTCAAAGACCAGGATAAGCTCAAGTTCTGAAGTCTTCTACGTGGGAGATGAGCAAGTATGGCAAATCAGTCCTAGAATAAACTGACAGATAATCAGATTTCACTAAGGCAGGATGTGAGACAGATCACTGTCATGCTCTTTAAAGGCAAAGCAATGTCTGGAAAAACTGCAGAGGAGCAATGTTTTCTATTGAGACAACACTAAGAAAAATTAAAAATGCAGACAATAGATAAGAAGGATAGCCTTTTGTGAGGAGACACAGTCAGAGATTAGAGATGAAAACACTATTACACTGCTGGTCTAAGACAGCAAAGGGAAGCTATGTGTTTCTTTTAGCTTGTATTGCTATAAAAGCTGTGAACTGATAAAATTCTATATGAGATATTAAATTATTGCCAAGGTCAAAAAAGAGACCTTTTTTTTTACTGTCAAAACCTGAAGGTATCTGTATTTCTTGTTATTAGGGGTTAATAACATAATTTTATTTAAATGGCTTAGATGTTTAGTGAGTGTACCAACTCAACCTGCTTCTCTTTGTAGTGTTTCTCTGCTTCTCACGCTGTACAACTGAGACAGGAAAAAAATCCCATAGAAGGTGAACACTTTGAAATATCAATCATTTTGAACCCTTAATGCTTTCTTCACCCAACTGTCAGGAATATAAAACCATAACTGGATGCAAAATGGCTATTTTACTTTCCTCAAAAATATTGAAATTGTGCACTGTAAACTAAACAACTTCACAGAGTCCTTCTGCTTGTGTGATTCTGAAGGTCTCTATGACTTGTTATGGTGCCTTTTCTGTATGTGATCTGCTCCTACTAAGTGAACAGCTAAAGGAGGCACCCCTGTTCCTTCCAGCTAAGTCTGTCATTAGGATTTTGTGGTGATAAATTTAAGACATCCCAAGCTTTAATCAACATTCCATTTTTAATCCCTTCAACTAAATACCCCAAGCGTTAAACACCATTTCAAACAGTTATGTGCTAGCCACTAAACTGTTCTTGAAAGCTGAATTACAGTATTTGCTTTTGCAAATGCAACCAAATTAAATTTTATGGTGACAATAGCTAACATTTTATCTTTTTTAAAGCCTGTTCACAGCAGTCATTCCTATCAAAAGTTTTGCTTCTAAAAAAGTGAAAATGCTTGCAAAAGATTTCAAAGCACAATCCTAACAACACACTCAACAAAATACTGCTTATGCATTTTCAATTTTTTTTTTATCCAGATGAGGTATTTTTCTCATTCCTCGTCTTATTTTTTTCTTTAAGCTGGAAAATGCAGGCATATGTTTTAAAGTATTTTTTTTCCTAGGAACTATTTTGAGGTTTAAATATAAATTGTTTCCTTTACAGCCATTGTACATTAAAGTAAATTCTACTGCACTTGAAAACGTCAGCTTTATTTTGTACTGGTATTCAGAATCCTCTCTTTTTCACCAATATTGTATAAAGTTCCTCTGGGAAGATAATGTGTATGATTGCAGCTCTGCCTTGTTAAAATCCATGGCTTTTTATGCAGTCATGTTTTCACCCATGAATTATGCATGAAAAAGTATCTCATTACATTTCACTTTCTTTACAGCAGCATCCCCCCTTCTCGACATGCTCAGATTCCCATCAACCGAGCTCTACTCACCCTGCAGCTTGGCTCCATCTTGATGCCTTCATAGCATTTTAGACAAAATGGGTGTGTTTAACTTGTCACCTCAAGCCTGGTATAAATTATTCACCAGAGCTTTGCACAGATTTGTGAGATAACCAGTCTGAACTCAGGAAAACTTCACAGGTTTGACTGTGTATGTTGTATTTGACAGGGACATTAATGGCAATTTCCCCTTATACTAGTTCCAAACAGAGGGATGGGGTTTTTTGTTGGTTTTGTGTTTTGTTTTTTTTAAAGGATCCCAATGCCAGCATTCAGTTTTATTGAAATTTAGTTTCTAAGGCTTGAACTACATACTTTTTTTTTTAGCATATCTCACAAATGCCACTAAAAATGCACTGTTCTGTACGATTCCAAGGTGAAACAAGCAGAAAATGTTCTTTCAAATGTTATGCTTAATGTTAAAGGTGACTGGAAAACCCTTCAAGAGAAAATGCACATTTAAAACACAGAATTTAACAACAGGGGCCCTTCTCCTACATTTTGAACCAAGAAGGTGGTTCTGTATTTTAAGCAACTCATGTTAGGAGAAGAGGATACCTGAACTGTGAAATTTGCAAAACCAGGGCCTTATGTTTTTGGCATGTGAGTCATACCCATGTCAGAAGAAAATAGCTGTGGTCTACTTCCATATGTAGCCGTGAAACCCCCTCAGATTATTTTTATAAGCTTCAGCCAAGATGTGGGGGTAAAGGCTCAAAGCAAAAGCTGCAGATACTCCTCCCATCCTTCTCCCTAGACATTACTTGGTCCCCTGGGAAGGCAGCATGCTGAGGTCATTGTCTAACACTTTGTGAAACAGTGAGGAGTTAAATACAAATAAAGCGGAAAGCAAGGGAGGGCCGAGTCACTGAGATACGAAGACATTTGGAATAAAACTCACAGTTTCATTAGGTCTCAAGTATTTTAGAGCATTCCATAAGACACACTCAAATCAGTAGCATGTTCTGTAACCTTTACAATGGAGGTTCATACTTTAATAGAATACAAAAGAAATGCACATTTTGTCAGCAAGGTTTCAGATGGGCCTGCTGTCAGGGGGACAGCACAGCAGCGCCTGTGCCACATCCTGGTCAGGTGGGGCTGCAATGGAGCTGTTTTAGGAGGGGGTCAGGAGGCAACTGCCTTGCACAGCACTGGTGGGAGCAAACTGCCCGGCAGTCACAGCTCCTGTGCCTACACCACGAGGCTGTCTGGCTCTGAGGGCTGCAACCAGTGCCTCTGGGGAGCAGCCCAGGCATGGTGCATGTCCCAGGCAAAGCAGGACGTGAGTAGGTGGGGAATACTGTGGCTGCCCCTGAGGCAAGAAAGGACCATCTCCCACGGGTGGATCTCCTACCCATTCCCATCCCCATTGCTCCCAGCAGCTTACAGTGTTTCCCAGCTCAGGTAAGGGCATGGGGTGTGTTGGTGCACACTCCCCTTCCAGTGCAGCCCAACAGAGCTGACCACAGTGCCTGTACACTTGCATTGCACCCTGCAGCACTGTACCCCCACCTGGCCACCCACCACTGCCCTCCTAGGAAAAGGTCAGTCTTGAGTTTTTAACGAGGAATCTGACTCTAAGCAAGCAACATTTAGCCTTTAACAACCAAAGCAGAAGCTAAAAGGGTCAAAATTAAAAATATCATCACTCGTGTACTAAACCAAATCAGAACTACTGCAGTATTTCTGGATATATACCCTCAAAGATATTTTTTTCTTCTAATTATTTTAATGATTATTATTTATTTATTCTCCTGTTTATTTGCTTCATTTTGAGACAAATGGAACATTTTTGTGTTTGCAAATAATCTGAATCAACACATAAGGAAGCAGTTTATTAATAACCTTAGTTTTATTTCCAGTTCAGGTCCACTCACTTTCCACTATGGTTTGTATCACTTGTGAGCTGTAATATTATTGACAACTTGCAGAGACATAAGAAACATTTTCTGGGGGGAGAGGAACATGACACCAAACCAAAATACCAGAAACAGACCCATACACATAAGACCTCAACTATTCAAAGACAGAAATAGAAACAAAGGTCATGATATTTCATCTATGAACCTGATGTATTTCAGCTGGCTGAGGCTTATGACAAAGACAAATATGGAGTGTACTAGGCCCTATACCTAAAGAGATCACAGTGACTTCCATTTCTTTCATGGATTTTTTAATTTGATACAGCCTCATATTGTCTTTTAAGAAATACACAGAGACCTTTGACCTTATATTTAATACATTTTGTACCAGCAAGGTTAAAATAATTGGGGATTCATCAGAAACAGGGCAAAATTAACTATTTCCCCCTACCAGTTTCTAAAAAAGGTTGAACTTATCAGGGATTTAGCCACTTTACATGCATCCTCATAACATCCTATATTATATATGAACTGCTTTGAATCTACTACTAGATACAAGGGATGAGGAAATTTTTTGAGTTGACTATTGCAAAAAATTGTTTTAATTACAGATGAATTTTAAATACAAACCCCAAATATTTCAAATATATTTAATAAGTCAGACTGTTCGAAGGTCTTTCAAAAGTAAGAAATATGACTGAATAAAAATTACTTTTAATTATAGGGAAAAATGTCATTTTTAGTTTCATAGTCCTCATTAAATGGTATGTTCACATCATAATGTCTAGAATTTTTTCTATGCAACTTCCAATTCAGCTAATTAGTACCACGACCTACTGGAGAGTTATAATTTAGGAAAAGAAATGAAGAGAGAAGTCAACCTACCTCAAAGAAAAAAAAATTAGTATTCATATGTTACTACAAGACTATAATAATAATAATCATAATTAATAATGTCTTCCCAAGAGAGAGACTCTGTGATGTAAAATTTCTGTGCTGGAAGAATCAAGTTCAGCCCAACAGCTGTACTGGCTTCCTTCCCCTCTCCTTCCAATCATACACATGCTTCTTCTGGGCCAGCAAGCAGAAACCATTCAACCAGGATGTCTGAAGAGCTCAGTTCAATGATCCTTGTGGATCCCACACGACTCAGGATGTTGCATCCCATCCTATCCCATCTCATCCTATCCCATCCTATCCCATCCCATCCTATCTCATCCTATCCTATCCTATCCTATCCTATCCTATCCTATCCTATCCTATCCTATCCTATCCTATCCATGTAGCTGGTAATTTTCCCTAGATCAAACTTGGCTTTTTACAAGCACATCAGACATTGGTTTCAGAATTGTCATTATAGGGAGGAAAACCTAAATACTGCGTAACCATTTGGGGGCTTTGGTTCACACATATTTTGCCACATGGAAAGCCATGACTGATGGCTAGCTGCTAGAATATGATCTAATTTTTATTCCCCAGACCAGTAACTATCACCCACTGCAAGTGAGATAACAAGAAAAAGTACAAGGTACAGTGGGTAGCTTATTGAACAGTCAAGTCTCTGGAGAGAGAGGAGAGAGAAAGGCATTTTGAGTTTCTACTAGAAATCTTCATTGTTTCTCACAAAGTACTCATGGGAAAAAAATAGCTTTCAGCAGTCACAACTGTGTTACACTTGTTTTGTACAATGTTTTGTATTGTGAAATATAAATTCCATTTGAGGTACTTTGAAAATTTCCTGGTACAGACTCATTTTATTCAATTATCTTAATACGTTTAAAATGCTGAAATGAGAACTTACACATGTTGCTTGTGGTTTAAACAAGACTATAGGAGTTCAGAAAAATGTGGTTGATTTCTATGTACACTTCTACTCAAAAATAGCTAAACTTTTCACAACTAATGATTGCAAAAAACAGCTGAAGTATACACACAGCACACACATTTAAAGACACACACACAACCTATATAGTTGAAATCCTATTTTATGGTATAAATATGCTTTTCCTATCCCTACATGGCACCAATAACTTTCTATGTCGGCTTATGATATTAATTTTATTATTAATAGCTTGTTTGTATATTCCAGACAAGTA
Organism: Agelaius phoeniceus; assembly: GCF_051311805.1. Classification (NCBI taxonomy): domain Eukaryota; kingdom Metazoa; phylum Chordata; class Aves; order Passeriformes; family Icteridae; genus Agelaius; species Agelaius phoeniceus. The sequence continues at coordinate 124,185,929 of NC_135265.1, forward strand.
GCAGTCTGATTTCTATCTGTGATTAAGGCTAGAAACTTACTCAAGTTTTGGAAGTTTTTCTTAATTTTATATTTCTTGCCGTTGTGCAAAAAAACCCCAAAACTAAACAGTCAACAAAGTGTCAATGACATTGAGCATTAGATGGCAATTCAGGTAGCAAGAAAAATAATGCTTTTTTGAAGCAGATTATGACTCAGAATGTAAAACTGTGGAAAATAAGTATAAAATAGAAAAAAAATTCAAAGGCAGTTTAGCATACTTTAATTTCACAATAATATATAAATATATAAATATATAAACATATTTCCTTCTTTTCCACTAGGTCTTTGGGTCAATAACTTATGTAACTACCACGCTCTGGATTTCCAAAGATCGACATCAACTCACACCCTATTAACAGTACAGACCCCTAAATTATCAGTTTAGGCTAATGTGGCTACTGTCATAGAGAAAACTTACTTATAAAAGCAAAACTATTGCTGGGGATGACCAAGGACCTCATTAAATAGTTTTGGAGAGAGGTATGACTTTATCAAGTGCCACACACAGACACCCTAAGACTAAAAGTAATTTTTAAAACAAGACTAATGAGATCAAAGAGAAAATTTCCTTGGATTCTAAAATTCAAAATGTTGGAAGAGAGCACTGGCTCAAGAGCGTGAAGAACATAAGTGAAAGCAAAATAATTCAGATTTAAATGTGTTTTTGTATTGTAAATTAATAAGAATTTAAGTCATTCACCACAAACAATATTTTTATTCTACTAAGATACTCAGTTTTCCTGTACATTCACACTTGTATCAATACATTTAACAATGTAGATGTTAATATAAAATGAAGTTAAGTTCATTGAATGCAAAACCTTGGTAATCATGTTAAAGTGGTCACCTCTGAACAAGTGGTAAAGTTATAGACTCATCTAGACTTATGAATTAGTAATAATTTTAAAATTTTCTCTTTATAAGAAATGGATGTGGTAGATCTGACAGATCTGTTTCCTTTAAAACCATCTCAGGAAGCAAGTGAGATCTACCAAAAGCAGATGGAGGAAGCTGTCCAAACTGCAACTATAATTTTATTTCCCTTATTTGAATATAAAGGTTTCTTCTCATTATCCTGAGTAGCAATATTTTTTGTAATTCTTTACCACTGTTGCATGTTAAGAGACTTCTTCAGTTTTGATAGTTTCTGGAGACATTTTTTTCCACAAAAACCTTGCTTGTTGCATTTATAGGTGTCTCCTCATGACCCAGAAATTGAAGAAAGCTCAGTTCTGTCTTTTCTTTGTACTCATGAACAACGTACATCCAGATTTGTTCCAGTAACTACTTTATTTTTTGTTTCTTAATGTATTTGCTGCTAGATCATCCTTTACAGTTTGTCTCTACATATTTTAACATCTTCCTTTATGCTTCTCTTTTGTAGATCCATGACTTTTTCTTTTTTGTTGTTGTTTTTTTTTTCCTTTTTTCTTTTCTTTCTGCTGCTGTTTTGAGTTCTTCTTTCAAGTCAACATTTTTCAATGAGCAACAGGCTTAAAAATGTTTTTTTGCTTTGTTTCAGTCTCTTCCAGCTTCTTCAATTTTTAAAATTTCTTCTCCGTAACATCCCTATTTTTCTCCTTCTTTCATGTATGCAGTGCTCCTGATACATTTTCACAGAATTACCTTTCTCTTCCTGATCTGTTTTTGAGCAAAATTGTTTTGAGATATTGAAAAATGTCTTTCAATTCAAATAGATGACATGATCAACATCCTCTGACTTTAAAACATCATTTCCTGCAGCCATGATCTGCTCACATGGGATTTTTTAAATTCTGGCTATCCAACACCATTGTACATTGCAGATGAAACTTTTCACCTAGATTGAGTTTGAACTTTGTTTTCTGGAATAGCAGTGTGTTCAGAATATATTTCAAACCTAATTTAGAATAACTTTTTAAATATTACATTACCAACTATACTATAACTTGAGCATATCATAATTAATTTATCTGCAAGGGTATCAGGTTAATCTCAGTTCCTAAGACCCGGTACTCATGAAAATGTGGTGGGTTCACATATGATAAGCACCTGCTTTAGTCAGAGTTTGCCAGTCCCCAGTGCTTGACTGATTCTATAACAATGCAAAAATCCCTTTTGATTTTGCTAAAGTCAGACATTGACTCATTGGGAAGCCTTGCCAGGATGCAATCAGAGGCAGTTTAGTTATCATGTCATGCCCGATGTAATGAAATTTAGAGCAACTAGTACAGAGTGACTCCTCCTGAGGGGAGCAGAGGGCTCTATATATCAACCAGACCCATCCCACAGGGAAGTCTGCTGCCTCCCTAGGGCCTGGGTACAGGATGCTACAGAGAGACTCCCTGGGCTGATTCAGCCTTCTGATTATTACCCACTGCTGATACTCCAGGCTGTCAGTGATGAGACTGAAAGGAGGAGTGTCAGGGTAGTTAAAAGGTACTTTAGGGCACTGGGTCAAGTGTTTGATAGGGCAGGAGCACAGATAATGTTCTTCTCAGTCCTCTTAGTGATGGAGAAAAATGATGAAAGGCATAGGTGAGCCCACATTATCAACAAGTGGCTCAAAGGTTTGTGTCATCAGCAGAATTTTGGGTTCTTTGATCATGGGGCAACTTCTATGGCACCTGGCCTGCTGGAACTGAATGAGCTGCATCTCTCTATTAAGGATAGAAGAATTTTAGCTCACAAACTGGCAGAACTCATTAAGATGGCTTTAAACTAGGTTTGAAGGGGGTGCAGCTGGGCTGTCTGGATGCAGGTCCAAGGGTGTTAACTCTGCATTAGGGGTAAAATTAGCAGCTCAGCTGAGGTGCACATATACGGATTCTTACACCAATGCATGCAGCATTGGTAACAAACAAGAAGAACTGGAAGCCATGGTGCAACAGCAAAGCTATGATGTAATTACCATCACAGAAATGTGGTGGGATGACTCACATAGCTGGAGCACTGCACTGGACGGCTACAAGCTCTTCAGAAGAGACAGGAAAGGAAGAAGAGATGGAGGGGTGGTCCTTTGTATTAGGGAGACTTTTGATGCCATGGGTATTCAAACTGATGACAATGAAGCTGAATGCCTGTGGGAATTAAGGGGAAGGCAAACAAGGCTGACATCCTACTGGGAGTCTGTTATCACCCACCCAGCCAGGAAGAAGAGGTGGACAACTTATTCTATAAGCAGTGGAAAAATGTTTCAGGATCACCAGCCCTTGTTTTTGTACCTTGTCTCAACTTTAACCTACCAGCCATTTGCTGGGAGCTTAATACAGCAGAAAAGAGTCAATCCAGGAAGTTCTTAGAGTGTATGGAGGACAACTTTTTGTCACAGCTGGTGAATGAGCCCACCAGGGGAGGGACTATGTTAGACCTGCTGTTTGCAAATAGAGATGGGCTGCTGGGAGATGTGGTGGTTGGAGGCCACTTGGGGCATTGTGATCATGAAATTATAGAGTTCTTGATATTTGGTGAACTCAGGAGGAACATCAATAAGATTTTGTATTGAGCTGCCAGAGCGCAGACTTTGGCCTATTTCAGAGACTTATTCAGAGAGTTCCTAGGGAAGTAGTCCTTAAAAACAAAGGTGTTCAGGAAAGGTGGGTGTGCTTCAAAACGGAGATCTTGAGGGCACAGGAACAGACTGTCCCTGTGTGCTGAAAGATGAGTCAGCAAGGCAAATGTCCAGCCTGGATGGGCAGCGAGGTTTCAAAGGAATTTAAGAATAATAAGAGGAAGTATCATCTTTGGAAGGAGGATCAGGTCTCTCAGAAAGTATTTAAGGAAGTTGATAGGGCATGTAGGAAAAAAATTAGGGAGGCCAAAGCTCAGTTCAAACTTTCAAACAAAAAATTTGGCAACTTTAATAAAGGACAATAAAAAATGCTTTTACAAATATATAAGCAGCAAAAGGAAGGGTGAGACCAACCTTTTTTCTCTACTGGATGCGGGAGGGAACTTGGTAACTGCAGGTGAGGAGAAGGCTTAAGTGCTTAACACCTTCTTTGCCTCAGTCTTTAGTGGGCAGATGGCTTGTCCCCAGGACAACTGTTCTCCTGGACTGGTAGATGGTGTTAGGGAGCAGAATGGTCCCCCTGCTATCAAGGAAGAGGCAGTCAGAGAACTGCTGAACTTCTTGGATGTTCATAAATCTATGGGACGAGATGCGATCCATCCCACGGCGGTGAGGGAGCTGGCAGATGAGGCTGCGAGGCCACTGTCCATCATTTACCAGCAGTCCTGGCTCACTGGTGAGGTTCCACATGACTGGAAGGTGGCCAATATGACACCCATTCACAAAAAGGGTGGGAAGAAGGATCATGGTAATTATAAACCGGTCAGCCTGACCTCAGTACCTGGTAGAGTAATGGAACAGTTTATATTTAACAGTATATATATATATATATATATATATACATATACCACACACACACACTATAGCCATATAGCCATCCTGTAATTGCTGTAGTGCTGTGTGTCATCACACAGTACTTACAGGTTGGCCAGGGTATCAGACCCAGCCAGCATGGGGGTAGGTTGTGTTTGACCAACCTGGTCTCCTTTTATGATCAGCTGATGTGCCTGGTGGATGCAGGAAAGGCTCTGGATGTTGTCTATTTGGACTTCAGCAAGGCCTTTGACACTGTCTCCCACAGCACACTCCTGGAAAAGCTGGCAGCCCACAGGCTGGACAGGAGCACTCTTTGTTGGGTTAGGAACTGTCTGGATGGCCGGGCCCAGAGAGTGGTGGGGAATGGTGCCACATCCAGCTGGAGGCCAGTCACCAGTGGTGTCCCTCAGGGGTCTGTGCTGGGGCCAGTTCTGTTCAATATTTTTATTGATAACATGGATGATGGTATTGAGTCTTTCATAAGTAAATTTGCAGACAACACTAAGCTAGGGTCATGTGTCGATCTGTTGGAGGGTAGGAGGGCTCTGCAGAGCGACCTGGAATGGTTGGACGGATGGGCAGAGTCCAGTAAGATGAAGTTTAATAAGTCCAAGTGATGAGTCCTGCATTTTGGCCACAATAAACCCCTGCAGTGTTATAGGCTGGGGACAGTGTAGCTGGACAGGGCCAGGCAGAAAGGGACCTGGGGATGCTGGTCAAGCGCTGGCTGAACATGAGCCAGCAGCGTGCCCAGGTGGCCAAGAAGGCCAAGGGCATCCTGGCCTGCATCAGGAACAGTGTGGCCAGCAGGAGCAGGGAGGTCATTCCTCCCCTGTACTTGGCACTGGTGAGGCCACACCTTGAGTGCTGTGTCCAGTTCTGGGTGTCCCAGTTTGGGAAGGACATTGAGATGCTTGAGCGCATCCAGAGGAGGCAATGAGGCTGGTGAGGGGCTTGGAACACAAACCCTGTGAGGAACGACTGGGGGAGCTGGGAGTGTTCAGCCTGGAGGAAAGGAGACTCCGGGGTCACCTTACCACTCTCTAAAACTGCCTGAAAGGTGATTGTAGCCAGATGGGGGTTGGTCTCTTTCTCCAGGCAGCAACTGACAGAACCAGAGGACACAGTCATAAGCTGCAGCAGGGAAATATAATTTAGATATTAGGAAAAAGTTTTTTATGGATTGAGTGATAAAGTACTGGAATGGTCTGCCTGGGGAGGTGGTGAAGTCACCATCCCTGGATGTGTTTAGAAAAAGATTGGATATGGCACTCAGTGCCATGGTATTGTTGAGGTGTAAGGGAATGGGTTGGACTTGATGATCTTGAAGGTCTCTCCCAACCTAGTGATTCTGTGATTCTATAAACAAATAGGACAATGTCTCATGCAACTTTTATCCTGACGTGCAGGATCTTCAAGGAAAATAGGTAAGTCATTAAATTTTTACAAGTTTTTTCTGGATTATTTTTTCTTTACTGGGTAGCCCCCATGATATAACTTCATAACTGGTTTCATTTTTGCCATGAGAAAAATTCTTGGAGCTGTAACATGTTTCATGGGGTCAGATGAGGGGGCATTTTATACGATAATTCAGGTAGCAGAATAACAGATTTAACATAAATTGGAAAATCTAACTGCCTCCTGGTGGCTGAAGGACAAGGATGCTTATTTTAATAGCACTTAAGCGTGTGTGTGTGTGTGTGTGTGTGTGTGTGTGTGTGTGTGTGTATGTGTGTGTAGCATGTACAGCTTATTTATCTGTCCATCTTGTTTTGTAGTGTCTGCCCTCTTCTGCAGTTCTTTTACTCCTATTTCTGGAAGGCCTACAAAGATATCTATGTACACATGTAAGTTTGTGTATTGAGATCAGAATATGAGAAGCCATCCATTTCAGATCTCAAAGCTATCCATTTTCTCACCTATCACTGCTCAGATAACCACTTACTGTTCTGGTGTCAAAATTACTCTGGTTTCCTGAAAAAAAAAAAGAGAGAGAATTTACTTCCCAAATGACACTTGTGGAAGAATCCATTTTTCTGATGGATTATGTTAAGGTGAAAGCACTAACTGAATGTACTCTGACATTTAAAATTTTAGCCATAATTGGGTCACAGAATCAACAAGAACATAGTGTATAGAAAGAAAATATGTTGCAAACCTCACATAAGACAAATGAACATAAAAGTATCATTCTCTAAGGGATCTTTTTAATTGAATACATTTAAAATTTTCAGAGGCAGTTAAAGCTGACACCTGCTGTTATATAGACTGACATGGTTAGAAGCTATCTAGCTCTTTCCAGTAAGCTGAAGAAGCAAAACATCTAATTAAAACCAAAGCTGTAAAGGCGTTTAGTCAAATTGTTTAAAGTGTTCTTTTTATAAGATATAAAATTGGCTGGGGTTTGTTGGCACAGAGAGTTTATCAAAGCGAATGAGTAAAATTTTAGAAGGCCAAGAAATCTTGAATGTTTGAAGAGACAAAAATTCTGTGGAGCTTCACTTTTTGAAAAGCCTAAACATAGATTGACACAGCATTTAGATTAATCTCAAAAGAGAAATAGTTGTACCTTATTCACTAGTACAAGATTTAGGTCTAATACATAGTAATGGCCTGGAGGCTGAAAGTGTGCCAATTGATAATAAACCCTGTGAATTTATAATACCTTTCTGAAAAATATTAATTTGTGACATTGTTATTTCACATAATATTTGTGGACTTTGTAAAATTAAAAAAGCCTCTGCTCACCATATCTGAATCTAACACCAATGCTGGTATTCTTTGATCCCTTTATGCTGAAAAAAGGATGGTGCTTCTTGATTTGCCTGACGTAGTTGCTCAATCTATTATTAGTAGTATTTTCATGGCATCTTCAGTCCAAATTGCATTATACTGTAAGAGAAGTGCGAGAAAAGTGGCAGTTTCCTCCTCCAAGGAGTTATCATTTAAGGGTCCTATTCAGCACTTCTTACTGTAGCATATCACACACTGATTTCAGAGGGGGCTTTGCCAAAGGAGGGAGTGAATAAGGAGTGCTGAATAGGACTCTACAAAGACACAGCAGGTACAGCTGGTGCAATTCCACACAGACAAAGCATTGTACAATACAATGTAGACAGTTAAAGCAGTGCATTATGTATTATTATGAAAACCATCCATTTTACATATAATTTATAGTATGAAAGTAGTTATCCTCCCTCCAAGTTTTACTCCATTTTTTGAGAGTTTTATCAAACTATTATTGCATGATAAAGACCACTTACTATGGAAATACTATGATAAAACTTCAAATTCAGTTGAAAAAACAAACAAGCACCAAATCAACTTTTCCATCTAAAAAAGTAAGATTTTTTTGATGTTGACAGAGAATTCTCTTTAGCATGAGAGCAAGGATTTTTAAAGAAATCCTTATTATTTCTCATTAAAGTCCAAAATCTATTCATTCATTTCAAGGTGCCATATATGCATTAATGAAGGAAGCCTTACAGCATTACTGCAAGGATGCAGTTGTTCTCTTTGCAAAGCAAGGGAAATGGAGATGGAAAGGTAACACTACTTAAAGAGCTATATTTTTACTGATTATAGCGTTTTAACAGCCCACACAATTGCTTGGAGGGACTGAACTGTATTATCATTAGGGTTGAAACAGTAGATTTAGGCCTTCAGCTGAATTACAGTGGCCTGAGAAGTTACCATATTGGCAGAACAGAGTGTGCCCCTACCCACAGCAAACACAAGATAAGGCAGTGTAAGCTGGCCTTGTTTGCATTCATGCTGGCAATGCTCTGTGTTCTCAGTCACAGCAGCAGCATTACATCATTGCATTCCCAAATAAGAACACTTGGGTTCATGTCCTGTGAGGTATACAGAGAAAGAATTTTGTTTATTTGAACTTACTGGACAGTACAGACTGGAAGGCCACAGCAACAATAACCAGCATGAAGTATACTGCAAGATCTATTAATTGTATTGACTTTGCAGCAAATGGAGGGATAAGAAGGATCCTTTTTATACACATTTATGGGGATATTTTTAATGAGCTCCATGTTCCTCACTTGACTAATACATAAACAATACTAGTGAGAAAATAATTTGGGTGTTCTGATTTTAAGCATTACTCCCATAAGCATCATCTCACTCTGTATGTTCATGAGACAATTTCTGTTTAAGAATTGGGTATTCTGGGTTGGATAAAACAATGCCAGAAGTGATAAGCATAACTGAATATAACTGAAGAATACAAATTTCTTCTTTATACCTCCTTCAGATTTCTAAAAATTATGCGTCAAATAATGTTATTGCATTAAAAGATGATCCAAGTGCCATGTGAAGAAGCAGATTACAGTACTGGCTTGCATCACCAGGGGTGGACCTTCTGCAGACCAGTACCAGAGATGAGAGGGCCAGAGACAGGGATTCCAACTCCTTTGAAATAAGGATGTGCCCTGAATGATTTAGTTGCAATTCTATATAGAGTTTTAATTTCATTAGTCATTAAGTCTGAGTGCAACTTCTTAGCCTCAAAACGGCATTGTTCAAACAACATAATTTTTAGAATGTAGCACAGTAAACAGCTTTCACCATATTTGCAGTATAAACAGTGTGTGAAACCAAAGAAAATGAGACAAATATGGTTATTTTGTGATTTTTCTTTTTTGATCACATGTTTCTCCTTCTACCCACGTATGAGTCATATATTTTGCATAACCACAAAATAATTTTCACTGTTTTCAGTGATGGCTCTTTATGGAGTTCTGGAATGAAATCTCATTTGAAACATACATTTATTCCTTGTGGTTTATTTGCTCAATCTATATGTAGAAAAAAATTCTAAAATTCATGGAATAGTCTACTTTCTGATAAAGAGCTCAAACCCTACCTTCTCTAGCTTAATAATTTTTTGGTGGACTTTAATAGCAAACGTTAGGAAAAAAAAAAGGCTGTGTTGAAATTAAAAAAAACAAAAAGAAAAAAAAAAAAAAGAGTGCTAGCCAAGCATTGCATCTGCTTAATTTTGAATGCCTTATTTTTCTACTGTTTGAGAGGAGCATGACACAGGACACCATAAAGCCACACATGAGCATTAGAGGCTCTCATGTTAAGGGAGTGTTAGTAGGGAGATAAAGCTACTTGCTTCCCTCTTTTTGTCACTGTAAGAGCACAAACATAATGAACCAGACCAGCATGCATCATTGTGCCAGAAGTCCTTCAAATGATGCCAGGAAATTGAGAGTTAGTGACAGGGCATGGATTCCTGTCACCTTGAACTGACCGTGAAATTACACACAATGTGTGTGATTTATGGCCCAGACCATATTTCTGAGGCTCAAGAAGTAAAAGTACATTAGCTCACACATGTATGTGTTCATTCTTAGCATCCTGCCAGTTCAACCTCTCTTACTATATAGGCTATAGGCTTTTTTTACCTCACCTGTGTGTCAGGGAGGAGTGTACGGATAAACAAGCATTGAACTTCAGCTGATGTTCAGTAATGTGATCATGTATTTGAACCTCTAAGTGGGCAGCATAACCTGGGTATGAACTAAAATCCCAGTGTGGAAAAACTGCACAAAGGAATTCCAGCCCTTCCAAACAGTAAATGGTGGGCCCAGTTTAAATGACTATGCAAAATGCACATAGCCCAAGAGCAGACTTTCAGGGTTCTGCTTAGTAGAGTACCATGGGGTAAAGCTGTGGAGAGAAGGGGGACCCAAGAAACCTTATTAATATTCAGGGCTTTCCTCTTCCAGGCTTAGAAAGCTGAAAAAGAGACAGTGAGGAAGTGAGGGAGGTGATTCTGCCCCTTTATTCTGCTGTTGTAAGATCCACCTGGACCACTGCATCCAGCTCTGGGTGCCCCCAGCATAAAAGGGACATGGACCTGTTGGAGCAATTCCAAAGTGTGTCCATGAAGATGCTCAGAGTGCTTGGAGTACCTCTATGAAGACAGGCTGAGGGAGCTGGCAATTGTTCGGCATGGGGAAGAGAAGGCTCCAGGGAGACTTTATAGCAGACTTCCAGTACCTAATGGGAACCTACAAGAAAGATGGAGAAGGACTTTTGGCAAGGGTATCTAGTATAAAGAAAAAGGGGTCACAGGTTATGATTTTAAACTGTAATATATTAGGAAGATGTGTTTCCTGGGAGAGTGATGAGGCACCAGAGCAAGTTGTCCAGAGAAGCTGTGGATGCCCAACCCCTGGGAGTGTTCAAGGCCAGGCTGGATGGGTCTTTGAGAAACCTGACCTAATGGAAGTTGTGCCTGGCAATGACAGGGGGGCTGGAACTCAATGATATTTAAGGTCCCTTCTGATCCAAACCATCATATGATTCTATGACTCCATAGTCTACAAATTAATCATTGAAGAACATGTTTTTTGCATAAAAAATGTTCAAAATCCGACCTGCCATAATGTCTATAGGACCTTGATTCAGCTTGGAGAAAAGCAATATCTAATTTTAAATGGCTTTCTTGGTTAGAAACTATTTTTCCAATCACTACTTGTCAAACAACAAGTTAAAAATGAAAAAATATGCTTCAGAGACTATCTTCAATCTAAGGTAGTGATGGTGAACAGAAAGACATTAAAGACATGAAAATTATCGAGCAGAGAACATAAATGATAGAGTAGGTATTTCAGACCACTATGAATACCCCATTATTTAGCAAATTAAAAACTGCAAAAACTTAGGGAAAGATGCATGTAATCTCAAACCAGTCAAGTCTGCATTCAGTTTTTAAAGCTGTTCACACAGTACTCTAGCTTTTACTCCACAAGACAAAAGAAGGTGATACACACCTGTGTGTAGCTTTGAAAATGCTTCCAAGATAGCTACTTCCAGGAGACACAGGTTCTCTATGGCACATTACTGCAGCAGGGACTTGAACTGGAGCCTTTGCAACTCTTGCTGGATGTGCTCCCCAGAAAACAGCAAAGCAGCCTCAGCAGGAGGGCACTTTCTGCTTGTATAGCTCAGGGCTCCAGCAAGGGAACGGCAGAGCTGCACAGAACATACTGCACACAGGAAAAGCACCTGCACCTTGCCTTTGTCGTGTTTCAAAAATAAATCAGATTTCCTAATTTAATAGCAATATTTGAGTTAGATTAGTGAAGCAATAACTATTTTTTACTTCATTAATTAAATGCTGACCATAGTTAAGAAGTTCTTCTTTCTGGCTAATTCCTAAGAGATTTTAGGAGAAAGGGAGTATCAAAAGAATGTCTGTGGTCTGGGATGAGGCAAAGATCATCACTTGTTATATATTGATCAAAATAAATGTCAGCAAGTGCTACAACATAGGAGAAAAGACAACTGATGATCTGGTATACAGTATTTGTGTATTTTTTCATCTTAAATACTTAAAATAGATAAAAAAATATGAAATGTAATCATTATAACTTCTAAGCCAAAGCTTAAGCCAAAAATCTGCCCAGACCATTAAATATTAAAATTGGCAATTTCTTTAATGCCTTCAATAGCATACAGTTTGAAGCACAAAGGTATATTTTGTGAGGGTTTCTTTGGTGATGTTTTGGGGAGTGTTTTTGACATAAATTACTTTATTTGGGTTCCTTCACACACTTTTCTGGGGACATAACTCTTCGTCCTATTGTTGGTATTTTTTCTAGCTATAGTCAGAGAGACAGTACTGAGAATCTTGGTCTCCTAAAACATTTTTAGAAAGAGAACATTTAGAAACTTATTTAGAAAGAGTTTATGTACACTATTAATACAGTAGAGAGCAGAGAGGAAGATTTATAGGCTTTATAAAACCTCCACACTGTCCCCATATGAAAAGATGATATATAAAAACATTCTGAAATTATTTTAAATAGTCTTTGTGACTTTGAGGTTGACTAATTAGTGCAAATTTAATATAAGTCCACATGTGATTTGTTTTCTTTTACTGAAACCTAAAATTTTAGTATTTCCTTATGTTTTCCCCACTTTTGAAGGAAATGTCATACTCTTGTGCAACTCAATTTATCCCTATTAGCCTTAGGATCACACTTCACACAGAGTCTTATTCATCTCCACCACCACCACTCCAGTGCTCCATGCTATCCTCTCATGACAAGGCAATTATTTTCTTCTTTTCCTTCCATCTCATTCTCCAGCCCACATCCAGCTTCTTCTACAGATTCTTGACATCCTTCCCAGCTACACTCTGTATTGGAGTTTCTTGTCATTCCACTACCTACTGCCATATCTAAAGTTCCATGACAACTTTAATGTGTGCACATTTCCCCTGGAAAAGATCTCTCTTTGCTCATACTACCTTGTGCCAGAACACCTACACAACAACCTGTCTTCAGCAGTTACCACTATTGGCCTGGGAACCATGCCATTCAGGCTGCCCATGCCACAGCCTCTTAAAGTCTGTTTGGAGGATACAAAGAGAATCAGAAAAGCAGACACTTAGCTGTTCTACCCTCAGCTGCAAAGATACTTGGAACTATTATGGTCAATAGATAAGTGCCCTCTACCACCCCGATTTTTTATCTTTTATTTCTGGGTTTACAGCTTTTCATTAAATTAATTAATTGATATATTGAATGTCCCTTAAAATTAATGAGGTATGGTATTCCAAAATTAAAACCATTTTGCACAGGTACAGACAAATGCAGAAATGCCTCTGAGATCAGCACATGACCTCAGAGGCTCAAATAATTAAACTTTCAATGATTGAAATATGCTCCAGCAGCAATTAGCCACACTGGATGCATTTGCTTGGCTACTGACACATGCCTTGGATGACTGAGGGCACTCAGCCCCCTCGCCTCATACCTTAAAATACAGTTTAAATAGGCACCAGTAAGGCATGTCCTAGCTCATTGCTCTCTATGTCCTCACGGCTATGAGAAATATTTCCTCCCTTGCCAAGAGAATATAAGGGATGTTACCAAAGGGATGTTACATGGATTCATACTCTGATATTTCTTGGAAATTTTTCATGCAAAGACTGAGTTCATTCTAGTTTTGAGGTTACTCAAAGGAATAAGGTCTTGGTCCTTATGTGCAAATATATGTTGTGTGTGATTCAGGGTTTCTTTGCTTGGATGTGTAGAAATGGTGCAACAGCGAATTAGAGAATTAGAGCTGTTCCTAAAGTGTTTTGAGGGGAAAACAATCAATAAAAAACTAGAAAATTGTTGAAAATAATCTTCCCTTTTTTTTTTAATTAACAGAAAATATTTTTGAGGGACAGATGAGGTGAAACAGGTCTGGAAGGGAAGAAGAACACTAAAAAGCTATATAGCTATGTTTGGGATATATAAGATGGTATACAGAAACATACAGGGTAAAAAGCCCTACAGCCAAGTTCAGCAGTCTACAGTTTTCATGGGCAAGATGAAAGTAAGCTGCCAAACAGGCCACATGGCTGGCCTGGGAACCCTCTGGAGTTCTGAAAGTTCAAATCCATCCATAAAAGTGAAAAAAAAGTCACAAAGTCAGGGGATGCAGTCAGGTGTGAGCTGATGCCAGTGACTGGAAAGGACCCATCAGCACAAGCGCAGTGTTGAGGATCTGTTCCCATATGAGCCACAGCATGTAATACATAGTTATAAGGCTCTCAGCCACGAGCTCCACTGTCTTTCTGCCTAAGTCCTCTGCTCAAATACAAAAACAGAACCTGTTGCCCTCTCCTTAGCAGAGAGACTTGGTTTCCTCTGACATTGCAGCTGTGACAAGCTCTTCAAAGAGGGCCTCATGCAGACTCTCATATTCAGTGCAGGGTCATGAGGCTTTTCCCTGTGTTTTGAGAAAAAGAGGAGACAGCACTGAAGTACTGGTCATTTAAGGGAGTGAGTTTTGAAATGAACTGAAGATGAGTTAGAAATCCCACTTTACACACTGTAAGCTCCAACTCTTGTATTCGAGTTAAAATCTAGTATATTACCTGTGAAGATTTGTCCATAACACAAAGACAGAGCCCCAGGCCTGGTCTACACCAAAAAGAGGTTGTTATTTGAATTGCACTAGAAAATTCTTTGAATTGAGAGATACTTTATATAATCAAAAGATTCCTTTTTAACAGTTACTTCTATACCAGTTTCCAAAAAGAATAGGAGGTAATATTGCAAGGAAAACATCATAGCTGAATCAGTTAGGGAAATTATACTTTTTTCACACCCTGTCAGAGTGGTATCAGTAGCACTTTTAAGTTTAGATTCGCACCAAAAGAGGTGAAGCGCTGTGTCAGAGTTTGAGAATTGTCAGTGCTGGCACCCCACCCCTGAAAAGCCTCTGGTTTGTTTCTCTTAATAAAGGACTGGAAACTAAAAAGTCTGCTGCAGAGGTCTAAAACCAGCTTTCACCTAAACCGGGGTGTCTCTCTTCTTGGTGAACGTAATTTTGGAAAAACATTTTTTTAAGTGCTAAGAACTAGTTAATCTTGATGATGTGACAGACTTCAATTTGAAAAACTATTTGACAAAGCAGGAGACCTTCCTTGCTTAGGTTCAGATTAAAGCTAAAATGCACCTGATGTGTTGTAGTAATAAAAAATTATATAAGTCTTCATGTAAATTTTAAGCTTACTAATTTGTTACTTATTGATAATATTCAGCTTGAAATACATGCTCAAAAACATCTGGGAAAGAGAAATTCAGTATTATTGCTTGCCATTTGCAAATGAATGCTTAGTCTTTAAGAATGTCATTGAATTTCAATATGTATGAGATATTCTGCTGTTTTTATTGGAAAAGCTTACAAAGAATGGCTTACAATGGAAGGCAAAATGTTTGATCTTTCATATGAAAGCTCACTTACTGCTACAACTGTGGTCTTATAAAACATGACTGAAAACAGACCTGGTTTAATATAATCACGTTTATTAATACTTATTACTTATGTAGTATTTTGTATGCGAGGATTTGGCATATTTTATAAATATCAGTTAAACTTCACAACCAGGCTGCAATGCATGCAATACTGTGTCACTAAGCCCATTCTCTACAGGGATAAACTGTGATCCCCAGCCTACATCTATTCTGTGGGCTCAATTACTGAGACATGATTGTCCATACAATTAAACTGCTAACACAGTTCTTGGAATCGTTTTTGGGCTCAGCTAACTGTCTGTCTTCCACTTAATGCCAGGGTAAGACACCTTTTCAAATAGGTCATTTGGACACAGCCACCTTTTTCTGAGGACAAGAGGGCTTGGCTGTATGGATTTAAGCTCTACATTCTGTTGTCTGAGAATGGTCTCTGGCCAAGTCCATCTACTAGCATAGATGAAAGCATAAGGTCTCTAAGCACACAGCACAATACTGTTCATGGACTCCTGATCTAATCTGGGTTCTGCAAACAGCACACCTCTAGTCCTGATGGAGCAAGGAGCTTAGGATCACCACCTCCTCAGAACTGTGTTGTCACATCGCTACACTGAGCTTTACGTGGTAAGGCAGGTAGAAAGCACCCATTTTTGCAAAAAGAACAGGATGGGAGGGAAAGGTGTAGAAATATATAAATGGAGTGAATCATTCACCAAGTAGAAGAGTTATTTTGTATGTCCATGCACAGAGGTGGGAAACCTTGTGGAGATACTTGTGGAGACACTTGTGGAGAAACTGAGGAGTTGTAGACCCCAGGGCTCAGTGTACTTTGAATGTGTGGCCAGAGTGGTGGGGTGTCCAGCACACTCAGTTGTTCACCATCTTAAGAAACACTATATTTTATCATTCCAACAGAAAATTATCGCAGAAAATGTGCAGCATCACCAAGCCTTGATGCCAGGAAAGGAGTTCGAGCTCCTTGCATTCAGTCCTTTGAAACCAGGATAGAATAAAATACACCAAAAACATACTTCCTTGGAATTTAATGGGCTAGAAAGAGGCCAATTGAGAGGCAAGTTTTGAATTATGGGGACCAAGTGGGCAATTTTGCTTTTGATACTCAGCTTCTCAGTGGGCCTAAGCTAACTAGAAAATATGGAAGTCCAGTGTTTATGAGCCAAAACACTGGCCAAGCCTCTGAACAGTCAAGTTCTTTATAAATATCTATTACTGTAAAGAAAACATGATGTTATCACTTCATACTGTGATAATCACAAAGCAATACTGACAAAGTGTCACTGGACTGGCTCTTTCTTGACTTATTCATACAAAAACATGAAGTTGGAGACAATCCCTCAGCAGGAGTTTTCATGTTTCCCCTACCTACCACTATATCTATCTGCTCTGTGAAGAATTTAAGGTAAAGTCAAAAAATAAAAGTGAAAGGGAATGATGATGTTTCCAGCTCTGGAGTAAAGTATTTTCTAAAGAAAAAAAATTCTTCAAAGACAAGTGAGCAATCATTAAGAAGTTTGCATATACTGATGAATGAATTTTAGCTTTTGTCACTAACCACCCATGCTCTTCTAATCAATCAGTAAAAAATAAAAGAAGCAGGTGAACAGATAAAGGTGAGATTACAAAACAATGCAAAATCAGTAGTAGGACAGAGGACAGTCTTGTCAAGACCATATTTAACCATGAAGTATTAATAATGTAAACCTCTTAACCAAAGGCTAATCTGCAATTTAGTTGGGTTTGGTTTTTTTTTATTAGCTAAGGTGAGATTCTTTCTGGACTATTAACTTTTTTTAGTATTTAGATCACAACTACTAAAGACTTAGCTATATTTTGACAGGTACTGACAAAGAGTGCCATGGAATTGTGACTCAATTGTCACCTTCGTCGTTTTCAAGCTGAAAAACTCAGGATGAGTGCTAGGTACTAATTAGAACTGTTATATTAGGAAAGCAAATACAATGGTGTCTAACATTAAACAAAGCACAGTTCTCATCACAAATGGTTTCTTTTGTGTGCGGGTTAGTCTAAAAACCCATTTTGCATGCTAATGAGACACAAACAATAATTGCCAAAGTAACTAGTTTCATGCAATTACAAAAACCACATAAAAAGCTCTATTGTTTGTTGTCTTATGATTTCTTAATGCTAATTTTGCACTTGATAATTTGGGGATTTCATTTGTACCACAATGTGCAATTTGGGGTTTGTGTGTTTGAAGGTGAAGGCTTCTAATGGGGACTAAAGTGTAAAAGGAAATAAGTCCAAATGTGCAAATGTAAAAGAAGCAGTCACTCTCAGGGAAGAGATTGAACAACCAGAAAAGAGAGGGAGAAAAAAAGCAGTGGAGAAAAGGGGACACTTCCTCTATGAAAAAAAAAGGTAAATCAGAGCTGAGCAGAGGGTGGCTGTAGGAGCTGGGAGATGCACAGGCCAGCTAATGAATATCTCTAAGCTGACAAATCCTGTGGCTTGGAATGCATGACAAACTGGAGAGTCACACAAAGATCTGAAGCAGCACAGAAAATTAGAGAGTAAAAAGTCAGGTGGTTAAGTAGTTAAAAATAAAAAGTTTGGGGCCCTGCTCCTCCTTTGAAGGATCTCTCATTACAGCCCATACAAACCATTTATAATCCTCTGAAAGAAAGATTGGACCCCTTCTATTTCAGTGTAGACACAGACTGCTCTGGCTGAAATTTCGCCTGCATTTCTGTGATTTCTACTTTCAGCTTAGCGTGACTTGTCTGCAAAATTAAGTGGAGAAAAACATACCATATAGCATTTTTTTCCTCTGATTCACACCAGCCTTTAGTTTGTTATTTTCTAATTGAATAAAATATTGTATTGTTGAACTGTGATTTTGAATTAGCTTAGAGAAAATATGCATTGCTTGGAATCTTTACCCTTCTCTGAACCTAAAGGAAATCTACCACTGGAAGTAGAAATACTAATTTAAGGTCAGGATTGAATAAATTTTGCTCTAAAGTACATTCCATACATTGTTATCAGGGCATATTAAATTTCATACTTTTTTTTTCTTAAGAAAATATGATTTTTATGTCAGATACTCTGAAATTGTATCTACAGCAAGGTCTAATATACAAGTACAAGACTTGAGTGATGGTTAGAATTCATTTTCCTTTTGTGACAGTCCCTCTCCTTCCATTCACCATGATGTTAAGTATTTCTGCAGAGACATCTCTCTCTTATTTTTCTCTGTGTGTTATGCTACCAGTTTTGGTACAGGAAATAAATTTGAAATCAATACATGTTGGTATTGTTAGATATTGTAATGTGTTGTGGGATTTTTTTTAAATGACATTAATCTTACTGTAACTAGCTGAGCCCAGCACTTTCACCCTTTCATCCTGTATACTCTTTCTTTTTCCGTCACCAGCCTTTTGAATGTATTTTCCATAATAATATATCTCTCTACTATTGTTGATCTCTTCAGCATATTCCTCCCCAACACACACACATATTTTTCCCCCTTCAGATTTTGTTTATGGTTTTTACTTGGAAAAATCATGACGTCCCCAGGAAAATGCTTTTTACATTTTCTTGCCAGGCTGCAGCATTTCAGAAATATTACCAATTGCTACGTGAATAATTGATTCATGGCTGTCACAGCATGGAGGTGACATTGTACCTTCTTACTTTTCTTCCCCACCCCCTAGAGCTCGTTTAACCTTTTCTTCTTTTCTTATTCTTTGTTGACAAAAGAACCATGTAAATTTGGTCAGCATTGGGCTCTACCCGTGCAAAGTAACTGGCAAACAAAGACACAAGAAACCCTATTAGGAAACTTTAGGTAGCGTAGATATTGTTGATTAATTTATTATAAGCACTGTAATAATTGAGAAATATATAATCAACATTGTATTTAATTGGCACAGTACCCTTGCCACGCAAACACTATTTAATTCTCTAGACAATTAAGTGTGTTTATATGAAAACACATTACAGGGAAAAACAAAAGTTTATGCAATATCTATGCATGAAAAAAACCACGTTTTCTTCTTGTTTGAAAGACACACAATATAATACTCAAAGTCTAATTGGCCAACTAACACTGGAGCATTAAATACTAATTATGATTTGCCTTTGCTCTTCTGTTTTATGATGACACTGAAATATGTTTTTTCCTTTTCTCCTTTTTTTTACTAGCTTATTCAGGGCACACATGCATCTAGATAATAGCTTTATTCAGCCAAAATACAGGGAAATTGAGTATAATACTTCATGTTTCTGTGGATAGCATATGTAGATAAGAATTAGACTACTTGATGGCAAGTCTAGGAAAAATGCTGCTTGAGATGAGGATAATATTTTGGAAAACTCAAGGACATTGGGTTATAATGTCTTGCTAAATTGGACATTTATATGCAATCACGATCAATCTTAATAAATGTAGGAGATACAAGGAGCCTCAGATTTTTTAAAAAGAAGCCCTAAGACAAATTAAAACAGATTTAATGCATTCTTTCTATTAGGTGGTTGAATAGGTCCTTATAAATAAAAGGAGTTAATGCTAAAGCATTCTTAGGAAACTATTCATGTGAATAATCGAGAAAGGGTGGATCTTAAACAGGCAGAGTGAGAAATAGAAGGGGATACTACTAATAAATAATGTAAGATCAAATAAAGTGTTAAGCAAAAGTTAACACATAGGTTTCTGGGGTACCACAGTTAGAAGAGAGCAACTCACCTTGTAGCTCCATGCCTCAGTTTCCCCAGTCAGGCAGGCCAGAGGAAACCCAGACATGCATATTATGACACAACACATCAGGTACTCAAGCTTTACTCTTGCATTTGGAAGCGCAGGAGGAGTTGCAGTCAGCACGCCTGGCAGGCAGACAGCCCTGCACAAAGTCTGTGCAGGCTGCACCTGGGCAAATGAGGTCTGGTCTGGGGCTGTCACACTTAGACTAACAGGTGTTGAGAGTACCTGCTTGAGATTACCTGTTTGAGTAGGAGCTTTTCACCAGCTCCTACTAGACCCACGGAGGGGACAGCAGGAGTACCTACCTCCCCTTGGCAGCCTCGGTAGCGAGAGCAGTGGGATCACTCATCTCAAAGAGTCTCCACAAAAAGTCTTAAGCTATGCCAGTCACTAGCATGAGAGGAGGTGAAGAGAGAACAAAGGCTCCTCTTCCAGGTTCTTGGCAAGGCCACAGACTTCCTAACTTTTAAGCTTTTCAGAGGATTTGAAACCTTTGTTTGTGAGTAGTTAGAACTTCAGGGTAGCCAGAGAACTTCTACATGCCTGATGGATGCCAGGTCCAAGTGCATATATAATCCCCAAGTAAAGAAAAAATTTTTTGTAGGCAATTCTGGGCTCCATTCCCAGAAATACAACACAAGCACCTACATCAGTGTCACCTGGCAATGCACAACCTGATAATCAGATGACTATCACAATGAAGCCCAAGGAAGTATAGTTTTATTGCTTTAAATTTGAACACTCTCAGTAAAAACAGTACGTGGTGTGGGGACTGGGATTCAAGGAACACAGTTTGGTTGTCTACATTGAATCTATACAAATTACTCTAGCAATCCTGTTAACTAGTTTAAAATTCCACATGTGTCTAAAAGATATGTCAGGGGATGTATCCACACATACATGAATCGTTTCAGACCCACTGATGATACTTGCACCCCTCTTCACTCCATTGTCACATATTATTTCCATTACCTACCACATACTTTGTCTCTTGACTTTCCTTTTTGCAGAAGCAAAATCTAATTTCCAAGGCTGCGGAAAACAGAAGCTCATCAGGATCTCTTATATTTCAATTTTTTCCTCTTTTTTTTCACTTTGTTTTGCCCAAGGTAATTATCTTAGGACAAGAAAGACAAGAAGACTCTTCAAAACATGAGTGGTTTCCACAACATGCTTCGGCCAGGAGATGCTATATTTTCCTTTCCTTTCCTCTTCAATAAATGAGAATATCACTTCATTCTGTGTCCAGCCATCACCAACCTAAGGGTCTTTTACCATAATTTTAACTTCCTAACTGGCCTTCCCAACCAGCATCTCAATACATTGTACGTCCAGGATGACTCACGCTACTGTTTTATTTACGATGCAATCAAAGACTGTAGGGAAGTAAGCAGTAACTGCTTTTCCAATGCATAAAATATCCTTCTTTCTTTCAGCCCTATATTATATAAATTTTAAAAACTCAATTTTTTCCTCTTCCTATTTCTTGTCCTCTCAGAAAAAGTAGCAGAGGCTAGATAGAAAGTGCAGAATGCATGTCTCTAATTCATCAATATTTTGAGCAATTTTTGCAAGGTCTATTAGCAGAAAATGTACTTGTAGCCTTTAAACAAAATGGTTCTCTTCAAATCTTCCTTATTTGGTAGGTCTGGCAACAAAGACCACTTCCTCTAGCAGAGGAAATATGCATCCACCTGCAGCCTTCACTAAGGTAAAAAGTGAGAAATAGAACATTATTTCATCGGTATCACTGACTCAGAATGATACCAGAAAGTTTATCTTTCACAGGAGAAGGTTGGCTTCAGCAGCTTTGAAAGCTCTGATGAAGAGCTTTCAAGAATCACCCAAAACAGGATGCAGATCTTGCCAGTATTGTTAATAAATATTTGCTTATGTGAGTTTCCAGGAAGTGAGAAATACTTTTCAATCTTTCATGAAATGTAGGCCCCAGGTCTAAGATGCTTACATTTTGAGAACAGAAATTTACCAAGAGGAAGAAAAAAGAAACAATAGACTACAGTTTACACATAGCTCACAAAGAGCAGCTTAGCAAAAAAAAAGGGAAGTAAATAGAAATATGAGAATGCTTGTTCATTTTTTGGAATTATTTTCAATTGTTGTCACTAATTTTTTAGACTGAAGTACTAAAAACAATGACAAGACACTGAATTTAGCATCAAAATTACCTACCTGGTACCAGAAATGCATTTCCCAACCTGCAGTGCATTAGCTGACTTCATACTGTAATTGTAATGAATCTCTTATTGGACCCTTGCTTCCCTGGACAATGCCATATTGTAAGGACTAAATACATCATCAGTGAGCCTCATTCTCGTGTATTACACTAATATATCATTGGAATGACAACTGCTTCTGATGATATATTAATGCAATACATCAGTAGTGTGGGGCTCCTATGGGGTACTACTCAGGAACAGGGGCCATCTAAAGAAAACAGACCCAGAGTCAAATTCAGTTTAATTACTGAATGAAAGGGCTATCAGGAGCAAGGCTTCATGTAAAGCTAACATTCTTACATCATCCAGGAGATTAATTTGCAACCTCATTACATATTAAACTTGCAATTTTAGATAGCAATTGTAGAGTTTGGATTTGCCTGCTGATGTAATTCACAAGCCATAGCCTCCCCAATATTTTATATTGATGCATGAATAATGCAGTTATTTTTTTACTCTGTCCATCTTGCATTCCATGATAGTTAAACAACACATCAAATGTGTAGCTATAAAACCAGATTTAGAAAAACCACACTCTACTTGAAACTATTTGTAGTCACTAGGCACCATATAAATATTTGCACTTACACAGTGCATTCAAAAGAAAGAGACTGGTATTTGCTTTTGCAGTCAATTATGCACCACATTTTCGTGTATCATTTGTCTTAAAGCCATCGTAAAGCATGTACAATTTGCTGGGTTGGAGAGTTTTTTGTAGTTTTTATTTATCTTTTTCTTTGTGATGTTTTTGGTTTTTCGGTTTGGTTTTTCAGTTGTTTTGGTTTTTTGGTTTGTTTTTTTTGTTTGTTTGTTTTTTGTGGGGTTTTGCTGTTCTTTTTGTAGGAGACTTTTTTTCAGAATTTGTCACAGACAAAAATTGTGCATTCTACTGTTTCATAAGTCGTGAGTTGGATCTGAAATGCTTTTAGCAAAAAGACTTCCATAACAATATTGCAGTGTCCACTGACATGAAATATATCTACAGTCATCTTCCCTTGGCCCTATTTTCCCCTAATTTTACTGCTACTGTATTATAAGTTATCCAGAGAATCTTTCTATATATTATGAATCAAACAGGCATCAGAGGTGCTATCACTTAAACTCGAGCTTCTGGTTGCCTTTTATTTCATGTTTATTAAGATTATAACCAAAGGCTGCAAAAAAATTCATAGAAAAGCCAAAAGAATCAAGGCAAAAGACATAATGTATATTTGATTTTATAAACATCTTGCTGCGTCTAATCCAGACACTATACTTACTCTTGAATAGACTGTTTTGTTTAATAAGCATTTATCTATTGTTAATGTCTTTGGAGAATTCATCTTGGGGTTTGCACTGAAGATAAATGCAAGCATGTGAGGGTTTATGAAAAATGTCTCAGCAAGTGACAGGAAGCCTGATATGAGTTACCACAGTCCGCTTCACATGTGGGGCAATCTACTACTTGTCTTGCATTTATTGTATTTTCTTCCTAGGCATTTTCTCTTTCTTTTTCTGAGACCCTTTGATACTATATACTTTTAAATACCAAACATTGACAGTAAATCTGAAAAGAATGCATGATGTAGAAAGAGAGACAAAACTACAGATGTAAAATGTAACTACAATAAAATAAAGAAGAAACCACAAAGATTTCTTTTTTTTTTTAATGATGTGTGCATGAGGAAAGGGAATCAGAATTTAAAAGGAATTAACTGAACATCAACTGCATGTCCCAGTGATACATGTCATTTTAGCTCACTAGGGTGATGTATGTTTTATTTAGAGAACTGTTCAAAGCTTCAGTTAGAAATTCTCCCAAGAATAAATGAAATTCCCTGAAAACAAAGTGTCATTGTCTTGTGAGGAAAGTAAATTCATGCATATCTGTCTATATGTAATCTAAACTTTTCTTTGTGTGCCTTATACCTGGAATGATAATAAATAATGTATTGCAGGTGTGGAGAGAGCTTATGGAAGTATAGCAAATTAATGAAAAGCCCCATGTGACCTATCAGCTAAGTTCCCAAGATAGGTTTCTTTCTGTTATTTTCTAATTAGTAGCAACTTCTCCCTTCCTCTGTTGCTTATTTCCCTTAGTCCACAGTCTTAACTAAAGGCATATCTGTTACAAACTCTATTGTAGAATCTTCAGGATGTCAGTAGTAGCTGGAATTAAATTAGATTTAAACCCTTGCAAATTAATGAGTAACCTTGAGGTGTTTGAATGTATCTGGTATGTCAATAACGTAATGTGCAACAGAAAGAGGATGAACTTTGCACATACACCATGTGGAGGCTTTCCCCTGTGAGTTTTATACAGTGAATTATTTACTAGTTATTGAATTAATCAGACAATTTTTACTTTTTGGCACTTTTAAAATCTGATATTTAAAATCTGCTTATGTGCTTAATTGAATGGACAGCACATGCAAACCTGCTCCTTGGTGAGCCAGCCCTGCCTGTTTAATGCAAGAATTCAAAAATAAAATGAATTTCCCCCTTAGCATCAGCAGGACAGCCTGGTGAGACAGTGCACTGTGCTGCAGACACCTTGTGAAACCAAAGAGTGTCAGAGCGAGAGTAGAGATGGACTGGACTGCATCAGTCTGTGCTCAGGAGCTGGATGAATTTGAAACCTGACCAAGTCTGAATGGAATAGTGGTCAGAAAGCCAGGAACAATTACTTCAGATTACAAAATGCTTGAATGATTTACTTTGCAAGACAACTGAACAATCTCCTTGTGCTAAAGAGCCATCAATACTATCTTTGGACAAAATTTGATGAGAGGAGGAGGTGGAGAGGTGATGCTGGCATGGTGGTGGGGGGCAGAGAGATTCAAATTGTGTAAGATGAAAGCAATGAAGTATTTAAATAGAAATGTATTCCAGTAACCGAAATCCATGCCCAACATCATCTTTGTTTCAGAAAGTCTGATTAGTTAACATATTCCATCACCTTGGGAAGAAAGCTGAGGTAAGCGGCTTAATTTATAAATGGATGGAACAAACTTATTTAAAAATTCTCACTACGTTATCATGAATCATGTAGGCCTATTAAACTAATTGCTAAGTAAATTTAAGCAGTATTACAGTAGATTTCACTGAATTTATCCTCAATCTAAAGAGATCTTTGGTGGTCTCATGCTGCCCCCCACAGATATGTCTCAGAACATTCATTATGCCATAATTACAAAGTCTCTTTGAAGAGGGTAAAAATCCCAAGACTCCTCTCATCAATTATTTTCACCTGTTAATTCATTTTGTGTGAGGTAATAACCTCAGCATAATAACAAATGTGCAAGTACTCCGATTTTGCAATTAAAAGCAGCAGGGCTCCTATTTTGATCATACAGACTGTGACATCCATCATAGAAAACAATTTGGGCCTAGCGGGATGACAGATGCCACACTGATGGCTCTACTAACTAACTGCCTGTCCTGGAAAAAAATGGTCCCGTTTCAGGCTGCAGCTGCAAGCTATCTGATAGCTCCTGGCCAGGCAGCAGGGAAAGCCTGCAGTGACTAAATTACTGAAAGGTAATTTTACTTCGCAAAATGAGGATTTTGGAGCCATATATGTATGCATTCCAGTGGCTGGTGTAATTTGGAAACAAATAGTCCTTTTCATTTGAAAATGACTGGAATTGCTGCCAGTGTTCAGAGAGTATTGTTTCTCAGCCTTTTACATGAGAATACAGTGTAATACTCATTATTTCTCCCCTTTCACATCTTATTAGACACAGAAGGCAAGGTGGTTATCTCTGCTTTCTTTAGCTAAATCCGCAGAAGTAGGATTTCTTCCAACCTCTGGACAGGTGCCTAAATAATAGAAGAGTGCTCATTTTAGCCTTTCAGTTTGTATCAAGGCTGAGTGAGCCCTGTCTGGGGAATGATCCCGCTATCACCGACGAGCGTTAAAGTGATATGCCCTCATCTGAAACTCCACTAAAAACAATGAGTCAAACTGCAAGCGCAGGCAGCTCATTAGCCTCGGAACTGATTCACCAAGGAAACAATTTGATGTAGAATTAATGACAGAAAAGCTGTTGTCCTGACTGGAGCGGGGGTGGGGGGCTAGAGGAAGCAGGGTGCATAGACTCAGAAAAGAACCCTAGAAAATGCAGCCAATTTATTTTCCTCACTAAAGTGCATAATGTGCTACCTCAGTATTGGGCCAATTAGCTTAAAACATTTAGTGCTGAAATACTGCATACTCTGAGTAAGCAAGACGACTGATTGAGCCTATAACTTTTTAATAGGAAACACACAATGATGCTGTCAACTAATGTGAAATATGCCAATATGGTTTGGGATTTTTGGATTTGTTCTTGTTTGTCTTTTTTTTTTTTTTTTTTGTTTTATCCAGGCAATCTAAAACCTGGTGACTGGGTCGAAGAAGCTGGACTAAGTTCAGTCTGCTAAAAGCAGCAGATGCAAATTATGAAGGGAAACCGCACTGCTGAAAGAAAGGTGGGTAGGTATTGTAAGGATTGTGTTTTCAGATTTCAGCACACTAATGCAGAGCAACAAAAGATCAGCAGAAGGCCAAAGGTTAAGTATAGCATGAACTTTCTCAGTGGCTGTGCACCTTAAGATGAAAAGATAGCCCTGTTTATGACATCTGCAGACTACAATGCTTACCATTTTATACTACCCTCCTACATTCTCTGCAGACAAAGAGCTGTGCTCGGCTTCTTGGGAAAAATCTACTGTTTCTTACTCCATCATATTACACTCATAAACCCTGTCAGCAATAAAGGATGTATGGGTAGACAGAGGCAGGGATGTGCAGCTGGTAAATGCCATAATCATAGTAGAAAAATACCAGCATTTCATTCTTTCAATTGGTTCTCTATTCAGGAATCTGTGTCTCATGGAGGTGAGGCTAATTCCCAGGGCTGGGGGCTGCTCCAGCTCATGCCGACAGCATGGCTGAGGTGTTTGTCCAGCATTTCCAGATACAGAAAGCAGCCTTTCCTAAACAGTCACAGCATTTACAAAGCAGAATGTGTGAAAATTTTTGGTAGGATTATACTGCAATAAAGGCAAACAAAAGAGATTAATCAAAACAAGCAAATTAGTATTACCCATTTTAGATGTTCTTTAATGCAAAACCAATAGTTCTTGCCCTTTATGCACATGCTCCTACAGTAACTAATGTACAGTAGCCATCAACAAATTACGACTTGTGACACTTTTGCTGCTGCAATATTAAGCCCAAAGTCCTATGGAGAAAATATATGGTTTTTATTACCAAATTGTTCTTGTTTACAATTCTAATATCCTCTTCATTATCTACTTTTCCAGACATTTTAGGCAGTTCTGAAGACCTGGGGCAGCACTAGTCCTGTCATAAAGAGAAATTAATGTTGTTAAAGATGGCCTAGCTGCCCTCTGGGACAGCTGAAGATGTGAAAATATAAGGTTCTGTTTTAAAGATGAAAATGATTAAAGGCACAGGCACCTTGCTCTTAGTGCAGCCACTAAAACTTTTAATAAAATACTTCAGCAGAAAAAAAGCTGCTTTACTTCTTCCACTGTAAGTCTTAAGAAAAAAAATGAGAGAGAGGGGAAGGAAGAGGGGGGGAGAGAGAGAGAGAGAACTTTGTTCTATAAGAAGAGGCTTGCTTTAAGGACTAATAAGCGTAAAAAGGACCTCATCATTATAAAGAACCTATTCGTCTCAGCAACAGCTCACTTAATAAAGACTGGATGATAGAAAAACCAGTAGAGCTGTCTCCAAATAGCCAGTAAGCTAATTAGGTGCATTGTAACAGGTAGCCCTTACAAAAACTGACAGGCTTAAGCCAGCATGCCGCAAATACTTAAGAACATCGTAGCAGATGTACAGTGGTTATTGTATCCTCTTCAAGGCTGTTGCTGCTGCCACAATTTTATAAGCTTACGCACCTCAAGCCCTCAAAGAAGCTAAGAACGGGTTTCAGTGGAAAAAACGAAATGGGAAAAAAAAAAAACAGAGAGAGAGACAAGAAACACAAACCTGCTGAAGATATTACATGAGCTTTTAGGGGTCCCAGACCAAAGAGACCTTTCAGAAGGAATGGTTCAGCTGCCTGGAAGAAAATGGCAGGCAATACAAAAGAAGAGAGCATAACCTTTGTCCTAACAGGGATGGAAGAATATCTGTCAGAACTTCACCTTCATAATCTTGCCCACCTCAGTCATTTTTTACTGGTTAAATGAAGGTTACAGGATTTGCTCTGAAGACAAAATGTCCCTTTCTCCTTAAAAATATTGTTGAAATTAAAAAACAAGTTTACTTCGTCATTTCCCAAAGATTCATATCCAGTGCTCTCTCTTTGGTTTCCTTTTGTTCTCTCTACTTTGGAAAGAGGTCAGGTATTGCAATTGTGTCTCTCATATGCTTTTGATTTTCTAGCAATCATATGATGTAATTGATGGTATACAGAAGCTGTTTGAGGACTTCTAGGTCCCTTAATGACAGCAGCAGTGCTGCAAAAGGAAAAAGCCGCTAGTCTTGGCACTCTGGGAAGTCTAGCTTCCCATGGCTGGAGCTGGGATCGTGGTACTAACTTGCTTTGGGAAAAAGCCCATGGCAACAAGAGGACTGGAAGGAAACAAATCTTTGCTTTCAATGAGCAGTGGCTCTTTGGAAAACAATGGTTTCTGCTGAAAACCATGAAGGACCCAGAGGCTTTAGCATCAGAGGAGCAGAATTATGCGAATACTCCCCCACTCTGGCTGCATTCACGTGGAACAAGTGATTCAAAAAATCTCTGTCAGGATACCTTCTTTCCGATCCGCAAAGCTAACTTTATCATGACACCAAATGTAAATTAATATCTGCCAGCATGTATGTGAAAAAGGTATTTTTCAATACATAGTGTTATCAGCAGATGCTTTAAATCCTTCCCGTCCCCTGGGGTGAATACACTGAATAACACTGTATTTCTGCAAGAGAAATCTAGTACTATATTCAAGTCTGGAGAAAAATACTATGAGCTTTGCAAAATCCATAGGCAGCTACAGAAGTAACTTTCCATTAGGAAAATATCAGTGTCAAAATGTGGACAACAGGCTCTAGAGCTCCAAACAAGAGTTATTACTTCGGCAGGGGAAAACTATTACACCATATAATTAAAATATATTCCAGCTGTGATATGTACTATGAGACTTAGTAAACAGAGTTAATTTGTAATTATTGATGCTCCTTCAGGGGTGAGTATATAGTACGATGACCTCAAATAAAAGGGCAGCATCTGTATTAGGATGAGCCCATGCTATATTACAGATGCACTTTCTCACACATAAGCTATTATTGGAAAATAAAATTCAAAACTAAGAAGGGGCAAAAATTAGGGTACTTTGTGTAAAATTAATTACCTCATTGTAGCCTATGTGTGCCAATGTGGGTTTTAATTACACAATAAAATTATTTAACTTTTGCAGGAAGTCTGCCTCATTTACTTTTGACATTGTATCTTAATAATTGTAACAAAATGACACTTTTAAAATTCTTCTGTAAGGCCAGATATATTAATATCCTTGTGTATTTTCTGAGGGCATACTCTCTCAAGATATATGAAGAACTGCTTTCTTTCCATGAAAACCATTTTTGTGAGGCAATTCCACTATTCCCTTTTATGGATTAAGAGCTCAGGATGAAAAAAATTAACATTAATGTTTACTAATTTTGAGTCCCCAGGTGAAGAAAACTGGACACTTGAGTTTTGAAAGAATTTTGGGGATTTTAGATAACTTAATATTTTTTTGCATGGCTCCTAAAACTTCAGTTGCAACTTTAAGTACCCATCACATGTGCAAATCACCATCTTAAGAATGTGCATATTGGATTTATAAAGGACATGTAATATTAGTAGTATAGCTTAGGCAGTTTCCCTAGCAACCTATAGGATTGTTGTGGCAGAGACAGATACAAGGCCCAGTTCCCCATGCCAGCACTCAACAGTTTAAGATATAAGTATCTCCCTTGTCTTTTTCCAATCTCTTCCCTCATTCACTTCATGATCCCCAGTGTGCCCAGTATATGACCTTTCTACATAAATTTTATTGCTCTCAAGAGCATCTTACAGCTTCTATACCAGAAGTCTGTTGGAAAAATAAAAGTGTGACCTGTAATTTAACTGAGTCTTTGTTTACATATGCACAAGAAATCAACGGTATTACTAAAAGTGTTTTATGTTCTGTTTCCCATGTAAAAAAAAAAAAAAAATCAAACATAAACAACAAGGAGTTGGAGTTGCAAACAAAGAAGTATTAACATGCTAGTCCTGCTGAATAGAAGAACATTCATGTAATGGTCACTGAAATGTTTGCCTCTATCTCTATATTATTGTGTTTAAGGATTTGAGTTGGTCAGTTCACAAATGACATCAGCTGTTTACCTTCATCTGTGAAGAGTAAACAGAAAAGGAGAGATGTTCCTGAAATGGAGACAGCAAGGATGCCAATCTAAGATAGCAAGTCCTCCTTCTGTGACAAGAAGTCACCGATGAATCTTGGTGGGGCTTTAGCTATATTCCCTACCCCATTAATTTTTGTGATTTTTCTCAATAAAACTGCTAGTATTTTGAAAAATTTACAAGAAATTGAGAGGAAGACATTCTAGTGGAGACTGCCTTAGTAACTAGCAAAACTAACAGCCAGCCTTGCCTTATAGAGCTATCACAGTCAACAGGAATCTTTTCTTAATTGCTACAATAATGGTAGATGTGGGACTCTGATGACCTTGATATTGGAAGAAAAGGAGTATTATGACCTCAGATGCAGGAAATATAATTAAAGAAAACAACTAACATCAAAATAGGGAGTGTAATATGTCATCTAACCATATTTCAGAAAGTTTCACAAACACTGAACATCATTGATTAAAATTATAATACCCATCACTGTAATGCCACATGTGCCACTAACCTCTAACATTTGCTCAGTCTCAGTAATAATGGCATGATTTGATCTTTCTTGTCTCCACATACTGTGACGATTGACAAGATGGGGAATTAATGCAATTGGCAGACATTAGGTAAGATCACAAAAATCTGTAAGGTGTGGAATAAAACTTTAGTCACATGAATTGCATCTGTGACTGCTTGCCTCATTCAGATTGCCAAAGTAGTACTGCAGAAAATGAGTTGTCTCAGTCACAGCTTTAGTCTCAGTGCTGTGGACAACTCTCCATACAGGAATACATTTCTTTTCCTACTCTCTCTGAACCTCGGGAAGTGTCTCAGTCAGCATCTACAGCAATAGGACAATGATTCCTGTTTCTTTTTAGTCATTGTCTCCACAGAGGATGTAATTAGTGAGTCTTCCCTTGGCTTTGCAGGGTGTAGGATTTAAAAACTTCAGGAGCTCAGGACATGGTCCATAGCTAATAGAATTTACAAAAGAGTTGTGAATTTATATTTGAAGTTACCAAGAAACCTGCCCAAAACACACTAAAGCAAGAGAAAAAAAAACCCCAAACTAACAGAAGAATGAACCCAGAAAACAACAACACCACCTGAACCAAACCAAACCAACTCCCCACAAAACCAATCCAATCCAAACCAAACCAAATACAGAAGAAAAGTATTGTATCTTAAGACATCATTACAACTCACATTTCTTAAATACATATGTAAGAGGGTGGCATAAAAAATAGCATATATACATAATACAAGCCATTAATATCATATTGACCAATTAAACCAAAATGATCCAAGAATGAGAAATTCTTAAATGATATTTACATTTTCTTGAAACTATAAATGGGTAAATATGTTTCAGAATGAAGCTAATCATTATATCTTCTCAATATAGAAGAACTGTGAAAAAATAATGGCAATAACCATTTATTAATTCTTTATAACTGAAATTTTCAACTTTAAAGCAAATTAAAGCGAAAAACTCAAAAAAGAGGAGGTGATGTGTGATGCAGACAATAAAAACCCCTTTGTGATGTAAAAGAGCAGCAATGACAGAAGTGGCTCAGAAGTCAAACAAATAAAAAAAGAAATCAATTAAATAAATGTAATTCACAAAGCTCCACAGTCAGTATAAACATCAAGCAAGCAACGTCTCTTGTCAGTCCATGAAAGGAGAACTTTCTGGCCTCAACAAACACATGCTGAGATTTCTAGATCTCATGCATTTATTATAGAAATAGAACACTAAGAGATAACAGTATGAACTTACTAACCACTAATAAAATTCTTCAGGATACTATGAAGCATAAAACTACTGAAGCCCTTTCAAAATGTAACTTAAAATGATGAAAAATGTGCATACTTTTCCAGCACATTTTTACATAAAAATAACATATTTTACTAGTTCTCACATCTGTATAAACAGAAAATCTATCAGTAGCCGTACCAATAGTGGAGTGTGAGGATTAAGAAAAGCATAATGAATTGTCTCAAACACTGTCAAAGGAGGAAGTTCCCACAAGATAAGCTACCACAACAGGAACTTAAGATAACCACAGATGGCAAACAGGAAGGTGTTAATTTCTGGCATACACAAAGGTGAAAGGTTTAGAATTAGTATACTGGACAAGATTCCACAGTAGGGACTGTGGGAGAAGTGTAGACAGCCACCATAGGAAGATGCCAAGCCTGATGAAGCAGATCTTGGTAACCCATCCAGATAAAATTCCCACCATGGAAAATGGTGAGAAAGGAAGCAGCCATTACACACATGCAATATCTTGGGGGAACAGCAAGAATGTATACCCCAGGGATTCAGGGACTTGAGCTACAAAAAAGAGGTACCGACAGAAGAACACTTTGGGACCCCCACCACCGAGCAAACTGGGGTGAAGAAGGACTAGCAGGATGTGTAGGATTGCACAGGGTGGTGATGTCTCTGCTTGATAGCTCTCTCTGTCTCTCTACCCCTTCCCCTTCCCTCCATTTCTATCCCTCTATCTCATATTTACTGTTAAATAAAATAGATGCTACTGACTTTGGCTTACAGTCTTGTTTGCCCCTTAATTCGGGCAGAAGCATCTCTTAATAATCAGATCCTAACAGAGATAAACTGCAGGCCCACATCATCCTATGTGAAATAAAAAAGTATTCTTGATTTTGTGTGCAAGTTGAATAATATATAGGAGTCATTTGCCCTGTAAGATTAATCTTGCACTTCTGCAATTACTACTTTTGGACCATGGCCTAAAGGTTTCTGTTATGCAAATATATTTGGGTTTTTTTTCTTGTGTGTTTTTGGAGTTTTGGGTTTTTTTTAAAAACAAAGACAGGTTTCCACGTCAGAGAAGTTTTTGATACTTAGATGTTCCTCAGATTCAAGAAACTGTCAATGTCTATGGTAAACTGAGCAAAATTCTGTCTCAGTCTTGATTCCTTTCCAGTCCCTTTCCACAGACAAGAAATGTGAAATTCTCTTAATTTTGAATAGCACATAGTCTTGGGCCGTTCCAGAGAATACAGTAGCATTTTGACAAACCTGCGTATCTACAGATTGTGAAAACACAGTCTGCTCTTCTTGGATGCAGCACAAGGCAATTTTACTTGCTAATTTAAACTACAATTAAAGAAAATTTCCCAGTCTGAAAGACAGGTAGAAGTAGACATGAGCATGAGAAAAAGGCAGGGAAGGAACCCATCCCAAATCCTTTGGTTAGCCTACTATTCATCGTCTCATATCCCTGTGGGTTTGAGCATGTTTGTCCTCAAACCTCACTGTGCAAAGGGGAAGTGCTAATCTTCAGTTTATTCCCTTCCATTCTGTCATGCAAAACTGGGCAGAGGGATCCTGAGTCCTGACCTATACCACAGAAGTGTGCCTCATTTCTCACTTTTATCCTTGTATGATAATCTAGCTCCAAATTAAAAATCAAGACATAGAAATTAGATAACCTGTTCTCTTTCTGAAATCTGAGTTTGTCTTTTTGATTTTTTTATTTTTTTTTAGGAGGGTGGTTATGATCTTCCACTAGAATTGTAATACAGATCAGGTCTAGTCTATAAATTCCATCACCAAACTCCTTCATCATAGGCAGACTCATTTTTTGTGTTGTTGATGTTGCTCTCCAAGGCTGGAACAAGTGTCTGGTCAATTACTTGCAGAATGAAGAAATATCTAAACTGAAAGAGTGATGACAGAATTTCTGCACTAGGATGTTATCTTTCAATCTTCTTGGTCTGCCTGTAGGTCTGTCTTTTTTTTTCTATTTTCTTTCTTTAGTTTTTTTTAACAATGTTTTTGTACACAAATTTGAAACTAATTTAGCTGTTTCATTCACCTTCTCACTCTCAGATTTCTTGCATTTAGACACTGCATCCCAGGTGTGTTAGATCATATTAAATGCCTTCCTTCTGCTCTTTGTCCTAATATGTGCTGTTTCAGCTGTAAAAGGTACTGCATAGCAATAGCACTTTGAGTCAAAAGGTCAAAGAGCTTCCTGAATTAGCAATGGTCACTGCTGGTCTAGATACAGACTTATTTGTTGTTTGGATACACCTGAAGTTTGCAATTTGCTTGGCTGTTTTAGGAATTGTATTCAAAGGATTATTTGAAATGGTTTGTATCATTCAATCTCTTGTTAAAAGACCAAAATCTGAAGGTAAACCTGCTCTGCAGCTTTCTAACTTGTCTGACTTTAATTGTAAAGACAAACCCTTTGTAAGGGATTGCAGAGGGGCATTCAAACGTTGAAAGTTTGGTTCTATTGTATTTGAGGACTTAGGTCTTATTCAAGATGAGAAGGGAAAGGAGGATTAAAAGCTTAAAGCAAAGATAAAAATAAGTTTGAAACAAGCTTACTGGAAGAAAGAGAAACAAGCTTGTTGTGACCTTGCCACAGGGAAGAGAACAGGTTTACCAGGGCTTTCCAAGAAGGCTAAGACAAAGGCCATCTTGAAATTGTGAACCATTTGCTACTTTAACCTGCCCCAATTTTAAATGAGTCAGCTGTGGTTAAAGCATTTAGGAAGGGTGAAGTTTGATCTCTTCTTAAAAGCACTGTCAAATCTTCTTTTGTAAAAACAAAAGCAGCCTGTCGGTAGATTGATTTAATATAGTTATGTTTTATCAAAAGAGCATGCCAAGCTTTGAAACAACCACAGTGGCACAGATTTGTGACGTATAGTAAAAAAGAAAATCCCATATTTCTGCAATAGCAGAATTCCATAAAAAGGGAGGAGGTATAAGGGTAAACAACAACAATTTCCTCTCATTTTATCCATGGTACTGGGTGATTTTTCTTTTGACTTGAATTAATCAGCTACAGTTGTTGCATAGAAGCCAAAGGGGAGAGAAAAATCTCTACCTAGACTTTCCTCTGCATTTCTGATAACCTTAGAAGGCTGCCTTGCCAGCAAGAGAAACATATAAAGTTCAGTTTCTTTCCACAGTGAGATAAGAGGATCTTAACCAGTGACTGTGAGCACTCAGTTTCCTATTTCACGCTTAGTGCATAAAACTTTGGTTAACTCTCTCCGTATGTCATGGGCTCTTTAACATGAAAGCTGCTACTACTCCCAGCTCTGGAAATCTAATTCTTTTCGGATATTTCTTTTTTACTTTTTATAGGAAACTAAAATATTTTTTTGCAGTAAGGTGGAACTTACCTTTTTTCTTTTTTTTTTTTCCTTTCCATATGTTAATATCTGCAGATGCACTCATTATATGTGCAGATTCTAGCCTTCTAGCTCTCTTATCTCCAAGCTTTCCTGGATTTAAAGTTGTCATCCAGAGTAATATGAAAATATTTTCTGACAAATAAAAAAATTCAGCAGTCTGTGACTGAGAACTGAGTACTGGTTTCATGTGTAATTTGGCATCAGGCAGCTTCCTCACTCTTCCAGGTTCTCCCTGCTTCTGCTACCAACAAGTTTCTATGCTTCTTACATAGAAATTCATTACATTTTCCTTAGAGGTGACACCTCTTGGTTCCAGGCCATATTCCCTTCTTGGCAACATTCTTGTTTTTCTTTCCTTGGGCTAGATTGGATAGCAGAAAATATTTGAATATAGGTGGCATTAAAAAAAAAGACATTTTGAAAATGTTAAAAAGGCAAATAACAAGCCCTATATGGGTAAGATTTAAGGCTCTTTTTTGACGTATTGCTCTGGTGAAATGAAATCCTAGTCCAAATATATCAGACACAAAACTCTGTTTTTTTCAGATTTCTGCTCTCTGGCTTTTGCTTGCAGATATCAATGATGATAAACAAGATGTAAATAATTGTCCCAGTATATGTACCTTTCCTCATTTTACTGCTTTAGAGCTATTCCCTCCTTCTCATCTCATGCTCCCCTTTGTGCTTTCTTCAATATCATCTAAATGGCTACAGTCGTCTTGTAAAAGCCTGATGCTGAAGGAAAAAGCTTTGACTATCAAAGCTAATCTATTTAAAGACACTTCATCCATTTCTATCTATAACTATTATTCCCTTATAGCCATATAATCTCAATAGCTATACATCAGCTGTGAATACAAAATAGGTAGATACAAATGAGCTGTATTTTGCATGGCTAAACCACCTGGGTCCTCTGGTCAAGGTTGAACTGGGCTCAATGGTTATACTGTCTCTTGTAATAAATTAGCAGTGCTTTTGAGCTGTGCCTCTAGCTGTAATAAGGATATATGCATTATGGGTGTCACCCTGTCTCTAAGGACAATTTTAATATAGCTTAGACAATAGCCTAGCTAAATAAACAATGAACCAATCATGATATAGAAAAACAGCGCAACCTCCAGGATACAGAGCTTTGCAAGGGAAAAGAAAGAAGCAAACAAAACATTAGAAAGATTAGGAAGAAACTGTTGCCTTAAGTTTTTAGCTTTTATATTTTTCAGATTCTATATTGCATTAGTGTATAACTCTAAACTCTACATAGAATGCTAGTAAGCTCTCATCACATTTTGGTCAGACTAAACAATCCTTCTGGGCCTGGGAACCAAGGTCACACCATTTGCCTCAGGCCCCAGAAAGTATAAACAAAATATGAATCGGGAAGAGCAGCAAACTGGGATAATGTGACTTCATTACCTGAAGCTTTAGTTGGACAATTAACCTCTGATATGCAAATAGACAAAAATTATATCAGTCTGAGAAAACTCATGACTGTCGTCCATTGTGGATGCCCGGGGTTCCACTAGTCCCTCTTGGGTGCAGCCTCTGCCAGGCTTTCAAATTGCTCAAGATGCATCCTTTGAAGGCCTTTTCATAAATACCTGCTTCATTCTCTAACTCTGTCTAGCCTCTGTTCTAGGTAGCCTCTGCAGGCATCACAGCAGAAAAACACTTATAATACCCTAGATATCCTAGGATAGTTATTTTGTATCACTGTTTAGGATCTGATTCAGCAAAGCATCTAAATATAAACCTAAGCTAAGGTTAACTGCTTGCTTTACTTTTATGAATCAGTTTTTAATAACAGAAATGTGCTAAAAGTTAAAGTAACTTTTGAATGTTTGATAATTCAAGGCCTAGAACTTCAAAGTATAACCCTAATGAACAGAGTGATGTTAACATACTAAAGCAGCACTCTTATCACCCTTGTGTCAATACTCAACTAAAGCTATGGTCAACGGCATGACAAGAGGAAATCTAGAATGGATGAAAATTAGAGTAAAGGTCCTGACCAGACTATTTAGACCTGTATACATTTTGATTTTGACAGTGAGAATGAAACTTACCCAGATAACTTCTATCTTTCACTTCCCCATGATTTAGGCCTTGTTTCACCTTCAGTCCTAGAACTTCAGTGTAATTTCCAACTTCCTCTATGACTTCTGGTGAGTCTGTTTTCTGAGGATGCTGGATGCAATGTACTTTGGCATATCTAGAGGTCCTTTAAAAGTCTCATTTAACACAAACTCTTCTATGATATTCTGCTGGTCAGCTAACCAAAAATAAGTACCAGTAAAAAAATCAGAGAATCATACAATGGTTTGGATTTAATAGGACCCAATTTATTGCCTTAGCCCTTTTCCTCTCCCAAAACATCTTCTTCGTCTCTGACCAAATGAAAATAATTTAATGGACTGGGAGAGGAGAATATGATAGGTCTGGATTAATATACAAAGTTTTGCAATTCACTTTACCAAGGTGTCTCATTGGCTAAGTCTTTTGTTCATTCAGATTGTCTTTGTACCTCCAAGGACTGTGAGACACCAAACTTATCTGTAGCCTGTCACTAAACCAGAATTGAGTAGAGAATTATGAACTTTGCTATGAAACATTAATTTCTTAATGAAATTCATTTCTTATTAAATGTTTTCTTTATTTTTCACCAGTGTTTCACAAATGTAATGTAATTGAGCTTTAAAAATACTTGCATGTAGTGGTACTTTTTTATCCTTTTTTACAAAAAATTAAACTAAACAATAGAAGATTTAGTTTAAGGAGTCAACTGTCCATGAATTTCAGGTTCCAGAATGAGGTGTTTAGATCCCAGTTTCACAGAAAATTTACTATTTTATATCACTTTTCTTACTTTTTGCCATGTCAGCTATGGCTTTAAAATCAGAAAATTATGTTTATGAGACCAAACAATTCTACAAATGTGAAAGCTATCAAGTAGATTACATGCAAAATTAAGAGTATATTCAGCAGTCAGCTGTAAAAAGTTGAAGTGACTTCTCTAGCCCCATATAGGCATTCTGGTAGGAAGCAATTTTCCAAAGGGTCTTCTAAGTGCCTTAACAATAAAACAGTCTTTTCCTTTCTTGAAATCCTTGCCTCTTTTTTGCATGCCCTCAGGTTTCTTCAGCAAGTTCATTTTCTTGCCTCACCTCTACATAAGAAAAAAATACTTTTTAAATGTAATGTGTGGTTTTCACTAAGAACCAAGCACATTCTTGGGATAGTGAGGCAGGCAGAATAGACAGCTATAGATGGCTAAACACTGCAGCAGGAAATGGTGTGTGCTGGCAGTGCTTATGTCTGTGCTTGCAGAAGGGTGAATGGGGTGTCAAGGGGCAAACCCCAGAGCCACAGAGCATCCAAAGGCAAAGGAAACCTAAGAGGGGCCTCACTGAGGCGTGGCACTTCAAGGGGACCCTTGCTGGTGGCACTGGGAGGTGTCCAAGGCCCCAGGTGTGTCTGGGAGCCTGGTGGTTGCATTTAGCTTCTCTTTGAGGTCAGGCAGGACACTGGCGAGGCTCTGAGTGTACCTGCTGGGTCAGTGGCCTCTTTCCTTCTCCGAGACATTTGTCTGCCTGAGTTCAG
Source organism: Agelaius phoeniceus (assembly GCF_051311805.1). Classification (NCBI taxonomy): domain Eukaryota; kingdom Metazoa; phylum Chordata; class Aves; order Passeriformes; family Icteridae; genus Agelaius; species Agelaius phoeniceus. The sequence goes on from NC_135265.1 coordinate 124,225,263, forward strand.
ATCAGCTCCCACGCCTTGGTCAAAGCTGGGAGGGGGAAGTGCTGCAAGTCAAACTCTCCCCACTGTGCCTGGAAGTCCTTGCCTGAGCTGCACCACAACCATGTACCTCCTGATTCCAAGAGTGACTGTGATCCTCGGGCTGGGGCTGACCTCATACCCCACCACTGGCCCTGTCCTGCTCTCTTAGTCAGGCCAGTGGTGTGGCACTGACCTGCCAGTGGCACTGACCTGGCTTCATCCATGGCACCCCCATTGGCTGCCCCCACGGAGAGCCCTCTCTGCCTCAGTGGGCATGGCTGACACTGGTCTCACACCTTTTGCTCCCACTGGGAAGGGAACCAAATGAGTGAGCCAAACAGGAGCCAAATTTCACTCCAAAGAGATCCCATAGACAGGCAACTGAAATACCAGATATCCAAAAGGCCTGCCATGCCATCAAAGTTGTCTACATTGCCCGGTATGATTGTATTTAGTGCACAAACTGTACTTTTTCCTGACTTCCCATTGCTCTATTTACCAGTAGTCAGAGGACATCTTGTTGCACTGAAGGTTCTTGGTGTGCAAAACAGTATATTTCTTTTCTTAACTTGTTTTTTGGAAAGAACTGTACCTTCTGCATATGAAATGTTCCCAAAACACAAAACCTAACACAGCTGTTTGGCATAAGAAACTTCTCTTCATCCTGAACAATTTAAGTCTAACAATATAATAAGCAAGAGTATTATTGTAGAGATTGTTAGTCAGTCTTAAGTATAGGCATTATTTGCTGCATAACCAATAATAACAGGTTAATAATAAAGGCTGCTGAAGAAAAAGATTGCACATGTTATAACATCACCTGTTCCAAGAACTGTGAATCAGTCTCTTAGATATAAATGTAGTAAAAAATAGCTTATAAATGACAGCATCAGATTGCAAACTTAGACCTCTTCCAGGAGACTTTCTGTACTGATTTGGAGGGATCTAGCTTATGGCATAAATAATCAAATGCCGTTACATCAGGGAAATATTATCAATACCTCCAGAAATTCCTGGTAAACACCTTCACCTGGTGTTTACCTCTTAGAAATTCTGCCCTACTTCTTGCATAGAAACAGCATGTCTTCATGGATATTTTGATATGTTGCATTGACATAACACATAAAATGCCTTAGTGAGGTGAATTAATATATTATTTAAAAGTAGATCATGAGTCACACATGATTTTCAGATTTTATATGAAAGACAAGGAGGCTATTTCTTCCTTGCTCTCAGGAAAGAATTAGCTTTTAAAACTAAAATCAAAGGTGTGAACACAGGCAATAGCAGTAATGCTAATTCGTTTTGTTATATACACATCTATGAACACTGCTTTTACTTCATGCAATGAATTTTTATAAGATCACATGGTACAGTCATAGAAAATTTTGTGATGACTTCTGAAAGAGGAGTTGCAGCACTCTGGCAATGTATTTACAGTTTATGGAATTATACCTGCTTTTATCTGGCACTTAAAGAGAATATGTGAAAAAGAGAATTAGGGAAACAAAGGCAGATCAGTGCTACCTTGTAATAAGTAAGGATCATGTTTTATTTGTTTGACGTCAGTGTTAGAGGAAAGCTCACTGCTTCAAATTCATTCTGTTGGTTAGCATGAAAGCTGACATGAAATGGGAAAGTATTTGCTTTAATAACTGACAAAGTGAGCTGTGGTCAGCACTGAAACGCTTTCACACTCGAAGGCCAAGCCTTTAAGAGGACAGAGGGATCATGTGCTACCCCTAGCACAACCTAGCACAGCCAGTTCAGCAGATCCTTCAGTCCAGTCAGAGTCCACACTTAAAGGCAAGGAGAATGGAGGGACACAACTGTGCTCAGTGTTACCACAAAGGCAGCTGAACAGCTGCTACAATGCACATACCTTACAGTCAGACACCCAGAAAAATGAGTCATGCAGTTTTCTTCCAATATGAAAGAATGATGCAGCTTCCTCCTTTTCTAACTGGGGGAGAGAGTGAGAGGAGCCAGGCTCTGTGCCAGAACTTGACAAACCACTGCTGCAACCTGTGAATCTCTTTCCTTTTATGAAAGGTCTATCACAGATGTGTGAAAGAATGGCGAAAATGGTGCATTTTGTCACACCAAGGTACCAAAAGCATCTCTGTGAAGCATGGATTAGCACTGGAAAGAAGTAGACGTGAAACCTGCAAGTGACATAATTCTAACAAAATAATGCTGCTCCTAGGCTAATTAGTCTGAACTTATTAGTGCAGAGTTAGCTTGTTCATCCCTGCATATATCCCATCATAAAACTGAGGAAAATAGTAACTGGGAGATAACATGGCAAGGATGGAATGCAATCCTGAGGAGAGCAGCTCTAAAGACACAGGCTGGGTCATGTACATTCAAACAGACACAGATGTACACATTTGTGGGCCAGAGTACTCCTGGCAAGCTTTTTAGCAGAGATAACTGATGAATGAATTTCCTGGTCCTCTGCAGTTTGTGGGTAGCAATGACTCATTCATGCCCAGTTCTGAATTATGAATAAACCCAGTTCTTTAGGGAATAAAAAATTTTATGAAATTTTATGAGGAACTATCCAGGCAGTCTTTTCTGAATAAACCACTCTTCTTTCAGGTGAAAGAAGAAAAAATATTGCTGTTTGCAATCTACTTAAACACCTGCTCCCTTGCCCACCCTACACCACTAATAGCAGCACTGTCAGACTGAACGGTGTAAAAATCATGGTTTGTGCCTCCAAATCCTGAGATTAGTTTATGTGTCATTATATTTCTTTTTAAAGTTTTGGAGTCAAATCACTTTGCCTTCCAGGATCTGAGCCATTAGGGCAGCTGAACAAGTAACAGTTTCTGAATATTCCGATAGTATTTTCTGAATAATTTCATAACAGGTTGTGAAATTGCCAGCTTGCTGATGAATTCAGTGTGTTTGAAAAATGAGGCAACTTCTCCAGAGAACCCAATAGCTGTTTCCCCATATAGTGCTTTGGCTGACGGAAAATAAAATAAAAGGTGAACTGGAACCCAGAGTCATCTTAGTAGATTAGTGTTTTATTGTCTATCACTTTTATGAAACAACATTTTTTGAAGTCAGATATCATAAATCATTATTGATTTTCTCAGAGAAAATTTTGCTCAGGCCTTTGTCCATGACCTCCAAATGCATTGGAGATGAGAACAGAAAGCACATATTTTCCTGGACTGAAAACTCAACAGCAGGAAGGAGCTATGCTGTTACAGCCATGGAAGCTGTACTGTTTGCTAGTGTGAATGCTGTCTAAGCAAGGACTGCAGGACAAAGACTTTTATTACTCTATACCAATGATATTAACTATTTAAATATAAATATATAGTACTGACAATAAATATATTTAGAGGACCACATAGTTGTCTTCTTAATTAAGGTAAGCTATATTCCCCTGCAAAAAATCTCTTAAATGTAGGAAGAAGGGATTCACACAGAAGTCACTCAGGCTTTTAACACACATCCAGGGAACCTTAGTTTTCCTGTAGAAAGGGAAACCACTCCAGAACTTCCTGTTCTGGGGTTAACTTGCTCAAGGAAAGAAATATTTCACTTGTATTGTGCAATTTTACCAAATGTAAATTCATAAATACAATAGGATGCACTTATCATGAGTGGTGTAGAGTGTATGAAAAAAATTCCTTTTCAGTGTCTAAACAGCTCAATATATAACCCTGCAAGAGGGAAGGAATTTATTGTTTTTAAAGGTGAGATGCATGAAAGCTTCTATTGTACTTGATTTCCTCCACCTCTTCTTTTTCACAACATAGAGTTAGAGAGTGGAAAAATATAATTAATATTTTGGCATTTCTGAAAACCTTACAAAAAAATCTTGTGCAAACTGGCTTGTCTCCATCCACAAAAATTAAATTTCAGAGGAACCTAAAGGAAGATTTAAACCTTTCATTATGGGAAACAATAAGCACTATTGAAATGTTTGTCTTGCCACAAATAAATGATCTAATATATCACTTGGTTAGAAATGGATGATTACACTGCTTCAGAATCTGACAAGCTCTTCCCAAATTCAGGTCTTCTTAAGAGGTTACAAAAAATACTTATATAAAACAGATAATAAAAAGTGAAAGGAAATACTTTTTAGATAGCTCATGCAATTAACCAAGGGAAATCATTGTCAAAGAACATTATTGAAGTCGATTGATTATTGGATCTGTAAAAATATGAGATTTGAATATGAACAATGAGAATATTCAGCACCTCATTAAACTGAGGACAAATGTGGTAAAATTGTCACCCTCAAGTGACAGCACAGAAGCCAGTAACTAGGTGATCATGGTTAAGAAACTTAAGCAGAGTAGTTAATAATCATCCATTGAAGAACTTTGATATTCATCAGAATATCCTATCCTATCAGAAATATCCTATTCTATCAGAAATACAGTCAGAAATACTGTAAACCACTGAGGACTTTGGCACAGCTTGACGGTGCTTGATATTCCATGTTCCCTAAAACTTCCTTCTGCAGTCAAGAACTGTATGATGAGTGATATATTGTGCTGGGCTTGAAGGGCAAGCAAGATGACCATTTGGGCTCCCTGCATGAGGTGAGTGAATGTGCGTGCGTTGGTTCATGCGGGGTGTGTGTTGAGTAGAGGTCTACAGCTCTGCCAGAGCCCTTCTCCCTTCTAGATTAAAGACCACACCTGGAGCGGATCCTGAAGTCATCTAAAGGACATTCAGTCACAGCTTAGTTTTGTTTTGCCCTAAGTCAAAGTTCTTCCATGTACACATGGTAACTTCAATGGGAATCCAGCCCTTACCCCCACTTTGCATTCCCAATGGTAACATGGCTATGAATTTGGAAGGACTCTCTTTTACCCTTGTGAATTACAATTAGGTCTTCAAAATTACTCACTACATGCCTTGTTTTCATGATTTTTGATGTTAATAAGTCTATCAATGATTTATAACTGAAATTTCTGTATGGAAAGAAACCTGGAAATATATGAATATAGAACTGGGGCTATCATTTCCACTTGTGATGAATTTTTATGAAAGAAAAAATATTTGGCACTGATTTACTCTTCCAAAATATAAATGTTGCAATTAGCACTGGAATTACTTCTTACAGTTTCAAAATAATTAAATATGAGGGGAAAAAAATTCATTCATTGCATAATGAATCCATCCAACAGGGCACAATAGACACAGTCATATTAAAACCTGGATCATTACCCTTCTTTTCCTGCAATTAAGGACTCCACAGGATGTGGATGTTCCATTGATATCAGTCAGTCTAATAACATTTTAATTATTTTTAAAAGTCAGATAAGATGCAGAATCTGAAATAAAAGTAGCTCAATATTGTCACACAGACACATTGGCTTACCTTCTCCCTGCTTGCATATCTTGCACATGCTTTCAGAAAATATGCCAGCAGTACCACATGCTCTAATGCTATCTTACTGAGAAGTAACCTTATGTCTATCATGTCATTTGTTTCTTTTAACTATTCCCCAGGGATTAGTTTGACTAGCCTATTGCTTCATGTTTGGATAATGTAGCTAATCCTTTCCAGTTTCATTATTCTAATCACTTGCAAGCTGGCTCCCTTTTGCTGTACTATATGGCAGCCAGACAGTTCTTCTCCTCTTTGTAAAGTAGCATGCACTGAAAATGCAGAACACCTTTTTTGTAGCCTCTCTTTAAAAGCCCGGTTTGGCAGCTGGTTTAGTGTATGTTTCAAAACTACGTAGACATAAGGGCCTTTGGGAGATGATGCTTTGCATCAGGCTGTCTTTTTAGATCAGTGCAGACTTTTTTTAGATTTTCACTTCCAATTGCATTCTATCCATAATTTCTGTGTTTAATTGCTAGCCATAAATGTGCATGCCACTAAAATATCTGAAAACTTTGAAAGGTTTGATTTTAAAGTGTCCCTCTGGTGATATAATATACTTTGAGAGAAAAAAGATATGTTGTATTACTTGCACTCCACACACACCCTCTATGATTTCCATGTCATGTTGGGATAGTTTACCAGTAAAAATGTTTGTTCTGTCCTCAGTATTTCAAATTCACTGTAACTTACAAAAAAACCAATCAACATTTTCCTCTGCTTTGTGCATAAACACACAAAGTCATAATAAATTTCCAGAGAGAACAAATTTAGAGATCAGTACAATGAGCATGAAAAATGCCTTAACATGTGAAACAAGAGCCGGAGAAGGAACAAAACAGTTTTTCATTTCTTTAAGGAAGGTAAAAATTGAATTGTTGGAGGGGACAGTCCCATTTTACTACCATGACCCCTGCAAGAATTTACCACAAAGAGACAAAACCACTTTCCTTTTCACTATTTTCAACTTACTGATATATTTCTCAGCTTCTGCAGAAATACAGTTACTGTATCTGTAAAACTGAGGCAATCATCCATTCTTACCTGGCTGCTCTCATTGAAGACATGTAAAGCTCTATGTTCATCACAAGCTAAATACTACTCCCTACTCCCATTATAAAGATGAGAAAACTGAGCAGTAAAGAAGTGAATTGCCAGCTCTGAAAATTTTCTCTAAATTGCTGTGACCCAAAATGAACTTCTGATACCATCTTGAACATATACCTGAAAAGATGATTTCCAGGGTTTTTTAATACTGTCTACTGAAAGAACGTCAATCTTTTTCTCTTTTGGACAGAACTCAAAATCATGGTTTTATCTGATGCAAAAAGACAGTGGAATGAATTTAAAGATCAGCTTTATCTACTTCTAATTCCTCCTGGTGTTTTTCCAAGTGGCTAGATTTCTTCAAAAAACATCCCAAGTACATTTATTTGACTTCATCTCCAAACTACCTATTGCATCTGTCCAAATATGCACTTTCCAAATGATCAGTTCCATCAGTCACAGAAACCTTCTGCTCTCTTTTTTGCCAAAGGGAAATGCTCTCTTCTAAACAAAATATTAAAACCCCAACTTCATCCACAACTGAACATTGTCAAAAGCTTTTTAGCACTAAGACTGGCTTTTAGCTTTACAAATGTAAAAGAAAATTTGATGATTTTCTTTAACTGAATTCTGTAAGGCTTTTTTGCCTTCTGTTTTGTTCAAGGACAGTCATTTGTACATTGATCCAGTGAAGTGCAATCTGCCTGGTCCTACAATATCAATCTATTTCAGACCAAAACTTGCTAAGATGTTTTGGAAAAACCTCACAGAAATATCTATCAATGACTCTGAACATCTCATTTCAACTACGGACTCAAGCATAATAAACAATAAATTATGAGATGCTTGCGTTAAATATTCATGTGATTTAAATAAAATACTGCGGGGATCTGGCAAAGAAAAGAGAAGGGGTGAAGTAGGCTGTGTATTGGCCCTCATTTCAAACTTCAATAATTACATGAAATTTAGATTGGTGGTGCCATCTCAGCCTCCATCTAAATCCATTGCCAGTCACACATGTATCATGATGTCACTTTTTGCCAGCATGATCTGTAATCTGGAAAGTGGCTAAATTTCTCATCTTATACATATGCATTGACACCTACACATCAAGTAAGCCTCACAGAAATTAAAACTCCAATGACAGACTCTGTCAACAGAATGAAGAGGTTGGGAAAAACAGGCTTGCTTGAGGCTAGAGTTGAGATGAATTTAAAAGTCTTGGTGAATCTATATTTTTCTCAGCTGATTTAAACTACACTCATAGCTTGCTATTTGATAATTAAATTGGTCTTAATGTTATCATGGACAAAAAGGGGTTAGGAAAACAGACAATCTCTTTAAATCCAAATTTCCATAGACAGTCTTTTTACATAGTCATAAATATACTGCAGGTTGAATTTTCCTGAGGAAAAACCTTGCTATTATCTGGTTTGCTTGCTAAATCTAGGTCAAGAATTAAAGGTTTAAGTAACTGAGAAAAAACAGCAGTTGAATTTTCAAGCAGATAATCAAAATCCACATAATTATTTTTATTGCTCTCTCAAGGAAGGAAATAGAAAAATGAGATGCAAGCTACCTGATAAGGGTTTGTCAAAACTGATATGAGGAAAAGTATTCAGTATTTAAGAGTTTGCTCCAGATTTAGTTATAAGGTATAACTGATAGGGAGGATGCACTTCAGACTTCTCTTGGTAACAACATTTATTCAACAAAATTCACTACTGTTATTATGCTTCTAAATTGGTATAAATTAAAACATACATGTATGTATGCATTTCTCCCACTGTCTTGGGATTTAAATGGTCCATTGTAACAGGCTGAGACCTTTTATAACATTGATTCAATTTATATTATCATTAAAATACCATGCTTTTACTCTTATTTGTTTCTGCATTACAGAGTCCTTGTACACCTACTTCAGTAAAAAAGATATTAAATATTGTTTTGCCTTGAATTTGCAGAGTTAACCTGATAGAGAGTGCTGGTACTAACATTTCCTGATGCATTATACTGTTCACACAAGGACAAAAAGCTTTTACAGGGCACATAGGTAAAGTCTCTCGAGGAAGGAAGGAAGGAAGGAAGGAAGGAAGGAAGGAAGGAAGGAAGGAAGGAAGGAAGGAAGTTAGTTTTACTTTCATTTAGGCCATAATATCTGTACGTGTTGCAAAGACATCCGTGACTTTATACAGTGCTTCTCTCTTTTCTGCATAAAATCAGTTGAAGACAATGAAGGCTACAATTTGAACAGTCTGTGGAAGATTTGGGTCTTTGATGTACTCTTGAATGTAAATTTATGTATGATTTTCTTGGCTTTTTGGTTTGCAAAATACAGCTTAGGTTGCTTATTACTACTTTACAAGCACCCACTAGTCTTGACTTGGATTAAAACATCATGTTAGAGAAATCTGGTTATGTTATCTCTTCCTTTTGATGGTCCTGACTGATCAAGGGATTTTAAATAGTTTGGTGGTTCTGGACTGAAATAGCCTTGTCAGCATTAAGGAAAGGAATGCAGAATGCCTATGTTATTGCAGCTATGGGAAAAATTACGCTGACTTTGGAAGGCTATTTCTATTCTCTTTAAAAATGCCATTTTATGTTTCATTTGTTGTTTTGTGCCGTGTTTGACTATTTAAGTTTTTAAGCCTTGCTTTAGCTTTATCAATGTTGTGTAGAAAGATTTGAAGATGAAAACAATATGCACTACATTTGATAGATTTTCTTTCACCAGCCACTTTATACATTTTCTTAGATCACCTTGTCATATACTAAACTAGAAGGAACCAAGAATTCTGGGTAAATATCTAGGATAAAAGGATTATTTAGTTTGTCTATTTGTAAATGCTGGCTACAGTTTAGGAACGCAGGATAATGAGGAAAAAAAACCACCCCAAAATATAATGAACTCTTTGTTATAGCTACAGAGGAATTTTTCTAATATCAATTAAAAAGAATTCTGACCTTGAAGCAATAAACTGGTTTTCTTTGTATAATAATCTTGGAAAGATTTAAATTAAGATTATTCATAACTGGAATTAGATTATTCAAAACTCAAACCACAACTGTATCTCATCATCTCCATCATATGGATGTGTTTTTCCTGTTTAAAAAAAAAGGAAAATATGTTAAAGATAAACTTTTAACACAAGTAAGGATGGAAGAGAATGTGACAGCAACATCCCTTGCTGTTATTTGCCAACTGATTTTATTTAAATCCAAATTCTTCAGCAATTGAGAGTAGTGAAAACTTTCCTTTGATTTAGTTGCACTTATGATTTAGCTGTTTGGAGTAAAATCAGATGTATGGCACCACCTATTTATGTTTGGTCACTGAATATGGCATACACTGAAGTAGCAATGATTCCTCTGGAATATAAATCTTTGACTAAAACTGTAAGCAGACACAGAAGTGTAGCATTTTCATTTGCTTGATGGGAGGGGAAGGATGACTAAGTAATAAAAACTCAGTCCTGCTAGCTCTGACAATTGCATGCTCAGAATCAGAGATTATAGGATATCCTGAGTTGGAATGGACCTATAAGGATCACCAAGTCCAACTCCTGGCCCTGCAGAGAATGCCTCAAGAGTCACACATGTGCCTGAGAGCATTGTCCAAATACTTCTTGAAATCTGTCAGGTTTGGTGCTGTGACCATTTCCCTGGGGAGCCTGTTCCAGTGCCCAAACACCCTCTGCATGAATAATCTTTTTCTAATACCCTAGCTAAACCTCCCCTGACACAACTTCACTCCATTCCCTTGGCTCCTGTTACTGGTCACCAGAGAGAAGTGATCAGTGCCTGTCCCTGTGCTTTCTGCCATGAGGAAGCTGTAGCCCACAATGAGGTCTCTCTTCAATCTACCTTCTCCACGCTGAACAAACCAAGTGACCTCAGGCACTCCTCATAAGGCTTCCCCTCAAGGCCCTTCAGCATACTTGTGGCACTCTTTTGGATATTTTCTAGATGTTTTATATCCTTATTTTATTGCGATGCCCAAGAATTCAAGTTGATGCTGCCCCAGTGCAGAGCAGAGCAGGACAATCCCCTCCCTTGCGTGGCTGGCCATGCTGTGCCTGATGCCCCCAGGGCAGGGTTGGCCCTCCTGGCTGCCAGGGCACTGCTGGCTCAGATTCAGCTTGTCAACAACCAGAACCACCAGGTCCCTTTCCATGGCACCACTCTCCAGTGTCTCATTCCCCAGTCTGTGCATACATCCAGGGTTGCCCTATCCAAGATGCAAGTTTTAGTATTTACTCTTGTTAAAAGCCACATGTTTGGTGAAGCACATAAAGAACCACTTAGCTTTAAGTACATGAATAATCCTACAAAAATCAACTTCTTTTTTTGTTTTTTTCTGAGCAGTGTGATGCAAATAAATGCATACTTGTTAAGTTCTGCAATCTTCTTTTTCTATGATACAAACATTTGAACTGTGGGTATTGTTTTCAATTTGAATTTCTAAAATTTTTAAACTTTTTTTTTTAACATTAGGAATTTTTCCATTTTTCATTACTCAAAGCCAGCTAGAGTTTTTTAAATGTGAAATCAACTGCAGCTTTAGCTTAGAGAGGTGAAAAAAAGGTAAAATTAGTGCTTTATACATGATCTGGTTTTCAGAAAAGTTAGAAATTATTTACTATTCTGAATGAATAGTAAATAAATAATAATTCAACTTACCCATCCTCAGTTATACAATATTGAAAATACTCTTTAACAAGAAATATCCATAAGACGATTCTAGATTTTGAGAGTAATTCTGACCAGGGGATTGGAGATGTCTTCTGCAGAGGCTAGATCTTCTTAAATTTTTGCACAGAAGCTATCACCAGCTTCTATTTCACATGGATCATTTTGGTGTTAGTATGCTAAAATAATTAAACTCAATAATTGCTACAAAATCCACTCTGGATTTGAAATGAGTTACCATGTAAATTGTTGCAGAAAAAAAAAATTAAACTGCTATAACTATTTGGGGTAGGAAATGGAGGATAATAGACAACTAAATTAGACTATAGACCTATCTGTTCTATAAATTAAGTTAGATAAAATTAATTCTTCTATTTCCATCATTCTCCCACCTCCCACTCTTCTCCAGTCACAGATTATTTTATATGCTGTTTTCATTTTTTTCTTATAGCAATGTTCTCTGTGCATATAGAGTTCTCCTTTGTTATGGTAATTTTACATTATGTCTCAAAAAGGATGTGGACAGTGGATTGGTACAATCTAAAAATTCCAATCAAGGAATAGAATGAAATCATCTTTATTGTTGCCACCCAAGTGATTGTGCTGCATCACCAATTTTTAATAAGAACAGTAAGGAATAATATCAGTTAATATTGAACAAATCTCACTCAGCAATTTTAGACCATCACAAAAGCTTCTAACTTCAAAAAATATAATTTAGGAAAAGAGAAGCATGTCACAGTCTTTATACATATATCTACATGATAAAGAAAAGATGAACATGAAAAGATTTTTCATTCCTATTCCAAACACTTAAGAATGCTTCTGAAGAATGTTGTCATTTTAAAAAACAATTCAGCACTTATTAAAAATTAGCCATCAAAAAAACTCTCAATAGGAATTTTAACTTATTTCTGCCTTGTAAATAAGATATCTACACTTTTTCTCTAACTAGACAGTTTACAGTAGACTAGCTCCTTTAAAATCTCAGGCCAGAATTGAAGATTTCTATGAAGTCTGTAAGTGCTTGCACATTTGTAAGATCTATATGGATAGAATCTCAATGATGTACAAATTTTACATTACATTACATTATTTTACATGTGCAAAAAATAGTCTGATGGGACGGCCAGTCTGTTTGTTATATTTAACAATTAGTTTAAAACACAGGCTCCTTAAGGAGGGCTCCAATTTTCTGTATGGTTGGTAGATCACTCATAGCCTCAGGTTAATGAGCTGTAGGTTTTTTTCTCTGACCCCTTCCTGAAATGCTTGTAACAGTATTTGAAGTGTGGTTCTAGGACTGCTATTATACATCCTGATTTCACATTTTTAATTAGGCCAAAGGTATTCTAATCAAAATGTAAAAATATGAAAACGTTCTGGTATGATAGAGTGATAATAATGGTATTCACTGGCAGTATGATAACAAATAAAACAAGGGAGGGCAAAGTGAAAACACAGTTATGTTTTCGAAATGGTTTTCCAAAAGAGCTCAGCACCAAACATACTTTAACTGCTTAATGAAAATGACTGCACTTTTATAAGTCATCAGCATCACCAACAATTTTATTCAAATATGTTAAAGGGAAGAGTATTTTCAAAATTTGACGCAAATCGTAGAAATCACTTTTCAAAATCTGACTGAGATAATACCCATACTAGATTTACAAGGCTTTCAGAAATAAATATATAAATAAAACAGCCTCAGATTTTTTATTCTCTTATAAACAAATGTCAGCCTAGCAATTCACAGGAACATGGTTATCATAGCCCTGAGTCAAGAGGGAAGCAAGCTTGGGTAACACAGCAGTCATATCAGTAGAGTCTGATGGGGTGTCTTTGCCCTTTATATGTGCACACTCCTAAAAACTTGCAGCTGATGGATTTATCAAGAAAATAAGAAATATTTCTTCTACCACATGAGGAGACTGGGGGGTGAAAGGGAAATAGTAGCATATGGAGGTAAGTCAGAGTAAGAGAAGGACATGTAAAGAAGTCTTTGAGATAGGCTTTTTGCACTATACACAGTATTTTAAAATACAAATCAAAGAGAGAGTGTAAGTGAGAACTGTTTAGGAAAGATCTGGCCAAAAAAATACGGTGCTGCCCAAAAAAATTTGAATAGCTGTATAAGTTCCTGGTAAATGTTCAGTGATATTGATATTAAGTGTTTTTTCAGATGCTGATTACTGTTTAAATTGAGATTCTTTACAATAAATTCCAGACTGATTCATGCTAATGTGGAATGTGCTTCAAAACAATGCATATTTTGGGTTTTTTTTTAAAGAAAAATAACCTATTGGACATATATATGACTAATATTTTGCCTGATACTATTTATCAGTCAGTGAAAACAATATTTCAATTATTAGTATGATTATCATGACAGCCTGTCAAAATGGGTAATCAAAAATTTAATGAGAAGTATATGCAGAATTTTGCAGATTCTCCTAGTCCAAAAGTTCCTTCCTTCATCTGACCTTCTTCCACCCTCTTCCCTCCCTTTTAACCCTCTGTCTCTCCTTTCCCTTTTTCTCCAGCCTCCTCCTAATTTTCCTTTCATCTGCTCTGTTTTTCCCACCATTCAGATGAGGTCTGCTAAGGTGGTTACCATTTTACTTCTACCTCAGCTCTGAAAGGGATTTCATTTTTACTTAGAGAAAATGCTGGCCATTGTCTTACACTCCATTTGCCACAAAGTTTCTAAGAGCCTGGAAAATTGAAATACGGCTCTTGATGCACTGAGAAGGTTGTGATTGACTCCTAGTCCTCCACTCCCAGCCTTAGAATTGACTGTAGATAAATGCAGTTCAGCTTGTTTTGTTCCTGAAATAAGTTTCTACAATGGCACTTGCACCCTGGGACACTTGTTCCCTGGAGGACAGCCTCACTTTACTGAACTACTCTCAGTTCACCAGGCACTGGTTCAGTTGTGTCAATTCTGCCTGCATCTGCAATATTTTCAAAGGGTCTGAAGCCTGAGCTACTTTAGGAGACTTGAAGGGAGCAACCCCTGCACTTGGCTATCGTATTGCACTGGTGACACATGACACTCTTTGTGTACCTGCCGAGTTCAATATTGTGAAAACTGACACTCTTATTCTTGAAATGGGCCTTTTGACTGCTTTAAACCTCTAAGTTGTTAATAGATGTGTTTCTTCCCCAACAGAACTGAATAAACCACCTTGTTTAACCTCTGCCTCCGTTGCGACAGGCTGTGCTGAGTCCGACACTGGGCTGTGCTCTGGCACTGGTGCATCAGAAAAGAAGTGATTCCCATACAACGTGAACTTAGATGTTTGACTTTGTCTGGGGAAAAAAGCTGTCCTAGGAGCTACAAAAGCAGGAAAAGAACAGCTTCATAGAGTACACTACCTCCCAGAGCAGGAGTTTCAAATTCTTGCCAACAAGAAAAAAAAGAGACGGTTTTATGCATCTGAACTTATGCAAGCTGAATAAGACGATTTTGAGGGACACACACTCCCACAGACAGGAGGATATTAAATGCCAATGATATGCAATTTTTTTTTAATCAAAGACTTTCAAAGTAGCAGAGGTATTATCCCAAATTATACCAGTGGTCTATTTATTTCATTGTCAATTTCCCTAACACAGCCAGTTTTGGAATATCCTAGAAGCACCACTATAAAATGGCTGGGTGGAATGGCTTACAGAGAAAGTATTTTTTCAGCTTCCCTTTTTGTCATAGGTTAGCTTATTCTGCATCAAGGTACTTGTTAAGATCTTTAATAATGTAATTTGAATATTCTTAGTACCTGATGCATGGGAAAAATTTTGCAGAGCATTCATGTTTCAATTTCATACTTTATAAAATTCACTAACAGGAAGACAGAGACACTTTCACACCATAACTCTGGATTTATGCTTTTAATTTTTGCTGCTGAGAGAAGGATGCTACTGATTTTGGAGTCTGATATTTCTTCATAGTTTAATTGTGTTTAAGAATACACCAGTAGATTTCAAAGAAAATTTCTGCATTGTATTGTACACATAAAACTGATTTGTTGGAAACTGATTTGTTTTTTTCCATACAGCAATTTACATGATAGAATTGTTTTAAGATGCCTGATCTCAAAGAGAAGCATAAACTCCTTTCCTAGGCCACATGCTAGTATCCAATCAAGTAGCTGTGGCTTCTGTGGTCCAATGTGTGATCTTTTGCAATCAAAGATTTACCTCTCAAGGTTATTCTACACTTTCAAAAACTTTGAAAGTGCTGTGTGGTGCTTTTACCTGTGACCTATCAGTGCCCGACTAATAAGTGCTCTTGTTGTAAGATAATTAACACCCAGTAGCTGAAAATAATGTACGCATTTAAGGATAAATATTGTAAGTGTGGTAGGAACTATGTGACATGGTTAGTTTCATGAAATTTGTCAAACAAAACTGAAGAGATCTCTGAATCTACAGTACCTCAAATGATCCATAAAGCCATTGGTTTTTTTTCTTTGTCAAAGAAGTTAGCTAAGGATAAATACAGTTTTTTAATGATGTATAGGAATCAGTACCTTCTATCAAAGTTGGTGAGTATATGCAAGTCCATGTTAAAATTATTTATTCTCAGAGATATTTTCTTCTAGCTCAGGGCAATCTTTACTTTTGCTGCTGCACCTTGAAAGCACAGTCTGCTGCATGCCTGGCTGTCCCATGTGGAACTGGAAAACCTGAGCTCATGAGGAGTAATGAAGGCCAGATTATGAAAGGCACTGTCCCTGCAGTACCAGATTTTAGTTTTTAAAACAGTCCTGAAATTGGTAAAGGAGATGGGTCCTGTGTTCACACAGGAGAGGTTACCTGTGTTCACACTGTGGAAGAGCACCTCTAGGGGTGCCTGACACCAGCAGGGCTTCTGAAGAGCTTAGTTCCCGGAGGGAAGACGAGCCCACCAGCCAGCCAATCAACTGGACACACAGAGGATTTCCAAATCAACCTACACCCTGTAGAATGATTAAAGTGAGCTAGCAGAGGAAAAATGTTCTTCTGAACCATCTCTAACTCATCTTACCAGTTCTCTGTTGTGGTGAACCTGCACAAAGTGATTCTGATAATGTCAAAATTATGCAATGTTTTGAGTTCTAATGCCAACACCATAAAACAGCCACAAACTGTCTATAAAACTCTGTAGTCCTTTCTACCCATTCTTCAAACTGAGCAAAACTTTGTGTACCTCTGTGATTTTTTTGCATTGAATTCTACTGCCTGATCCTTCTTTCACCATAGTAGATGACTACAGACATCCTTAACACTTTCAAAATGGCTCTAGTAAACCACCTTACATTCTTATAGTAACTAGGTAGCAAATAGCCTGAAGCAAACTTTATTTGTTGTCTTGCTTCCATAACTGTAGTCTAGTTCTTGTTAAAAATTTTTACTCCAAATGGAAATGTGAAGATTTGACTCTGAGGAAGTCTTCATTTCACGTCGGTGATATTCAGCAGAATTTGTAGAGGAAGGAGCATTAAGCATAGACCCACTGATCCATGCATTACCCTCAGGCCAGTTAGAAAATGGTATGTTTTAATCAGGCTTTGAAAAATTGTTTGTAAATGTCTAACTTTAAAGGAAAAAAGATACCCGAACAAACCCTTGAAACCTTTGCCAAAATACAGCAGTAATATACATATAACACTGAATACTAACTGTGCAAAGCCTCATTATTATAAAAAGATATAAAGTATTCACAACAAAAGAACATGTGCAAATGATAGGAAATAATAAATAGCAACACAGAATTATCTGAGTATTTTGCATCCCACCCCTCACTCAACCTTTACACCTGGCTGATTGATTCAGCTACTCTGATGCTGGTCTCCATTTCAGAGTGGGTTTTTATTTGTGTAAGACAGCTGGGAAGTGCTGTCTCACTGTGTCTCAATGGCAGAGCTGCCTGACCAAACAGTCTCTTCAGACTCACCATCATGTAGAACATCATGGGGCACAGACCAGCAGGCCAGAGGCATGAGACCGGTCCAAGGTCACTCAGAGAAGTCCAGGAAGGTTGAGCCAGGAACAGGGCTGAGAGGCCCAGGCTGGACTCTAATGGGATCCTAGGCCATGGCCAGGAGTTGGGAAGGGTCCAGGTAGTCCAGGCAGGGTCAGATAGGGCTGCTGGTTGTCTCCAAAGCCTTGAAACTCTGTAACTGGTCACAGTTTTAGCCCATTGCAGCTGAGAGCCAGGTCTAGTGGACAGTCATTAATTCCAGTTATGTCACTGTGTAAAATATTATCATTAAGCTGAGTGAATGAAATATAATATTCATGCATCAGAGAATATCCCTGTTAGTGCTCAAGGCCAGGCTGGATGGGGCTGTGAGTACCCTGCTCTGGTGGAAGGTATCCCTACCAATAGAAGGGGGCCTGGAACGGGATGATCTTAAAGGTCCCTTCCAACCCAAATCATTTCCATGATTCCACGAACATGTATCCTTCTGTGTTCTGAGTGGGAATGAGTGTTGTGTCCCACAAAGGAAGAGTGGCTTAACTGAAGGACTTGGCCAGAAACGGAAATCTGAATAACCAACAACATAGTATAATTCTCATGCGTCTCCAATACTCCTGATTATGTTAGGAGAGAGAACAGTGTTTAGACAAGCACCTGGAGACTATAGGTTGAGAAATCAACAACCAGATAGTGAATCCCCCAGATATCCTACAGGAGGGTTGCACCATTCTGGAACAGCAGCTACAAGCCACCTACAATGCCCTGACACAGCAGAAACAGCACTGTTTTGGACTTCAGTGAAGGTCTAAAAGAGTTCTAGCTGGTTTTGGAGAACTATTCAGAAATAAAATTGGCTTTAGCAATTACACATCTGAATTACAATCTGGATTTCATTAACTGTATTTACTAGATCTCCATTGCTTCTACAAGGAATTCATATGCATAACTCACAGGCAGAGAGCACATCCAGGCTTCTACAGTTTAGGTCTGATTCTGACCACAAATATCTCCATGTCATATGACAATTTTTCAGGACATGCCCCAAGTAAATTATCATCTCCAAAGTGATAAACAGCAAATAATAGCTAAGTGGGAAGAACTGTTTTTTTTCTTCAGGTTACTGAATATTAATTGAAAGTGAATGCTTGAACCTGACTGACCTTCAAAGATGAATATTTCTTGATACCCTGATTTTGCATTTTCCTCCTGAAACAGCACCTGTTAAAACAGAGTGTGCTACTAACAAGAACTAGCTTTGAAGGTTCTGCCTGCATGTCCACTGAACTGTAAAAAAAGTGAAGAAAACAGAGTTAACCTAGGTGCTTGATATATTAAGATTTTTTTAAGTTTCATTAAAAAAAAACAGAGCCCTGGGTTCTTTAGGTGTGATATGAGGAGGGCCAGAAGGGGCACAAGGTAAAAAATGTATATCTCCTCTAACCACCATGGACAGGTTTTTAGCACAACAGCCTCTGGGGGAGAAATGTCTCTTCATAACTTCTGTTGGCAGGATCAAACTTTCCTTCTGGAGGTGAGGTGAGCAGCTTTCTTGCACATCTGCCCACACCTGGGCATTTTAACTCTTGTTTTCAAATAAACCTAAGTAACTTTGAAAAGGCTGTCCTGATTGCCTGAATTTGTTTTGGACTGGCATTAGTCTGGCATAAACCTTCCAATCCAGGCACTGCAATCTGATTTGTGACTCAGTCCTAAAAAAACCCAACAAAACAAGAGCAAACTGCTATTTTGTATTTCAGGCAAGTAGTATCCATTTTAAAAATATACTTTATTCATGCTTAGCTCACTGACTTTCCTTACTGCTGTCAGATTATTGGGAAAGTGATTTTAGTTTTCCCTGAAGGACTGAATTTAAATAGTGAGGTTCTAGACTGCCCTGGAGAAAGGGGCAGCAATTATTATTCCCAACAGTGCTCCAAGAGTACATCATAGCTAGATTATTTTCTGCAGGTGACGAAATGACATCTGTGCTCAGGCTCTTTTCCTCCCTCAGTATACACATAAGATTCTGCCAGAAATTAAGTGATAGGTGAGATAGATTGAATATAGGTAGCAGAGAATTATTTTTTTCCCAATTTCAGCATTTTTTTAAATTTCCAAATTATGGCAGTGTTCAAAAGTTACAAGTAGTCCCATTAACTTGGGTTTTCTCAATCTATGGAGTCACATAATTTTCCATTTCAAAACATCGGACTTGTATGTCAGATAGAAGTGATCAGATGTGAGTAGACATAATGGGAATAGGAAAAATTTCCAGCTGTCAGATTTACATACTCTTATGTTTTTAATCAGTTTTGGTATGGATTTTTAGGAACTTTGGACACTTTAACATAGCATCAGTGAAATGGATCTTTGTTCAATACTGAAAAGTGGTAACCTCCCCTTCAGGAGAGCAGATTCAAATAATTTGTGATTAAATGTGTTTTCCAAAAGCCAGTATCTTATATTAATAAGTGGTTACACGTAGCTGCAACTTCTCCCTAGTTACACAGAGTATGCAGATGTTGATGCTATCTCTTCATGCTCCTAGAACTCCTCTGTTTTCTATTATAGATGTGGACTTGGAAATGTATGGTTACTATCATTCAAGTGACTTCTCCAAACACAAAATCAAAGATACCTAAAATTTCTGTCTTATAAGCACACTAGAAGACATTATGACTGTTAAGCATGATCAATTTATAATGTATCTCTATGATCCATATGATTCTTTTAATACCATTCTCACAAATAATTATTGCTTTATTTTGAGTTTTTTGCTGTAGTGGCTCTTGGCTGTATCTTCTCTTCTTTTTGTAATGCCCAGCAAGACAATTCTGAAAGCAGCTATGACTTCTTTCCAATTGAACACTGCAGTCAGAAGTTCCAGGCTTTTTCTTTTTCTTCAAGATTCAATAACATACATATAAATGATAGAATATTAGTACCCTGAAACAGCACTGATCCAATGCTTCCACTTGCCTCATCAGAAGTTGCTTTTGACCATCTTTCTTGTCTGCATGGTGTTTAATTGCAAAGTTCATTTGATTTAATAGATATGCTTTACCACTACAGACACCTGTTTCGGGTTAGGGACTGACTTCTTCCCAAAATCTTGTCTGGGGCCATTGAAACAGGAACTTTTGCATGCCAGGATCTGCCTGTGGAGTTGATAAGTGAGCTGCTGATGAGCTACCTTTTCTTCACAAGTGCAATTTTCCCTTGAATGGTTGTTGATTATGAAGAATATCCTCCCCCTTATATCATTCAGATAAATGTCTTGTGCAAATAGCTCTTTAAAGCCAGGTTCCAAGTATTGTGTATTTAGCAAAAAGTTACATTTACCACATCCCCTTGCACAACACATTTTGCTGCTTCATCCAGATGCTTTTCTATCCTGATAGAGGCTTATTCACTGTTCTCTTTTTAAATAAGTAAATTCAATAAAATCGATGAAAAATCACCTAGCACTGTTTTGTTGCTCAATTAAGTATTAGATATTCACACTGAATACTCTGAAATAATTCTAGCCAACAAATTATTACATCTTGAATTATAGTCCGGATTTTGAGAGTGAGGCAATGTTTGAACAAGGATAAAATATTTAATGTTTCTTACAGAGTAATTTGTCAGTGGTTTACTTATTTGGAAACTTTAACAGATGAGCTTAGCAGTATTGAATTCTGAGTGAAAGTATTTCTGCATTTGTTCACTCAAAATTCCTGTAGATATTTGTTATTGCATCTAACTAGTTGTGAGTAAATTTTTGTGACATCTGTCTTATTAGAGCAGTCTGAAAATATTATGTGGAATATTTTTGCTGAAAGTACCATTATATTTAACACAGAAAGGCAACAACTATTTCACTCAATTAATTAAAATTAAATAATTAAAATTAAATATACTAATACTAATACTAAAGCACGATGATGTTCCTTCTCATCTTTAAAGAGCTTTTTACTTTTCAAAAACTGCATGGTCCTGAAAGGAAACATGAAGCCAAAATCTTAATAGTATAAATCTGCAAAGAAATAGGAAACAATGTAATAGTTTTCAATAATTCTGGGAGAAAAAAATCTATTTGGATTTGTATAATTCATTTGCTTTTTTAATGACATTTAATTGTTTTCATACAGTTTTGTTTTCATGCTGGAAGACTGAGTCACTGCTTATATTTTGCAAAAACAGAAGCTGATACCACTTGGAAGTATTTTGATTTTCTATCTTTTAATGTGTTGAGTTTAACGTTTACTTACCAGTGATTTACATTTTCTAAGAATTTTTCTACAAATAGCACAGATTCGACTGATACCTTTCTGACAAGAATGAATTGATATATGCATTCAGTCATCTGCAAACTAAACAACATTTTCTGATGAGGTTCACAGGTTCAAATTATTTCCTACACCTCAAGGTCTTTTCTGGATCACGTGTCCTCTGATTCTGGTTCTCCCCCTTCTTTCCTGCCCCCAGAACTGCCCTAACTGGTCTCTTCCCACATCTTGGTCTCTCATTTCAGCTCTTATGTGTCATCTTGTCTCCAGCACACTGTCTCCTGGCCTTCCTCCATGGCATCTACCCACTGGGAGCATCATTTTGTTTGCTGAAGCAAAAGAGCTTGCTTTGAACCTTGCACTTGATCCCAGTCGATGATGATGTCTGAGTGTCACCTCTTAGCGGTGCCTTGAAAGATGGTTACCACGCTCAGCCCCTCCCTCTGTTGCTTGGTTTTGCTGTTTTTCATCTTGCACCACCCATTATTGCCTCTGCTGTGACATTGCTGCACACTTTTTGTCAGAGATTCAAGAGATCTGTGTTCAGCATGCAGGGCTGCACAGTTTGGGGTTTTTTTTGCGAACTCAGATAACCCAACAATAAAGCTACACGTTTTTTTCACTTCTGCAGATGGATAAGAGGGGATCTTGAAGATTAGTTGTTAATTCACATACAGACTGACTATGTCTGAGTATATCTAAAGTGCCCTCTTGGCACCTTTACAAATATTTCTGTATCTTCTCTGTTTTCACTTATAATGCTGCAACCTTTTTGATCATTCCAGTATAATGCTACTCTGTATACGTGTAAGCTACCAAGGAAACCCGTGGCACTCTGTTCCTACTGGAAATTTCTCTTCCCTACAGGGAGTGAAAAAGTAATTTTGACCAGTTGTGTGAAAGGGCTTTTGGGAGGTGCTGGTTTATGTCAGACAGGAGTCCCATATTCCACACCCTTAACACAGGGGAGGGAAGCATAATGAACACATCCAATTCTGGAAGGGACCAACACTTAGAAACACCTGTGACTAAAACCAGGGCAAATATCCCATCTATAGCATGTCTTTTTGTAAGTACAGATATTGGTGGCTTAAGTTATATTAGATTATTGGAACTGCAAGAATCTGACCTCAAAGCCAGCTGCAAATGGTCTGCAGCTTACGAAAATGAAGCTGTGCTATCCCGTTAATGCATTACGTTAGGGTAACACAGGAGAGTTTATGATAAATTTTAGTACATCCATGGCCTTTGAATTCCAGATGTAGGTTCTGCCTTTTATAGGTTGTGAAAAATCTTGGGATTTTGACGGAAATAACCACAGGAAAACATGTCTCATTCATTTACAAATGAAATGCAAATTCACTTCTGTATTAGTATAAAAGTAGTAGATGACAATAACCAGTGTCTTGTGTCAGCTAGGATTCAAATGAGGAATCCTTTTTCTCCACAAAGCTGTTTTCAATACAAAAGGACTTGGATATTTGAAATGTAAAATATGAATACTTAAAATTAAAAAGACAAAATTACTAATGGGCAAATTTAAAATACTCTAACAATTAAAGAAAAACAGGGGAAAGCAAGTCACAATGAGAGAAAGAGGGTGAATGAGGTTTGTTTTTTTCTCTATATAGGAGAAAGAAAAAAATAAAAATATTTGATAATTAATATGAAAGGTATTTGTCTACTGCCATGTTCTTTGTAATATTTAATATATTAAAATAGTTTTATAAATAAAATGCTATGGCCTTTCATTCAAATTTATATTATTTAAATTGCAGGACTACTGAATGTCCAGCAGCAGGAAAGAAATAATGATGAACAGAGATATCTTGGTATGAATTGCATGTATAGTCTTATTTTTCAGCAAGCAATTGCTGAAGGTAGCATGCAGCAAGCCAAACACCACACATGGGTAACATGAAGAGTATTAAAAAAATATAGGAATGGGTTTGTTATTTTCTGTGAAAGATTCTCTGTTTTTATAGGCTGGTTTATTTAGACTCTGCTGTGAAATACCTTAAAAGGTAACACAGTTTTTTGACTACAGCAGTAATTTATTATACCAGTTAATCTTGTAAAATTGCCCTCTGGATGTAATAATTTGTTATTCTTTTATTAGACCTTCTTCTGCATACCATGTTTATCATAAAGATGTCACCAGTGTGATGCCTAGCAACCAGTACAATGTTCCGGAGGTGTTTGCATACATTTTCCTGAGGGAGAGACCTGCCTCATCCCTGCCTGGGAGAGCTGTCAGTGTATTCTGATGTATGAGGGATAAAAGGAGTCCCTGCTGCAGTCTCCAATAAGCTGAAGTCACGGCCTGAAAGCACTGACTTGGGTATCACTATGCAGTGTTAGAAAATGTGTCAATTATCAGATGGACTGCCTGAGGGTATCGCCTGGGTCTAGGTCATAAAACCATCAGGACTAAGGGAGGAAAAAAATTGATGAGGAAGTAAGTTGAATTAATTGATAACTAGGACAACTGTATGTGAAATATATTCAGCATAATACAGACACAGATATTTTCTCTCTTAAGCTTTCTTCCAGTGTAATCAATGAATATGGAAAGTATAAAATGCCTCCTAATTGTGGCTGAGCACCCCTTCAATCTATACATGCTTGTAATATTTTACTGACTTTCTCATTATTTCAAAAAACCCCCAAAAGTCAAGAAAGACAAGGAGCTATAAAAATAAAAGTAAAATCATGCTAGTATTTTATAGCTATGTTTCTATTATTGTAATTCTTAATATATTGTGCAACTGTTTGCATGTGAATACAGTAGGGACCACTTAAATGTCTAGCCTGAGGCCTGATTCATGAAAGCTTTATGCACCATTTATGTAGGTATCTGTAGTGTTTACTCAGAAAAAGTAAGGAATACATATTTTTATAGCAAAGTTTATTCCTCTGCACACCTACTTCCTGCTACCTGGCTGTAGCTCTCAGTGACAGACATGCAGGGAACATCAAGCATATTTTAAATATCTGTTCTGCTCAGAAATTTAGGTGTAATAATTAGCGGTTATACCCTAGAAGTGCAACACCCTGCATGTGGATTCTTTGGGCTCATTTTGGCCATTCTGAGGTAGGTATGTATATATGTATGTGTAAAACACCACCAACTCATCATGACCCGGTGCCTTGACAGGACAAGAGAATTTGAGTGCTTACCAGAGAGCTGGGGTCACTCAGGGTGAGGTTATAATCTGTATAGAGACACACCAATTCAGGAGATGTTTTTCCTTAACTGAACAACCCAACTAGGCAATTGGCATTGTTTAAATGCCTCTCAGTCCATTACTTCATTACACATCTTTCCTTGCACTCAGATTTCTCAAGACAAAGTCTTTCCCAAATAACTATCAGCCACCTTTGACATGTTCATTTCTCATTAATTCAGCTCTCACAGGAAAGCAAGCTACTCAAAAATAGTTCTCCAACATTTACTTATACCTTTCACTTGCTGCTGAAATGTGACACTGTGAGAACTCTGTTGTGCTTTGGCACTGAGTGAAAAGTTAGTACTTCAATAAAAAGAAAAAGCTGCTTCTTATCACATTGATGACAAAAATTCACCTCTCTGTCCAAGAGAAAATTTGAAGAGGGACAAATAAAGGCCTTTTTGTCACTTCTCCTCTGACTCCATCCACTCTTTAGAGAAGACCTTTGCTTGTGCAGCAGTGCATGATTTTGTTCAAGGTGGATTGCTGGAACAGCTGCACACACGAATGCAAGACATTCTTTGTAGATGAAAGGAAAAATACAGTATAACATCACCCTTTTGAAAACAGTCTGGGAATTGCAGCCAAGAACTTCTGACTTTTGCTTGGCTGGTTTCTCCACACTCAAGACAGGGAGGGAGCAAAGAGCCCTGCTGAGCCTTTCACAGCAGCTAAACACAAGTGCTGCTGTGCTCCTTGCACTGTGCCCTGGGAATCCTCACTCTGCAAATTCCTGGGACATTCATATCTGAATCCACAAAAGGTTGGATAAATCATAGACAGAAACAGTGAGAAATTGGAATGCTAGTTACATGGAACCTCTAAATCTTTGATGAGGGAGGCAGGGGTGGGGAAACAAAACTCAAAAAAATCACCACACCTCCCCAACGCATATGAATTGTTAATAAGCTGATGTTTATAAACTTCTCTTTCGGAAAGAGAAGGAAAAGAAAACTCTTGGAATGTATTTCCAAGACAATTTCACTGCTAGCTTCTCCAAAATATTTCTAAATGTTTCCAAATAGTCTCATGATGTCTAGAACACTATATCCTCTTTCATCCAGGCAAATATCCGAGTATTGCATAGAACAACAACCCATTTCTCAGCAGATCTCTGTGCATCAGGCTTTTTAGGCCCACATCTGGCGCCTTACTAACACATGGAGGATCTGGAAGGTAATTTCTGAGAGAAAACTAAAATTAGGTGGAGAACGGAAGTCATTGCAGAGTTTTGATATTGGAGAAAGCCTACTTTCCACCTGACAATGACTCTAGTAACAATTTGCACAAAAATCTTGAGAAGAACATCTGGATTCTGAGTTTAGTGGGAGCACTGTGCAGAAAGAACAATATGACCCACATTGCTGAACAGGCAAGCAGATGGATATTAAACCCCCTGAGTGTTTTGCTGGTTCTTTTTTTTCCCTTCAGCAAATTTCATTCCCAAGTCCTATGATTTGCAATAACTGAACCTGGACATGGCAGGAGCATAACGCCTGTGCCAGATGACAGTCTGATAGAATCTGGAGTAATCTTCAAGGCAGACATAGATGAAAGTGAAAGTCTCTTGAACTCATCTCTACCTAGGTGTGACTTCAAGTTTAAGAGAATCCCAGACCATAAATCTAGTAATATTTGCCTTTGAATGTTTTGTTTAGGGAAATCTTGAACTGGTAATACAGTCCAGCTTTATGAGGCTGAGATTTTGGCCCTCAGACTATAGAAAAAGCTCCAAATTGAAAAAGAAAAAGTGGAATGCAAGTCTATTTCCTTATTTTCTAGGGATAAAAATTCCATCAAATTCAGCAGCATCACTATAAAGCAACAGAAATGAAACAGACCCTCAATGATAAAATTAAGGGATTAGGACACTTTTGGTAACAATTGCAGGAGGAATGATCTGAGGTTGAGTCTCCATATGCCAGCTTCTCTATCTAACATACAAAAACATCTCATAAATATAAAGGTTAAATGGGAATTTGGTGATATTTCTGTGTCTTCTGTTTTAACTTTTATTTCATAAACAGCTTTTTCTTTTATCCTGTGTTTTGAAAGTTATGTTTCTGCCCCTCATAGAAGTCAGACATGAGAAAATGCAGGTAAATTGTGAAAAGAAAATTAAGGACATTCTTCAAACTTCATATGGAATCTGTTTGGAATTAATTACAGTCTTGAACATGAAGAAAAGTGAAGATGGAAAGCTCTTATTTGGCCTGTTTCATCTTCAAGACATAAAGAAATGGGCATTACTGTTCTACATCTATATAGTCACTGGAGGTAATAAAAAAACCTTTTCACTGATTTCAGTACTGAAGGAAAAATTTTCAAACTGTCCAAAGACTTCTGACATTTTCCAGTAAACCCAAGAAGGCCAAATGTAACACTGTTGTAACTGACATTCTTTCTGCTCTTTACAATCTAAAATAATCAAGTGTTATGCTACAAAGGCAGAAATATGATGAGTTCAGTTTCCAATATATGTGTCAATATGACAGAATTCTGACAAGAAATGTGGGGCAATTACCTCTTAAACATACCATAATAAAGGACAAATCCTGCATTCTCACACTGAGGGAGAATCCTATGAGCCTGTGTCAGTACTGGATTCAGCACCTGGAATCACAAACATCTTCCAAAGAATGACAAAACTCAGTAAGAATAAACACACTGTTGGAGATGAAACCATATTGTTCAGAAAATGCATCTGTGTTTGCACAAAGACATTAATTTTGTCTTCCTTTTGCCTTTTTAAGGACTAAAAAAAGAGAAGAATTTGGTTTGAACAAAGCTAAGTTGCCATCTTAGTGTAACTGCTAGTAAATATAGCAGCTGTTTTATAAGTATTGCTGTCATTTTCTTTGACTAAATTTACAGAAATTCTTTGAATTTTATATAGGGGACTAAATTTGTAATGGAAAATGATGTTTGATGGTGTTTAAATGCAGAGTATGTCACTGTATAAAGCATAGGGCTCTTTTAAGTTATTTTTTTTTAACTTCTTGACATGTGTCACAATTTGGAATTCTGCTCTCATGGGATAAATGCCAGATTACATGGTGTAGTATTTTTATCCTCTGTACTTTCACTGTAGAAGCATACAACATCAAAGAAGAGGCAGATCACTCACATCAGCAGAAAATGGAATAGGACTATAATATGCTTGCTTTGATCTCTCCTTCTAATAATTATCTTGGCTACATGCATACATTGAAAGTAAGATTTGAATTAATAAGGCCAAGAGACCCTGGAAAATGTAAGAAGGATATCTGAATACTAACTTTGACTATCTTTAACAAGATAAACTGCAATTGAGCCTACAAAGTTGTGGATTGTTAATTTAAGGCAATAATCCTTAAATGTTATTCTTTCTTTTACTTGTCACCACTGCATTCAGCAGAAGCAAACAGTCCAATTAAAACAGTATCTTTTTAAAATCACACTCACCACTGTAAGATTTGGGATGGAGAGGGTGCTATTTAGCTGGCATCCATTTGATTTCATATAGGTTTTCAAACAGGAGGGCCTACGGTAAAAATCATTAAATTTATATAAAAAAGTCATCACTACACAGTCTGTTATCATTAAAAACTATTCTAATATTGCCTTAGGAAAGATATTGCTTTTGATATGGAAAGTAAATCAAATCATCCACATCCACATAGGATTTATACAGAGGCAAGAAGCATATTGTATTCCTGGTCAGTTTTTTTTTACATTTTTTCAACCAGTGTTTATTGCTCTATTGTCTTCTGAGAATCCTATTTCTGCCCAATGTGAGCAGAAATTATCACATAAACAGGGTAGTTATGCATGAAAGCCTTACATGGCTATACAGCCTGAAAGAGGGAAAACCTCCTGCAGTTCACCAGTGCCAGAGAATGAAAGTTTGTCATTCTTCTGCTTAATTCCTGATATGTGAGTTACATCAGACGCTGGGTAGACAGCACATTACTCCCAAAGCCAGATGTTGCAACTTCAAATTATTGTTTGATAAATCTTGGCAGAGCCACTAACCATCATGCTAATACAATGCCCTGCAGTGTACAAAGGGATGCATAATGTGCTAGCCAGGCTGACTTAAGCACAGTATGAATTAGACAAATGAGAGCAAGCACATCTATGCTTAATATACCAAACGCAAGTTCCAAAAAGCCACTTGAACAAAGGCAGTCTGTCAAAACAGCAGAGGCTGCTGTTGTCCTCAAAATCCCAGTCAAAGGTTAAGAATGTTCTTTTAAAACGGGGTTAGCTGGGCATACATGTAATAGATCAACATGCAGAAAGAAGTGCTTTGAAGAAATGCTCTCTCTGTTGAAAACAGGCACGCTTTTCTCATCTGCTGAACTTACCTGACAGTGGATGGGAGTTGCAAGAGAAAAGGTTTGATTCAGCAAGGATGTTAGGAACAGCTTTGTTAAGTTCTGAGACCAGCGCTTCTAATTGAAGTACCAGCACTACTAAATACTCATTGCCTGGCAGTCCCATGCCAGACAGAGAAACACAAGGAAGTGCTTGTAAGTGGCTGTAGGTATCATCAGGACAAATTTCTCTACAGAGAAGACTTGCTATAGACAGTATGGTATTTACAAAAAACACAATGTGCTTCAGGAGCCACTGCTGGTCTCCTGCCCTGAGCTGCTGGTCTCCTGCCCTGAGGTTCTTATACTCTCACTAGCTACTGAGCTCCCACGCTTGCCAACGAAAATTCAGAAACTTAGGTTTTTTTTCTCTGGCTTGCCAAGTTCTTTCTTAGCTTTTGGTGTGGGAGAATAGATCACTGGATTTAAAGCAGTGGCTGGGACTAAGTCCCATGTAAGCAAAAACTGTTCCCAGCAGTTGTTACGTGCTAGCTTTCTCCAGCTGCACTAAGTCCAGCTGCAGCCTCTTGGACTCAGATTCCCATCAACCCAGCCACTTCAGTAGAAACTTTAGAGTGGCCCAGGGGTGATTTAAGCAAGCATTTCATCTGCTTGGGCCTGTAAGGTAATTCAGCTTGGCTGTACCTTCTTAACATTGCCTAGAAGTGGTTATGTTCAAGATTTCTTTCCAGTTGCACCAAATTGTTGTGGTACACTGTTCTAACAGGGGGAAATTCAAGACATCCACAGAAATTTTGGAGCACAGAAGGCTTCCTCCCAGGGAAACTTCAATATCAGATACCTTTAAAACTGTCTCTAGCTTTTCTGCTACCATTTAAGGATATAGAGGAAGTTTCTTTTTATTTATCTGTCCCAGAAAAAATCCAAGTATGTGCTATGGTAATAGAATACTGTGGTAAAGGACAATCAAAGTATAATCTCACTGGTGGTGGTTTAATTATGTCTGTTCACAATACAACTATTGAAACTTATTGTCTGTTGTTCACTGTACTGGCATATTTCTGAACTCATGAGACAAAGAAAGTTTCTTGTAAATGTTAGGCTCTTCTGTTTCCTAAGTAAACAGCTGTAATAGTTGACCCTGAACAGCAGCTAAGCATCTACACAACCACTCATTTACCACCCCCAATGGGACAGGGGAAGGCATAGGAGAATAGGAGAAGGAAAAGTTACAAAACTCATGGGTTGAGATAAAAAGTTTTGTAACTGAAGAAAAAAGATTAAAAAAAAAAAGAAACTAGCAAAAAAACCCCACTGCAAGTGATGCAAAATCAATCTCCCCTTTCCCAAACAGGTCAGTGCCCAGGCAGACTCTGAGCAAAGACCAAGCTCTCAGCCTGTATTGCTTAGATTGATAGCGCATGTTATGGGTTATCCCTTTAACCACCTCAGCTCAGATGCTTCATCTGTGCCCCCTTCCAAACTCCTGCCAGTCCCCAGCCTATTCACTGGGGAGACTGAGTAACAGAGAAGGCCTTGATGCTGTGCAAGCACTGGTCAGCAGCAGCCAAACACCGATGCATTATCAGCGTTAATTTGATCACTATTCCAAAACACCATACAGACCACTATGAAGAAAATTAACTCTATCCCAGTAAAAAAAATATTTTTACTCAAGGTTTTCCTGACCTGATGGCTTGACCCTCAGCTTTTGAAAGAAGATTAAACAGGAGCATATCTGAATTGTCTTTTGTATAAACCACTGAGACTGAAAATTGCTGTCAGCTAATGCACGTTATGTCGCCCAGAATAATGCAGAGTGAAAACTGTGCATTGTCCAGTGGTGACAAAACTGCTCCACAATTTTGTCATTATAGTGGGAGCTCAAGGACAGATCTGGTTTCACTTCAGTAGAACTAGAAAAAGAAAGAAAAAAATATAGGCTGCTAAGGTTCTTGATTCCACATGGTAAATTTTAATAAATTAAGGGAAGCAGTTAGAGACTATAGGTACATCTAAGAGCAGTGAGAGATAACTGTTTAGGAAGTTTAGAAAGTCTTGAAATCTAAGATATCAAACTCTGTATCCAAAACAGGGGAAAAAAAAGGAAGTTTTCTTCCTTCTAGGAAGGAAGTCCTGAATATATTTGAAGGAATAATCACACCACCAAAAAATATACAGAAAAACAAGAAGCCTATGGGGAATAGCAAAAATACTTTCTGTTTTTATCTAGAGACATGAAAAAGTTGCTAAGAACCAAGTTAAACTCATACTGATAAAGAATGTTGAAACAAAGAACAATTTGTTAGTCACCAGTATGAATCTGAAGAAGAAAAAAAAGGAAAGTATTATATCAATGGGGTATATTAAAAAGTGTTTTCAGAAGTCCACAGTAAAATAGGGGGGAAATTTCTTCATAATTCTTCATTTTTCTCTAATGAGTTGATGCTAACACTGCAAAAGGCATGAAGACAGTGCAAAAATAAACAGAAATAATAGGGGAGGGGAGGGGAGGGAAGGGGAGGGGAGGGGAGGGGAGGGGAGGGGAGGGGAGGGGAGGGGAGGGGAGGGGAGGGGAGGGGAGGGGAGGGGAGGGGAGGGGAGGATTTCAAACTCTAATATGAGGTCAAATGACTCTATCCAGAACTTGAGGGGAGGGTTTTTTTTTTAAAGAGGGTATATTTTCAAAAATTAACTTTTAAAATTTCAGGTTTTAAAAACATCAAAATTTGAAATAAATTGATTGATGAATAGTTTTTCTGAGTTTAGTAAAAGATTACTAAATCAATACCACAGAGATGTGTATCTAACCAATAGCTAGACAAGTGATGTGATGCAAACATTTCCTCTAGAATGATATTCAAAATAAGAAGGGAAAGAAATTTCTTGAGAAATTGTCTGAGGTTAGTTAACAAAAAGGATTGTTGACAATGTGGGAGGAAAGTTCATTTGGAAGCTCTCATGGATCACTCTTAGGATCCACATTACTTTAAACACTTCATTAGAAACATTTTCACAAAAAGAAAAAAAAATAGTATACCAATGTTTATGATGCTGATGTTGGAAAGTGTCAATAGTGAAGAAGGATTGCAGTATCATACTGAAATACCCCTCTGTCCTACAGTGGTGTAAGCTGGATAATATTTAGTAGCATCAGGGAATTAATGAAGGACCAAAGGCAAATGAGCTGACATGGCATGGAGCACAGGGAATGATGTTTGCCCACCTGATCACACAAGCACAGCTAACCACGAGTTCAGCTGCTGCTGTGCCAGAGCCATGAAAAGGAAATGGTATCCATGGATGTAAAGGCAAGGATGCACTTGTGCCCCTGAATGCTAATGAGATCTCCCTGGGAATAACTGTACCTGTTGGTCTTCCACCATCAAGGCTGTTTTATGGAGTATGGGGTGCACACAGGATGAGCTGAGTGACCAGGAGACAAGAGAAGCCCTCAAAGAGAGCAGGTATATAATCTAAGAGCAAGAAACCTGGGAAGTGCTGATCAAGTAACTAACAGAGAAAGGAAAGAGCTTTCTAAGTTAAAAGATCAATATCTGGTCTTGCATGGAAAAATGTTCCCACCATGGCAATTACCTTCTGATTTAGAAAGTGTCTGCTGATGAGGGGCTAATTCTGTGTCATCCTTATTTTCTTGGTAACTCCAATGACCAAAAAGAACTCCAAAGATGAAAGAACTCCTATTCTACAGAAAAAAATAGGACTAGCAAAGGCTGAGATACCTTTTTAAGTTAAAAAACATATGCAAAATTGATGTGGTTTCTTTTTCACTTGTTCTACATACCAGTGCTGTCTAAGTGATGAACCAGTGCCATAGAAACTTTCATTATCCTAAGAACATGGATTGGAAACCCTAGTTATCATTCTTAAATTAATAAACTGTTGCCTGCAAAAGAGGGATTGATTTTTGCTGGAATATGCACCCTTTTTTCTAGAAATATTTTTATATATTTTCAGTTCAAGGTTAGTGAAAGTGTGGCTCTTCATCACCGCAGCTCACTTAGGAAGTTTTCTCCATATGCACAACCTCTTTGTCACACAAGAATGCAATCTTCACATTTAAAATCTGGTTCTGTGAGAACAACTTTCCTTGCCTAACAAGTAAATAAGCAAAAGTAGACATTAGAAATTTAATGGAACTATATTTTTATGAATACCTTTTCTCAGTCCATGACAGGATTTTGATTAGGTTTTTTTCCTTTACTTTGCTGTGATCATCTGTACTGCTATTGCTGATCTTTTTACTTTTTTCATCAAGAATGTCTGGAATATTTTATCCAGGCAAACATGCCTATTCATGTATGAATGAGCCTATTTGCATGTGAATCAACATATTTATCCATAAACAAGTTTGGGGTTTTTTCTGCTCAATGCGCTTGCCCAGCTGATCTTTATATGCACATAGAAAACTGAATACAAGAATGAAATTGAATGTAAAACCTGCTAGGCAGAGAATAAATCTGGTCTATATATTTCTTTCCTTTTTAGCAGGTAAAATTCCAGCTTTTCTTTTTTCTTTAAAATAAAACATCAGGAGACCACATATACACAGAGATTCTTTCCCCTTCCCTTTCACCCCCCACTCACTACAGGAATGAATTCTGCAAGTGCTCAATGTACAGAATTGCAGGTAAAGCCATTAAAAACTGCAGGTGTTCAACACTTTTCACAGGCTGATCTTTTGAGGAATCACTCACAAAAATGCCCATGCCTTTCTCCAAGCGTTCACAAAGTTCACCTCACCCATCTGTTATTGTCACTGGGCCAATGCACCCTACAAATACAACTTCTCCTCTTCTGTTAGCCAGGGTTTGGCCTTAAGCCTGCTTCAAAATGAGTCTGTCTTTCTTCTTTTTATTCCTGAGAGACTGAGAGAACAACACTTTGTTTTCATAAATATTGTCTAAATAACTCTTTGTGATGAACTCTGCATTTTCCATCTCTCTATTAAGTAATAACCATTTTTTAGGTCTAATTTGATTCTCTTCATTAAGGTAAAAAGTTTAGCTTAAAGATTTCCATGATAACAATGGTTTTTAAAAGCTGCATCTTTTGTTAATTTCTAACAATATGCATCATTTCCAGGCCCATACATTTTATCTATAACTCAGTATATTTTTGTGTAGAGTTTTTAATTTATTTGTGTTTACAAATATATGAATTGCCATGCTAACAGTTTACAATGCTAACTGCTCCAGTGTTTCATGTTTGAACCTGATCAGTAGCCAAAGACTAGATAAGAATTTAAAAATAGATGAGACATGGAATGAATAATAGTTGCACTATTTACTCAATTTCCAACACTATTTCTTATTGTTTCAGTGTCTTGCATTATAGCTTGAAAATAGTAGAGGTAACATTAAGGTTAAACACCCACATTATAGAGAGGAAGGAAGGGAGGAAGGGAGGAAGGGAGGGAGGGAGGGAGGGAGGGAGGGAGGAAGGGAGGGAGGGAGGAAGGAAGGAAGGAAGGAAGGAAGGAAGGAAGGAAGGAAGGAAGGAAGGAAGGAAGGAAGGAAGGAAGGAAGGAAGGAAGGAAGGAAGGAAGGAAGGAAGGAAGGAAGGAAGGAAGGAAGGAAGGAAGGAAGGAAGGAAGGAAGGAAGGAAGGAAGGAAGGAAGGAAGGAAGGAAGGAAGGAAGGAAGGAAGGAAGGAAGGAAGGAAGGAAGGAAGGAAGGAAGGAAGGAAGGAAGGAAGGAAGGAAGGAAGGAAGGAAGGA
The DNA here is from genome assembly GCF_051311805.1 of Agelaius phoeniceus. Lineage (NCBI taxonomy): Eukaryota > Metazoa > Chordata > Aves > Passeriformes > Icteridae > Agelaius > Agelaius phoeniceus. The sequence continues at coordinate 124,259,912 of NC_135265.1, forward strand.
AGGAAGGAAGGAAGGAAGGAAGGAAGGAAGGAAGGAAGGAAGGAAGGAAGGAAGGAAGGAAGGAAGGAAGGAAGGAAGGAAGGAAGGAAGGAAGGAAGGAAGGAAGGAAGGAAGGAAGGAAGGAAGGAAGGAAGGAAGGAAGGAAGGAAGGAAGGAAGTTCTGTGTGATAAATTTCTAAAATATTTTCTGGATACAAGAAATGCTCCTAGCTCAGATACATTTGTAAACATTGTCCCTTCGACAATAATGGGTACTAAAAATACAAATGTAATGCAATAATTTGTGAACCAAAGGAAACACTGACATTTCTTTGGAACAGTTTGATGTATGTTTTATCTATACCTAATTAAAAACATTTCAAGCCCAAGTAGTAAGAATGCCATGCACAGAATTTGTTTACTATATTACTGAGTTTAGCTTGGAATCTGGAGAAGAGGCAGTCTTCCCTCTTTCCACCTCATACCAGGAATCTTTGGATGAAAAACAAAAGGAAAATATAAATCTTTAACTTGATGATTTTCAAGTTGGAAGAGTTTTCTTCTTTGTCAATGGTTTTCATATGGTTTCATACCAATTACTGTTTAAAAGAAATTTGATGTCCAACTTTTATACAATTTTTTCATGCTCCTTGTCACTCTAGGGAAAAATCACAGAGCCACCCAGTAACCTGGTACAAATGGCAAACCTTTCTCCCTGATGCCTAGTATTTGGAGGTCAGTAGTGATGGAGAGTGGGATTAAGGTAAATTTATCCAGTGTTCAGTCAACTCAGTGGGACCAATTCCCATTTACCTAGACACCCTTTATAATGTTGTACAGGGTAAGAGGCTTTAAGTTACATATATTTGCAACCACTTTAAGGTCTTTTGTATAAATGAGAATCATTTGATCTTAGCCTCTCCAGTAACTACAATGGGGCATTGGATCAGGGAAATATGCCTATTATTAACCAAAAGTATTAAAGGTCCTCTTCTTATGAGCATTACAATTCCACAACATGAATCACGATCTTCTTCCTAAGAAAGAATGAAAAAGAAGTGTGTGTGCTGTCCCATTTGCACATTGTTCATATCTGATTTTATAGCAGCAATTTCTCAAGGCTTCCATGAATGGGCAGGACAGCACAGATATCCTGTTCCCTTACATGGCTGACTAGCAGACTGTAACTGGTTTATTGCTTACTCACTCACCGTCAGTTTTTAGCAGGGAAAAAATCCTTATTCCTTTCATTTTTTGCAATCCCAGTGAAAAACGAAATGTGCAACAACGTGATGTATTTGGCCTGCTCCCGTTAAAGTTAAATACAGCCTTTTCAATTTACACTTCCGACAGAAGATATGTGACAAATGACATAGTAATTTTCTTATTCCTTCATGTTCATAAAACATTGATAATATGATTTTTACCTTCCCTTTGTTCTCAATTAAATGAAATGTTCCAATACAATTAATGTGTTCTTGCAATTTAGTTTTTCTTTAGAGGTTTCTCTTGCCTCTGATTAACAGCATTTTCTATCCATTCTGAGAACCCCCAACTGCTATTCAGAATGTTTCATTATGCCTGGCAGCTATCAATACAATTGTGAACCAATATCATTTTAATTGTTTCACTAATAACTTGTTTTAAATGATTCAACAGTCATCAGGAAAGATAAGTGCTCTTGTACCCTGCAGGCTTGTAGGGATGATGGTATGAGGCAATGTAACAGAGTGCTGTATCAGAATAATGAAACCGTATGCACAAGATAATGACAAAGCACTTGCATTGCCGTAAAGATAAATGAAAACAGTAGATCTTCTTTTCATTGTAATATAACATCCATTTCTATCTCCCATCTCAATCATTAGACTTTCCAAACAGATTACTACACAAATACACATATGCAACATGTCCCACAATAATAACTGCATGCTCCCATCCATCCAGGCAGATGGTGAGTGATGGCGTTAACGAGCTTTACAAATGCTCTTGTTAATTAACAAAAATTGTTACTTTCTCATTTGAGGGGGGCTTATAAATTAGACTTAATTACACTAGATAATTGCAACTGCCAGCTACTGTGCAACTCGCTCATGTTCTGTTCTTTCAATGGCAAATCAACAATTGCAACCCTTGCCTATTTGTGTAGATGAATTTAATAAGCAAACAGCCCTTTTATGTTAATGGTTTACTGGCATTCATGGGTTTGGCAGGAGAAATGTGCTGGGGGAGGGTTTGCTAATGGCAGCACATAATCATATTAATTAAAATATAACTGCCATTTAAAGATTTGTAGTGTAGAATTAGAGCATGTTGGGAACTGAGAAAATCAAGCTAGAGTGCGTATTAGCACCATTACTCTGTGCTCTCTGCACAGCAGTCAGCAACCTCATGTGTCATAAATGTAATTTATGAGTGCTGTTTTCTTTGAAATATGTGTTTTTAGTTCACTCATCAGAATGTAAAAATTTGCAATGTCTGCTTCAGAAGGTTCAAAATAAATTCGCTTAGAGCTGAGACCCATGATCTGGTTTTAACAAATCCCTCAACAATGAATTTTTTTATTACTTGTATAATTTCTTATTGCAAAACTGAGCATTCTGTTCTTTGAAGATGGATTCTGTGTTTTATTGCAACTGTAAGTCATACTATCACTAGAAATTCTATATTATCATGCATTTTATAATTCAGTATCATTTTTATGGGGCCTTTAAAAATACAGCTCCCTTTTTTTTGTTTGGCTTTGGAAAAATTAGAGAAAAAAAATACACCACTTTATATTTGAACGTGTAGAAACACAGTGTCAAAAAAGCTTTTGAAAGCTTTGGGCTTTTTCTGCTTTCCTGGATTCCCTTATCAATTTACAGGCACATTTTTATCTAAATCAATTCCACTTACGCAGCTTCCTCAAAAACGCTGAGATGTATTTTCTGTGTAGTGTAGTTACTTATTTTCTGGCATTCCGGGGAATGCAACTTCCCACAAAGTCCCTCTGAGACAAAATGATCCCTGGAATTAGAGGTATGTGAGTGACAGGAGGCAAGAAATTGGAATCATAGTAATTCTGTAATTTCTAGCAGTACAGAGGCAGCATGACACATTATTTGTGCATATATATGTGTGTTCATATGTGTTTTAGAATGTTACACAAATATTTTGTGTGTGTCAAACATCTGTATATCAGTATCTTTAGCAATACATCACAGTTCAAAAGTCATTACTATATTGTGTCATCAGGGATTATCACATTGTCTTTCCAAGCTGCAGAAATCAAAAACAGCTGAAATCCCAAACATGACAGGATTTTGTAATTTGTTTTAATATTTGTTTGCTTGTTTTATTTTTCTTTATAAAGCAGATCTGAAAAGTGAACCAAAGAGGAAATCCTAGTCCCTCTGGAGCCAAAGACAAAATCCTATCACCTTGTGAAGGGTGCCTTAACTCTCAAGTTAAAGAAATTTTCAGCAAAATGGAAGTGTTATGGTACCCACAGGATTTTTGGCCTTACGGACTGACAGCACGGAATTGGAAGTGGCACTTCTGTCTCTTATTATTCCAAAAAGAATTGTCACTGGGGAATATTTCAGCATCTAGCAATCAAGGACTTCTGATTCTTCAGCTGTTATGAGAGATATTGCTGTCTTTTCACAGATGACATTAGGTGGAATAATTTCATTTTCAACCACCCCCCACCTCCAAATATGCACCCTAATATCTGTATTTTATCTGATGTAATTGACATGACTGTAATGGTTGTTTATAAGACTGACTCTAGATCTGACAATATATTCCAGTGTTTTGATATTATCACTGCATATTATCATACAGGCATGATGGACAATCACTGACAGATATTTGAGCAATTACAGCATATTTTATTGACAATTCTACACTGTGACTATACATTAATTATAGTAGAGACTATATCATACCAGCAACAATGATACTATTCAGGGCACAGCTGAAATAAAATCTTTATAAGCTAATGTACTAAAGTGGAATAGTTATGAGTAAAACTGGAGGTCTGCATTTCTTTGTTCTATGTTAGTCTGTGGTGATGAGCATAAAAGAGATTGCAATTTTTATCTAGCCTGCTACAAATTTCTCTATAAACCAAGGTGTGTTCTACACTGCCTAGTCTTCAACGGGGCTCTTGCAAATAATCTTTGCATTATAAGCAAATGAATCTCCATCATTACATTGATTGCTACAGAAATTATCTGCTGAAAAGAAGAAATTCTGGGACTGGATGTGATGCCTTGATAATAGGTGTGTCCCAAACCACATCTACTCTATGTGGAAAGCAAGGATTTGGCTTTGAGATGACCAGGACTTCATTATTTCTCTGTGACAGTAATGATCTCCACACTTTTAGAACTGAAGATTCCAATTCCATATGACTGCTTGATAACAAAGACCCTGATTCAATGTCCAGTGAATATAATACAGGTGAGAGAATCACAGAAAATCAGAAAAAGCTTTGAAAGATGACAGGATCAGTTCTTAAAGTTTCAGCAAAGATATTTCCTACTATAAGAATTGCAGATAAGCCACCTCATTTTTATTTTCTTCTTATATGCTCTTTTGCAAAAAATAATAACTAGCTGAATTGAGTTTATGTGCAGAAGGTCTTCACTGAGGAGTGTCCTTACAGCATTGCAGAGGAGAAAAATATATAACCTGGAGGGGAAAAATCACATCCTGATACACTCAAATGCACATGGGCTGCCTAGTCATAGTGCCCCTGTAGATGGGTGAGTGATCAGCAGAAGAGGCCCCTGAAGAGCTGGGGCTGAGGGAGTCAGGGAGAAGGGCAATGGGCTGCAAAACAGTGGACTCTCAGGAGCTCAAGGAAGAGCTCTGTGAGGCAGGGAGCAGGGCCTGGAATCCCTGAGGCAGCAGGGGGAACAGGTTGAGCTTGCAGATCCGCCCACCATACAAGCACTCTATGACAGTAATCCCCATCGTGGTGACCCCTCCCAGATTTGAAATCCTTCTCTTCGACATTAGAATTTGCACGCTGTTCGTAGTCCTTGGCCACAAGCCCTGAACCTTCTACTGCATCATGATGGAGAGTGTTTTTTTTTCTTTGCCATGCTCAAAGCAGTCTTTTCCTGGGCTTAAGGGTATGTTTCTCAAATGGCCAGTGATCCTTATAGACCTTGGCCCCTCTGTGTTCAGCCTGCACCCGTTTTTCCAAGGCCTTTGCTGTTATCTCATGTGTTAACAGCAGCAGACACGTGGTACCAACCTCTGGTTCACACAGCATGTTTTCATAAACAGCTGACAACAAGCCTAATAGGCCAGGAGTAGGGTGTTCCATTGTTAGCACAAGGTAAATCAGCACAAGGTCTGTGGTCCATTACTTACAAAAATAAGGTAGCTTTTACTGGGTCACAGGAGAAGAAATTTATGGATGTTTTTCTTGGGTTTTTTTTCCCCTCCCCACATATTAACAAAGACACCAGCTGGAAAATTTACTCATTCTGGAAAAAAAACAAAACTCCTAGAGGCTGAATACTCTTTAACTGATGAGTTGTACAATACTGGAATCCTGTAATTCAAGACAAGAGACGCTGTTGTGCTTTCTTTCCATGTGGTTTGTGTCAGTTTTCATACTACTGAGGCACAAAATTATTTGGTCAGCTTGGTTAATTTTTCTCGCCTAAACATCAGTGAGATCTGATTATATAAAGATGTGTCACTGCATGCCTTTTTCAAGCTAAATGCCAGGCTAGTGACATGGGAAGATGGACTGTAAAAGCCAGCATTCCCAATGGTGTCATTTTCTTCTACAATAAGTGTTATCAGAAAAAGGGAGGTGCAGTTTTTCAGAAGAGAAGACATAAATCCATTATCATGGCACTCATTCTAAGTAAAAACAGCCTTCTTCTTCTGTTACCACATTTTCCCTCACTAGACAGACAGCACAGCTGGTTGAATAAACTTGCTGCTTCCTGGAACTCTTCTGGTCAGTACCATGTACCTACCTCTGCAATCTGGATACTGAAACAATAGCAGCCAGAGCCACATCCTGCATATAAACAATCTGTCCAGAAAACTCCTTTATGACTTCAGGTCAGTGCTGTTCAGAGTTTCAGCCGTGGATAAGTAGGCAGTTTCTTCCTCACAGCAGTGAGATCTCACCTGATGGGAGAGGTGACTCATAGTACCATAGAATCCTAGACCAGCCCAGGCTGGAAGGGACTTGTGAGATTATCTAGTCTCTGTACAGTCATGTCTTGAAAATCTCCAGTATGGACACTCTTCCATGTCCTTGGTGAAGTTATTCCAATGAATGATCTTTTTCACTGCAATATATTTCTTTTCTATATTGAGATAAAACCTCTCCCTGTGCAATTTGTCTTCATGTGACTTCTTGTGAGGAGAGAGACTCTGTCCTCTTTATCTGTCCTTTAAGTCCATCAGAATACTGTAATGAGGTATGTCCCGAGCTTTCTCTTCTCCGGGGTGCAAGGACCTACTTCTTCAGTCTTTTCTCTTTCATCATCATTGAGATCCTCCTTCGGACCCTTTCTTTGTCTGCATCTTTCTTGTGTTTCTTGTGTGGATACCAGCCTGATAAGTGGTGAGAAGAGTGGAGTGATCATGTTTCTCTCTCTCCCAGTAATGTTCCTGTGAATCAGCCTAGGGTCTGATTCTCCTTTGTTGCTGCAGTGCTGCACCCCTGACTTACGTTCAGCTTGTTGTGGTCCAGCAGGACTCCCAGGTCACTATCAGCAGAATTGTTCCCCAGCCACACAGGGTTTAACCTGTACTGGGCTTTTTGAGTATTCCACTCCAGGTGCAGGACTTGGCATTTATCTTTATTGAGCTTCATGCTGGTTTTGCTTGCCCTTCCTTCCAGCCTGTCCAGGTCTATCTGTAGGAGGGTTCTCCCTTCCGATGTGTTTGACCTATCAGCCAGTTTGGTGCCAGCAAACCTGATAAGATTTAAATGCCATCATCTGGGTCATCTATGAAGATTTTGAACTCCTTGGGGCCCAGTATCAATCCCTGGAGTACCCCACTTGTCACAGTCAGTCAGCCTGAGTGAAAACCATTGAAGACTACTCTAAGTAAAAACAGCCTTCTTCTTCTGTTACTGCTTTTTCCCTCTCTGGACAGACAGCACATACGTGCAACCTGTTTGGTAATTTTCCCCACATCCTTTAGACCACTCATCCAACCTTTATCTTGCCAGTTTGTCCAGGAGAAAGCTGTGGGAAACAGTGTTGAAGACTTTGTTAAAGTCTAGGTAAAAAATATCTACTGGTCTCTCCATGTCTACAGAAGATGCTATTTTGTTGTAGAAAGTGATTGGGTTAGTTTAAATTATTTGCTTTTGACAAATCTGAATTGATTATATTTTAGCTAATCTCTCTAAGGTAATCCTTTGCACCATCTTGCAGAAAAACCTCAGGTAACAACCACCACTACATTCCATGACCGTTGGAACATAATCTAGAATAGGCTTTTTGCTGGTTAGTTTTGATTTTCTAATTCTCTAATAAAATGTTAAGAGAATCAGACCTTTACTTTCTTTTTTTTTCCTTCTTCTTTTTTTCTATTTTATAATTTAAAGCCAGTGAGTACCAGAAAATAACTTCAGATTTGCAAGTATAGTTTTTTCTTTCTACATGTTTCTCATTTGGAGAGGTAGACTCTACTTTGACTGCCTGTCATGCAAAGCCCTTAGCATTGTACTGTCCAATAAAAATTGTAAAAACTTCCACTAAAGAAACCAAAACCCAATTATCCACTCCATGAATCAACAGCAAAAATAACACAGAAATCTTTTAATCAACAGATATCCAGACAGAAAAGGTTTCCTAGACAACCTTACAATGATTTTGGTAGTTATATTGGCAACATTCTGAAAGATCATCTTGGAATAATCAAATGTCGGCAAGACAGCAAGAACAACACCTTACATAATTTCCCTAAATCCCTCCTCAGCTATAGGTCTTGTGCAGATGATTTCCAGACAAGCACATATAGCTGGACCCACCCTAGGTTACATGGTGGATAAAGAAAACAATAAATATGAATATATAGTAATATGTATATTTAGGTTAAGCTCTTGTTTCTTTCAGGCAACAGAAAAGCAAATCCACAAACAAGAAAATGGATTGCTAGTAAAGACTTCTACTAAGTGGCTAATTAATACCACTAAATACCACTGCCTACTCAGTGTAAAGGAGAATTCATGGGGATGGAAGCAACATTATGCGAAAAATGTTTAAGTTAATGTAACTGTATACATATATGTAATGCCTAACAGTCACTTTTTCTGCAGGCCAAAAAAAATTTCTTCTGCCTTTCATTGATGAAATGTGAGAATTAAATTAGGAACAAAGGTTTCTTGTAACTGCATGTTTTTTCCAGATAGCTGTGTGAATACTTATGCTATGCAGTTAAATGCCTTCCTCTTATATGAGATTTCCTTGAAGTTTAATAAAACTAAGAGTTTGGTGAAGCCTTAGTTTTAGTTAAATAGAAAAGAAATCTTTGATTTTCTTAAAAATTTTTGCTTAATGTTCCTTTTATCAAGAATAAAACATTGCTATATTGACAAAAGTGAGCTTCTGAAAATCAAGACAGATGAAGTTACACATAATTAATGGCTTATAGGCACTTACTGTAATAATCAAGAAATTATGTAGCATACATAATGAATAAGTAAATGCCACAACTGAGTATGCTTTTTACCCCTTTGTCCAATACAGCCTATTGTATATTTTTCTTCCTCCTTTCTCATGAATTATGTTGTATCTGAATCTGGCAGAGGAATAACAGTGCTGGTATTATCTACAGATATCTTTGGTTGGCTTTTTCCCTCTTGCCTTTTGGTGCATCTCCAAGCTCTGTCAATATCAAATAGGTGAAGGCAGCCACTCGTGCAGTGGTTTCTGGTCACCAAGGTTATAGACTTTGTTCTTAAATGAATGCATCTTATTTTAGAGCCCTAATCATTGCAAGACATGTCTGTAAATATGGCATAGGCCAGCTCTTGATTTGTATGGAGTGTATGGATACTGCACAGAGTTCAGCTGCTGATGATACTATGTACACAGTTGTAATGACTTTGAGTTTGGATGCCTCTCTCCACATCCCCACTAAACTCCTGACAAGTGATTTCCATTTAGGTCATGCATCGCCCACCTCTCTCATAAGTCATAAATTTAAACAAATCTCTCACATAAATTAGCAAACTACTGTACCTCCTGAGTTGTCCATATTTATTTCCAAGCAAAGGCATCTGAGAGAAAAGAATATTAATCTGATATGATGCCCAGGAGTACTCTCTCCTGTGTTTGGCACTTATATGGAGTTAAAACAAGCAGCTGGAGAACATCTCAAGCATTCCCAGCTGCTCAGTGTAAATGAAAGGCAATATTTATGCATATGAATTATTTTGGTAAGTTTTAGCTGTCTTTTAATGAAAACCTACTGAAATCACCCTCCTAAGAAATGTGAGCAGTGTTTTAAAAGTCTTTTTCTCTGGGACAACCCAGTATCTAGCTTCTCTGTTAACCAGTGGCAAATGATATAGTGAATGGTTCCTTCATACTTCCTAGTCTTTCACACTTCATCAACATCTATCAGCAACGTGAACTGAGTGAAATAGAGAAGTTGTATCTCTATAACTTGCCCATGGTGCTCTGATGAAATGCTTCAAAAGTTTTTTCAGAGGAATTTCATTCTAGCCTTTGTTTTCCTGGCATTTTGCCCATTGTACCATTGAGTACTGCAGAAAATTAAAATCAAAGCTAAAAGCTGGCATTGTGACTAAAAGTTTTAGATTAAGTGAAAGATGCTGTTCAGCTGTTTATATCACATAAATGGTGGTTTATTTCTTTGTAGAGGGCCACAGAGAATAAACCAGAATTCCCCTTTTATTGACGTCAGTGAACGCAGATTGCATCAGGGCTGGCTAAGGTATGAAATGTCCTTGTCATAAAATTATAGTGACAAGAATGAATATAAAATCCTGTTTTCCAAAAACAGCTAAATCAGAGTTAAATTATTAAATCATAAATATTTTCCATTTTATGTTATTTATGCTCTTTATGAAGAGCAACTAAAATGATGTGGATAAGAGTAATTCAATGAAGGAAAAAATTGTTCTACTTTCTCATGACATCTGTAAAACTCATCAGCAGTTAAAGCCTTCTATTCACTGCAGAACCATCTACTATCTATAGCCACACAAATATGAAGCAATTAGGAAGAAACAAAATCAAATATAGGGCTTTTTAAAATACAGCTCTGTACTTTGTATTTGGTAATCATCAAACCACTTGAAAGAAATTTTTTATTTCAAAAATGAGCACATTTTCAGTCACTGAATTACAAATACTTTTGGCATTTCTTTTAATTCACATGTTCCATAATCTAATAGGTATTTTATAAAAAGGGAGTATGCTATTTTTTTTATTTTCTCCAATAATTTCCTCTTTACATTTTGGTTTTCTAATGTTGGTACTTCTTGAAAATTCTAATGTGAAGAAAATATTTAAAAGACTGGAATTTCAACAAGGAAAAAAATGGAAATGAACAAAACAAACTTCTATGAAGATCTGTATCTAAAGAATGATACAGAAGATATACTGAACATTTTTAATGTCTCTGTCTCATTGCACAAGAAAAAGGGAACATTCAGGGATAATGAAAGGCAGCAAATTCAAAATTGACACAGGGAAATATTTTCTTAAACTATGCATACAAGACATTCTTGGGCACAAATTTAAAGTCAAACTTGATTTTATACAGATGATAAACCAGTTATAACAGTGAATATGATTTTTTAAAAAAACCAAAACCTTCAAGACAATTATTTGAAAAAAGCTCTATATTTTAGACATCTCACCTAAGAAAAGTTCCTTTCACTTTCCTCAGAGGCACCTAGGACTGCTGTTAGGCAGAAAGTTACACTGGATGAACTATGAGTGTTATCCAAAACATTCTTGCAAGTGATACTGCAAAACAGAAAATCCATTTCCCTACAACTGTAGTTACCTTAGTTGTTGCTACAAATTAAAAACTTCATGTAAGATATCATATGGCTTCTTAGTATGAACATGAATGAACACATAAAATATTTTAATTCATTTCTGCTCTGAAATGCTGAAAATAAATAACTCTTACATATATGCTTTGCATTATGGAATGCTATCCCACATCCTGCTCTCACTTACTGACAAGGAGGACTCACAATTGTCACACTAATGTGAAAAAATTTTCATCACTCATTCTAAGGCATAAATTGGAAAGGAGTTTGGTGAACAACTTCATGTAGCACAAGCTATTGAAGGATATCAGAGTAAAAATATTTCTGACCAAACCAAGCCTAGAACATCTGTAATCTGTGGAATAGTTTCTTAGGATAATTTCTCTAGATTGGAGATATAAATCAGAACAAACATTTTTGATGGTTCAGAAGAGACAAATCTACCTCTAAACAATGGGGCACTGCCATCTCTGATCACAGAAGGACTGGGTCATCTACAGATTCAGATCTCATAAACTTTTCTCTCTACTTGTTTTATTTTTATTTTTTTTCCCACAAAATTTGGATTTGGCACAACAGTGTTGTTAATATCATAACAAATTTTGTACATAGGCAAAGAAAACCCAGGAACATAACTCTGCTTGTGAAATGTTAGCCTTTCAAAGTGTCCACAGAATGAATTGCCTTGCATACTTCTTAGCAGATAACACTAATGCTAACACAACCCCTCAGTTACATCTCTAAAACTGAATAATTATTTAGTGCATTCCACTTCAAAAAGGGCTTGCTACTTTTTTGTCAAGGGAAATCTGGAGGTAAACAGTCAGCCCAAAAACTTAACATTATTGATGATGTTGAAAATATTACTATTTCTAGGCGAAAAATATTAAAAAGCACTGATCTATTAAGTATTTTGGTATTTTTCATTAAGAATTAATTTTTTTTAATTACATTTAGAGTTTTTCTTATTTACTGCTCTTGTTTATGCTGTTTGTTGTTTAGGCACCAGACAGAACTAATGGTAATGGCCAAATCAAATTGAGATGTCAAAGTCTAGTAAAGGCAGATGTTGGGTGGAGACCTTGGCTTCTGCAATATCTCACAGGAAGAATACCAGAGTGCAACTATAACTAGTAGATATCTACCTCAACAAAAGGGCAAAATGAATGGATTTGAACAAAAAAATGATATATCCCTTCAAGAACAAAACCCCCAGACATACTGAGCATTTAAAAGCTGCAAATTTAGGTGTCTTGGCAGACATAACTTCAACAAATGAATTTAGTTTGGGATTACACAACCACATTCTATGCTTTTATGGAAACATACTAGTTAACATATCATCTGCCACATGACATGGGGTTTATGTTTTAAAGGGACCATTCCTAAATAACTGAAATTAGCAATATTCCCAAGAATATTTGGTATATAAACTGACCCATATTCTCATTAGGTTTTAAAATGTATTTTGCAACAGTTATGCCCTGACTTACTTTGACTTTAAGTTAATTCTTGTGAAAAATATGAAGAAGGTCAAAAGTCTTGGCTTTGGGCTCAGGGCCAAGGGACACTGATGAACATACTAGATGATGAGAAACAGAACAAAATGCTACAGAAACAATTGGAAATAAGATAAAGCCTAAGGACGCTAGTGAGAAGATAGTCCTTTGAGTTGGAGAAAATAAATATATATGGATGCTTTGGACCAGGCCCCAGTTCATAATGATGTTGATGACTGTAAGGAAATGATTTGATGACATCTTTTTCTTTTCATGTATGCGTAATTTTTCGTGAGATTACACTTGGCTGAAGAAACTGAAGAGTTCTAAGACACTTCATCACTGCACATTCCTGGCCACGTTTAGATTTCTTAAGAGCCAGCACGTTTCCATTGCCTTCCATGTCTTAAATTTTGCCAGATTTCACGGAAGAAGAAGAAATCAGGGTCTGATGGAATATTCTTTAGTAGTGCAGTAAATTCTGTGCCTCTAAATTAAATTTTAAAAACCCAACTAATTAAATGCCCCACAGATTTCCTAATGTGTCAAAACATACCCTATGATGTTGGCATTGCTTAGGATAATTGGACAAAATTTGAGAGAAGATATTTTTTGGTAAATTATCTGTTTACTTAAAAAATCATATTCAGAAGAGCCAAAATTGTTCACAAGTTCTACACAGATTTAAAGACCTATTTTAGATGAAACAACACTGACAAAATATTTCAGAAATGATGGAACAGTTGCTTACAACCTGTTCAGAACACTGAATTTTCTGAAACACTTGTTTCTGAATGAGTTTATGGACTAAAGAAAGATTTGGCTTCAAACTCATTTATTCTTATCCCAGCTTTCTCTGCCCTTCTTTTATGACTTCAGCACTCTGGTGACCTAAACCATAACCAGATTTAAATGTCTCACCTGCCTCTGAGGACCTAAAAATACAACGTTTGCTGCTTTCTCCCAGTTTTGCTTATTTCTCAGTGTTTGCTTATCTTTTCCAATAGGGCATGTGTGTTTTCAAGGAAGGTTATTCCTTGTACTACTTGTTGATATTAGTCCATCTTGAATGATTTACCTGACTACTGACTGACCCCTTCAGTAAGTGCATGTAAGCCAGGAAAGGTATTCAAATTCACAGTTAAAGTTTAAATTGAAGACTTAACATCTTGGGCATGAATATCAGGCAATACTTCTGTGCTTTGAGCCATTTGCTTCCCTGACATTTTTAAATACTGCCCAGAAATAGGACATTAGTTTCTGGGTTTATCCATCTGTAAGGAAAATACATTTCAGATTCTCTCATTCCAGTCTATTTCTCAAGTTAAAAACTCAAGTCTTACCAAGAATTTCACAAAAGTTATGATATGGTGAGAAGATAAAGGCAATATATCCTTTATGGATTTCTTTCCATCAGGTTGCATGTTGTGCCAGAAACAGAATTCTCCAAAAGCTTTGAGTCAACAAATAAGAAATAACCACTACGTAGGACTGAAAAGTAGAGAGCAGAAGTATACAAGATGAGGAAAAGAAAACTGATTACATATGGTGCCAAAGCATGTGTATCTATGCTTCACAGATCTCTATGTTACCCCATATCTATTTCTTCAAACACAAAAACCATTTCTCACTCCCTTGCTTTTGTAGCTTGTAGCCTCAGCTTCCGTTGTAATATATAGATTTGTACTTATATCATACTGTGAAGGACTGTGGATTTTTAAAATTTTTTATAGTTTTAGGATCTTAGCACGTGAGCTTCACCAATTATAGTTTTGAATATTAGCAACATTTTTATTTATATATTCTCTGACTAACAATGTCTTTCTGCTGCAACTGAACTATATTTTGCTACAGCAGCATGAAATTTCATTTACTCCCAAGAATCCTGTTGACTCATTAACAGGAATATATCCTTCGGTCGCATTAATGTACTTCATACTACAATTTGCAGATGGTTAGAAAGTGTCTTTTTACTTCTCCATCTTCCTTTAAAGCACATGTAGTCTCACCATGTCTAGAATTATTATAACAGATAGACATTTTAAATCCTTTTTCCTTTCTTTTGACTCAGACTTTTTTATGTGCATCTATGCTCCCTCTTTTTTTTTGTTTTTAATTGTACATGGCTGGTTTTAAAGTGGGTAATCATTTCTCACTGTGGTGCCTCTAACTACTTTAGAAGGCTTTCTCTAATTCCTTTAATACTCAGAGAATCACAAACACTGCAGGATCCACTAAGGTTTTAACAGTACAGTGAATCTACTTAGAGGAATAGCTGAGAAACAATGTATTTTCTGTGCTCCAAATAAAAATATGCATACCACTCCACTATCCCTGAATTTGAGAGCTGTTTCTGATTACTGATTGAAAATTCCCTCTGTTCTTCATTAAAGACTGAGATTCTTTTAAAATGCTTATTTACGGTGGCAGTCCTTAGGGGCAGGCTATGTATTTAACTGCCTACAGCTTGAAATCTCTTTCAACATGAGGCCAAGTCTGTGTTAGGTAACTTGTTGGGTGAGTGGTGCCACATTCCTGCTCTGCCTATGGGATAAAGTAGCCGTGGCACAACATGGCTCATTTGTTTCTAGACTATCATTAGCATTAATGAGCTTTGCATGTGTACTTCAAGGAGAGGAGAGGCAAATCATAGCTTCTCAGGCTTAATGTTTTCAGGGGTCCTCTCTGTGGCTGAAGTTTGTTCTTTTTGAGCCAAATCTGGCGTGCCTGTGAAAAGCTTTAGTAAACAGGCCATGTGCAGGGGCTTTGTGATGGACTGAGAGTTGGAATACACACACACACAACACACACTCTCCAGACTCAAATATGTCACTGCTGCTTATGTGAGGCAGCAGCAGTTCCCTCCTGTGGAGGGGCTATCCATTAATTTTTTCCTTGACCCTGTCCCTTTGTCAAACTCAGCCCTTTCTTGCAAACCCTATAAATCTGCTGTGAAGACATATGCCATCAAGCAGGGTGAATGAGCAGCAGGGATCCCCCTTCATGACCTTTCCTTTGCATGACTTCTCTGTCCCCAACTAGCTGAACCATTGTATTCAGGACCCTCTGCCCTCACAGGGAAGGGCGTGATTGTTTTGGAAGGAAAAAGCAAAAACCAATGCATAAATAAGAGACATTCGCACAGAAGGCTATCTAATAAGCTGTTAGGTGAAAATATAAAATACCAGGGCATAATACATAAAGTAACTGAGATTTTTTTGCTCATAGCATGATTTTCAAAAAGCACAGAGTTAGAAACAGAGCTCGCACACTGCATTTTGTCCTGCCACTCCATTTTACCTTTATGTGTTCCTTTTATCTGCATTGGAAATGGGAACAAAACCACTTTTCAGTATCATTAGCAGTGGGGAGCGTGGGAGCTGTTAATAAACATAAAGCTCAATTTAGGACTTCAAATTACTGACTAGGTCTCTGCCCAAAGGGTAATACAGACTGAAAACATGTATTCCATCATGCAACATGCAGTATGGCCTCTTCTGTATCCATATCAAGACCCCATTTTCTAAGTTCCATAGTCTCAACTGCTCCTATTTCTTTGAAATCTTGGTAGGTGCAAATAGGTACAAAGAGCTGTAGGTCTGCAATTGCATCAGGGCAATACAGGCTGGACTGTGGTTTTTCCTGTGAATCTGTATTATAAGGGCTATCTTTTACCAATTTACATAAAATTTTAAAAAAAGATTTTACCATCTATAATTGGAATTACATGAGGTTGAAAATATCTTGCAATTTAAAACAACCTACTTGTGATAGGCAAGGAAACAGGTGTTTGACTGAACTCTTTGAGGAATAGAAATAAATGGAAAAACACAGGGAATAAATTCAACATCTGGCAGGCCTCTCTCACTTTATGGAAGACAGAACCACAGGTAAATTCAAGTGTATCCACATTGCCTGGTGCCCTCAATATTCAGCAAATTATTTTGAAATTGCCATTACAGAACACACCTGCTCAGTTTAGCACAGCTATTTGGAAGTGGTGAGTGAGACACCAAGCTTCAAAGTTTTGTTTGGTCTCATTTAGGCTGAGCACTTGTTTACACATCTCTGTTAGGTCTGGTATGAGCCCTCTCTGTCCAGTAGCAGAATGGACAACTGGAGGACTTACTTGCATTAATAATTAAGCCATAGGCTGCATCAGGGATTTTCGAAAGAGTCTCTTTCATCTTTGTCCTAACAACCAAGCTACACATTCAGAATGTCTGTCATTTTCAAGTTCCTTCTGCAGTACATTTTCCAGTTTGTAGAAACAATTTAATGAGGCATAGAAAAACCAGCTTCCCAGCCTGAGATGCTGGGGCACTCAAAAGGGTTAATGAAAGAGTCATGTCCAAGCTGTATTCAAAATATTACAGAATAAAAATTAAGCTTAGCTTCGCCAAGCCCTGTGTGAGTAGCCACTAGTGGACCGTTGTCTTCCTAGCTTTGTGCATAATTTCAATCAGAGATCCAGAAAACCCTTCAAAATACAACAATATTTGGATCAGGCACGTTTTTGCCCAAGCGACAACTTTGACAAATCAGCATATTCACTTGGAAAAAAATCATGTTGACAAAAAAATCTTGATCACCCTAATTGAAAACTCTGGCCTGGGCTGTGAATCTCTCCTTTGGTATGCAATTATAATGGGTAGCAGTCAACACAAAATATAATCCAAAACCAAAACCATTCTGCATCTTCTCAAGTTCTGCTGCTTGAATTAAATTACTAGAGTCTGCTGTAAAACAATAATGATTTCTACTGTCAGAAACAATGTTTCAAACAGATGTGAACCATGCAAAGCATATGCGAAAAACGTGTGATCTGCACACTAAGGTCACAGAAGCCATTTAGACACCACATGTGAAATATGTGAAACACATGTGGAGGCATGATGCAAATTCACATTTAGTTTGTCCTTTGGCAAGTACCAAGATCATAGGCTAAAAGAACTAAATCTCTCTGAGGCAAACTTTGTGCCTGTGAAACTTTCAATCTTTATAAAAGATTAACTTTCTAAGAAATTCCCACAGGGCAGGCTTCTTAACCCCTCAAATTATCCATTGCTAATGCTGCCTGATACGTCCTTAGTGATGGAATACTCTTGTTACCCTCTTTCCTAATACCTACTAAAGCAAAAGGTTAACAGCTCTCAGCCATCTGCTGTTGAAGAGCTAATCCTCGGGTGGTAATGCTGTCCTCACCCAGTGGGCTTGCCTTGCTTTATCCAAGCATGTGGCAGTGTAGCACAGGGCACCAGGCAAGAGAAAAATCTTGTTGGAGGGAGCCTGAGGTGTCAAAAGTTGCTCACAGATTATGTTTAGTTGATGGTGATACTAATGCTGAGGATTTGGCTCAGGGTGCCACTCATCTCACCTAAATTCACGCTCAAAACTGTTATTTCTAAGCCAACTGTCCAGCCCCTCCTGTCAATGTAGAGAGACTCCTTCCCAAGCCCCATTTGCTACAGGATGAATGAACTTCTAGACTGTCAAAATCAGAGGGCACATTGGATGTACCCTGGGCAGAAAGAGCCCCAGCCCATGAGCCAACACCACCCATCTTATCTACAGGAGCTCAAAGAGACCCAAGCTTTGTTTCAAAGCAGAAATCTCAGCATTGTCAAGTGTCCCCATTGTGCAGGATCTACTCACAGCATCTTCAAAAGGAGTCTCTGATACACCCTGTCCCTGCAGCAGGATCCCCACCAATGGGCTCAGAGCAATCAGGCCCCAAGGAGAGCCCTGTGTGGAGTAATGCTTGGCTTTTCATACTCATTTTCTCTCCTCTATGTCCCTAGAAATCCTGTGCTGTGGGAAATTGAAAGGTCTCCACCCTCCTCATCTTCTCAGCCACTTTTTCATCGCCTCAGCTGCACCACATGTGAGCTTGATAAAGTCAGAATTCATGTGGCTGAGAAAAGCTGTCTCTGTCTTGCAACTCCTCTTTATGTAATGACCCCAGTGGAATGATTCACGAGAATAAAGGTTCTTACATGGGAAAAAGTGTAACAGATTCTGGACCATTTCTTTCATTGTCACTTCTCAAATAAATCACAAAAGTAACTCTAATGGTAAAATAGGGATAAAATACCTGGTCCTGTTCTAACTGAAGACAATGGCAAGCTCCCCTTTGATTTTAAAACAAAAAAGATAAAACACTTAATAGAAAAACTCAACATGTTAACAAAGAATTTAAATTTAAGGACAGCATTATTTTTATATAAATTCACATGCACCCACTATCCATCTCAGTTGCACATATTATGATGCTATACTTAAGGAAAAAAATGTTTATGAAATATTCATGGCAAAATAAATAACATCCATAAAAAATCAATTATGAAGTAAATTGATTTTTTATAATTTTTAATACACAAATCTGAGGTGCAGAGTGAAAAAATAACTAAGACCTTTGCAGACTATTAGAAGCTAGATAAGGATTTACAATACAAAATGCAGCACCCATAATGCTTGAAAGATGATGTCATACCTTAATTATGTTAGCATTTAGTGAATATACATCAGCTCCACATCTTCAGATATTCAGAATTTACTGTGCCCTTTCTTTGACCCTGAGGGTTTTTTTTTTAGACAACTGAAGTAGGAAGAACATATTCAAAGCAGATTTTCTTTCGATATTCACAAAATGACCTCAGACAACAGGGGTTCAAGTGAACTTTGGTTTTGGCTATTTTTCCATCTCTGCTGCTTGCTAAGAGTTTAAAATCACAAGGGGCTGATGATTCTCAGCTCCTTTCAGGGATCCGCTCCTACACCATCAAAAGCCACATTGTCATTGTTTTCTGTCAGTCTTAAGTGTGGTCAACTTATCAAAAATTGAGGACTGAAAACTGAAGATATTTTGGTTCTAGATTTGCTATAACTCTGCAGGATCATTTGAAGATTAAAGAGTGTAGCACATACAGACACATAGGTTTGCTGGTTTTTTGAAACAAGCTCCTTCCATCATTCCTGTATGAGTCTGTGAACGTCCGTAAGCACTTCCCAAAATGCAGCCACTAGAAAACCAGTCTTTTCTTTGTAAAGAAGGATTTTACATATTTAGTCATTTCTTCCATACATAAAAAAGATGCACTCTCTAAGATCACATCATATTAAAAACTTTTTTATTTCTTTTGTATAGGACTTTTGGGACTTTTGACAAGCATAGGAAGAACTCTTGCAACAATCATCAATATCTGCTCTTAACTTTTATTTTTTAGGAGCTTGGCTACAAGCCCATAGAATTAGTCAAATCTTGTGTTTGAGGAGATTAATGAAGCTTGGAAAAGGAGCAAATGTGTCTGAACCTCTTCCAGCAATTATAGTTTTTGATTTTTGTTTAATAGAGACAGCTTTTCTTTCCAAGAAGGCTACAAAATGACATATATGAAATGGAACTACAGTAATTCATTGTTCTAAGACTGCTTTTCCCAAAGCACTATCATGACTTGTCTATCAGACACATTCTTTGCCTTGGGATGCAAAGACACTTAACACACATACCCAGTATAACTGCAGAAACCATGCCTTTTTATTCCTGTGAGTCCTAGCATCCCTTCCCTGGGATTAGCCCCAGAAGAGTTTTCCCACAGCAAATCTCCACTGCATTCTGTTGCAAGGATTTGCACCCACCATCCACAGAAGAGAAAGACAAACCAGGGCAGGAGGGGAAGGATTGTGTGGTTTGTGCAGTTCTGACCTCAAATCTCATATGTGCCATGAGATGGTGGAAGGTCAGAGGTGGCTTTCTTGGCACTCTGGCTCTCTGCATGCCCCACACTCCTTCCACTTCCCATTATATTTAGCTGGGCAACAACATATGCTTTGGATCCTTCTCACCCATTCCATTAGTCATTAGTGCTGCATAGATGTGGAAAAGAAAAATATGCATATAAAACAAATAGAGGTGAAGAAGGAGAGGGAAAAAAATTTGTATCTATCTAGCAATTCTTTCTACCCACTCTACAGACCCACCTCTGAGCTTGGATCTGAGAGGCGAGAGTGCAAATAAATGTGCTTCCATTTTCTTTTTTTTTTTTTTCAACCACACTGTGTTCCAAATGAAATTTTAATAAGGGTACTCTCCCTATATTTCCAAATAGCTTTGTTTTGTATCCATAGAGAGGGGGGGAAGAAGGGGGGTGGAAAACTGAAAAAAAGACTCCAAAGTGATTAACTCTGAGATAATGAAGTCCAGTTTTCTATGAAGCACACGTCACGGAGTGAATTGCTGCTTGCTTTGATTTGTGCTTGAAATGTGAGACACACTGATTCCCAGATGGCTGTTTCATTGTGCAGAAAAGCAGAGAACACATACATTTCAGTTAACTTGCATATCTTTTCATTTATTCATATAATTGTGATATATATTCCATATTCTAGAATGAACCAGATGGTGAAAGGAAGGCTTACAGTGCAGCAACATTCCCATTCAATAACCTTGGCTGTCTGCACCAAACTCTTTACTGTGCCAGGTGTTAACATTTGGCTGCTAAAATTTTGCTCTCTGGAACACACTGGGTGAAAGAATTCATGATCTCACATATTCCCCTCTTGATATGCATAGTAAATGCCCTGTCATGCTAATAAGAGTTGCAGGTACACATCAAGGGTGAATTGTGCACCCCCTAATAGAAGCCATATCTGATGTTACCACGATAAGATTTCACCATGACACGTTAAAAAGCATTTCTAATAAATAAAGCTTTGTGTAGGAAAGACTGCAAGTTACACTTTCAGAGAAGTTCATGGGAATTCAGCCTGCACTCCTGTTTAACAATAAGGGGAGTGGTGTGTGTAATTCCACCCACAGAGCCGGATTAACTAAAAGGATTTATTTTCAAGCAATGAAACTGCTAAATTCTGGTACCAGCAGCAGAACTGTCTGCCAGTATCCTGTAAGCCTTTATTTCCCTAAGGCCCATAGCATATGACATGTTTGGATGATGTTTAAACCATCCCCTTGTGTATGTTCATCTTATGTATTTTTATTATTCTTTTAATTATCTGCATATATATATTAATTCCAGAAAGTACAAACAGGCTTACTGTCATTTCTCCACCACACTTTATATTATAACATCACTCACGAATGCTAGTTACAAGTTTCCAGGCAGACATGCGGTTGATCTAAATTTGTGGGACAACAAAATTCAGATATCTGCTTTCAATTTGTGTGCATGTTTCGCTCTGTTATTTTCTTTTTATGGTAGTATTAATTGTTACCAGAAGTCTGTATGAAATGAGTGAGGATTCAAATGCTGGAATGCAGACATCAGAAATGGCTGTTTCACTTGCTGTTAAGTGAAATGTGTTTGGTTATTATTTAACTTGAGTATAACAGCTAGAGATCTGAGTTTTGGACATGGAAGAAGAGCCAAGAGTCTTGTCTGATGTGCAAATTCAGATGCCCAATGCTTATGTAGTCCCTTAATTGCTTGGAACTACATATAAATGTATAATTTCCAGAAGTACAGTCTCTGGAGAACTAGTTGGTTGTTTTTTTTAATCACTGTGCCCAGATGAGTGAGAGCTAAACGCTGTATTAAGAGAAAGAATGAGTGGCTTTATCCACTTGGCTGGATACCAAACTGGAACTGTTCCATAAATGGTCTGATCTAGTACCCGCTGAAGGCAGTCAGAGTCTTTCCATTGAGTTCAGTGGGCACTGGTTTAATTACTAATTGCTGTATTGCAACACCAAAGGGATGAGTAATTCCAAGTGCTGATTACCCACCACTGAACAACTGTCTCTGCAGAATCAATGGAGGGAGTCAGGTCTACCTCCAGGCAGGCACCTGAAAAGCAACACTTTTTCAAGTGTGTTAATCTATGAATGATCTAAAAAATAGATGGTAATTAAGCAGTGGTGCAGGCTGACACAGATAAGGAAAATTTTATCCCAAAATCTCTGCTTCTCTGTTGCTGCTGTCCCTCACCCCAGAAAGGCGCAGGTTATCTAAGGATTTGATTGTAAGTCATTTTAAAAAGGTGTAGGCTATCCAACCTATTGATTATAAAGTCTAAAATTCTCACTGCCCCATGGAATACATGCCTAAGTCTCCCTTGGAGGTAATTTTAGGAAACCTGATGAAGGCCTGGGGCTGCAAGAGCCAAGGAAGAGTTGTGGCCAGCATTTCAAGCAGCAGCCTTGTAATGTGAATCTGTCACTGGGGATCCTTGGGTAGAACCCAATCAGGGTGTAGGGAGCCCAAAGCTAGGACTTCCCACAGCAGCTTTTTTTGCTTCCTCCTTTTTGCCTGTTTGGATGACACACCTAAGCCCCTTCCCTCATTTAAGGTGTATTAATTGGTAAGAGCTTACAACAGGATCTAAGCATCAAGATTTATCTTTGCAGTGTGTTGTAAGTTAGCTGCTGTACTGAAACTGTTTGTCTCCCAGGGAAGGAAACATAACCTGTGACTGAAGTCACTTAATGTTACATACCTCGGAACAGGTAGGAGTCTATGTTGCCTGTACAATCACAGCAGAAGCTTGTTCTGAATCATCCAAGTAGTTAAATCCTACAGGTCTTAAATCCAAACTCTCTCCATTGACACTAAGGGCAGCTAAAGTACAAACAACAAAAATGTCTAACATTAGGTGTTAGAAATATCTCCTTCCAAAAAATGTCCATCAATTGCACCACTCCAGAAACACTATCAGTCACTGGCCATTTTGCTGTGGTGGCCTAGGAGTCAGTCATGCTGCTCTTACCTTTGACAATGACTTTCAAATGCAAGTATCCAACATGCAGGATGCATTTTTGTGCTCTACCACTACAGATAAGGAAGGCAGGATGCAAATTTTGTCTGTGCGCCCTCCTGATCTGATTCAGAGTGAATGCGAATACTGCCTTGCCAGGGAATCAGTTAATGACAGCTTACACAGCTTCACAGAAAACTTTAGTTTTGAGAAGGAATATAGATTTCCCCTTTTGTAAATAAGACAGTGGTAAAGTCAGTCCCCCAGATAAAGAAAAGGTAGAAAGGATTATTCCCAATAGACACAAATTCAAACCCATGTCTTCTGTTTTACTTAGAACAATATTCATTTAGTGAGGCTTTGCTCCAAGCATACTGCAAACCTACATTGCTACATGTCCTCCCATCATCATACCTATGCAGAGTCTAAATGCTGCAAATATATGCATCCAGGACAGAGCTCAATCACTTTTTCTCATAAATGACTGACAGGCTGATTGCATACAGGCAGCAGTCATCCAAAGCTCTGGTAAGGGGCCATATGTTGCTAGGAGACAAGGCCTAATGGCATGGGGAGGTATGTGCAGGGGAAGTGATGGAGCTGGGGATCAGGGCAGGGAATATAAAAAGAGGAAGACCATTTTGTTTTTATCTCTGTAGCATAACCAGTGCATAAAAGCCTCCTTTCTTTCACGCTCATACAGCAGGAAGCTCCATCTTTCTCTGCAAGTGTTGCTGCTCACCACGCTCATATAGTCGAGGGAAAACTCATGACACCAAAAGTTCACAGTCCACGTGTAAGTAGGCAATTAAATTCAGACAAAGGGAAACTTTTTTAAAAAAAAATTTCCTTTATTTATTTATTTAATATATATAGAATAACTGTAGGTAGAAATTGAGTTTTATGCTCAACTTGTAACAGCAGAAGCCTTTCAAAGGAGCTGAAGATGGTAGTCTGATGCATAAAACAGGAAGATGGCTGCTGCCATAAACAGTCATATTAGTGCTCTGGTTGACAGATGGACCAGCTGACTGAAAAAAAAGAGAAGAAAGAAAAAATGAACTGTGATGGATGCAGCAGCTAATTATCAGTGAGTCAAAAGACTCTTGTGATTGAGGTGGAAGAGTATTTGTGAGATGCAGATGTACAGTGATTGTTCTTTAATTATTGCTATTACCATTTTAGAGAAGGGCAACAAAGTCCTGAGTAGAAAGTAACACAAAACAAAAAGAGACATAATACAGAAAAACAGAGGGGAAATTGAGCATTCTGAAATATATACAGTACTTTTTTTCTCTTTGAGATAGGGATGGAGAAGATAATAGTCATCTCTTCTGGTTATATCTCTAAAAGACTCTTCACTTTTGTGTTTTGTTCCTTTTAGAAATGCATAAGAGATGAGATGAGAGCCGTATGAAAAAAAATGTACGCTGCTCACTCTATTTAAAATTTAGCATTCCATTTGTGGTGCTTTTCATTCTAAATAGAAAAATTCAGAAAAAATACTTCAATGCAAAAAAGCATGTTAAAAACCCCCACATACATAGGTTTTGACCTATGAGCCTGTTTTGTGGATCATTTTAGATAGACATCGTGCAGTGTTTCTTTAAAAATATAAAAATAAACTTAGGAGAGCAAGAAAACTGTATCTATCCAGATAATAAACCAGGAAGCATTACATGCCATGTGGAATATAACTGTCTATTTTCCAACCAAAGAATCTGAAAGGAAAAAGACCTTTTATTTTGTAAAAGTATGTTTGATAGAAGTATGGTAAAGCAAACATCAACAGAGGTTCTTGTGGCTTGAAAAGAAGAATCATGAATATTAATTCAGGAAATCAACACAAGAGATGTACAGAGCACACTGTTCATTTAAAAAGAAAAAAAAAAGAAAGAAAGAAAAAAGAGAAGGTGATAAGCCACTGATGTGCCAGAAAGAGACAGAGCAAAGGCAACAATAATGACATGATTCAGGTATGTAAATGAAAACACTCCTGGCAAGAAAAAGTAAAGAGAAGCTGATAAAAGTAACCTCTTTTAGTACTTTCTACTAGTACTATGCCTTTTGCAATGTGCCACTTTAGAAAAGCTGAGATCATAGCAGATCTCTGGATGTAGATCAGGTTTTATCAAAGCCTTTTGCTTTGTCTGTATGTTGAACAGAGAGTTGTATTTTAACAAATGCAGAAATAATGAGGGTTACAGATATCCAACGTAAGCACAAAAAGATACACTCCACTCAAATATTTCAAAGCATTCAGACTCACAACTGAAGCAGCACTGAGGATACACAAAATTCCAACATGTAGTCATCAGGATTTCTGGTAGTAAGGAGTCTCAGTCACATATCTTTCCTCTTTCCCATCTGAAGCAAAAGGTAACATTCTGCAGAATTTTAAAGGTGGCATGTAGGTATTATGCACACTTCCCTATATATACTGTATGTATGAATTGGCACTTTAAAATAAATTTTAAAAGACCCTCAGTCTATTTTAAATGAAACTAAATTTTTGCTTTTCTGCATGAGTGTATGTTATACACTTTATTATAGGACACTACACTTGGTCTAAAGCACACATTTAGATATGTTAGCACTATATCGAAATACAAAGATTAATATTATTTTAGCTAAAATAATTTGTTCCTTTGGGAGGTTTTCTCCTTTTATCCCTCTTCCTTTGGATTCCAAGTGGCAAGTTAAAATAACTGCTTCAGTTAAGCATGGACAAATTTAACCTCTTTAGTTTTTGTGAAAGCTTCTTGGTCTGTGTATTACTTTTCTCCACATAAAACTTTACATTTACATGATAAGTGAAGTAGTTGGTCTACTAGCTGGCCCCTCAAAAAAGTTGTTTATATCCTAAAAATGGATGACAACATCTTGCCTGAGTTATGTAATTTCAGCATCAAGGAAATACTCCTTCTGTCCCTTGGAATTAATTTTCCCTCATTCTGCCTTGCCTCTTCTGCTAATAGTCTTCAACTCCTAGCAACCTTCTTTTTCACCAGATTTCAAACTGGAATGCTTCCTGAAGATGCAGTTTATTCCCACTGGAAAGCTCTACACACAGAAATTTTCCCATAGGATATGTAAAATAAGATATTTGTATCTGCATAAAGTACCTTTATATCTATATATATGCCTTAAAACACAAACTCTAAATTCACATAAAAATTAAATTGACTGCTTATGGTGACACAGATTTGATCAGCTGTTTTTATTTTTATTTTTGATGCAGTTTTGCAACTAGAAATATAAGGGATGTGTCTTACTCAATGTAGCAATGAAGCACATTTTGCAAAGGCAGGATCATTCTCCACAGTAATTTTTCATTACTATTTCTTATTTTTTATTGTTCGGAAAGTGAACACTACAGAAGTTGTTCCATACTTGGTATTGAAAAAAATTAAACAGTTCTGGGAAATAATTCAGTAATACTACTACCTCTATTACTGAAGATTTTCACCGAGCTCCTTTATACCTTCTAAAGACATCTGGGAGATATTTAAAGCCTAAACGTCCAAAATAACTGGCCACGAGATGACCCAAACCAGGGAATTTATATTGGTGAGCTGACCAGGAAGTGTAACATACAAACAACTTATTTCTTGCTGGCAGTACTCCAGGTATCTGTCTTGTAAGAAGAGGCTTTGGAAGAAGATTCTACTGTGTCCTAGCAGTGGAGTTAAGGATAGAAAGTAGATTTGAAGGTCTTAGAAATGCATTTTTTTGCTACCTTTTTTCTTGAGATTTGCACCATTGTGCCCTGTCTAGACTGTTTTAAAATATTACTTTATCAGAGGGTCCATCATCCCATAAGCCATGGAGTAATGCAGCTGTGAAGAAAGACACCCAGGAAAATCACAAAAAGCCATATAAAGGCCAAATTGTGTTTTTAAAAATCAGAAGTGGGTGCTTAAGATACTAAGGATGTATTTCTAATCAAAACAAGGAAACATTAGTGCTATTGTTAAAGTAGTTGCATCTCCTTATGTGGAATACTGTGCATGATTCTAATAACCTATGTTAAGAAAATATTAAATTGTAACAGCTACACATAGCAGAAGCTGAACTGATTAAGGAAATAGGGTTCCTATTTTATAAGCTATGTTTACTTGGGGGTACAAAGTTTTTTTCCACAGTATTAACAGAAATATCTATACTGGCAAAATTTCTGTACAGCAGATTGGACTTTGAGATTGAGCTTATTAAAATGACTAGAATGAAACCTACTAGTGGGAGGGAGAAATGGGAAACAGCTACAAGGGACAAGGCAGAAGGGATGTGCATGCCTTCTATAAACAAACCAAAAGGATAAATGTCAAGGAGTGAAATAAACTGTTTAAGATAATGGAAAATGTTGGTGTTAGGAGATAGGCATAGTAATTGTCTTCAAACTAATGTAAACCATTAAAATGACTAGCATAGAAAAGCACTGGTCTCACTGATCAATAGGAACCTTTACAATCTTAAATTCTGTGTTTAATACCAAAGAGGTGTGGCAAGATTTCAAAATTTTCTCCTTTGGCTTTAAAATAATGCCTTATACTATATAAATACAATTTAAAATAAACAAATAAAAGGCATAAACCAGACACTTGCTAGCACTTTGCCCAGTCAAGATGTCATTCCTTTCCCTTGTCATTGAATTATTTCTCCATTTAATGATATCCAGCAAAAGTATGATCTGTGGTTATGAAGTTTGATTAACCACTTAAAGCAGACAGAAAAACTTTATTGGTACAATATTTGCTTTTGCATGTGTTGAGTAGTCTATAACACAAGCATCCAGTTGTCACTCGTCATAAATCTACAAAAGCACAACTACCATACTGCATGAGTATATTTAAAGCTACAGTTACCAATTAAACTTTTATTGGTGCGTCCATTTTCCCACTGAACAAAACAACTACAAAGCAAATTGAGAACTGCCAGGATACCACTTGAGCATTAACTTGGTAGCTGTCTCCCCACTGTGCTGGCACAGTTTTAACTCTTCTTCCTACTCAAGAGTCTCGCTGCAGCAAAGCCAACAGCTGTGGCCCAAAGGCAGTCGAGTTTGGCAGTTCCACATCCAGATGACAGCCTCTGGTGTATCTCTTTCCAATAGCAGCAGCGACATCTGGATCTATTGACAGCTCCAGGGTTTCTCTCTTGGCTGGGTTCCCCCCTAGCAGCTGTGGAACTGTCTCTATTGCTGTCATGGGGCTGGGCTGCAGTGAGGATAACAGTGCTCCCTCCTCCTGCTGGGATTATGAGATTCCTCACTGTGTACTTCTAATCAGTCTCTCTATTCAATCTCATTACACTGAAAATAAAAAAGGGAAGGGAAGGGAAGGGAAGGGAAGGGAAGGGAAGGGAAGGGAAGGGAAGGGAAGGGAAGGGAAGGGAAGGGAAGGGAAGGGAAGGGAAGGGAAGGGAAGGGAAGGGAAGGGAAGGGAAGGGAAGGGAAGGGAAGGGAAGGGAAGGGAAGGGAAGGGAAGGGAAGGGAAGGGAAGGGAAGGGAAGGGAAGGGAAGGGAAGGGGAAGGCAAGGAACCCACAAACATTTCCATTTAATTGCCCATTTTTCTAGAATGGGCAATTCTCGGCCCTTCAAATGCACTTCCCACTTATGCACCACATTGGTCTTGGCTGCAAGAATTTCAGTTTCCCAAACAGACTATTTCAATGTGAGTTTGGTTTTGGTGTTGTTTTGGGGTGGGGTTTTTTTTGACAGTTTCCAGCTGTAAATGTAATTTCTCTTTAGAAACAGAAGAATAAACTACACCAAACTCAGGATCTGCGCTTTCTGACACAGATGAGCATAATGACTGACTATCCTTATAGGGGCTAGAAGCTGGGCAGAGTTATCATAAAGGTGATGCTTACTGGTCCCTGGGTTATTGGATACTGATGACCTACAGGAGAGGAGGTGGAATAAGAGGGGACTGTGACTGATATACTACTAGACAGAGGATGAGGAACAGTATTTGGTGCAGCAGCAATCTAGATTGAAGGAAGGAGTCCTCATTTAGGCTTGCTTATCACCCCTAGACCGATATCTGTGACAGACATGCCTGAAATGGTGAGAGGCGTTGAGGGGTGGAGGTAGGCCAGAAATAAAAAGGAGAGATTGAAGGAAAATTCAAAGCCAAGGTTTTTGGTGAAGACCTCAGTAGAAACAGGGGGATTGACTTAAAAAGTGAAAAAGATTAAGCTGGCCTTGCAACACAGGACACTTTCAGGGTCTTCGTTCTTTTATAAACAAAACAACCACCAACCTCAGTCTCCATCTTTGCAAAATGTCATGTATGAATTTAGCTAAGTCTTATTATTCCAACCACAGTCTTGTGGCTGAAACCATGTTCAGAGCTTTAGAAATATGAAGCTAAAATGCTTCAGAGTGTGTAAGTGCCAAGAACAGACAGGGCTGTCCTATCCCTACAAATAATGACTCTGTAATAATTTGGTGAACCCAGCAATACAGTCGTGACATCAAATTCTGTGTTAAACAAGGAAGTCTCCTGCCCATTTGCTGTAGTTCTCTCACACAGGGTTCATGCTTCTTTTAGGAATATCTAATCACTACATGAGACCTGGAGGCAGGAAAGCCAGACAAAAATCTGAGGCTTACTAAAGCTGGAAATCTAGACTTAAAATTCTACACAAATATAAATTATTAGGACTACAGTGAATCATATATCATAACATAAATTAATAATATATTACTCAGTGAAATGCTAAGTGTGATTTTTAATACTATATGACAGATTTTTTAATTTATGAACTGTCTATTAAATTTAAAAATCCTTCCATTTCTTTCTTCTCTATCATATATTAAAGTCTCCTTTTGTTTGAGTCTCCTAATCCTTCATTTATTAACAATACCATTCTTTCTCTTTTCTATTATTGCTTTTGGGTTCTTTCCTTTCATTATTTCCTTTATTTTGCTTTTACTTTTCAAGCCTCTTGATATTCAATTTTCATGACAAAATTATGTAAGAATTAGACCCAAATGTTTTCTGTCTTTCTTCCCATGTATATAATATCTTACATGCATATATTAAACTCATATATGTCATTCTTAGAGTGATCCATAAATAATATAAAATAATAATAGGGCAAATAATATCACCTGTAGTAGATAAAATATGGTAGCTTCTCTCTCCAGAGTTCTTTCTTTTCTACTGGCTTTAGTATCTAGTAATTAACATAATGTGGACCCCAGATCCAGATAAGCCTCAGTAGAAGGGCTTTTCCCTGCCAGATACCTACTATATAAACATTTATATATGCATCTATGTTGATTATAATTTTCTCAATCTCTGCTAAATTGAAACCCAGGTCAAAAAGTACAAGGCTAACATTAAAAAAAAACTAAAATTACTTCCCTTGTAATTATATTCCTTTGTGCAAATGTAAATTCCCATAATCAAAACTGCACATAATTGCCAGTTAGTTGCCTTAAGCACACTGATTTGTGGTTTTTTTATAAAAGTCACAGTCCCTTTATAATATGGTTACCCTTGGGAAGGTCCATAAATAACATGATTTTTCAGAACTCAAATTTTTCTAACTGGATCATACATAAAAATGGATGTTTCCTAAATGTTTTTGTGATATTTTTTTTTCTGCTTAGGCCATAGAGTTTATCCATAGGGTTTTGAATGAGCGTTTAAATTGGAGAAGACCCAGAGTGCATCTCTGCAACCCCCACGTTATTTAGCAGTCCACAGCAGTAGCAAGAGTTGCAGGAGGGTTTGTGCAGGTCCTTTGGGATACCCAACACCAGCAGAGCCATGTCTAGCAGTCACCACTGAGCTGTTCTACACATAATTTTTGATCTAACATGCCCAAAAAGGATGAGAGAGGAGAGAGCTTTGTAATACAAGTGGCACAAATGATCACATCAGCTGGGTCAACTGAGCAGTATCCCAGCTAGTAAAGATTTTTCCTAGTGCTCTCACAAGTAGAAGGAAACAAATGGTATCCACAATGCTGTTACTGTCAGTGATTTGTGAAACATGCCATGTGGTATGTAGATGTCATAGTGTAGTGTGCAAGACAGATTTGCAAGCCATTAAAGGAATTATTCTATTGTGAAGCACTTGAATAAATTTAAGCACATGAGTTTCAGCAAGTGAATTGAAACTATTGTGGCTGCTCCTTTTATGTGTGTCTTTTTGTACTGATTTTTAATATAAATCTGTATTGTTTAACTGAAAAAATTCCCAGATCTTAAGAGGATTCCTGGGCAAGTACCTGAAGACTGAAATAGTTTTCATTGGTAGGTTCTAAAAACTCATTGGCTTTCACATTCTCCTTCTGAAATGGTTGAGCTTTGCACTGACACCAAAGAGCAGTTCAATTTTTAGACTGAGCTTTAGCTCTTACATTGTGTCTGCCAGCAATGGTGTCAGCTGTGATCTAGACACCTGTCTGTTAGAAACTACACTGAGACCACAAACTCATTTCATACAGATCACTGAAAAGACATTAGATGGCAATAATTGCTGTTACTTCCAACCTGGATTAGATTTGAAACAACAACCTAGGATTCATATTCTATTACTGGTCCCCCGAGTTGTTCACTTTTCTTGAATTCTTTCTCTGATGTTGTGTTACGTATTCTTGAAGTAATATATCAGATTCCTGATTCAGTACACAAAGGGAAGAGAATTCATAAGAATAATTCTTCAGTTTATGTGGATTTGTATCTAAAATATATATAATATAAACAGAATCTGTTTTAGGAACATTAAAATTCTGACACCTCCCCAGAAAACAAAAATTTCTGCCCTTCTCAGGTTAGGATCATTTGAAAGGCTCCTGCCCCTAACAAGTTTAGGTTTGGGTTATTTTTATCTGCAGCACACATAGTGCAGACACAAGTATTTCTGATGTTACTGAGTATCATGACAGGATCCTGAGTGTGACTAAACACACTGTTGGAATAAATCCTCTATTGAAATAGATGGATTTGCACCAGTAAATACCAGCAAGGAATAAGGAACATGAATTCTTGAGATATCCTAGTTGGGGGGGGTATATGTGTTAAAAAATATACATAGTGCTTTCAGCAATACCAGTAAAAGATTTTGCATAGAAATATATGGGATCAAATAGCCATCATAAATGACTATTTTATAACTACTGTAAACTCTATTTTAAAGAAACGTATTTGACCTCACAGTAAATTAAGACTGTGACAAACAACATTTTTGCTCTTGTATTTTTTCAGCCAAACCCAGTGGATTTAGCACTGTTCAGACCTGTATTACATCTACACACAAAAAAAATCAGCAATAGGATACATTCATTTTATAATGTGTATTGTCAAAACCTCTTTTTAGTTAAAAAAAAAAGGAAAATCAAAACCCTGAGTCCTAGATAATACTTTCTATACACTGCTGTGTTTAACTGAGAGTTCATGTTTACAGCTCAGTTGTAAAAAGCTGAGGAAATAGAGCTTTGTTACCCAGACACTGATGAAACTCTAAATAGCATTGCAGGCAGAGCTGCATAATGAGTACGTATTAAAATGTCTTTGGTGTCTTCTGAGAGTGCAGAACATTACTTGTTACTCTGACCATAAACGTATAACAATTGTGGTTTTGTAAAATAAGTTGAAACCTCCTGCAGTCTGAAATACAGAACAATGCAGATGACTAATTTGAATCAACGAGGTTCCACGTGGCATGTCACAGTGGGATTCCTAATGATCTTCTACAAGGATACTGTTTGTCTAAGGCTCTCATTTTCCATCCTGTGATGTGTGGATGTGAACTATGCTGAAAATAATACGAGGCTAATTACCAACCTTGTCAATGGCAATTCACATACAATGATAAACTGTATTTCTAAAAAAAAAAAAAAATTAAAATTAAACCACATATCCTTTCAGTAACAAGGACACCGAAACTAAAGATGGTTTCAGCATCTGCTCATAGCTTCTTTGTTTCTAACAGGATTTTTAGGCTGGATGTCAGAAGAGGTGAGAGTAAAATTAAGGAAAAAACCCCAACCAGACTACAGCTTTAAAAAGGAATACCCACAACACCATAATTTCCAGCATTTGTTCAGACCAAAAATATGAGAAAGGAGATAACAAATTTTTGTGGGAAGGATGTTTATCCTATTTGTCTTTTTTTACAATACTCCTTTTTTTCTTTCATTCATTTATAATGCAAAACTTTTAGAGAATACTGTAAGGTCCTGTAGATACACTTTCAGTTTTAAAAAACTTTCATTTCATTTTTGTTCAATTAATCAACTTATCAACTTTTTTTTTTTTTTTTTGCATTCAAATTGACCATGGTAAAGCAAATTAAAGTGAAAGTGTCACCTTTAAACCCCAACATCCTTTCACAGGCACTGAACAGCCAGGACTAGCCAATTGGGCAAGAAAAATATTTAATACACTGTTGTACAAAGGGTGATGTATGTTGGTTTAAATTCCCATATAACGTTCTTCATCAACATAAAACATTTCATCTTTCCAGTTTAAATACACGCAAAACATCAAGTGCCATTTACTATGTAAATGTTAAAGCACACAGTTAGTAACAAGTCAAAGCTATTCTCACCTTATGGACTTACTTCCTCTGTTATCTTCCTTTGTGATACATGGCATTGGGAATGGGGAAAATGTTTCTCTTCTGGCACTTATATGTGTTTTTGCATCAATGTCTCATACATCCTGTTGCAAATACAGACTGGCAGGTACACCTCCCTGTGCGTCATTCTGTCTGCAGCTACACACAGATACACATGCATAGACACATATGCAGCTTTTCTAGTTAAAAACATGCTGGTAGGTCAGAAAACTGGACATCCTATGAGGTATGACAGAATCTTGTGTTAATTGTTATACCACTTTAGATGCAATGGAAAGCATTAGACATAAATAGCCCTGTTGCGAGCATTAGAGAATCTACCTTCTTGATATTCTATTGAATTAAAGAAGCTTCTTTTATAGTCAGTGCTTCTGTAGCATAAGTGAGTTTAGTGACAAAACAAAACAAGAGATAGAGCAATTGAAGCAGATGTTCCATGAAACTCTTACTATACAGAGCACAAGGGTCTGGCATATAGCTCATCAGTAAAACATGAGAATGTACTTGAGTAGAAAAATCACAATCTGGTACCCACAGGCTATTGCCTGCATCTCATGTAAACTGATAAATTAAAGATGCTGCACCATTTTTCCTTGTCTTTCCTTTGTCAAATGCAATCATTTAAACATGCATTTTGGTACTGAAAAACTTAAAAAATAAGCAAACATACTAACATATACCTTGCTTGCTGAAGCACAGCCTTCTGCAGACATTAGATTTTTTCTTATCATCTCTGTGTGTATTTTTTTTTTTAATCTCAAATAATATTGTTTATTTTGCCTGAGGATTTGGACTTGTAAAAGCAGATTTCAAAGTCTGCCCACTCCACCCCCTCTATCGCTATTGGTGATAGTGAGAGATGTTTTTATTGAAGATTCTGCAGAGCAAAACATCCATTTATGGTCACTTTGTAAGGAACCATTTTAAAATTATGCAGGTGTTAAATAAACCCATCTAGAACCACGAGTAAAAAATATTGTTATGCGATGTAAAATAAAAAGTGTTCTGAAAGTCAAAATAATCAAATATAAAAAGCAAACTGTCCCCAGACATTTTGATAGACTCGCACACAATGTAGTGAAAGTATAAGAATTTGCAGCAGTGATGCATAAACACAATTTATAGGTTTTGCAAATTTGATTATATTTACATCCACAAAATCTTGCCAGATCTGGGACAGTTTTAGTGTTCTGTGCTGACAGAGGTCAGACTTAATAACCACAGAGCAGAAACATGCAGCCATAATTTGGTAAATCTTCATTTTTTTAGTATAATACAACTAATAATAAATATAAAAGATGAACAGACTTTGATTTTTTAAACTTTAAACTGTTTATCATTATTCTTCCCTGTTCTTTATTCCTTGGAATTTAGGCTTTTGTGAAATTGTTTTATGAATGCTTAATATTCCTTTCTTGCTTGTCTCTGGCAATCTGAAGCTAAGTGGGACAAAATGCAAACAGAGAATTACCCATTAAAATTTTAATGTCACATCACAATTTTCTAATGGAGCAATCAGAATTGCAAAACAGTGCAAGTCTACCGAAACCAATAATAAATCAGGTGCTAAGAGCAGCACCTCATGCAAGTAGTGGACTACAGCCAAACATTGCAAGATTTGCAAGGACAATTGGTTTCTTTCATTTAAAAACTTAGCACTTTCTTCTCAAAGTGCTCAAAAATTAATAGTTAGCCACATCTCTTTACAGTTTATTCCAAGATTTTAATTGGGGCACATTGAAATCATAAATGTATTAAAAACCAGGAGAGAAATGTAATTTGAAATAAGCACTGTGGCTTTAGTTTCAATACAGGGCAGGAATTCAGTGAAATAAAGTGCACACATATACACTAGGTAAATTGTGCTACCATTTGTTTAGTCCTTCCACTCTTTTGTTCTTATTATTGGCATTACTAAAAGGACATTGAAGCATCTTCTTGCAGATGCTTAGTCTGAGTAATGCAGACAAACTGTGCTTTTTGCTTAACAGGCAGGTTGTCAGGGGTATTCCAGGCAGATTACCATCTCTTTTGCCAATTTGGTGGACGCTGTAATTAAGCTATGTGCTCACCACTGCAGAAAAAGTGACCATGTTCTAAGAATTCAAAACCACACAGAAAGCAGGGGTCAGAATAAAAGTTTCTCAGCCTTCCAAAGATTACAAAAATCCTACAAAGGCACCAGAATCCGTTTAAAGTGAAGTTATATCTGCATGAAGAGTGAAATAAACTCTTCCTAAAATCTCATTCTTAATGTCATTCTCAGCTCCATACCCTCGATGTCAAGATGGCTTTGAGTGTTTATTTTTGATGGAGCTATGGCATTTAGATTTGTTGTAGCCTTCGGCTCTCACTGTAAAGGCAATGATATTTTCACTCTGTGCTTGCCTAAGTGGATTAGGCTCTGCATTGAAACACACAAAGTATGATCCAGAGCCTCTGCATCACAGGGCCTGAGAGCTTACTCTTCCAGGGTGAAAGCAACAGCAGCAGTGATCCCTCAGCTGAGATTCCTTTGGGGAAAGTCCCATGGAGGCTGCCTGCAATGCCACCCACACACCTGCCCAATGCTTTCTCTCCTAAGGGACTGGGATTTGATGCTCTCTTGAAGAGAAAAGGTGATGCTGCTAATCCTTGATTAACTGCAGCCCATTTTCCTCACGGTCACAGAGCAGATTGAACTCATAAAACTCAGACTTGCCGAGAGCACTTGCGACCATTTCCCAGGAGTGTCTGCAGGGACTGCAGCCTCCCATGCAGGCATTATGCAGCCACTGGCCCCTCTTGCTTCTCATTCCTCTTGAATAGCACTTGTTGACTTAGTAGTAGAAACTGAGTCCACTTGGATAATGAAGTGCTCTCAGAACTCATGATTTGAATATGGTGTTTTGCAAAAAGATGTTTCCACAGCACACAGGGACACAGCTTTCTTGACAGCTGTTTGAGGAAAATTGTTAAAACTAATGAAGCCCCAAAATACTAATTCACAGAAGTAACCTCCTATCAGAATGGGAGTCATCAATTTCTACAGGTAAAAACACCTTCAACACAATTGAAAATTTTTTATTTTAACTTCCAAGGGGATATAGTGTGATATATGCTTAATTTGGGACTGCCCATCATCTTTGAGGGTCTGGGCTTAAGTCATGGTTGGGTCACAAATAAGAATATGTTCAATGGCCTCATCTAAGTCTTCAGCTATCTATTGCACAAACCTCCCACAATCTGACATAGTGAGCAATCTCTGCTCAAGGCCCATAACTAGAATAGCAAAGGTGCTGCAGGTCAGAACTGAGATTTATTGAAAGGGATGTGCAGAGAAGCTTAGTCCCTCACTTTCATGAGCACTAAATTCACTCAAGATTTTAATAATAAAAAATGCAGGGTTGTCTGACAACATTCATTTTTTTTTCATGAGCCTGTCTTCTCAAATTCCCAGGCTAATGCTGCACATAGTGACACAGCCAGTGTCACTCATGACAGCGTTTACCTGCATTGCAACAACATGACTTGCCTGTCAGCCTTAAATGTTTGACAAACTGCTCTCTTTTCCCAAAATAAATGCATAAATAATATGAAGATATGTGAAACTCTTGGGGCTTTTTGTTTTGTTTTTGTTTGTTTTGTTTGGTTTTGTTTTTTTAAAGGGCAGGAATCAGGTTTGTCTGCTTTAAAGTTCTGGCTGCATTGCAGATGACCAAGTTGTGGACCAAAACATGCAAAAGGCTGAGAAGTTAATTTTTTTACTGACTTCTTCCTTCCATTTCATTCCAGTATCTATTTCTACTGCATACAAATGTCTGCAGGTACTTATCCTGAAAAATCTAGACACATATGCTATATATATTATGTAAGTCATAAAAATGAGGAAAAAAATAATGAAATGCTGTACCCTGAATAAACAAAATAATTCAAAATGATTGCATCTTCAAGTGAGATGTGACAGAAGAACAGTAAAAAGTGGGCATTTCTCTTTAAGAACTATGTCACTAAAACCAACAAAAATTTTATTAGCAATGATGTTGTTGCACTAAAAAAATGGAGTTGATTCTTCATTTAGCCATGTTTTTAATAAAAGCATGTAAAATAGTAGCCATCAGGTGAAACAGGCTTCTTTTAAGAGCATCAAATATGATTACTGGAATCACAATACACTTTCTGAATACCTTTCCTTATTAATTGGAGCAGTGAGAGCTCTCCCCCTGCTTTAGTCTCCTATAACTACCAAGAAGATATGTACTGGTCACAAAAGAATTTGTGATGATCTCATTTCTTCCTTTGGAGATAATGCTGAGCTCTTCAGGTAGCTTGCTGTTGAACAAGATTTCACATCTTTACTCTAGGAGACAGACATTCTCACTTTCATGTTATCTCTCCTGCATCCTACAGCTTTCATGTGCTTTCTTAAACACAACCACCTACAGAAACTGTTATGTTTATTTAATCAGCCTGTGTGTAAAACTGGATTGCCAGAGAACATAAATAGGCACTACCTTGCCTCAAAGAAAGGTTGAACGAGCTGAGGATATGCTGGACTAAGGAGGAGTGTTCAGTTTGAGTTTGGAATGGAAGGAACAGGACTGCCATTAACCTAATTTGCCTGCAGCAAAATTTTCTGTAGCATTTCAGAACTAAGACTCAATATAGCAAAAAGGAATCCAATAACACTGACATGTTAATCATGAGTAGCTCCAGCTTCCACTGAATAATACTCTATGACCCTTTTGCTTTAGGTAGCAGGGGAGCAGAATCACTGGCTGAACACTTTCTTTCAGTCCTATAAATACCTTGCTCCTTTTATGTCACTCAATCATCAAATTCCTTTGATCAAATAATGAAAATAGTGGGTTTGAGATCAATTCTCAAATTCTACATTTATCTGCAATGAATGCTTTGGCCAACTTTATAACAATATGCATTTTTATCATAAATCAACAAATGTACACATAAGCCTGGAAAACACAATGCCAGTGATGCAGGTTGGTTTCTTTTGTTGAGTCCTACTTAACATGTAATCTGTGTTATCTGTTCCTTCCCTTGTAAACAGACTTGTGTAAATATAATTTTAGGTGAAAGTCTGGGATTAGTTCATGAGCATTTCTATAGTTTTTGCACTGGGAATGCAAGAACCTGAGGTGCTTTTTTTATAATAAAAATTCTTTTTAAAAATCTGATTATCCACAGTGCTGAGCAGGCAGAGAACAAAGCATTTTAGAGGTGTGACCTGTAAAACCAGAAGCTGCTGCAGAGTTCTGTTTTCCCCTAATTCAGGAAATTAGGGGAAAACAGAAGATCTTCTGTGCTTCAGAAGATCTGTATTCTGTACCTTCTACCAGGCCAAGAACATATTCATAATTTAAGAAGCAACACCAAAACAGCAGACATTAGATGAGACAGGACAGTGTCAAATCAATGGCCCTGGATTTGGCTTTTGACTTTGCCAAATTCTTAGTGATGTGTATGTTCCCTCACAAAGTGTTGAACTTTCTTTTACTGGAACATTGGAGCTCATTTCAGGCTGCATAACGGGATGTCGTAAATGGTGCTATGCTGGAGAAAAATTCCTCCTGCTTTCAGCTGTCAGTGCTGGGATCACTCAAAAGCAGCTGGAATGCCTGATTATTCACATCACAGAGCCTCACATGTGGTTCCTTAGGAGCACACACTAATAGCTCTATATTATAAATAAAAGAGTGCTGCTTTGCCTGTCGTCTTAATCACATGGACAACTTGATGGTAACCAACAAGTGTGGATCATGGCATCTGGAGTACCCACAGTTAGAACCACTCTAAAGAACAGATGACACCTTGAGGGGCTGACTACAAAGTGTCATCCTCCATTTTAGTTGCTCATTCTGGTCAAGTCAGCCAGAATGGGATCTGCCTAGTTGCACAGCTGAAAGTATTCAGAAGCAGTCATTCAGTGCAGTGGGGAAAAGAAGGGTTGTTTAGTAATTTAAAGCTTGCTCTTATTTAAATTCAATGAGTTCTTGGATCTGCTTAGCTACATGTCTAAGGGGTGAATAATTTTACCCTGCATATTTTCACCTTGCTTTTACTCATACCTAATAGAGTTCTTCCTTTTCCTTTCAAAACTATTGCCAGTTCTACATATTTCTGCTTCTCCACTATATCCTTACTTTTTCTTAGCTTTCAAAAACCTATGTTTGCTGAGCCAAATAAAGGAAGAGTAAAAGTGGCTTACATTGTGGTAAGCTTCAGTGGTGATTTTGTGAGCGAGACAGCACATGTTTCTTCAGAAAAGACTTCAAAGAATGACACAAAATGCAAGTAATGGAAGAAGACAGCTTTGCTAATGACAGACATTCATCCAGGATACCTGCTATTTTAACCTTCTGTTCTCAGACTTGAAGATCAGACAATCACTGACAAAGTCACATATAGCTTCTAAATCTGCTTGTGGAACGTTCCTCTGTCAAGCAGTATAGAAGTATCAATAGAGGTCCAAGATGTCTAATCTACAAATAAAAATTAAAAAGCAAGAGTGCATTGAAAAACAAATGGAGAAACAGTACATTGCAGCTCTATCCAGAAAGCTCAGACAATCTAAAGGTGTCACTATATTCCCTTTTAATTCAAAATATACAGGTTGTACCTAAAGTTATCTGGCAGGTATACTACAATAGCAGGTATTTTCATGTTCAGTCTCAGTGCAAATATCATAATTCAAAAAAAGAAAGGTTAAAAAATGCTTTTGTGTCAAGCCTTTGCTGGCAGTCTCTCCAGTTTTCTGTCTCTGTAGAGGAACATAGCACACTCTCCCTGCAGATACAGTCCTCCTGGAAATCACAGAAGCATTGCTTGTTAGACCATTGCTATCTCCAGAACAGCCATTTGGGAACCCCACAAAGTTGATCTGACAACCCAAAAAGTACTACTTTGGTAACAGTTGTAGAGGTTTGCTCCTGGAAAGCTGACTGTGTTCACTTAAATGTGCAGGTTCTGCTGAAAAGCAATTCTTTCACCTTTTCACCTGCTCTCTAGCTGCCAGCAGAACAAACACTAGGGCGTGCTAAGGCACAGGCCACAGTCTGTCCTACAGACAGACACCTCCATCATTTAAGAAAATTTCTGTTACTTTAACTCATTACTTATCATTTGCAGTGATCAAAATCCTTTAAATATTTCTTTTTTAGCCAAGACATTTTCAGACCACAGCAGAACAGATATACTTCAGCATCCTTTCACTGACAGGCTACCCAATGCCTCTACCATTCCAAAGAAATGCTAACAAACTCTAGTGCAGGCAATCAAAAAGAAGAAAGCTTCTTTCTAAAGGCCTGGAGATGAACCAGGAAGGCTCTGTCCCTCCTGGAATCAAATACATTTACTTGGGAGGGAGCCACAAAGTTTGGAACCCATAACAGCTTTACACTGGACACAGGTGTGGGCTGACATACCTCATTACTTGTTACTCATGCAATACACCTGAGCTTTCTCTGTATCACACAAAACCCTGTATAATAATAACCTGTGCATATTAGTCCATGTTCTGCTGAAAGGTAATAAATTCAAAAGTTTTGGAGGTTTTTTGGGTTTTTTTTTCTTTTTTTTTTTTTTGTTTGTTTTGTTTTTGGCTTGTTTGGGGGTTGCTTTTTCATTTTGGTTTGGTTTTGGTTTGGCTTGGTTTGGTTTGCTTTGGGCTTTTTTGGAGGGGTGGGTCTTTTCATTGAAAAACTAAATTTGAAGGCCTGGTCTTCTTTCTGTGCACAGTCCATTATTTGATATATAACAATCATGTTTCCTCACATTTCTTTTTCTCTCCCCAAATGTAACTGCACACATCATTTTACTCATGGACATTCAGACCTTTCCTGTCACCTGTTTCTGGACTCCTATAATTTCTTTGGGCTTTCAAATACAATGGCCAGAAACAAACAAAGAACTCAAGGTGGAATGGGCCATCAACACACATAAACACACATTGTTCTGTGCGCAGCTGTACACCAAGAAAAAATTTTAATTCTTTTTGCTCAATTAAAATTAGCTGAAACAAGGCAACTTTAAAGATCACACATAAAATAAACAAATAAAATGAGGCTTGGAGGTAAAGCAGTGAAAGCTAAAAACACCTAAAAGAAATTCAAGGTCATCTAGTCAGGCTAAACAGAAAATAAAGTTCTGAAAACCAACTGGTTTGTGAATCAGTTTCCTGTGAAAGATAAATCTGAGATGTCAACTGCACAGGAAGGAAATCAGTTTTTAAGAGATAATTTTCACAAACGTGAAAAGACAAGAAACATTTTAGTCATTGATAAAGTTCCTTTACTTCTGTAAAGTAAATTTTCTGTACTTTCAGAGATGTAATTTCAGCTACGGATCAATCTTGTGCCTTGATATGAACAGAGGGATTTTCTCTGGGTACTTGTGAACCAATGTCATCTGATGTTTATTTATGAAATGGATTTCTGAGGAGGACCACCAGAGGTGGTGATATTTCAGTAGAAGTCATATTTCAGTACATTGGCAAAGGAGACAAGGTATGTCCAGCAGCTCCTTCTACTCATTGTAGAAGTAATTTTTTCCCAGTTAGGTATCTGCAAGAGGCTCAGAAAAAGCCAAAGATCCACATATACATCTGAAACAAAAGGGATCATGGAGTTAAATTCCATTAAAAAAAAAAAAGGGTTTTCTCAACAATAAGTACAGGCCAAAATCTCTCACGGTGAAAATGCAGGTTTTCCATTTTTGTCTTCCTGTAAGTCTACTTAACTTAGAGCATATCTCTTACTTTTGCCAGCACACTATCTGGCATAGCCAAGAAGTGATGCTTAATCATCACAGCTCTCCCAGCAGAAAGTCTTAGTACATCTGCACTTGCACTAAAAAAAATGGTGTTATTACTGTCAGTGTTTGCTTTACTAAAAAACAAAAAAAGAGGTTTAAAACAAACAAATGGAAGCACTCTTTCTATTTTACATAATGAAATTGTGAAACCTATTGCCTACAGGAACAGGCAGAGGACAAAACTTTATCTGGATTAGAGAAATTCATAGAAGAGATGTACATCATTGGATATTAAACATGAAAGCCGAGATGCAACCTCTGGCTCAGAAAAAAATCACTAAAAAGCTGATTTCTGGGAGCTGAGAAATTATACCATGGGAAGGATCACTCTATAAATGCCTTATTTTTTCTGTTCTTTCCCTAAGGGTCAATGTTAGAGCTAGGAGACTTTGGTCCTTTGATCTAAGCTCCCAAGCAGGTCACAGAAGGAATAATTCCTATAAACCCCCTCAGTGAAAATAAACATGAATACTCCAAGTTAAAAAGAAGTCTTACCTTATTCAAATATTAGTTGGTCCTTGTGGCCTTTTAAATATTGCAGCCTTCTATATGAAAATCTCTGTGCACCTGACATGCTATAAACTTTGGAGAGATATTTATTTTCCAGATCCCCAAATTTCACCACAGAAAGCAAAAGGCAAGGGGTCTTAAACCAAGTAGATAATTTTTTAGTGGGTCTTCCTCTCTCTGTCATTGTCTTGTTTATTTTGTTAAGATAATATCCCTCCCTTTCTGTAAGAAAAAAAGTTTAAGAAATGCTTTACTGGGTAAGACCAAAGCCTGGGTTCGTCTAACCTAACTATCTGTCCTCCACAGCTCAGACTTTAACCAGATGGTGGTCATTTGGTCCCTTGACAAATACATAAGTATTGCCTAAGGTGGAAACCTGGCTGTTGTCTTGCTGCCAGATCCTAGGAAAAAAACTGGTGTATAACAAAGTATTCTACTCCTGCCACTCTCTGTCCTACACGTCTTCACATCATTATATAAAACCGGTTCCCATAACAACAGTGTTAGAAACAATACATTAAACTGAAATAATAAACAAAGAAGCAGCAATCAATTCATATTCCTGCCCTTTCCAAACTCTGGCATTACCATGCTGAGACATATATTGCCTGGAGAAATGCAAATATGTCAGCCTTCCCTGAAACAGTAAGTTTATAGCAATAAACAAAGAAGATGACACCTAAATCTCTGACATCGCACCGTCCCCAAGGCTGCACAACATGTTGGCATAACCTGATAACCCAAAGACTTTTGGTCCTGATACTACTGCTTGATTGTTGAGTCTACATGAGGTCTACTTATTAATGCTTAGAAGGTTCTGTAGTACAATATTTTCCTATAAACCAAAACCAAGTAGTAAATACAATGGACAAATGAGAGGAGCTGTTCCTGTGAAACAGTTTATGAAATATTTATATAAAATTTTGTAACCTTCACCAGAGACCAAGTTTGTTGTCAGAACCAACAGGATATTTTCAGGGAAATAATCTTTATAATCAGTTTACTGTAGAAATAGAAATGAAACTTTGAGAACAAGACTTCGACAATGTAGTAAAAAACCACTCAATATACTATAAAGGTCTTCCCATTACATCTCTGTGTCATTTTTTTGGAAGGAAAAGACATGTGCTGATAACATACCTTGCCTCAAAAATTGTTTATACTAGAATTTCTAGTAAAACTTGTTGTCGCTTCTGGTGTTTTGGATAACAAGATAAGTTATTTCTATTTAATTTTACCTGATGAACAAATAATTCTCTTTTTCTTCCAATGTACTTTTAAATTTTCTCAGTACCTCCATTCCTGCATTGCTGTATTCCTCCTATACTGTTTTATCTAAAAATTTATTAATGAAATACATATAATACAGTGAAATGCATGTAGATATAGAGATCACACCTGTGTATGTAGGGATATGCTCCCTTTTTCTCTCCTTTCTCCAATTAGCCTCTGATAATGTGAGCAGGCTAACGTGATTACATGTAATGAACCAATTATTATTTCT
This sequence comes from Agelaius phoeniceus, assembly GCF_051311805.1. Classification (NCBI taxonomy): domain Eukaryota; kingdom Metazoa; phylum Chordata; class Aves; order Passeriformes; family Icteridae; genus Agelaius; species Agelaius phoeniceus. Next base: position 124,304,536 of record NC_135265.1, read on the forward strand.
ACAGTCATGCTGAACTGTTTTTCCTTTGACTTAAGTGTGTTTAAAAGTAACAAGCTTTCGTTATGCTTTTTATTGATGGTCACATTTACACTCCAAGTCAGCTAATCAGCCACAAGCACGTAACAATATGATTTGAGTGCTTATTTCTCATATGACTACACTTTTAAACTTAGCAAACCAACATGCAGAAATATGTGTAGTTACAAATTATAGACAGAGTCTAACCCTCGAAAGAAACAAATCCTCAGAGTGCACATGGATATGCACTGCTTGTGCCTTGTGTATCACTTTCAAAAGTTTCAAAAAAGGCAAAAGAGGCAGTACAAGGAAGAGAGGAATGAGGAAGAAGCTAAAGAGTCAGGGCAAGACTGAGTTTGCTTTGTAGCACTCTTGCTGTGTTTTAATCTCCAGAAACTTACTCTACCTCACAGTGAGGGGCTGGTAGGGCTTTTCTGCCCTGTGAGCTCCCCTGGAAAGGATTCTGAAGCAATTATTAATATATATGTGTATATTTGTCTTGCAGCCTGTCCTGGGATAAGAAGGCAAGCTAATTCTCCTGAGCAAAATTGGGGCCAATACAGCATCAACCACACTTGGAGTCACCTGGTCAAGGATAGTCCTGGATAGCTAAAACAACTCCATGTGGACACATTTGTTTCCAAAATTCCCAAGAAGCTATACCACTGCACATCTTCAAGCAACAGCAAGTCACTGCTTTGCTTGGAAATCATGGCTCCTGTTCACACTTCTCTCCTCACTTTGCAAGAACAGCAAAAATCCTCAGGGTCTTTTCTGTTGCCAGAGCTGTGGTATGAAAGCAGAACAGTCCAGAAAGAATTTTGGACCCATTTTAATTAGATGCAACAAGTAGAGTTTGGGTAAAGAATAAGAATTCAGGCCTAAAGCAAGTTAGAGAATTTAGATAGTCAGCTATAGAAATTTCCCTTTCCTAGCACAGACAGACAAGGTAAGCTCATATTAAACCACAGAACTCCCAGCTGTCTTTGTCAAATATGCTTGTAGGCCAGGTCCTGTCAATTTTCTCTGGAGGCCTAAGTAGCTAAGCCACTTCTCAGAGTATGAAAACATTTCTTACTTACCTTCCAGGGGACTGGCCTGACTTCCCACAAGAAGTATGGTTTCATAGATAGAAAAGCTTAGGCTCCTAGCAGACATGCAGAAAGCTCATGATGCATGAGCACACCATCCTGATTTTCAGCCCTTATTCCAAAGACAGTTTCTAATGGGGTTTTTTTGGGTTGTCTGGGTTGTTTTTTTTTTCCCCACTGACTGATCCATTTAAAGATGAAAGGGTAACACTCAATTATTTTAAAGAAATTGAGCTATCTTTAGAAATATTTAAAAACTTATTTAAGGTACTTCCCTTTAGCAGAAGAAGCCCTTGTAGGAGGTTTTAAAACTTTACTAGAAATTGCTCTTACACCTTGTTGGCTGTTTTGGATCCTTCTGTAAGATGCTTAAATTTTCCCATAAGCACAGACTCTTGCTTCATAGCTGGAGTTTGGATTAGGTTTGAGAAGCCAGATGCCTCAGAGTTAGGTACTGAACACTTTACTTTTAGGCACTTATGTTCTTAATTAGATCCAGCCTTTTAAACTATGAACATTTCAGAAAAGACTCTCTGCATTAAGAAGAATTTATATTAAGCCATAGAAAAATGTTAAATTTTAATGCAGTAGAGCACTCAAACTTGGTTCTTACTAGTGAAAATCTCATTTACAAAATGGCTGCTAATGAAATCTCAGAGAAAATATGTTGGCTTCAAAGCAAAATTAAAATAAAGACAAATGACTGAGGAATTATTGTTTTCAATAAGTTCTTTTTTCATGTGCTAATTACAGAGTAAGAAAGTGATTCGAGTATCTTATTATCTATCTTTCCTTTTTCTGCCAGGAGTTTATAAAGGGTATGAAAATGGAGGGATATAGTAATAATTTCATTTATGTTTTGAAAAAAATAATCAGGTTAGCCAGCATTTAATACTGAGAGCTTGAGGATTCCATTTGCATGACTTTGAAGGACAAATACAATACTATCAGTTCTGTGAGTGAAAGGCAAGACGGGGCCTTGAGCAGATGTATTTATTTATACATAGACAAAAAAGCCATCTCCTCTGAGAATGAATTGACACAGAAGAGAAACCCATCAGGATATAGTCAGATATATTACATTTTTTATGATTAGTGAAATTACTCAGATTTGACAAAAAAGTTTTGGTGCTATGAGTTTTTAACTTATTTTTTTATATAGGTTCTTGGGGGAGGGGGAACCCCACAAAAACTAGATCAGCAGTGTCTAAAAATATTTCATTACCCCAGGCAAAATCTCCTGAAATAATATAATTATTGCCATGGTCAAAATGGTTGCAAGTTGCAAATTTCCAGCATTCTTTAAGGGAACATAAACACTTCTTCTGTGCTCAGGGATTAAAATGAGATAGAACAGAGATACACATTGTAGAATGCTACTAAAAAGAATTGAGTGTTCAGTACATTATAAAGCAGGAGATAAATTCCTCTTGTTTTGAATGTCAGCAGACACTGAAGGCTGGTGCCACATGATGTTTCTGCCTTCAGCTAAAGCCCACACACCCACAGGAGTGCAGTTTTGGTGAGACCCCCTCCAGAGTGAATGTTGATTCCATGATTCTTTGACCGTCTCTGGAAACCTCAGCCCCTCCCAGAAGGTACTGTATCCTGAGTACCACTACTGGATTTTTTCAGCAACAAAGTAGTGTTGTCTGGGCTCTTCCACAGACACACATTAAATCTGGTATTACCTGCAGCACTGCATTGCTGGCATTCAAAGTGATGCACCAGTTTTGTCCTGCTCACCTCGCAGATCCCCTATACAAGTATTTGCTTAGTCATTCCCTGACGTCCTGCCCTGCTGGTCTCCTGTCAAATCCTCTGGCTCTTGCCCTTCCAGCTCCTTTTCTGCTCCAACATGGAAGCTGTTGCTGGTGAAGGTTCACGGATCAGAGGGGTTTTTCCTGCCTGTTTTACAAACACACATTAACTCTTCAGCTCTCTTTCAGTTTCTGCCCAGCATTCTTTAACAAAAATGCTGCAGGCAGTCAGCCTGTACTTTGAGCAATGATTGTTAGGATTTATTCTTAAATATAAACAGCCAGGAGGAGTCTGGAGGTGTTAAGCACACAGAGCCTGATGAATAATGTGTGTAATTCCCAGCTGAACCCAAAAGCATCCACTTCTGGGCTACTTGTCAGAGCAGCAGGAAAGGGCAAGTCAGCAAGCACATGCCAAGGCTCCCTGAGAGCCAGCAGAGAGCCCAGTGTCCCAGACAGCTGTCCCATGTCAGCCAGCAGCCTCTGCCACCTCTCACCAGACCTCTGGGTGATGAGATGGGCCTGAGCCCCTACTGGGTGTTTGGCAGGATTCTGGCAGGCATGCTGCCATAGGTCTCCCCTCCAGGACAAGATTAGGCCACCTGGAGAGCATTGTTGTCAGGAGGGCATGTGATGTACCAGTCAAAAGAGTTGGAGAAATGCTTTTAAAAAATGGGCAGAGCCCATATCCAAAGGGGTTTAAGCAGTCTCATTTTCTTTTGCACCAAACCAAATATCAGCCTGTTGAGCAGCAAATAGAAAAAAAAAAAAAAAACACCTGTGAGGTAGTAATTCATTATGTCTGAGATCTGTAATTCCTAGGGACCAGCTTTTCCTCAAGTGACAGACCAGCCTTTTAGTCATTGAGAAGTTCCCTTGAAACTGCTTCCATCCCTCACTAAGTCTTCCCTCACTCTGCATCTCTTCCAAGGGTCTTCTATTCCCTGTGGCTCCCACCAGACCCTGAATGAAAGGACTGACTTCAGAGAACTCACATATTCATCCTGAATAGGGTGAGTGGGTTTATCTGAGACCCCTGTCTGCAGCTCAGATTTAACACTTTGAGTGCAGAAAGGCAGCACACAGGTAAAAAGTGGCACGTGGTGTTTGTGGTCATAGAAATAAGGCCAAGGCCTGCCACGTTCTTCTTGGCTGACTCCACCAGAGCCTGGTCACTCTGGAAGGGCAAGCAAAGCAAATGGGACAATGCCAGGACATATATCATCATGCAGGACATATCATGCCCTCTAAGAAATTTAGCACAAGGTGATTTCTGCATGAAAATTCAGATGTAGACACCACAAGGACTTTAGGCACCACTTGCCCTAGAAGTTAAAAGGAGAGGGATAGTACTCATCCTTCACATGCATGGATTTGAGCTGCAATTCAGCATCATAAGGGACTTGGCCTCAGTGTAGGTATTAAGTCTGTTCTTACACTCTTGTATCTATCATGGGGCCAGCCTTGACTGTGCCAACCTACAGCTATTCTGATGTATTCTGAACTTTTTTTTTGGTTGGTTTTGACTTTTTGATTTTATTTTTATTTGTCTTCGAGCTTATTGTTTAACAAGGAGCCACAAACTTCTGTGTCAAAAGAAAGGAGAGATGTGATGTGGCACAGCAGTGCTTGGAAAGGCAGAGGCTGCTTACATAAATGTTGCTAGGAAAAACCTCACATTCTGGAGCTCAGGGTTCTCCTGAACTGGAGATCAGTCTGGAGGCTGGTTTGGGACCTATCCAGCAGGTGATTCATCCCAAGACCCCTAGAGGTTTGTTAGAAAAAAGAAAATATCAGATGTTTCTTCCTCCTATGACTTTCAAGTCTCTCTTTCCACAGACTTTCAAACATAAGAGAACAGGAGTTGTCCAGCCTTTTAATTTAACCAAATTGCATTCCAAGTTGGTGTCTTCATTTTTTTAAAGATGTCTACTACATTTTTGTGTGCTATGCATATTGCATATTTTAACACCACTACAATAATAAAATCCGAGCAAATAATTTGCAGTGAATAACTTGAAGAATTTCATCTCTTCTGACATTCATAATTTGGCTGGCAGCAGATAACAATGTTCTTGAATCTGTTGATCATTCAGAGTTATACCACTGGTTATTTTAGAGATACAATTTCAAGTCTACAGAATGTTTATTAACCTTTTATGGAAAGTGTAGGGAAAATGGTAATTTTGAGTTGCCATAGATATTTTAGATTGAATGCAGAGATCGCATTATCTACATAAATATTTAATATTGAATGGCATTAATTTCTGTCAACATAGAAAGGTAATATAATATGACATCTTATTTGGCTTTGCCTGCCTCCAGTTCTGACTCAAAAAGGGCAGATAAAACACCACAAAAGTTTAAAACAGCTCCACCATACCAACATCTGCACAGTGATGAGCAAACCAGTATATTTTCTTGCTTTTGAATCAAATTAACATTAACAGAATATACATACTGCAAATTTCCAATACTGAAGAGGCAATGGCAACAGCCTAAATACTGGGGTTTCCCTTTTTTTTCCAAAGCAAATACCAGATCCTGCAGAATCCCTGAATTGCCATGTCCATTGCATTAGGATCCTCCTTCAATCATACTTTATCACATTCTGCAATCCTGGCATTATCTGACAAGAGCAGCAGAAACTGTGGCTAGAGCAGAAATTCTGTTCAGAACATGCGTTCACATGCATTAGATTTCCACTAACATTTCATCTTAGTATCTCATTAATAAATAAATGTTTATGAATAAACAAACACTAAAGTAGATGGGTATTATTTACTACATTTGTGATTGAAGATGAAAACAGCCCTGATTTATGCTGACATATAGTGGGAAGGGTTTTAGAAAACCCATCTCTTTATGTGGAGATCAAATATAGGCACTGGGAAAACCCTTTTTGTATATACAAGGCTTGGTTGTATGATTAACATCTGGAATGTATTCATTGCTTCTATAAACTACATATGACTCCCTTTCTACTGCATTCCTTGAGCAGCAAGGAACATGGATGTATTAATATTAACATGCCTTTGATTCACTTCTCCCCCATTTTACAGTCTACTGCCATATGCCAACAGCATGTCATTGGGCATGATGTAACCATGTCTGCCCCAGGAAATTCAGAGAGACCATTTTACTAGAAATTGGGCCTAAAAAGACCACAATTTAATTTTATACCATTAGTTAAGCTGAAAAATATGAAAAGGACTTTGGCTCTGCACTACCTTTCCACTTCTGCAGTGATAGAAAAGGCAAAAAACTCACTCAAGCTTACAGCTGAGATTTCCCAAAAGGAAAAGAAAAAGCAAGGTGGACTAAACTGCATACAAAAAGCCTTATTCCTGCCAGCTCATCTCCCAGGACAGGGGTAGAAAGTAGGATGCAGATGGAAGTAGCATTGCTCAGGATGCCTCAGCCTGCCCAACTCTACCAGAATGACAAACTGTTTTTCATCCATCCCTGCTGCTTAGGGTGCTGGCAGCACCCCCAGCATGGTGTAGGACTCTGCTGACCAATACTTACCTAGAAAAAGCTAGTCAGGACAAAAACTGGGATGATCACCCTGTTTTGAAGGCAAGACAGCCATGGCTCTTGACAATAAGGACAGGGTGGAGCTCCAGTTCCCTGTAACCTCTGACAGCTGCAGCACTCGCACTGGGGTTACTTTAGCTTGTGTTTGCTCCCAAAAAGGGTAACACACCTCCACCCTCTGCCAAGAATGATCTCATCATAGCTGTAGCTCTGGCCTTTGTTCTCAGGTTGGTCTTCTCCACCATGACCTGTTAGCCAGTGCTTAATAATCGCTGTACATGTTTATTTATAGCCCACTAGATGCATTCAGAGTTTGAAATTTTATGCCTTTTATGGCCATGTATGCTGAATATAAAGAACACCAGGAATGCCCCATTACAATTCTTTAAGGAAACTAAAAATTTCCAGGATTCTAAGGGTGTTAAGTACTATAGAACCATATAAGTTTTGCAAACTGTATGAGAGACTGGGTAGGTACATTGAGGTTTCAGTCATAGGGTCACCACCTTTTCAACTGTTGAAAGTAAGCAAAAGCAGATATTGCAGGATTGCTTTTAATGTTTAATGAAGAGACAATGTCCTGCTTTCATGGGTAACATGTTTACTTCTGAGACATGCCACCAAGATTCACAGCATAGATTTAAACTGATTTTAGGTAGCTCCAACAAAAAATCAGATTTTGACAAGATATTGAATCTCACTTGTTTGCCTCTTCTAGAATGGAGTCATCTGGAATTCTGCACCAGTTCTGGGACACTATATTGCTAAAAAGATTGGAATAAGTCTGAAGTAAAGGTCAGAAGTCTATAAAATATGCTGTAAAATGAAGGAATACATAAGTTGGAGTTATTTTGCTCAGAAAAGAAGGCAGAATGTAATGTCTTCATCATTAAAGGCTTTTAAGAGTAGGCTGGAAAAAAAAACATCTGTCAGAAGTGACATGGTTGTAGATAATCCTGTCATGTGCAGGGGAATAGATTGGATGACTTCCCAAGAGTTTTTTCTGCTGTTAGGTTCTATTATAGACCAGATCCTGTCTGTTGTCAAGTGATACCTTGGGTTTGGGGAGAACCTGACAATATGGAGAAGCTTGCTGAGCCCTGAGCATTTTTACATTCCATAATGGGCCCTGAAACTGTCCAACTCTACATGACTGCCCCTGCTGAGAGAGAAAGGACAGTACAGCTGGGAGGAGGCTTTTCACACAGAGTAATTTATTTCAAAGTACAAAGAAACATAGGAATGTAAAAATAACATTAAGAGGTCTTGATTTCTGGGAAGTCAGCAAAATACTTGAGGCATTCTCACTTTATGAGATTGTGTAGAACATTCAGAAGCTTTTTCTTACCTCTCATCTTTAAAAAGGCTTCTCATGATTAGACAACAGGATTTTGACCTGACACCAGTGATCTGAATTACAATGGAGAATGAAATTATGTGAAGACTTAACATATCCCATATAAGGATATTATACTCTTTTTCATGATTTTGTGACAAACATACATGGCAGCAGCTCATAAATAAAAAAGTTTTTAAAATATTTTTGCATCATTTTCATTTCCATAATGGTATAGTCCAGCTTTACTGACTTGTAACACCTTGTATGACAAGCTTCACTTTTTTTAAAACCATATATTTTAATTATCTAAGCATTTTAGATATTTTATTTTCACACAGCAGCCCTGTCTCCTCTATGTACTTTCAGTGATTTCACAGACAAAGAAAATAAATCCCTAACTTAGCTGTTAATTTTAACACTACATTATTGCAAACAGCAACCCTGGTTCAGTTTGAATTACTGAATGTTTTTCATTTAGGACGCAGCTATGGATACTGTTATTTTCTCTCTCTCTCTCTCATCAGCACACATACTACCATATGGAGCACATTGCCATGTGTGTATTCCAAGCTCCCAGGCTCCATTGTGCATCCATGTGCAGCATTGTGTGAGCTCTACCCAAGCCAGAACAACAGCAGTGCCTGGTGCAGGCATCCCAGAATTAAAACTCTGCTGGATGGAGGTAGAGCCATACAAAGTCAGCATGGGATTCAAAAATGGTATGTTTGTGTCAGCTGCACTTCATATTAATTTTTACCCTGTCTTTATATTTCAGAGTTTTCTTCTTCCATGCAATACTTTATCCACCACTTAATTTATTACTCTTTTGAATTTTTTTTGAAGCAAAACAAGAAAACCAACAAAAATGTGAGAAGATCAGATTCTTTCTTAATCTTCACATCAAAGACTGAGAAGCAGAGAACAAACAAGATTTTTAACCAACTTGTCACCCTCCTACCACTGTGCCAACCTAACCCCAGGCAGAATTCCAAAAATGATGAGTAAGAGTAAGAGATTTTTCTGGTAAATGTAAATCTTCTGAACACAGTCACATTCTGGTTGCACTCCCAGTTCCCAGGCACTGGAAGGAGATGGCATAGAAGCCAGAACATCTGCCCTTAGTCACTGGAGATTTATCAGATAATCTTCAGGGATCAGACATGTTTGTTGCTCAGCTGCTTTTTTGCCACTAGAGCTCCTGGAATTGAACCTTGGTCTAATAAAAGCAGGGGGAGGGGATTACTTTAAATTTGAAGTAAACCAAAAACAGGCTTCCTGTGACATGTAATTTGTAAGAATGCAGCAAAGACTCCAAGAAGAACAAGCTGCATCACCACCCCCACCACAAAATTAAAGCATTGTCGTTAACTATGCACAGAACCCACTGAACTCAAAGCAGCTTTCCAAAACCAAACCATTCCTTTCTTAAGCAATCACTGCAAATTGCAAGAGCAACAAATGTTTTAGCCACAAATGAAGGAGCCACTGCCTGTCCACAAAGCTTCTTATGAAATCTCCCACTTACTAAGGAAACATATGAAGACATTTGCTAGTGTGAAATTGGTGAAAGATCTATGCTTTCCAGGAGGTACTGAAATTTCTTTTTCTCGACACAGGCGTAGGATGAAGATAATGAAGGAAAACCACACATTCCAGCTGTCAGAAAGTTTGGAGCTTTTTCTCCATGATAAAATTGGTGAGCAGTAGTACCCTTGGAGAAGCAGAGCTAAAAAGAAGATTAAAAAAAAATTTAAAAACTGATTATTGATTAGGAAATAGACACAGATGATACAAAAAAAAAAAGTAACACCACAGAAAGGTGCTTGAAAGAAAACACACAAAATGCAGATATTATGACAATACATCCCTACTACTATAACATAGGATTTATTTTCTGAAGCAATAGATTGCCAGGGACAGACCTCATTAGTATGATGAGAGCCTTTCTAAGATAGTGAGAAGACAAAACCCTTTTCACAATCTAAGTCAAAAACCTACCATTCTGGCTTTTCTGGATTATCTTCCTTCTGCTGTCAGGAGCAAACTCCCTGTTTGCTCCTTTGAGTAAAGAGACTCTGTATGATCACCTGAATTCTGGTAAAAACCCATCACCCACCAGCTCACAGGTGCCCAGGGTTCCTGGGGACTGACATCAGTTCTCAGGAGCTCTACAAGGCTTGAGGCCATGTGGTGTAATTGTGCAGGAGTGCTTTCTCCATTTCCAGGCTGGCTTATCATTCAAGATTAAATAGAAAACTCTCAGAACAGCAGGGCCCTGACTGCTGTAGAACAGGCAAAGGAGCCCTATAATTTTCTGTTTTTCAAATGAAAGTTCATTACCAGTGACTTTCTCCTCTATGACAAGTTTGCCAATTTGAGCACAGGAGAACATTTGGTCATTATACTTAACTCAAGAATGAAGTTCAAACTATTAAAGCTCAGACATAAATGCTAAGCGGCTGAATGTGCATTTAGGGATCCGAGCACACAGTCTGTATATAAATCTCTGCAAAGGTGGTGGGGAGCAGCATCTCATGGCTATAAAACACTTTCAAAGATAAAAGTCCCCTCAAAGACATTTATTTGCACTGTGTTTTAGTGTAATTCTGGAGAATAGAAAGGAAATTCAGAAATGGGAAGCGAGCGAGAAAATGGAGAGAAATGGAAGTAAAAGCAAAGACAGTGTGAGAAAAATACATTAGAAGGAGATACAGAAGCAAGAAGGTGATAAGATGAAGTGCAAAAATTAATCTGCAAAGCCTCTCCAAAACAAGAGAGAAGTGGAAACACAATATAATGTGGAACAGATGAAGAGCAAAAAATGGAAAAAAGATTGGAAAAAACAACAAACAGTGGAATAAAAATAGAGTTACAAATGGAGACAGAACGTAAATAAACATGCAAGGAAAGTAAGGAAAAAAAGTAAGGACATTTCATAGTCTATTCTCCACAAAAAGGGTAAAGTTGTGTGAATTCAGGAATGTATGTATGATATACTCTGTATTTAGAACAACAGTGGCCAAGCTCCTGATTCAATGCATAGCAGAGATATTAAATCACTTGGGTTTAAGGCAATAAACCAAGGAAAAACATTTTCTTCATCATACTTAGAGACAGCAGCAGCATCACTTGTCTTTCCAAAACACAGAAATTGAGTCCACAGGCTCTACAGTCTGGATCTGGGAGGGCTGGGTGTCTCTCAGTGCCTCACTAAAAGTGAACTCTGGTCTCCCTAAAGTCCAGGTATGACTGAACTGGATATTTGTACTTTTTCACCTGAAGTGCCACTTGTTCCATGCGCCCATCTTTCTACAGAATACTGTGTTCCCCACTCCCGCTAGAAAGAGGCAGCCCTTTGAAAGAGCCCTAAGCAGCATTGTCAGGGTTGTGGCTCTGCAAAGCCCTGTGAAAGCAAAAGTTCTGCTCAGGAAGTATAAGATCCTTCCTGCCCCATGCAATTTTTAATCTGCTCCAGAATATTCTGGAAGGAACACATCTTAGAGGCTGATTATGGGTCCAGCTCTGCTTTGGGCTTTAAGAAAACCTTTCTGACTGCCTTGTGGAAGCTCTAATGGATTTTTAATCTTTACCTCTGTCAGCACTAAAATCACACCCACAGATCAAAAATAAAAATCTCAACCAGCTAAATTATATAGGCCTTTTATGGAACATACTTTTAAGATTTGCATAATTTAGTGCTGTGGTTAGTAATAAACATGAAGAAACAGGACTCTGTCTCAGGAACACCAAATCTTAATAAGGTGGTTATTCAAATGTCTACTTTTGTTTATGGAAATATAGCATTTTAAAAATAGAAAGTGGTTTGAGTTTTTGATCTTCTGTTTAAAAGGAAAAATGTGATTCAATGGAATTAGTAACACTTGCAGCATATCAACCCACTCTCATAGAAAAGCAATCTAGCAAAATGAATGTGGTTGGAAAGTCAGGCCAGAATAACAACTAACTTCAGATCCACCCAAGGTTTGTATAGGGGCTACACCAATTAGCATAATAGTTTCTTTATTGCGAAGTGAAGCCTTTGTGCTTGGGATGCTTCCCAATTAAAGAGTTTTGCTTGAAGTGGGATTTAATTCTAATGTTTCAATACTAGAATATTTCCTTGCTGCATCTACTTTCATTTCAAATGATGCTAAGGTTATATTTTCTACTTGGTACTACTGTCACCAAGCTTCTCCAGTGATTTTATTTACTGCAAGAGAGTGACAGTGAAAGAGGAGTATGCCAAGAATCATGGTTTCACAATATTTGACTCAAAAGAAATTACCTAAATTGTGTAAGGCCAAAGTAATGAAGAATTTAGCAGGAAAAAAAGACATTAATTGGAGACCTAAGAAGAGTAAAGAACTGAGTTCCTTCTCAACAAACTTCACATTAATGCCATTTAAGATCTTTCAAAAAAACTAAATGTTAGATAAAAACCAGTCTCTACTAGATCAGAATGGATTAAAAAAAAACATTAATAAAGTGACCATTGCATTTTTTTTTATGTTTGCACACTATCAGTGGGGCAAGCACAGTTCCCTTGCACTTAAGGATTTAGGAAATGTATTGAACAAATATCTTTCTTAAGAATCTATGGTATTTAAGAGTGGCTTTTCTTGCTTGCTTAGGTGTGACTGATTAGCTAATTTGTAAACTGCTCTATATTATTCTTCCAGAGGCATGCTAGCCTGAAACCCCATATGAAATTACAATGTTATTTCCATGAAAACATTCTTTTGACACAAAAGCATTTTTTCACTAACATGTCAGAAAAACAAAACTGCTTGAATTATCATAAAAATAAACCAAGATGCAGAAATAAATTCATTGAAATCCAGATCCACTGAGGTTTAAAAATAATCCAAATAATGTTGAAAAAATGATTAATTACTACTGATATATAAACAAGTGAAGCAGAGAAAAAGCTAACAGTAGTTCTCAAAGCCACATGGGATCAGGATGTGGACAGCATGAAGTTTTCAAGGGGTATTTAAAAATCAATATGACATTTTATGGATACATAATATGAATTCAGGGAAATGAACAGATCAAGTGTTGCTATGTTGAGAAGATTCATGAAACAATTCAGTGCATTCTGAAGCTGCTAAAGAATTCATCTCATAAGAAGATGATTATTAGTGGTCCAGGCATATATTAACACACACATGTCCAAACATCCTCTCATGCACTCTTCAGATCTGCTCTAATATTTGACCATCCTCAAAAACTGGTACTGATTTCAGGTTTGTTATATCTCTGAGTAAAAAATGACAGTTTAATATTTATATTTACATAGTCCAGAAGAGACAGAATCAAGACAAACACAAACCCAGGGTTTTCACCCCTGGGACAGATGCTATCCAAGAACTGCCAACTTTAAAAGTGATAGAAGAGTGTTGACGGACTGGGGATAAGGTCCAATCAAAGGAATTTTGTCTTATATGGATTCAGTTTTAGAAATTCCCTGGCTTTCCAATACTGTAAATCAGCCAAACAGACACATTGGAAAGATATCATAAAATATTTTTTTTATACTGCAGAAAAAGGTCTGCATGTTATCTAAATACATGTAGTTCGACAGATCAGGGGCTTGATTCTCCCCTACTTTGCATGAATGTAACTCTGCTAATCTCACCAGAGTTACTTCAAACACCCATTTGTGATGGAAAGTGGAATCCAGCTCTAAATCTGTGTGTGATATAAGCTCAGCAAAATATAGAAATCAGAACAATTATTGGGCCTAGCCCCTAAGGTACCTGATTACACAGCAAGACATAATTGATTTATGAATGTTAAAATTAAACATGGAATGAAACCAGTCTGAAGTAATGTCAGAAAGACCTTTGCTGGAGTATATTTTCATCAGAAGAATTTGGAGAGAGGAAGTTTCTGCAATAACTGATTAGTTCATAAGCAAGATTAAAAAAATAACAGTATCGTTCAACACACTCAAATTAATTTCTACGTTTCTGAAGAACAATTCAGGCATAGTATTTGCTCACTGCTTATTACCCAAAATATAACAGGCACTGTCTGAACATGGGAAGCACCAATCCATCTGCTTGTGATCTGGAAATGCAAAATTCTTGTCTGAAATCCATTCCTAATCTAATTCTACAAAAAATACTTATGAAACTGAGTAACATTTGCCTAAAAAAAAATAAACTGGTTAAAATTAATGATATTTTCTCTGCATTGTCAAAGTAGCTGCAATTATTAATTACGTCAATCTATCACAAATCAAAAGAGCTTACCTATGAAAGGCTAAACTGAATGAGAAAATAGAGCATAGTCTCTCTCCAGTGAGGAAGGCCAAGGTTTAGTACCTAGAAAAATAGATGGTTGAGCCTCTGGGATAAATATAATTTAATTCTCAACAGAAAGGAAGTAAAATTTAGAATACTACTGTCATTCAAATGTAGAATTATATATAAAAACATATATTTAAATTCATATTCATGCAGATATATGCACACATGTATAAATATATATACATGTATGTATGTATGTATCTGAATGTAAGGATACATTAATAAATTCAAAGCTATGAAGAACCTTGGATTGAGAAAATCTAAAATGGAAAAGTAAACAGTGAAATCTCTCAAAATGAATAATTTTCCAGGACTTTATAGTGACAGATCAAAAACAAATTGAAGACATTGCATACACAATCTCCTGGAACTCTGAAACATATGAATGGGTAAACTTGCAAAAGAATTAAAGCTAAAAGACATAGCTGTATATTTTCCACTGCTCATATCCAACTCTTTTACCACAATGAATAAAATGTATTTCAAGCAATATTTTCTTATTTTGAAATAATTTTTGTTCTCCTCTTCTTGCTAAGGAATATGTTCCGTGTGTCAGCTTTGGTTCCTATTCCCAGTGGACACTAACTTCTGTCTTCTGAGCCCACACAGAAGAGAGGGAAAGGAATCCCTTGCTTCAGAATCTTCCCTTCTGTTGCAGAATGCTAATTGTACAGAAATCCACTGAATTTGTGGGGAGGGGGGTGGTGGGGATGGGTGGATGGTTGATCTTGTTTTCATTTAAATGTTCCATATAATGAGCAGTATTTCTGCAAGAACTGAACAGTGTCTTTTTCACAGATCCTCCTGTAAGTGCACAAACTACTCTAAAAGAAATGTTCTAAGGTCAGTGACTTTCTGACCAAACCCTAGGGCTAAGCTTTGCCTAAATTCAAATGGAAACAAAATAGTGTCCATAGATAGATATGAGCTTTCAATTGCTCACTCAGAAACCCTGTTGTTACAGATTCTTGAAGACTGGAGTCAAAAAAAGTAGGGTTTACCAAAATATTACTTTCTAGTTCTGTTCGTTTTCTGCTCTGTGTTTTTGTCATGTTATCATTATTTATGGTGTAGCAGTCAAGGAATTGTGCTGGTTTGTGATAGGTACAATACAGACAAGTAGAAAAATCTCCCTGTCCCTGAGGATTCACAGTCGAGCTGTCAGATAGGATGCTGCAGGTGAACAAAGCAGACAATGAAGCTCATGCTGGCTGGAAAAAGGAGAGAAATAAAAATAAAATGGGTTGAGCAGAAAAGCTGACTCTTTTATAAGCATACCATTGCCAAGCAGTTGTGACTTCTAGGCACAACAGCTGAAAAAAGAGCTGTAAGAGAGGATTAAAACAATACAGCAGATATTCCTATCAAACAATATGAGCTTTTTACTTTAGTTTACATTTGGGAGTAAATATTTTGACAGTTTTTCATGAGTGAAAAATGGGCCAATACCTCAGAAAAGAGCAATAAGACCTAATAGAAATGACCAACTTCAAGACCAGAACAAAGGGGAGCTGTCATCTTATAACCTTTCCCAGCTCTTCAAGGGACAGTGAAAAAATTGTACATTCTTAGGACAAACTTCAGCTAAGGTAAACATATCCCCTATCTGACTCATGAGCATCCCTCATGTAAATTAGGAATGTATGAGCATTAACAGAGCAATGTTAGAAATCTGGAGCTAACACAACATAGAAATCCTATCACCAGAGTATTTCTAGATGGTAATTAACAGCACAAACCACCTGGATGTTAGAGCAGCAGTAGGAAAATTAGGGGAGAAGCCACACTGTGTATCTCTGATAAGCTCACATTAGCAATATTTCAAATAAAGACTGAAGGGAAGGATTCAGGGAAGGATAGTCTTCATCAGCACTTGCAGAGAGAGCCAAAAATGATTCAGGTTAGAGGATATGCATCAGGAATACTTTTTCCTATTATTCACAAGGAGAAATAAGCCTATTAAAAGTTAATGCGATGGGAAATTGGAAATTGTGCAGCAACTTCTGTGTAGTGAAACTCATCTTTTTTAAGTAAGTTCTGAAGGCAAAAAGGAATAAATCTTTATCAGATTGTGATGCCAGAAAGCCAAGATCTGTGGATTGTACAGTAGCCCGCAGTCGTTGCACAGATGGACATTTGTTTGCAGAAGTGACACGAACGTTGGAAATGAATGGCAGTGGTCACATTCAGTTTGTTTACAGGAATGTAGCCTGGGAACAATCCATTTTCCTATAGAGTCTATCACTGCATAATTTCTTGCACAAACTGATACAGCACTATCTCAAAATTTGAAAAGGTTTCACTCCCCTGCTATTCTCATCTCTCCAGGAGTGCAGAAGGGAATGTAAACCCAGAGCTTTCCTTTCCCCAAATTCTACTACAGAAGGGCAGGTTCCCTTTTGAATTTCAAAAAAATGGCACTCTGGGGCCCTGAGACCGGAGGTGGGCGTAGAGTTACACCAGTAAACCTGCTTGAGGTTGTCAGACTACTAAAGCCTTACATTTTTGTGGTGAAGCATTTTCAGATACAGCCAGGATGAAATAGTCTCATGAGACAAGATTTAATATCAATGGTTCACAAAAAAATACCTAAATGAAGCCAAACTCCTGTACAGAAAAGGCCCCAACTGATGTTTGGCCAAAGCAGGAAATGCCTGTAAAGAAACACACACGCACTAAAAGCAGCATCCCCAGGGCCCTCGGCGAGAGCCGTGCTGGGGGCAGGAGAGCACAGCCAGCTGCAAGCACACCCTGGGGCTGACCCACAACCTACAGCACCACTCCACAGGAAGCTGGCAAGGAGAGGGTTACACACATTCCCAACAGCTAAAATGCAGCTACGCCAAGAAAGGAGCAACATTCATTTTGTGACCCTGTTACTCTCTGGTCAAATATACAGAACGGGCTGTATTTTAAAAGAAAACCCACCACTGCTACCTGGGGTAGCACTATCATGACTTAATCAGACGAAGATCTGAAGTTAACATGGGTTGAATATACCAGTTCTTACTGCAGAAATTACAGAAGCTCATGGCATAGTCTTGGGGAGGATCTTGTCACCCACGAGCAGCACTGAACAACATGCTGACACCCTTCAAACACCAGCCCTATGCCATCACCCACGCCCTGCATACAGGACATGAGGCACAGGGAGCTGAGGTGACCTCCCCACAGCTGCTCAGAAGGCCCTGGGGCTCCAGCTACTTCTCCCTAGGACTGGCTGAGCTTTCTTATATTTCAGCCCCAGCAACATCTAATTCTTCCAAAATCTTCAGCGTACTATCCTATTTGTTACAGTGGCACCTGCTGGCAACAGCACAGGCAAAAGCTGATTTCTCACTGTTGGGCTAAGCAGATAAGTTTAATTATGACTCAAGGTGTGCAGTATTTCATTTCTCTCTCTCTCACCCTCTCACCCTCTCTTTGGGTCTAATATAACACATTATACAGAACACAAGGAGGCTTGTTAGATTACTGTTGGAAGATGCAAGAATTGGTTAATTTTGCACCGTTTCTCCCTGTCATTATAATCTTTGCCACAAGAATGGCTACATTCTGCAAAATGTTCTGTTCTCAGTGCAGTCATTGTCATGTGAATGAGCTATCACAGAATCCTAATGCCTGAGATGTTTTATTCTTACATTCATGACATTTGTATTTCAGTGACAAAAGCTTCAGCAAGGAAAGGGAATGGAAGAAATTTCATCCAGTCTCTTGATCATTTTTAAATTCTAATTTTATGGTCTTTTCTTTTCTAGACGCTGCAGCACAGTTTCCTCAAATGTAAGAAGTCTGTATTTAGAGTAAGAATGAACTGATGAAATCAAACCTCTGGGATGTTTGTATTTTAATGGTTTCTGCATTAAAGACACTGTATCAGTGCAAATTGCTGATAGAAAAGGTGAAAACCAAGGAATACTTACTAGTCATTTTTTGCTGCTTAGGAGCGTATGTGTTCTGTGAAAACTCTGATGAGCTGGAGCTTCTATTACACCAGTATATAATAAAAGATCAATTATTTTCAGACATTGATAATAGCTGATGGAATAGTTGGAAATAATATCAGCGGTAATCAGCCCAGGAAGAACATCCTGAATCATTCTGAAAGTGCTGCAATGCAACATTCAGGATGCTCCTCTGCTTTGCCTATTTCAGTGGCAAAAATTACCTTTGATTTTAATGGGAACAGGTTCAGGACCTGAGTCCAAAATCTCCTATCCAGTTTAACTCTTTTTGTCAAGCCACTATGAAATGGCTTCCATGAGTAACAGTTTAGACAATACAGTTCTATTTTCCCTCTACATCTCAAATACTTTAAGCTTATCTTGCTGATTCTGCTATATCTGTAAATTATAACATTTAGCAGGCAATTCTGTAGGGCTTCCCAAGCACACATATCAAGGGGTAAATTACTATGACAGAGCAAACAAAACATTCAGATCAGCAGGAGGAGGAAGGGATTCTGGTGAGGTTTTTTTCCCAGCCATGGGTACAAAATAATTGTTCTTCCTATAGTATGCCATAAAAAGGTGTCTGAGCTGTCAAAATGGTATTCAGATGGCTGACTGTCAAAGACCTGCTACAGCCTCAAAACTGGAGATTTTAATTGCATTCAGACATCACACTGGAAGGCCATGAGAGCATTTTTACCCTTCTTTTTCCTCTTACATACACATGTTCTTTCAAAGTGTAAGCTTATGTATTTATATGTATTTTCACTGCTTCAAAATTGTATAATATTTTAATCTGCCTGCATGTCATGTAATAATATCCCTCTCGCTCTCTCTCTTTTTAAATAAATGTTTGCAGATTCCACTTTTGATACCAGAACTGCAAGGCCTCATTATTTCTTATTTCCAGAGGTTAGAGGGTTTTAATGTTAAAATGTAATCTTTTAGATAGTTTCATTTGCCTAGCCTAACCTCCATGATCAAATAAGTACCTTTTTTACTTTTCAAAATACTAGGATCTCAGGACCCATGCATTCTCTTAATCATTGCTCAATTTCTTTCATCCATGTTCCTTTTTTCCCTACACTCATAACAAGACTGCAGCTCAGACCTGCAAGATCTGAACTCTAGTCCATATTTTTAAAGTCATGGTTCTATAGATAATGTATTTTTTTGATTTTAGTTCACAGGTAACCTACTTAAAGATATCTGGATATGTATTTTAAATTCTTAGATAAAATGTTCAAGTAGTTGATTTTAACTTGCAATAACAAAGAATTCAGAAGAGAAAATCCATAGGGAACAACCTAACAAGTACATGGTTATACTTTTCTACCTATTTTAGAGGGATTCATTTTTCTGGGAATCTCCCTGTTTTCATGCACTGCCTTTTTTGCTTTCGGTTTTCCTTTGATATTTTTCTTTATAGTGAAAAAAAAATAAAACAAGGACTTACATTAACTAGAGAAAAACCACTGTTTTTTACCCTGAATATTAAATCTTTTGGTCAAAAATGTATGCTGGGGAGAATAGCTTTTATTCCCACTGTGAATGTAGCCAGTCTGCACTAGAAACCTTCCTATTCCTCATTACTAAAATTAAGTTTTCAAAGGGAAAAAAGAATGAACAAGACCTGGTGTTTCCTTAATAATCTTACCTTACACAGGGACAACTTTTAAAACAGGTATAAGATTTGACCATGCAGATTGTCTGTATTTACAGGCTTTGCTGCAACACTGCCAACTCTAGCAGCTGTGATGGAGTAGTGTGCTGTGGAGGCCCTCAGATCCCAAATCTACCTCGATACGATGCAGCGATAACAGATAACAGAGGAAACAAGTTTTGCCTTCTTTATATGGCACCTTGTAAAGCAACAAAATAACAAGCTTTCATTTTGAATGGAACACTTTCTGTATGCGGTTTGGGAAGAACGCATGAAGGAGTTCCCCCGGCCTCCCACTTCCCTGTTCAGCAGGTAAGAAATACATTCCAAATCTGAGCACCACAAAAATTATCTTCCAGTTATGGGCTGTTCTGAGGTCCACCAGAGAAATGAGGTGGTAAACTGTCCGCTCAAAGAGAAGCATGAACTTGTGTGCCAGTCTCTGGTTTTTGTTCTCTTTCAGCTTGGCAGTAATCACTGAATGCTACTCCAGACAGCCTAAACAGACAATACGGGAGTGCAGGGCAGATCATGAACTTAGAATGGTGCAATACTTGAAAATTAATCCAATACAGACACTGCATTTTTTCAGGGGGAATCTGGGAGAGCAAATAGTGCAGGGAACACATCTTAGGACAACCTATAAACTCCTTACCCCTTTTCTAATGGCTCATTCAATAATTTTTTATTCCATCTTGCTATTAACTCAGTCTTTAGGCGGAAAGACCTCTAGAAATGCATGGTATTTGCCACTAAACTATTCTATATATTTTTTTCCCTAAACAAACTAAATGTGACTGTTCCACATAACCTACCTGAGATGAGAA
Source organism: Agelaius phoeniceus (assembly GCF_051311805.1). Classification (NCBI taxonomy): domain Eukaryota; kingdom Metazoa; phylum Chordata; class Aves; order Passeriformes; family Icteridae; genus Agelaius; species Agelaius phoeniceus. Next base: position 124,325,035 of record NC_135265.1, read on the forward strand.
AATATCCCACTAAAAATCAATGTACAAGATAGAGAAATATGAACATCTTTTCCATTACAAAAGTATCCATCTTGATTCATTTCATAGTTCTCTTTTTTCTCTGTATTGTCATATAATGTTATTTCGTACTTACATGGGTTCCTACCTTTTCTAAACTTAGGAGTCACTATATATTATCAGGTTAAAAAAATCGCAAGTCAGTCTTCTTCAGGTGATGCAGCTATTTTAAAACATAATTTTAAAAAATTGCACTTGGATTATTTTACTTACTGTGTCTGAGCCTTTCATGTGCATTCAATCCATGTTTTCAAGTTTTCTTCTATATTCATGAAGACCAGAAACTCAATTTTATTTTTAAATGAAAGCTAAGATTATCAGATGATAATTGATTCCAAGGACTAGACTTCGAGTAAAATACCAGTATCATGAGACTTCTGATAAAATCACTGAAGTTGGCAACAACTGAAGAGTCAGGCACAGAATATCACTTTTTTAATCTCCTTATTATATATATAAAAAAAAAATCAGCACCACAAGTAATAACAAATATTTCACCATGATCTTCCCATGTATTCAGTTAAACTAACAATACCACATCTGGTGACTACCTCCATCTGTGCCTCCCAACCTATTAACACCTCAACAATATGCAAGAAGGCAGATGTCCTTGATTTATAGGCACAGTACAGAGAACACAGGCTCCAGCTATGTACACATCAGATGATAATAATACTCCTACCAAAAGAATGAGAGACTAAATTAATTTTTTTCAAAACACATGGTGATCCTTGCATAAAAGATGTTAAAAATAGAATTTAATGTTCTATAGACATATATTAAAACAATATGAAAAATAATATTCTCTTTGCATTCTTTTTGGTTAAATGCTAGAGCAAAGATGACGTGATATGGTTCCAATTTTTGGTCCAGCTTCTCCCAAATATTCATTCCTCTGTCAGCTTCAGAAGAACCTTCAAATATCCAAAAATATAATTTCTTATATCAACAATCTAAGGTTTAAATAGCAAATTTTCTGCAAGTATATAAGCAACCAGAGACAATGTTTTTCTTCCTCAATTTGTATTGACCTTCATTGGGAACTGAAAGTACTTCTCACATTACTATGCCTGAAACAAAGGAGGCCATAGGAAAGGGAAAAGGAAGGCAACCAAAGAGCCATTTAAGACATTATTTTTAAAAAAAGAAAAGAACCACACACCAAAGCAAAAAACAAACAAATGAAACAGAAAAGCAGAAGTAAATAAAACCGAAAATCTAAAAAAAAAAGGAGAGCTTAAAATGAAGCAAAGGACACAACAAAAAAGCAAAAGTCAGGTAGAGGCTTGGGGATTGTCAGTAAAAAAAATTGAACAAATAAAAAAAAAGGAAAGCAGAAAAGAAAGCAACACAGGACTGTCAGGACAAAACCAGGAAGACTAGAATAATAAGGGTGATAAATAATATTTTTCCACTTTTAATTTCCCTCAGAAAAGTTACTACAAACAGTATATTGCACAATGATGTAGTGATAAATATCAAAGGTTAAATCACATTTTCAGGAAGTCTAAAATGTGAATCAATTCCTTTGTTCAGGACCAGATGGTAAGATCAAGTATCTACCATGTTGTCACAAAAAGAACTACATAAGTTCTATAATTTACCACTGTTCACAGCTTTAATTCAAAGTAGAAAAATAGCATCCAGAATGTGTTTTGGTAGAGAATGGTTTAACTCACAATAGCTATTTTTGGGGTTCCTAGTGGGACATGGTCTATTCTTATTATTTTCATTTACTTTCTTTTCTTGCACACCACCAAAAGACAGGCCTCACTGACTGATTTGGAAAACTTTCACATTTACAATGCTCTCAGGAGAGCTTGCACAACACTATCCCAGACAAGCAGGTAACAAGACACTAACCAGGTCAACAGTAGTGGGACACTAAGGGAGAAAATCTTGCTAAAGATTTAGAAGGTATGTGGGTTTTCTCACAGGGTTTTGAGAGAGCTGTGCCTTCATTTTATCAGAGATTAAGCAGGTACTTCTCTTCCCTCTTCTTGCTTTAATGTCATGCACTTTCCCTACTCCATTCTCCAGAACCACTGCTTTGCCAGTCCAGCACGACTCTGAAAAGAACACATGTAACTGAGCTCATGCTTGAGCAACTTGATTAACTTCTAGATTATGGGAGAGTAGTGGATATTGTCTGCCTGGACCTCAGTAAGGCTTTTGATCCTGTCTGTCGTAAGATCCTCAGAGATAAGGTGATGAAATATGGGCTTGGAATAGCAGACGATGAGGTGAATTGAAACTGGATGAATATCCAGGCTCAGTGACAAGTGGCACAAAGTTTGGTTGGAAGCCAGTAAATGGCAGTGTAACCTAGGGTCAGTACTGCATCCAGTCCTGTTCAACATCTTCATTAATGGTCTGGATGATGGGGCAGTGTACCTTAGGGAAGTGTATTGATGACACAAATTTGTGAGGAGTGACTGATATGCCAGAGGATTCTGCTGCCATCCAGAAGAACTTTAAAAGGCTGACAGAAACCTCAAGGAGTTCAAGAATAGAAAGTGCAAAGTCCTGCACTTGTGGAGGAATAAATCCAGACACTGGTACCTGCTGGGGACCACACAACTAGAAAGCAGATTGGAAAAAACCCTGCATCTTCTGGTGGACACCAAGTTGAATATGAGCCAGCATTGTACTCTTGTGGCAAACAAGATGTGTGCTACCCTGGAGTGCATTAGACAAAGCATTACCAGAAAGTCAAGGCAGGTGATCCTCTGCCATCTCTGGTCTCCTGTGCAGACATGATGAACCCATGCCTGGAGTGCCAGGTCCCTTTCCAGACTCCCCAGCTCGAGAGACACGTGGACATCCTGGACATACTGGACACACTGGCCTTACCAGCTAAGGGCCATGAAGATGTTTATGTGACTGAAGCATAGCTCCATTAAGGCAAAGCTAGGAGAGATGCAACAGTTCTGCCTGGAGAAGGGAAGGTTCATGAGCAACCTTATCAAAGCATAAAACTACCTGAAGGGACAGAGAGGACAGAGCCAGGCTCTTCTCAGTGGTGGCCAGTGGCAGGAGCAGAGGCACACACTGAAACACAGAAGGTTCCCTCTGAACATCATGAAAGAGTTTTCCACTGTAAGGGTGACTGAGCACTTGCACAGGTTGCCCAGGAAGGTTGTGTAGTCTCCCTCCTTCAAAAGCAACCTGAACATGGTCCTGGACAATGAGCTGTAGGTGACCCTGTTTGAGCAGGATAGTTGGACCAGCTGATCTCCAGAGGTTCCTTCCTACTTTAAACATTTTGTGATTGTGTGGTTCTGTGCAAATTTTTTTTCATTTTTCCTTTTTTCCCCCAACTTTCTTCCTCAATAGCAATAAATGTCTTCTTTACCTTGCCTATCCTGACATTAGCTACAGCCTCCAAATTTCTAAGCAACTTCACTCTAAAGGTAAAAAACACGCTCCAAAGAAAACAATTATTTACAAATGTTATCTCTCAGAGAGAAGTGATTTAATTCTGGATGTCATTTCTTCTTTTATTCTAAATCCAAGAAATTTGGGACCTCCCAAAGGAAAGCTGCTTCAGAGGCCAGTCAGCTTTCACATCTTCTTTCTCCCTGCCTATGTTCTGTCTCAGGTTTTGTCTCCATTCAGGCTGTTGCAGTTGCAAATGGCTTCAGTGATGCTCTGCATTAGTCCTGTTTTACCCATATGAGTCAGATTGCAGCACGGTAAGCATCCTATGTGTGGGCCCTCTGGTTTACAGTACTTAGGAAAATGGGTCTTCAATCTAAATTAATTTAGGTAATATGTGACATTAAAACAGTTATATTGTTTTTTCTCTAAATTAATGCTGTTGAAATATAAAAATACTGTAAAATTACAGTAAATTTTCTGAAGAAGGCATAAAGCCAGTGATCTTGTATGCTAACAGTTTATAGATTCTATAGGACCTTTGAGCCCTCTGTTTCATTATGCTAAAACTATATTTTAAACACAAGTTCTGTCTCTTAGATATGTTTTAATTTTAACACAGAAACTATTGGCTATGACTTTGTGTGCATTCCAACAGTTGGATGTTCCTAAAGCAAAAGGTCAGCCTACTAACAACCTGCCTAATAAAATATTTTTAGGGAAACCAAGTCAACCATGAAGGCAGGATGCAAAAAAAATATTGCCTATTAGGCTACAAATCTAAAAGTAATACTTGAAAAAAAAAACATAATAAGAATTAAAAAAAAAAAATTGAAGTGGTAAATTGTGAAGATTTAGCTCCCTTTGTCACAAAACACAGAACCTACTTTATACAAATTTCTAATTGCTTCTCTTTTAATTGGACAATTGCCATTGTCCTCATATTCAAAATTCCATATTTCAATGTTTCAAGGTTGACTGCTGCTGGCTTGCACCCTCCCCCATTCTTTCATGGGGCACTTTGAAAGGTGGTCTACTTTGACATGTACATCATTAGGCAGAAGAGGGGAAGCAAGGTATCAGTATCAGAAATGAGCAATAGCAAGAAAAGAGTGTGGCAGGAAAAGAAAATATTAGAAAGAGTTCGGTGTCCCGAAGTTAAAAAAAAAACCATAAATAAACCCCAAAAAACCCACAAAGCCAACTGCCAAGTTGGAATCTTATCTAAAGAAACAAATATTAAAATCTTCACTCAATGGCCAGTTTTATTAAAGAAATAGCATGAGAAAGACTGCTTATACAAACTTCGATGAGAGTACCTAAAGTAAGAATTCTGGGTCTGAGATTTAATGATCTTTCCTACCTTTTGACTATGACTATAGAAAAAAAGTACAGTTCAGTGACAGGTAAAACTATAGTAAAAAACCATATATCCCATCTTATCCAGCTCATAAAAATCTTCCACAGAACAAAATGTAGCATTTCCATTTTTAAGAGAAATGGTGATTTTTTGGAAGTAAATAGAAAATTAGCATCAGACTCATGTTAGAAACCTGAGGTCCATCCTCGGCTACAAAGCAACCAGAGAACTTCAGGCAGAAGTTCTCTGCAGTCTGCTTCTTTTAGGACCCCACTGTCTTTGTATACTAGTCATGGGATTTCCATAAATGTCCAGGATTTGTCTCATACTGTTTCTAGAGACAATAATACAACTCTCATTAATTTTAAAGCAGACAAGCTAAATCAATTCTAAGAGCTTTTAAAAATCTTCTCCTAAAGGTTTTATATGACGTTCTCCTGCCACTTAAATTATACCAGGCATCACAAGAATCTCAGGTTGCATTCAATAATTTGTTTGATGTAGTGGTTACTCTGTTTATTTAAAAATAACAGCTGAATTCCCAAATGAAATAAAAAGTTTAACTGGTTCTTTAGCTTTTATTGAATTCTTCTTAGGATGTCAAATCCTGTTGTTTGAAGTTCTGCAGGATCAATGCACAGTATTTTGCTAATTTTTTTTTTTTTTCCAGTCTGCTTGGGTTCTCACTCACAAAATTTCACTTCCAGGTTCAACTTCACTTAAACATTCAGGGTGAATTTCAGCCAAGTCGGCTAACTGTGATCTGGTTTATGTTAAAGTCAGCCCATAAACTGCTCAAAACTGGTCCGGGATTCTTTTGAAACTGGGCCTAAGGTCTGTGTAAAAGCAAGCTCAAGAAAATGTTTTGATGAGCCTAGGTTCAATATTCCAAAGTCTATAATGAAACCTGAAACAAACCAAATTCCAATTTGTTTGGAGCTTCATACTAAGAGTGTTGTATTGCTCTGTCAGACTGATGATATTCTACCACAACTTTAACAGTGAAAGATTTTTCTTCCCATAATTTCCCCCAAACCCCTTGGCTGCTGGAAAGAGTAATGTATTACCATGGATACAAATTACAGTGTGGAGTATGAGGAAGAGAGTGGAGGTTATAGTGTATAAAGAGATTTCTTTGGAGTTGGCATTTGAAGCAGGAAATCAGATGGCACAAGATTTTTTTTTAATTCAAATACATCCAGATCATAGAAATATTAATTTCAAGAAGATGAGCTAAAATAAATTGCATTTGAGTTTGTGTGTCTTTTGTAGTGGCATTCCTTTTTGGGAAAGCAAAGCGAAAACCTTAATATATTTATGTGATTTAGTTTTTATGAAGAGCAATTTTAAAATTAGTCACTTGATTGTTGCTATTTTTTCCTTTTAGCTGGAAAGAGAGAAAACTGATGACTTTTCCACCACTGAAATTGTCAGGCTTACATACCTCTGCTTTGTCCATGGCTGAGTGCAAACATGCTCAGGTGCTTCGCTGTTTTGAAAACAGAGCCAGCCCTCACTTCACCATCACCATATGCAGAAATGAAAAGAAACCAAAAAGGACAATCTGAGTACAAAGTACAAAGAGAAGAAGTGGCAGAATTTCCAGAGAAGCAGCTTGGCCCTCTTCTAAAGGACCTGGCCCTTCTAAAGATGTGGACAATTAACAAGAGAGCCAGAAGTGTTTTCCCTGGACTAGTGGTTTCCCCAAACCAATTTATTGAAATAACATCACAGAATAATCCCAAGTAAAATCTATAGGAATGAAATGGTAAAATTATACAAAAGTTTTCCAGAAAGCCTTTACTACTTGGAAAGAGAAAATTTTAAAATTACAACATTTTTATACATTTGAATTTTTTGCATTTAATTATATAGGAGATACCAAAATATTTTCCTGCTATACTGTCTAAGCTAGTTCAACCCTATGAAAATATTATTTTCTGCCCCTTCTATAGGAGTGTTTTTAAAGTGATCACTGAAAAGGGTGGTGCAGAGTCCAAAGAAAATGCAAGGATCATGTAACTCGTTCTGCCACAGTAAAATATCTTTAATAAAATATTAAAATATTTACATACAATTAAATATATAATTTTTATAGTGGTGGCACAATTCTTTCTGTTAGGGATGCTAAAATATAATTCCTAAAGAGAATAAGCCAATTAATATCCAGAAAAGCCCCAGTTGTTCTCCAGCTGGTGAAAAGGCCTGCCCCCAGCTTCATGACAGCAGAATCTGTCCCAGAATAATTTTCAGCAAATGGAGTGATCGAAAATAGAAGGGTTAACAGGTTTATTTTAGAATTAACTTTTAGTTTGGTGAAGATTAATATGTCAAGCTGAGCACTAAGTAGAGGTCAGTGCTAAAAGACCACCACACTAATCATGGGAATGTGCTGGAGCAGACATTGATGTGTTGCAGCAAATGTTTCTGGAGGAAAGCAGAGTGTGGTTTCTCCCCAGCTGTTGGCCCAGGGCAGCTCCCAAGCCCTGCAGCTGCATCGCCAGCCCTTCTCCTCCCAGGCTTTCCCTCCCAGTCACAGCCTCCCCACAGGCTGCCTTCTTCCCTGTAAAAGCATCCTGGATTTCACCAACACCAGAGTCCTGCCACTGTCCTCATGAGAGCCAAGGTTCCTGTTCTCCATTAAAGAAAAATATGCAGCTTCCAACTGTCTTTAGGAAATAGTGAATGATTTTTTTTTTTAAAAAAAAACAGGATAGAGTATCTTTTCTGCATTTTATTTTCTGCATCATATTTTATGTGACTTTTCATGCCAGCTAGTCTTTGACAGGACAATATTTAAAGAATGAGGAGCCATAACTGAGTGCAGAATATGAGACAGCAGGACCCAAATAAGCAACACCCTCAAAATGAGGAAGAGGATTCCCAAATCCTGAAGACAGACAACTCTGCTGCAAGGAAAAACACTTCTACTTTTTCATTAAAGAGACACAGCTCTGTCACAGACCTTAAAGCTGCGTTTGTGAGGGATACAATACCCTTTTATTAAGGGAATTAATTTTCTTTGTTACTTACACAACACAGCAGACCAGAATTTTTCTCAGTGCACCAGCTGCTTCATCATGATATAGCCAGCTGCAACATGCAGCCCATGCACTGATCAGCAGCTCCCCAACCAAAGCTGTGTGGTAAAAGGAAGTGGTCAGATGGGTGGTGCTCCTAAGTCCAAAAAGTTTGGAAGGCACAGCATCATTCACAGCCAAATCAGACTCCTGTGCCTCAGTTCTGTTCAGATCAGAGGGCACAGATTTATCCTACAGTTTTATGGAATAATTTCCAAATTTGAGAATTCCTTATGTTTCACCATATCTCCTGAACAGCTCCTCAGTCATCTCTTTGGCACCTGAAACATCCACACAGGGAGAAAGGGAGAGGTGAGAGGCGGAATATTTCAGTCAAGAAGGGTTGAGAGGACCCAGGGAGCTACAGTCCTTTCAGCCTTAGGCAAGTGCTGGGTAAGGTCATGGAGCAGATAATCTTGAATCCCACCCATGGCACACGCAGGACAGCCATGGCATCAGGCACAGCCATACCTGGTTTGCAACTGACAGGTCCTGCTTGACCAACCTGATCTCCTTCTGTGACAAAGTGACCCACTCAGTGGATGAGAGAAAGGCTGTGGACACTGTCTCTACCTGGATTTCAGGAAAGCCTTTGACACAGCTCACCACACCATTCTCCTGGAGAAACTGGCTGCTCATGGCCTGGAAGGGACCCCTGCTTACTGTGTAAAGAAATGACTGAACAGCCAGTCCCAGACAGTGGTGGTGCCAGCTGGCAAGCAGCCACAAGCGGTGTTGCTGTGGCTCAGTGTTGGGTCCAGTCCTGTTATTTTCTTTGTCAGTGATCTGGGCAAGAGGGTCAAGTGCACCCTCAGTCAGTTTGCATATGACACCAAGTTCTGTGGGAGTGTTGATCTGCTGGAGGGCAGGACAGGTCTGCAGAGGATCTGGATGGGCTGGATTGACGGGCTAGGACCACTTGTGTGATGTTCAACAAGACCAAGTGCTGGGTCCTGAACTGGGGTCACACCCGCCCCATGCAGAGCCCCAGAGTGACTGGGAAGCTTCCCAGCAGTGTAGACACTAGGGGTGCTTGGTCAACAGCAGCTGAACATGAGCCAGGGTGTGCCCAAGTGACAGCCAATGGCATCCTGGATCATAGCAGAAATAGCATGGCCAGCAGGACCAGGGCAGGGATTGTCCCCCTGTTCTGGGCACTGGTGAGGCCACACATCAAATCCTGTGTTCAGTTTTGGGCCCCTCACTATAAGAAAGACATTGATGTGCTGGAGGGTTTCCAGAGAATGGCAATGGAGCTGGGGAAGGTCTGGAGCAAAAGTCATATGAGGAGCAGTTGAGGGAGCTGGGGTTGCTTAGCCTGAGGGAAAGGAGGCTCAGAGTGGACATTATTTCTCTCTACAACTACCTGAAAGGCAGCTGTGGCCAGGGGGGATCTGTCTCTTCTCCCATGTAACAATCAATATGACAAGAGGAAATGGCCTCAAATTGCACCAGGGGAGGTTTAGACTGGATATTAGGAATACTTTCTTCACAGAAAGGGTTGTCAAGCATTGGAACAGGTTACTCAGGGAAGTGGTAGAGCCAGCATCCCTGGAGGAATTTAAAAGATACGTAGACATGACACTTAGGAACATGGGTAATGGTGGACTTAGTTTTAGTTTAATGGCTGGAGTCAATGATCTTAAAGGTCCTTTTCAATGGTTCCATGATTCTTAGTGGAGCAATAAAACTTGAAAAAATATGTAAATCTGAAAATTGCTCACACAGAGGTGTAATATCAGAAATACCTAATGTTTTCTTTGACACTCAAACTGCCTGCTCTGAGTTGGCTGCGTTGTTGTAAGATATTGCTACAAAACACTATAAAATATTTTCACTTTCATGAATATACACACTGTCTCCAATGTGCCTTAAAGTTGCAAAAGGGGAAAAAAGAAATGCTTTTACTATCACAACTGTTAATTTTCATCTTAAAATATCAGCAAGATTATAACTTATCCCTTTATCCTGGGGTCGTTTATTGGTGTTATTCCCATCCCTGGGGGAAGAAGGATTCCTAGTCTGTATTCTGCAAAACAGAGGTGCACGATAAGCCTAAAAAAGCAGGACCACTATAGAGTAGTCACCAGAATTGAGAACAGCAGCATATTCATTTAAAGAAATCTCTTTCATCCATAATTCCCTAATATACAGAGCAGAAGTTTGGAGGTAAGACTCTTAGGTTTAAATAGATTTACACAGTTTACACAGCTCGCTAAGGCTTGGGGATCCTCCAAAGCTGTAGGTTTCTTCTGACTGCTGCAGACAGGTTTTAATGAAACCTGTGAAAGACACAGATATGGAGGCTGACAACCACCAAGAGGCAAAAGGATAGAAAGCAGAACCTGCATCTGCAAGGAGTCACGCCTCCAGAAACACAGACACATAGCACAAGAGCAGCTATATTGATTATCAGATAGCATTTGACACTGTAAACAGATAAGCTCTTAGGCCAAAGTTGTTGGTTATCACGTATGTATCACTACACACTACTTTAGCTTTAATAGTCCCTCTGACAGAGAGATGGAGTGAGGCAGACAAACAGGTGATTTTCAAAGACAGAGCAAAAGGTTCTAACCTCTAATACAGTTGACAACATTGTTCAAATCTTTCCTGAAAAAACAAAAAAAACCAAAAAAACAAAAAAAACCACCAACCCAAAATCAAAAAACGCAACAACTATGAAATCTTATGAGCCATCCCTCAGAAAACTACTGATTCCAAATATAAAATCTTTTTGAATGAACAGTGGAGGCTACCCCAGGATATACTAAGGGAAATAAGAAAGCAATTAAGACTCCTTTGTTAAAGAATTTTTAACCTGTCAGAAATACATGCCTTTTGTTCTTCAATCTTTTAGGTTAATAAAATCAAGGCCAGTTTCCTTAGAGATGCTGAAGCTATTAGGTATCAGTAAAATGTACCACAGGGACTCTGTAGGAAAAAAATGCATTTAATTGAGTGTTCAGAGCCAGAGCCACCCACTGTAAGTATATCCTGGCAATTGAGATGTTATTATTGCCAAGGCTCTACCATATGATGATAGAAAAGCATCTTTTCTGAGTGAGAACACTGAACCCACGGGTGAAAAGATGGCTGCAATCCTTAAAAAGAAGGTCTGAAAGTCTTCTTTTGCATTTTGTCATTGCCATCCACAAGAACCAGTAGTGTCATTAATAGGATTACATTTATAACAAATTCATAAGTGAATCTAGTAAAAATTACTTTTTAGAATGAAAGATATTCAGCATTTCCTTGTCTAAATTTGCATTTCTAATAATGTGTCTGTCTAAATGGTAACCTTATTATCAGTCTTTCAGTAATATGTTCAGTCCTTGTGAAGAAACAAAGACACTCAAGTCCTTTCCTTCTTACTTCATTTCTCCTCTCTGGATGAATGATGTATGAGCTTTTCCAAATGCTTTCAGCATATGAGGAGTCTATTTAGCTGTGCACTGGAAGTGTTAGGAGTAAATGAAGACAAAGAAACCAAAATAGCAGCACTAACAGTGATCCAAATTAGACTGGATAAAGTAGAGAAAGGCAAGGTTTTGATACAGCTTTTTTTTTCTAATAATAGTGAATTAAAATAAATTCCATATTTATCTGATGTATTTCATGCTCTACAGTCAGAGTCTCGATTTTCTGTTCACAGAACAAAACCTGATACAACGCTAAACTCCTCAGGTTTAGTTCCAGGTTATTGATCTTCACTCAAAACCTTCTAACACTAAGTAGAGGTACACGAACTGGAGGAAACATTCCCCTCAGGGGACTTTTGTCCAAGGCTGCAGTTCTCACACAGGGGTTTTTATCAAGCTGATACACCTATTTCCTTAGGGACTGAAAGTGCACTTTCAAATCTCTTCAGACGGGAAGTCTCACCTTGCTAAGGCAAAAATTTTGGATAACTGACAGAGTACTGGAAGCCTGCCCCCACAAGGTGAATACAAAAAAAAAAATATTCCCAAGCTTCCTCTGTATATTTTTCTTTAGGAAAAAAAAGAACATTTTTTGAGCTTAGAGTAATTTTAAAAGAAAAGAAGTTTTTAGTGAAGGTGAAACTTTCACTTAAGTGGAAGTTTTTTAGGGAGCAGACATGACTGTGCTAGACAGGTTATTGTACAATTAGTACTTTTCAAAGTCATGGGAATGATGATAGAAAATGAAGCCATTAAAGAATTAAGGGATGGTAGCAAATCAAAATCAACCAGTTTCATGAAAAACACATCTTTCCAAAGAAATGTGAACTTTTAAAATATAATTTCCAGTGTGCTTCCCTTTTTTAAAGAAAAGATACCTTTTACATCCCCCTCACTAATTTAGCATTGATCACAAAGCCTCCACTAACACTACACATTCTGACAACATTATTTATAAGACTCCACAGGGTGTTTCCACCCTTTCCAGTCATTCTATACCTTGTAGTCATATTTACATTCATACAAAGTCCTTTCATCCAAACTCCTCATCAGTTCTCCCCTATACTGCTCCTTCAGGAAAGGTGTCTGTTTTCCAGCCTGAATACTTTATTGTGCCTAACTAATAACTTCCCCACCATTCCCTGGGGATAGACACATGCACACACAGACACACAGACACTATAGCCCAACATGGCACATATCAGCATAGGCTTCAGGGGCTTTTGAGCCTCCCTCTGAACAGCAAGGAATATAACCCTGCACATGAAATGTTACACTAGGCCAGCTTCCAAACAGAATAATGCTGGATACTAGTTTTGGATGTCTGCAAGCTTTTTTTTTTCCCCATGATTTCCTGTGGAATCTTGTCAAAATCTGTATCTTCTGTGTGCATCAAGATGCACCTATGAGAAGAGGAGAATTGAAGATGCAAAAGGTCATGTGGTATTTTTTGAAAGAATATGTTAGAAGATATAGCCTATAAATAAAAACTATGAGAAAAAACATATTAGGCTTCAAAATAAGGTATGTTGGAAAGGGTAGGGGTCAGCATTTAAATAAATTTGGCTGTAGGCATTTCAGTTTCAAGATAAGATATGTTGAGGTGGTTAAGGAAAACTGATTAGTCATTTATATTCATTGGTACAGAACTTTAGCATGAAGAAGGGACATCTAGAAAAGAAGATACAGTTAGCCCACATGTAGCTATTAATGAAAAAAGTGTCTTTCTCTGGGAAGTCAAATTGGAGTCTGCATCAAGCATCTTCTTTCTGCCCTACCCACTGCTTAAAAAAAAATCCCACCCTTTTTTTGGATCCATCACCTCCCCAGCCTGATTCCCACTAGCCATGCATCTTAATCTTCACAAGACAGGAAACAGCCTCACATGATCTTGCAATAAAAATATAGGGGGATTAAAAAAACCTTATTCTCTGGCCTGGCAAGATTTTGCTAATTGAGATTGGATGAATTCCAAAAGAGAGTTGGATTCCTGCTTGTGTAAACTTTTTCTCAAAATGCCAAAATCCCCTTAGGAATGCCTGTATCAGGAGATAACCAGTGGCTTAACCTGGACACCTGATACATTTTTGTCAGACACTACAGAGAGACAATCTGCCACTTCAGACATAGCAAAACCCTGTCTCAGGTCTGAGTGGAGCATGGATCAGAGGGAACAGTGACTTTAAGCACGGGAACACTATGGTCCTTCAGCTACTTGGAAGTACCAGTGGTTTGTTGCAATAATCCAAGGTTTTTGCTTGCATGTGCTCAGAGGCCAAGCTGCAGACTTGCACCAGTGCCTGCTCATGGGGCTTCCCCTTCCCAGCCTGGTGGCAGCAGCAGGGAAAGTGTCTCAGCAGCTGTTTGCCTGGAAGGCCCCAGAGGGTGAAATTAAAGACACTCTTTAAAGTTTCTTTTTTTTTTAAATGCAGAACTTAAAAGTCATGCATTTTAACAGAACATCTGCCATCTGGTCTGTGATGCAGAGTGTGCTGAAGTCATGCATCCTTACAACTTGAGCCAGGCTCCTCAGATCAGAAGAGACTCTGAGTTCTGTTTCTTCTATGGGTCAAGCGTGGATAATAACACACAAACCAAAAGAATTTGTAGACAGTAGCAAAACCAAGAATTTGCACCATGGCAGTGTGCCTCTGCTTGGTAAACTATATAAGAGGACTCATGTTTACAGAAGGTATGAAAGCAGAGTTCAGGGAAAAGGAAGGAATACATATGGCTTTCCCCTCTTTGGCCAAATGCAAGGAACTGAGGTATTGGTTTTGCTTAATTAGCAAAATCTTAACAGACCAGTACATAAAGGGATTTTCCACCCTCTCTGTTTTAACAGCTAGCTCCCTTATTTTGTCATTAGTGTGACACACTGTGCTGAAACAGCTTTACAGTCAGAAGAGGAATACAACAGAAGGATTCTTCTGTTGTTTAGCAATGAATTACTGAAACATAACGATCTGCACTATTAAATTTTCACAGAATGAGTCTGTGAGTAATACAAAACAAAAGAAAGCTTAACAAGATCCAAGGACAGCATCTAAGGTTTCCTCCTGTGAGACAGGCAAATTTCTCCATATTTTCCCCCAAATTTCTTCCAATGTACTTCTTGTTAATAACAGACTATTACCTGGTGTCTTGATGGTTTTTTAACAGACTATTACCCAATGCCTAGATGGTTTTTTTAAGTTCAGCATCTAGATATCTTTTCTGTTTTGCTGACGGTCACAGGGAAAACAAGTTAGTGACATGTGAGATCAGTAGAAAAAAAAAAAGGCAGGGAATCCTCTGTATCCCTGCTTACATCTGAAGGCCTTGGTGTTAGTCTGTTTTGTAACAAAGCAGCATAACTGGTCCTCAGTATGCAGCGTGCCTGAGAAGTGCCTTGATCAGGTCAAGTTGTGTGTCAAGTCTTTTAAGACCTGGAATACAGTTCTGGTTTGGGGGGAAAGCCTGCTTTCCAGTGATAATATTTGCCTGCTCTTGTATTGACCAAATCTTCAAGAAAAACTCATGTATAGAATTTCTGAGACAACAATGCTTTTCTAGGTTTTTTTATATGCAGAGACAATAAATATTTAAGTCAGTCAGACCTACCAGTTTTTAATGAGACAGGCAAAAAAGAATTCATATTGCTGGCCACCTTTGCAAGGGTTAATCACACATTTCCATAACCTCCTTACATAGCTTTCCCTATATACCATGGATGACTCTGGAAGGTCAGACTTAGAGAATCCTGTATGCTCAGGCTCTAAACCCTGCAAAACACACATGACTCACATCTAATTGTTAGCATTTATCATTTTTATATTCCAAGTATACTCAATAAAATGGGATTTACTCTGTTGATGCGACAGTTGAAATATCTTTTGCTTAGATGTAAGCAAGAGGTTATGATCGCTCAGTTTCCTGATTGGTACAGGCACATTACAGCACCATGTTTCAAGTATAGAGGTGTTACAAGGGAATAGATGAGAGAAGTCTTTTGAACAATAACTTTGTATGCATAATATATACAGCACTGTATACACACACACGTGCCCTCTTGAATTCTAATATGAAAATGCAGTCATACCCTACACAAACTTGCTCTAAAAAATGAGGTAGAAACACATTCATCTAATGATTACTGTGTGAGAGAGTCACAGGTTAAATTTGATTGCTAGTTTAGTAAGAGGAAAGAGTGCAAACTAAGGAGGGTTCCCTGGGCTAATTCTCTAACAGTCAATCAGCTATTTTTTTATTAAAAGCAAATTATAGCAAAAGAGATAAAGAATTATTATAATAAACATAAACTACCTTCAGACAGAAGAAAATGTCAAAATGACTGGGAAGTAGGAGAGAATGGATATGATCTACTCCTTTCATTTTACTTCAATTAGTTATATACATCCTTCATCCATTTTTTATAAATGTATTCCAACATTTTATATAAAAAAATGCTCACCAATAACTTCTGGAGCTGTTGTCCAAACTCATAGCCATTTTACTCTGGGGTGTGTTTTCCATACATTGCTCATATCCATTAGCTTTGCAAGACTAATTAGCACAAATTCTGTATCATTGTGGGCTGACTGTTCCCCTTCACATTTCTTTCAAAGACAGAAAACGAACAATTAGTGTATATTTGTGTGCTTTTCCTCTGTCTCCTGTGTGTTGTTTACACAGAGAATCACTGAATAAGCTTACACTCTTTCAAAAGGTGTATGTCTGGGCTCTCAGACCCCAGGGCCTTGAACTGGTTGCATGCATATTGCCTTTTGGCCAGGCTCGAATCCCAGTCATTCCCACAAGGTGTATGCAGTTTTGAGCACACAGCAACAGCTGAACACCCTCCAAGCAGCACAAGAGCTCATGTGCAGAGACTGCAGCCTGGGCAGTGTTTATAGTCAGGCTCCCAGCTGGCAGGACAGCACAGACACGCATGCTAGGAGTGCAGCCTTTCCTTATATGCATATATGTATGCATTACCTAAGCAAACAAGCTTATTTACAGAAGTTTCATTTGGGTAAGGCAAGGAGTATTCAGCAGCTCAGATTTGTCCTTCACAGCTGGCTCCTGTGGTAGAGGATATACAGACAAAGACTTTGCCATGACATCTGCCTGATCCCTGGATAAACATGGCTGTGAACACATGTGCTCTTTCTGCTTCTCTGTTTGTATTAAGGCATTGAATTCACCTACAAAACTTGCAAGACCATTAAGATATGGTCTGCTTCAAGATGCCTATTTCTGTTTAAGAAAGAAATGTAGTAGGAGGGAGAAAAAAATCTATTTATTGTACATTCAGAAAACAGAAACAGTGAGTATTGTTTTCCCAGGAAAAGGAACTGCTACTGTTGATTTTATGGGCAACGCTTTCTCAAAGTGAGTATAAAAACCTGGCTCTACAACGACCAGTATCATCAATGTAGCAGCAAAAATGGTGTATTCTTTTACCTATTTCTAACAAAGGTCTTACTCCTGTGAAGAAAACTGTAAAGACAGATGCTTGCATTCATGTGCAGCTCCTACTGAAATAAACACAACTTGAAGAAGATTCCTTTTACCCTAAGGACTAAATTCTCCCTCCCCCTGGAAACTGCACAGACAAGTCTGCTGTGTCCTCTTATTTTACTCATACCATGCTAATAGAGAAAATGTTCTGTGCAAGCAGATAGCCTCCCTTATAAGTAGTTTTATTGCAACACATCCCATGATTCCAACTGGGCATATTAGACTATGTGCTGTGCCAAATCAAGCGCTTTTTTTTTTTCCGAGGAGAAATGGGCAAGTTCCAGGGCTGAGCACAAATCACTTTCTGCGAGTACACAGCAGTCTGTCCCCAGTGCTCGGTTACATTTGGCCAGAAAGATTATAGAAGTCTTTTGTTTGCCTGGATGGATGAGCATCCAGTTTAAGATAAACACTTGCACATTTGAATTTTCATGTGAGAATACTTGCCAATATGACTGCAGATTCACTTTCTGCAAATACGCAGGGAAGGCAGCCTGACTGTGAAAGACTCATGAAATTGTACGTGTGTATCTGAAAACAAGTGCAATTAAATATGAAGGCAAACCCACTGCAGAATATTCACTATGTCTGTCCACCTCAATTATTTTCTGCAGTGAAAGACTGTGTGTGCTTGTGATCCTATGGAAAAATATTAGTTTTATTTTAATATTAGGTGAAACAAAGTAGAATCATCAGCTTCATCTGAGAAAAAGTGAAAGAGGCAACTATAGCTGATCATTAGCAAAAAGCCTCTAAGCCCCAAATTAAAAAGGCTGGTAGATAAAATTCTGTTTCAACCTATTAGGTTTCTTAACTTCTTTTTTGTCCTTCTTTCCCCTCAGATCAGCTTTCTCCTTTCCAGGGCCCAGTAATGGGTTAATTGCATGCAACACATGTTCTTGTAATCAGTGAAGTTTGTTTTCTTCATGTGCCCTTTTAAAAGGCAACTTGCTTTTCCTCTCTGGTGTTGCAGCAGTAAGAATTTAATTAGCAGCCAGAAACGTCATTACTGAAAGATTCAAACCTGAAACAGATAGTTCCCAAATGTGTGACTTGTAGTAAACTAAACTAACCCAGCACAGACTCAGGTCCTTTGGGATGACCTATTTGCTCCCAAAGCTTCAGGATGGAGAGAGTCACCAGCTCTGCTCCTCATTATTATTGTCTCAGCTTACTGCCCTAAAGTGAGGGGTAGTGGGAGGATGAGAGAGGTGCTAATCCACAGAGCAAAATACAGAAAGATTTACACCAGAGCTGAGTAAATATGGGTAAAGGAATGAACCCAATGTCTTTTTGAACCAAATCCTCTGTAAGTAATTTGCTTGATAAAACACAGCTCACATTTGGGCGGGGAGCTATGTTAGCAGACAGAGTGGAAATAGCATTAAACCTCCTTTAAGATGGTTTGCATAATGTCAAATAGGTTAAAGAAACCCTGCTTCCTAAATTAAAACCATATTACTCTTAAAGGAAAAATTTACTTTGGACAATAGTAGTGGAAAGAATGACTATATAATAGAACTGTAATTAATTATTCACACGTGAACAGCATATAATGTTTGTGATTGCCCACAGTGTGCAATGTACATAGGGAAGTAATTCATGTGTGCTTTTGTGTTGTCTGTGCCATCAAACAGTGTGCCAAACCAGGGGAAGAATGGGGAAGCACGTGTTTGGACTTTATGCACATGGGAAGGCCCATTGCAGCTTTAGACAGATCTTCAGGAACATGTGGGTCAAATCAAGAATTCTTCAAGAACAACTGTTTGGCTCATCCGTCCAAACCTGTCCCCCAGCAGCTTCTCCTCCCTCCAGGGGGAAAAAAACCTCCAATTCCCAAGTGTGGTTATCTTCCGAGCACCTTACACAGAACAAAAACACCTAACTGAAACCGGGACCTGGACCTGCCTTTGAGGAGAAAGCAAAGATTTCCAAGTGCTGGTCTTCCTCTCTTGATCTCATATACTTCTGTTGTAAGTGAAAACTGTAAAACAGTATTTACAAGCTTCTGCACAGCATGAGGCTGCCCGTCTGCAGCACGGCACGAGGGAGCTGGTTCTCTATACAACAGTGCAACCTAGTGGCTCTCCACGAGAGCTCTGTCCCCCAGCCACAAAGCTGTTGGGCACCTCTTGTTGATATTTTAATATTTCGAAAGCAGTACGTGCATCAAACGGCCTTGTTTTACACGTATGCCTATGTCGTTAGCACAGACACAGGACAGAGGGCTCTTCAGTACCATCACAGAGCCTCAAAGATGTTGGCATAACGCAGTGAACTTGGGGAGGGTAAATGGTGGCTTGGGGTTGGGTTGCGCCTTGCAGACTATTACTCAGGTGGCGTAATCTATGCAACTGGTTTTGATGAAACTAACGTGATTATTCACGGGTGTAGGGATTTCTCTCTTGCTTAAGGGTTACTGGACCAGTCCCCAAGTCAGGAATTCTTCAGCAAGCTGTCATCAGTACCAAAGCAGGGCTACTGAGAGTCTTGAAGTCATCTGCTCTAAGCTGGATGGGTATTTATTGCAAACTGGTGTTAAGTTTGCCCACATCACTGGGAGGATTTCAGATTCAAAGGATAGGGAATACTGCAAGGAATGCAGTAATGGCAAATATCACAGTGTGGTAAATTACATTAGAAAGAAAATGTTGTCTAAATAAAGGTTTGATCCCAAGCCCATTTAAAAGTCATTGCAGGAAGGGTGCTTTACACGTTCTGATCTGCCCATTAGAGAAAGGCAGGGGGGAAAAAAAGCCTCATTTAGTGCTGACACAATGTTTTCAACTCAGCCCATTTGTAATAAGATGCTCTTTAGCCAAATCATTTAAGTCATTTGGAAATCATTTAGAATTCTCTTTCAGAGCAATTAGTAAAAAGCTAAAAGCCTCAAATGGTTCTTTGTGGTAGTTTCATAATTATTATTTTAAAGCAGAAAATATCACCTTAAAGAAGAAAAAGAAAACCATCCACTGCTACTGAAAGTATCTGAGTGCATTCTGGAGATCTGAGGGATAGAGAAAAGGTGACCTTTTCCAGATCTATGCATTCCATATAGCAGTCTTTTCCTGTCTCCTGAAAAACACACTAGGGAGGAAATCATTCACTATACTTGTTTATATGAGATGCTATAGTAAGAATTAAATGTAATTTAGTGGGACAATAAAATCTTCTCAAGTACTGATATTCGACACAGTATTGTTGTGTTTGGGGTGGATTTGGGGATGATTAAATGAGTAAATCACACAGATCTGAAACATTTTTTTCACCTCCTCGGATGGCATCTTGATCGTGCATGCACTGTGAACACCAAAAGCCTATAGGTCAGACCTGAAATTATAGCTAAAACTCAGGTCCAGAGGTACATGGACTGTTTATATCGATGAAAATTTATGATGTCTATACCTTAAATCCCCGGCCTCTCTTTTACATTGACTTCTTTACTATTTGCTGCTTTATTTTATGGTGATCCCCTGCCCTCTATAAATATATCACGGTTATTTAACCCTAGATCCCAACCACAGTTTTCAGTATTTCAGGAGGGATCTATTTGTTACGTACTGCTACTGGGGGCTTCATAATCCTATACATTAACAGCTATTATTTCACTGAAGTTAAAAATTTTCAACTATTTTCATCTTGTCATTTAACTTGATGCTGTTTGGTATTACAGCCAAGAAGAGAAAACTGTGTACTGTTTTTCTAAGATTATATTGAGGTACAAATCTTCTTTAATCTCCTGCAGTGATTGAGTTATTTTCTATTAAATATTTATCAGTGGAAAAATGAATAAATTTAACTGTAATAAATTATAGTTTGGCAGACTTAATTGCCTATTGTTATTTTTAAAAAAATCATCCATATAAAAATCTGACCTAATCCTAGAAACATGCCATGGAGTAATTAAAGTTTTCTGTGGGGATAGACTGCAATAATTATCTTGTTTTGACTGAGATTCTTATTATTTTTGCCTGAAAAATAAAACTGAAAAACAGGAAAGGCATATAGATTTGCAAAACCTATTGTCTGATGTTAAAATTGTTAAGAAAATATGAGTCAGTATTATGCAAATTCTGACCTAATCCCAGGAACATATTGGTAGGTAATTGTATTTTTCTTTAAAAGGGGACAGACCCTACAATAATTATGCCTTGTTAGTGTCCACATTGCTATATTTTTGATTTATGTATTTTTGTGGGAGCTGACAGATAAGCAAGAAAAATTGACATATTATAAACTAATAAAAATAAATAATATCTGAATCTGCCTAGCAGCAATGCACATTGGGAAGATAAATCAATGCATTAATCACACAAATTTTGAGCAAAGTATAGTTTGTGCTAAATGAAAAAGTGACCTATAACAAACAGAGCTAAATATTGAAATCCTAGCACTAGGTGTTTGCACCTGTCTTAATTCCTGAGGTCAAACAATGTAAGAATTTGACCTATACTATTTTTCTGATTATCCTGTGCAATATTGTAGGACAAATTTGTGCTCTGCTCATCTTTCTTATAATTTTAATAACCTTCCACCTGTTAGATCTGCCTTGTTCCCCAAGGAAAGAAAGAATTGCCTTTAAAAGAAAAATTTGGTTAGCATCTCTCTCTCTCTGTGTTTTAGCACAGCATTTATTTTAGGGTGCTTGTTTACTAAAATGCTCTTGCTTTTCTGTGGGAAAGCATTGCTTGTTAAGTGCCAGAATGAAAAAAATCCCCAAACATAATTTTGATATCTAGTAACCACTAAGTCTGGGAGTTCTGCTCTAGTGCACCAGCATTGTGGACAAATTGACAATGTAAATATTACAGAAATGAGCATAGGGTTGAGCAGAATCTACCAACTGATATTGTCTAACACAACTGGTATGGAATTGATGAGCTGTTCACAGTACCCTCCCTTGCTTGAGGTTTCAGCCCATATAATCTCACCACACTGACCTGGCTGGGCCAAATCCACATGTAAAGAATATCACCAAATTTAGCAGCCAGGGTCTGAATTTTTCTCAATGATTGCAATTTGAATATATTGAAAGAAAATATCAAGCTATCATGAACAAAGGATATTCAGATTTCATTGTCTTCTCTTACACTATCTGCAAATGCTACTGCATGTCATCCTGTTTTGGCATTTCCAGAGTAATCCCTCACTTTAAGGGCTTTAAAGCAAGGATTGCAGAAGCTCAGTAGAGAAAAAGGAAGCAAGGTCTGAAAAACTGCTCAGCTCCAAGGCAATTCCCTCTGCAGCTTCCCAACCCCCTGGTAGAGCCCCTTTCCTCAACACTCCCAAGGCTGCACATCTGCTCCAGTTGCTGGGTCTGGGAGCACAGTACAGCTCTGCTCCTTGCAGCCAGCTGAGCTGAGCATGAGCTGAGGCTGCCCACAATCTCAGGAGGTCACATCTTCCAAGAACACCAGCCTGAGCTTCTACCAGCATGGGATGTGTATGGTCACGGTGTATCACAGAATCACAGAATAGCTCAGGTTGGGAAAAACCCCCCAGATCATTGAGTTCAACAATTAACCCTGCACCTCATGTTCACCACTAAACCATATCCCCAAGTGCCATATCTACATGTTTCTGAACTTGTCTTGATAAGCCCCTTGAGGGCTGCTTTACGCCTGCTACTGCCATGCAAATGTATTTAATTTAATGTTTCATTTCAATGAAAGAACTAAGAGAGATCAAATGACAGTGCCAAGTGATGAGCTCAAAATAATATATAAAAAAACCCACAAAAAAAAAAAGACAAAAACAGAGGAAGTAAGTTTTCACACAAAAGCATTTGGTACCATTCATGAGTTAGTTTCAGAGGTGAAAGCCATCCAGCTGGCCAGATGATAGCAAGCAAAGAGCACTCAATGTTTACATAAATTCAAAAGGTGAACAAAGTCACAGAAAATCTATCAAATGCTGTTAAAAAAAAGAGAGAAAGAAAAAGACTGTAAGTGCAGATATAAGAACATACAACCATTTGCACTCAGATATATTTGCATACTTAAATACACATTTGGAGAAAGCAAATCATCTCAAAGAGGTGCTTCAAATCCTTCCTTGACTTTGCTGTTTCTCACTGGCTACCCTACATCATCAACATATTTGTTATATGAATCTCAGACCAAAGTATTTTGCTGTCACAGCAAAAATTCAGGCAGGAAGCTCAGAATTAAGGACTTCATGTCTCTTTTGGTGATGTCCCAAGATCATGGGATAAAGATCATTTCCATCATGTTACTAAAGGAATGTCCTGCTTCAGGGTCTTTCATCACTCACACTGCAGTGTAAATCAGAGAATGTTGGGACATGTAAGACAAGAGCTGTTCCTAAAATGTCTGATAAGAAAGCGGTTTTCACCTGGATTTCTGCAAAGAACAGCTAAAATAATATAATTGATCTCATTAACTGAACCTTTTCAGAAATCCCATAAAAATATACTAACAAAGGTCACCCAGTACCTCCATCCTAAAACAACATTGTATACCTATAATTCTGTATAATTCACAATTATCTTCTATTTTTTCTATCATTTCAACACATAGCACCACCAGTGCCAAGATCAATTTCTTCCAAGATAAGGGAGAAAAAGGAGTCCATGTAAGGTAATCATGGGTCTCAGTGGGGAAGCCTGGAAGAGCCCAAAGGCTTCCCCACTGTTGAACTGTGAACTTGCTGGTCTGATGGAAAGGATGTAAAAAGGACAGCAGTTTTATACCCTGAGTAGAACAGCAGTAGGAGCTGTGCTCTCCCAAATGGACATGGGACTTGGAGCCTGAAGCCAGGATGAGAGGGAAGGAAGAGCAAGAACTGCTGATGGAGAGAGTCCTGGCAGAGGCCTCAGCACCTGTAAGAAGAGGTGATGAAGAAATAAATATCAAACCACTAGAACAGCTTTAACAAATGGTTCTACCAAGTGGAATGAAACACATCCCACACAGCCTCCAGATAACACAGATTTGAACAATAAATTCTAACATAAAGTTTATATAATTTTAAGTTTAGAGAACCAATACCAAATAAATTATGCAATTAGCTGCTAATTTATTAATGCTGACACTGCTCTCTGTCCCAAATACATACAGGGTAGCAGCTATTCTACCTGGGTGATCAGACTTTCATGCTGGTGTTTGGGAGTCCCTGATGAGGAAAAACATGTACATTGTGGCAGAACAGAGACCCACATTTCTGACTCCAGACACCTGCAAACTCCATGTTACTTATCTAAATATGTAAATGTGCTTTGTCCAAGCCATTGGGCGTTTGAACCCACACTTCTGGAAAGCAAAACACTGTGAGACAATTATAATAAATACCTGCATTAACAAATAAAAGTGAATCATTTTAACACAAGAATATCCTACATAATCTGAGACAATTTGGCCATGGAGCTGTTTATAGCAAAGCATTAAGTTTAGCTATTACAGCAGCTGACTTGTTCTCTGGAAACTCTATTCCCTGAAAGGCAGCATTACAATTAAAGAGTGAAGAGTATTTCAGCTGACATAGCATTCCTGCTATGGGCACAGTCAATCAAGGGAAAGGCCAAAGCAACAGTCAGATAAAAGACTAATAAAGCTACGAATGACAATAAAAGTCCACTGAAAGCTTTATTAGACTGGTGAAAACCCAGCTCAGAACATAAAACAGCCCTTACGCAGAGTAACCCCCAAACCTTTTACCATGGCTTGCAATAGATGTCACACTGTGCTGGTGAGGGCCCTGAAAAGCTTAACAGGCACCAAAAAAATCAAGGCCCAATCAGGACTGCAAATAGACTAGTATGCTGAGTAAGTTGCTTTATTGTAATATTCTGTGATAGAGGTTGGACTTACCCCTGAACTTCCTGGGAACAGCAATTCCTTAGCTACTTTTTCTAATCTGTAGATCTCAAATTACTTTGAAAGAAATGAAATGTCACATTTTTCATTTTCCAGGAAAGGAAGCTGAGGCATAGAGGGATGTTGTAACACTTCATTATAAATTTCTCTTATGTAACGTAACCCTCAGATTATGGGAAGGTGTTATGTGGCCTAAGCAAATTCTTGTGCATATACCTTTTTAATGTATTTATGAATATCCCACAAGTTTAAGCCTTAAATTCTTATGGTCAGAACATTCAAATGTCAGTAGCTTTGTGTCAGCAAAACCAGGTAGGCTGCTTTCTTGTTAATAATAGGTGCAATTTTTTTAAGGAAAATATTATATGATATACTAAATGTAATATATTTCCTTATATTTTTAATGGTCTGTTGTCTCAAAAATGCTTTGTGAAAAGCAGTCACACAGTAGTGTGTAATTCTATCACTTAGATATGTAGCTTTAGTAAATATTAAAAATTTCTGCAAGATTAATAACTGTAGCAAGTTGAATTTGCTTTTGTGTTACTAGAAGCACTCCCAGTAGAAGGAACACTGCCCTCTGAACAATATTTGGATGCAAGAGAAACAGCGCGTGTGTGAAAGCTGAACCATGGCACAGCAAAATGTTCAATGTTCCTGCACCAAAAAGGTGAATGGCACCATGGTGGGGTAACTGGGGACTCAAGGAAAGGGATAACAGAGACTGGCATTCATGCTGATAGATCAAAGTAACTGGGGATCCTGTGTTTTGCACCATATACACAGTTGATATATGCTATATATGCTTAGTATAACGAGGCATTTCAGCATTCTTTGAACACTTCTCACTAATGAGAGCTGGTGGAAGGTGCTTTCTTTGCTAGAATAATTCACACCAAGATCTTCTCCTAAAAGCCATCATGTGTTGAGATTTTACTAAATTTCTTTCCCACCCTATAATACCTCCTCCAACAGTACCCCAACAGGGTTTATACCCTAACACAGCCCCATTGTGCACCCTTAGTTTCACCTGACCCTGATCTTGACTGCCAATATGACCTCACATTACTGCAGATATTATGAATAATTTATTTTTTTTTCTCTGAGTGAGAAAAAGATCACGATGGACCCAGAAAAATGTCAGTCAGAGTAGATGGTACAAATATGGTCAATTTATTCTAGTGGGAGCTAATTCTGAGAAGTACTTCCACAGCTATCTGCACCACTTGATTTTGGGGTTAGAGATTTTTCCTAGATTCAATATTTGGCCTTGCTCACTTTGTAGTTTGTAAGCACCCAGGGAATCAAGGAAAAAAAATGTGTATCAGGCTGCCTTTGGATCTATTCTCCCCAAGGAAAATTGGCAATAGGCAGTGATCCTTGAACCACTTTGGTTTGGGAATTTTTTTAGTCCTATTATATTTCTACATCAGACTCAGTGGTTTCAAGGAAGGGCCTAAGGACCTTACCTTCTATTAGGCAAATTATATATGTTAAGTTGTTGGCCCTTACTCTAAATATTCCCTTTAAGGTGTCAGTCAGAGGGGCATACCTGCAATTAGTATTGTACAATTATGCTAAAGAACTGAGATCATAAGGCCCACTGTGCAAAAATGGAAGACATCTCTCTCTGGAAGACAGACCCCTTTCCCAGATAGTTTGCACTCTAAATAAAGACAGTCCTCAAAAAGCAACAGAAGAAGCATGGAAAAAATGAATGGACTTGCAGAGGGTATGCAGCAAAGAGTCTGAGATAAGATTAATACCCAAGGCGTTTGACTCATTTTTTCTCCATTTCAGTTAATTATATTCTATAAATTCTGCAAAAAATATGGCAAACAATGTTTGAAGTGATGGAGTTACCATCCTTGGAGATATTCAAAACAGGTCTGGACCAAGTTCTGAGCAACCAGCTGAAGGAGGCCCTGCCCAGAGCAGGTGGATGGGACCCCATGACCTTCAGAGATCCCAACCTCAGCCATACTGTGTTTCTGTGATCATTAATAACTCATTTTATCTTTGAAAATTAGTACTTTTGCCCAAATTTAAACCAGTAAGCTTGAGTAAAAATCTCTGGGTTTTTTCTATCTCAAGTTATATAAGTATACACACTGTGTGTTTTTCATATATTTAGCATTTGCAATTAAAAAAAAATTCCAGCAATACTCCTAGCATGCTCCCCTTTTTTAGATTTAATTATGTTGCAAGGAAAGGAAACATCTGACTTTGGAATTATAGCAACACAAAGCAGTTACTTTTGGCTTCCAAATATGATAGGATCATATAAAACATCTGCAAGTCATTGGTTGGAGCAAAGATTAGAAGAAAAAAGTTCTAGGATATTATGAGTATGTACAATTCATTTGGCTTTAAGTCCAATTTAAGCAGCATGCAGTCCATGTTCCTTGGCTTATTATAATGAGTTACTTTAATATACAAACAAGGTGAACACTGTTCAGACTAATACCTGTAGAACTTGCTTCAGCTGGCACCTGCTAAGCACTACATATTCTGAAAACATTCTGAAAGCATTATTCCAAATGCTTCTAGAACTTCTGAAGACCTTTTTAAGATGCAGGTGTTTTCACATTTTGTATAAATTCTTCAAAAGGTCAATTAAATTCCTCAGGTTTCATGCAGGTTTATTTCCCCAGGTTTATTTTTTGTTAGATTTGAGGGCAGGGGTGCTAAAGGGGTGTTAAACAGCAAGTCTGGAGATAGTCTGTTTATTTATGACAAACAATCAATTAGTGCTTATTCTCTTTGCACAAGGGAACTTTCCAATATAAAAAAAATTTAATAGCTTAAAATATATATTAACATATTAAAATGTCAAACGGGGGCATGTAAGCAAAGATTACATTACCTTCTCTCTTTTTTCCTTTTGATTGTTGCTGCTAAAGAAAACCTGAGTCATGAAGTAAACCAACACAAATGCTTCCATGGGGAAGAGAAAGCATAAAGTCTTGAATGAAAACAAACATAAACTTATTAAAAAACAAAGAGAGAGAAAGAGAGAGAAAAAGAGCCTGATATCAAACTTCTTTACACAATGAGACAGGATTTAAAGTCAGCTTTCACAAAGCTCGGGTCAGTTATGAGTAATCCCCACCCAATACAAGATGCAGTGCATATCATGTTGGAGCATTTTCTATCCTGGGCAGTCATCACACACTGTGGAAGGACATGGCTAGGGCACAACACACTGTGTCACAGAGATTTAAAATAGCTAACCAGATAAGAGATTTGCTTCCTTTTGTTTGTTTTATCTCAAGTATTGGAAACAAGTACTGTTCTTTATACAACACTAATGACAGTTGATTTTCTATTGTAACTTATCAGACTTAATTTGGCAAGCTAAAAGACAGAACTTATCTATTCATTTTTATTTCTAAGCAATTAGTTTACCTGAACAACATTTAAATCCTATAATTTAATATATTATTTCTCTTTTCAAACCTAAAAAGATATATAAAGAATGCTGCAGGAGTTCAAAGACCTCTCAGAAGCTCTTGTCACCCCAGGTCTGCTACATGTAAGAACAAAAACATATCTGGTTTAAAGAATTAAATTCAGGACCCACTTGATTTACATAAGTCTCAATTATTACCCCCTCCTTCCTTCTCCCTCTCCCCCTCCACCGCCTCCACTCTGCATTTGCCCCTAAATTTCACTTTCTCTTGTTCCAGTCATGCATACTTTGGAAGATCCCTACAAAGTGGAATGCTGGCCTTCTGCCTGATTAGGAGCTTTAGTTTTCTTTCTGTTGACTGCAAATAAGGATGAGTCAGTTTAGAAAAGACTAGTTTGTCTCTAATTCTTTTTTTTTTTCTTTGCCATTCCCTCAAAAGAAAAAGCTCTCATCCTCTTAAAGACTGTTGGTGAATTCCTAGCCATGAGATCCACATGTGTATATGTGTGTACACACATCTCTCACTCTAACAAGCACAAAGGTGTGACTGAATGTATAAGGCCATGAAACTAGCAGACCACAGGTGGTCTTGGTTGGTTGTTCATTTTTCTTAGGCAGTGTTTGTTTGTTTGTTTTTCTTTAATACTGAAAATTCCTTCCCAGATGGATCAGCTCTCTTTCACACCAGGCCAAAAGTGCTGGCACAAGGTTATAGCAAGAACAAATGGTGAGCAGTGGGATCTATCTGTTTGGTGCTGACTTTTTTTAAGCTGGTGTAGAACCATACCCTACATCCTCCCACTCACACACAGAGGGAAGGAGAAGCTGTGCTGAGAGGTGAGTACAGAGAATCCCCTTACATTCCCAGGATCCCAGCAATTCAGATGTTTGTCTGCCTGTCAATTTCCCAAGCTGATTTTTTTTTTCCCCAAATCACTGGCTGGTTTCAATTGGCTAGACTTTACAAGGCTTTAGAAATTTCCCAGTTTTGAAGCTTTTACAGGATTTGTGAAAAACAGTATCTGTGTTTGAGAAGACTTAAAGAGCTCAGCATGAGAAAATAATTTTAAATAAGCAGTATGAACTCAAATGTTATCTGTTGTCTCTGACCAATCAGCACAACTGGGCCGTCAACACAAGATGTTAAAAATCGACTTGGCATAATTCTCTCTCTTGTGTAGGCAGTAACATTCCAGGGAGATGATGTTACTGTGATAGACTGTTTGAGACATGGAGGAAAATTGGAAGTTCACATCAGAAAAGAGAACTGAGATCATGCAGGACATGAGTAAAGACTGAGACAAGTATGGTGAAAGTATGTGTACATAGAATACAAATCCACTTAACTACATCTACCATTCATGGAAAACCTTTGTAAATTATACTCATTAGTTCTAGCTGCTGGAAATAAAAATGTTCTATCTGTTATTTTTGTTTAGGAAAGTGAACTTTAAAGCAGTTGAAAGAATTTTTATAGTTACTTTTATTATGACAAGTCTACTTACATCGTCCAGTACAATAAAAATCTATAGGACACAAATGGTGGAATTTCAGATTTCTTGGCATAGTCAATGAAGTTGAAACATGATCCACACCATAAAAAGGACAGCAATTAGGAAACCTCAACCAACTGGGAAACTTGGATACTCACTGCAAACATCAGAATGAAAACTTTCCTGTGAGTCTTGCAAGTTCTGACATTCATCAATGGCTATGAAATATGTGTTGCTATGTCATACCAACCCAGGGAGCCATGACACACAAATGCAAGTACAGAAATGAAAAATAGGCAAGTGCATTTGTAATTACATCCTAGAAAAGTCAAAAAAGCTTCAGGTCATCTGTTTTCCATGTTTACGGAATCATTCATATTGGAAAGAATTGATCCTTTATTTATGGAAAGGATGACATATGGATGGGTCCTGGAAAGCATGCTGTCCCCTTTCTATCTCATCTGTTTTGGGACAGAGAAAAGGTGAGTAGCAAGTAGAAGTCTGGGGTTTTTGCAGGGTGACAGGAACTTCTGGTGGGAACTTGAGTGGATGGAGGAATTAAGATGAATAAAGAGTAAGGAGCCCAGTGACAAACCAAGCATAGGAGAATCCAGTCCTGGGTAATAAGCTGAGGAAAGCAGTGGGGATAGGAAACAAGTTATAATAGCAAGTTCAGAGAACAGTTTAGCTAAACTGCTTCCAAGAGATAGTGTAGTTATTTTTGTGGTGATTTCTATGAAAAATCAAAATTACTTTGTACCCTGCCTGAATGTAAGCCTTGCATTCCTAGTGTACATAATAGTCTGAATAGGAAATATGCCATCACCTTTAACATGAAATCTTAATGAACTCCTTCAAAGGTGAACATAATGTCAAGAAAAAAGGCAGGATAGAAAATTATCATGTTCCATTTCAGAGTGTATACCTATCCCCGAGATTTTCAAAAACTCGGACAGGCTCAGGATTTTTTTCTTATGTTGCCCAAACTATTCAAATTGTCTCAGACCCATCACTGTCTATCTCTAGCCTGGCAACAACTTTGAAGACACCTATCTAAAAAGGACATCTTGCAGCAATTAAATCTAGCAGAGTAGAGAGCTCTGATCTAGACAATAACACCCTTTTCAACACTGTGCCAGGTCTCCCAGCTGGAAGCAAGCCTAACTAAGGCAGGACTGAAATGATTCTGGCAGTCAGTGAGCTGTCTAAGACTTTTGTCAGGGCTGCCAGCATTTGTTCAGTTGAATTGGTGTCATCAATAGAGAGACTATTTTTTTCCCAAAACTTTCCCAAGTGTAAACAAGACTTAAGATGCTGAGCGATATGGGAAACATTAATTTCACACTGTAGTGACACTATAAAAGAAAATAAAAATGAAAACAATCTAACAGGAATGGTTTCATCTAATTGGACTGTGCAAAAACAATTACAGGAAAATAATTGCCTGATTGTTTAAAAGGATTGCTAATGGGCAGAGCTAAGGTTATCTGAGTGCATTAGCTGTGTCCTTCTGAGGCTTAGATTTCTATTAAGATTTGCCTTGAATCTAAATTTCCAGAATTTATTCTGTCTCTTTCTAGTGAAATTGTAGCATTCCTGTAATGCATTTCACTTTAGCTTACTGATGCATCCTCTCAGTCTGATTCTATTTTATATAGATTTAATTTAGGAATATACACAAGAGGGTTTTTTTTCCTTTCTATTTGTATTTGAAAGATTTATATATAGTGGGTTCCATTAAATACACATTTTCACACTTTTGTTTTTCACACACATCCTGCTGTGGCTCAATGGATGAGTACAACTATGTTTTACAGTTCAGAGATGCCTTAACACCTATTCATTTTAACCATCTGAACTTCAAGACTAGAGCTGGAACCGATGCACAATCCTGGAAATCTGGAATAATGATTTTTCAAGGTTTCTTACTATAAGACCAGACCATGAAAAAGATATTGTATTTTATATTACATGTCTAACTGTATTTGCTTCAACATTTGCTCCTTTTTTGTTTTGTTTTGGTAGGGGTTTTTTTGAGGTTTTGTCTTTTGTTTATTTATTTAGGAAGAGGTAGAAAGGAAATCTCACTGCATATTTAAATCTGATTTTATATTTACCTTTTGTATTCCATACCTATTTCTTAGTTTAGTCTGAAAAAATGTATAGGCAACTGCATTAAATAAAAAAAAAATTCAATAATAAACTCCATGCAGAGATTTTTAAACAGAAGTTAATTATTTTTCTCACAGATATTTACTTCTCCAAAATGGAGCCTTTGAGCTGTCATTACCTTACAGAGTAGGTGATACCACAAAAAAAAATGTTTCCACTTACAATTTATGATTGGTAGCTGTTTTAGGTTACATCACATGTAACACCAACACCAAGCTTTGAGAGCATGGCAAGAGTGCTCTCTTAAAGGAAAACAGATTTTTGTGGATCAGATGCCAGCATCAGTTTGGACAGTGCTTAGTTTCATCATCTAACTTTTCACAACAAATTAAGAGAAGTCATCAAATAAATTAATATTAAAAAATTATTCTTCATCAAATTTCTTTTTCCTTGATTGTGTGGTTAGCATTCCACTTCTAAGAATAGACTGTAGTTACAAAACATGATGCATTTCCATGGTCCCAGAACCTTATTTTCTAGACAGGAAAAAGGATAATTATTCTCTATTCAGCTAATTGATTTTAAATTATCCTTGACTATTTTTCAAAGATCTCCAAGAGATGCTTCATGGCAAGCTATAAAGTAACAGCAATCCATTTAGCAGTAAATAAAAAAACTTTGGTATTCAATTAACATATAAAGCCACTTAAATGGCATAACAACATAAAAACAGCAAATCTGTTTATCTCTTGTCAAATAATAATTTGCTTCCAATTTAATAATTATTTATTTAGATCTGTAATTTGTAGCTCAGATTTGTACTGATTAAATTGAATCTGAATATATACAGAGTACACTTATGTAACATATACATGCTAAAAAGGCACAGTTACAAGCATTTCTTAGTAGTGCATTATTTGAAAATTATATATGTATGAATGTATGTGATACCTACACTGTGACAGATTTTGTCATGTGTTTTATGGTTAAATTGAGCATATGCAGCTGAAAAGAAAAAATAGCTGGTTTTGAATCTTTAGACCCAGAAAATACCAGAAGGATTTCCTGAAACTGTAATGGCACATTCAGACTATTTTTTAAATTTTATTTTACTTATTTAGATTTACAGATTGGAAAAGGTGAGCATCTTGTGCTCTTACAGTTCTTTAAGTAACAATCTCATCAATGTAACAGCAATACATTTCTCATCCTTTCAATGAAATTTGATTCCTCCAAAGTTCCAGGTATCAAATAAAGTCCCAAAAGATTCATCATGCACTAGCAGCACAGTTTCTCTTGCATCTGGGGAAAAAGATGAAAGAGGCTTTGCAGTACATTGCAGAAAATCAGTACATTTGGTAGTGGTGTATTGAGAAAGGAGAGGTAAATTGGATAGGCAAAAAGCCTCTTTCAAAAAAAAAAGGATCTCAATTCAAGCATTAGTGTTGGTTCCTCAGCTATCCTCCTGATAGTACATCTATATATACAAAGAAAGCCACACTTTTTATCTTTTTAACATAAAAAAAAAATTCACAAGCCTGAAAGACTATTTATGTTCTGGTGATACAAGGATAGTAACAGTCTTCTGTATGGGATTGTACAATCTGAGCAATTACTGTGGTTTCTTTTACTTTGTCAAAGAATTTAGAACAGATGGAAGATCCTTTGAAGTCTTATTATTTCCTCTTTGCACCTATGTCCTATGCATTATGTTAGGACAGGCTCAACATGGACATGAACTGAGTATGGGACTTGTTCTGAATGGACTTTCCTGAATAGAAATAGAGCTCCATTTCTCATGTACAATAAGACACCTTACTGGCCATGCTATAAATGAAAGTACCAGTTCCAGAAAGCCCAATGTATCCAAAAGTGCACTAGAAAAGGTTCTGCTCTGAAGAATACATGTGGAAAGGTTCTTCACAAAATGTCCAGTTACTTGTATTTTGTGTTTGTACAAAATTACCCTTGCCTCTCTGGATGCAGCTATGATTTGTAGAAGTTTCACTGCAATTTGACTGTGAGCATGCATCCTGATATTCACACAGCCTAAAGGTTAGCAAGAAAAAAAGAAAAGCTTGAAAAGTTTGCTTTAATTTATTATTTCTAGATTCTAAATATTGATGCTGTAAGAACCAAGAAAGGCCTAAAAGTAATTAAATTAGCATCCAAGTTACATGAACTTGAATTCATGGAGTTCATACATCAGAAAGGAGAGACAGAGTAAATGTGTAAGAGTTACAGTTTAATTATGCAGAGAATTTTAATAGAAATATTAAAATTAGTGGGAATGGACAATGGCTGAGAAAACACAGCCATTGGTTTCCATTCCAGCTGTGGAAACACCAGGAACATAAAGACAGGAAAAAGCTTTATGATGAGCAAGTACAGATGCATGTGCACTAGCAGACCACTAAAATCCTATCACACATTTAGGCTGGACTTCACAGGGCATTCAGGTGGAGACACAAAAGACAATGATTAAATCCTGAGGCTCACAGATGTGGGGCAAGGTGAAGAGAGTTGTTGTGGTCAAATTATTTTACCACAAATTAAAAAAAGTCCCATCCATCTTATTAACCTAAGAAGAACCCAAAAACTTCAAAAGGAGGATGCACAAAAAGGTGGGAAAAAGAGATGTCTCATCTCCCATCTTCTCTTAGACAGATGATCTGGATACACCAGCATCTTGGTGTTTGTGAGCATGTGAGCATGAGAATGAGCAGGGAGGACCACAGTGTTTTCAAGTTTCATTTAATTTAAAAATAAAGTCATCTGTCACTTATGAAAAGATTCTCATTGAGATTTCCTGCATTGTTATTGCAATGTTGCAACACTGTCTCTAATGATTACTTTTCCTTGGTTTAATTGCAGTTTTTATTTTTGTCTAACTCTATCATCTTCATGTGCATACCAGCAAATTGCAGCAGTATGTCTTCCTGTATAATAGACGAAAACTCCTTCGTATAAAATAATTTTGTGCATTTTTTTAAATTGGCCATTTAAAATGTGACTAGATATGTAAATTAACATCAATTTTTTTAAATAAATATTTTGTTAATTATCCATAATGGAATACAGTGTCTTTTGCTTTCTCTAATAGAAACATATTTTCTTTGGTATAGAAATATTTTCTCTTGTAGGAACAGGAAACTATTTTCAACAGCAGCAGAGCTACCTGGATGTAAATTTGAGCTTGAATCAACAGTGTGTGTGTTTGTTTTCAGAGTACAGGTAATTTTAGTGTGGAATGTCTAAGGAAAATGAAAAGCTACATTTTGGCTTGTTTGGTTGGGTTTTTTAATGTTTCTCTCCTACAGTACTTACACACTGTACAGTGATTATCAGGTAGGCATTGCTTCTCACTCCTCCAGAGGGTATCCCTGCCAGTGCAGATACTGTTTATTATTCTCATCCTGAAAATGATGTCTGGGAAGATTTTGAGACATTATAATAGAGATCTTGAGATTAGTCTCAAAAATATTTGGAACCTAGATGCGTTTTAATGTGACAAAACTGGTACTCCATGCATAACTCTGCAGCCACTTAAGGGAAAGAGATTACAGGTTAGATCTTATTTTCTCAGTTTCTCAACATCAACACCTCCAGCTGGATCTTTCCTACCAAATCACCACTGATGGCTAAGATTCATCAATTGTCACATTATGCCTGTTGAAACATGCAAGTTACATACAAAACCTCTGTGTTTGCTATCCCTTTTGTTGTTAAATGTACTGAAACATGTAACATTGGTTTGGCCCTGCTATCATTAGTTTTCTTCTTAAATGCTTTTTTTTTGAAGAAAAACAACACTACAGTGTGATCTTAGTTCTCAACTTGTCCTGATGCTGCACTGTAATTCTGTAAACAAGAGGAGATGCATGCTATGAGTAGGTCTGCAGTGTTGAAGAGACTTAAACCTGTAAACAACTCTCTCTCATGCCTGTAAAGTGTTTTTCTGCCTCATGCCTACTTTAGCTGAAACTGAAGCAAGTACTTGTTTTCACAGCAAAGAAAAATACCTAGCTACAGTCAGCATTCTTTCTCCCAGGAAATGACTCAAATAAGTATTAGGTCAATTCTGATATCTAAGTATTCATTTTTTTATATTATTTTGAATAGCCTTTGCTCGAAGTCCTTGCATAGACAAAGCAGAAAAACAGAAAATAATTCTTATATGTAATATATGAAGAAAGATGTATCATCCAAGAGATAGCAAAATAGTTTTTTCCTTTTATGTGATGAAAGGATGAGGCAAAAAAAAAAATATGAAAAGTTATCCTGGGATCATGGGCTGCCTTCCCAAATCAGATGACAAAATTTTACATGCAAGATATTTTTTTGTGCAAATAAATAATAAAACAGAAATTCATCAACACACCAATAATATATCAGCAAAGAATTCTATAAAAATTCATAGATATTTACGAAAAATATTAAGTGATAACATGCAGGGCCATTGAAATTGTTCATAAGATATTCACTGCTGAGTAAAACTTCAACAGATTTGAATTTGTCCCATTTAATTCACTCACAAAGTTGTTTTCAAACCTTTTAGCTCTCAAAGTGATATTTCAATACCAGATGATAAGGCAGAAAGCTCACAACATAAATAACACAAAAACAAAGCACATCAGCCTGTATTAGAGGGTGAGACTGAGTTGTGGCACTGAGATATAATGCCTCTGTATATCAATTAAGGCCCTTCTGCACAAGGTACTCCATTATTTCAACCTTTTGATAAATAAAGAGCTAAATTGCCTCAGGAATAGCTTGCCTTGATGTTCTTTCTGCACTTACCTCTCCATGGGAAGTTAAAAGATTTTAGGGTCTGAAGCCAGGGCTCCTTCCAGCACAGTCTATGGGACAAAATGAAGAACTGCATCCTCCCTGTTACCTCTCTGATGCTTCTGTGACTAGGCAATTTATAATCTGGAAGCAGGAAAAGCTAGAGTTCTATTCACACTGAAACAGAAGTGAAAACAGAGGCTTTTTATGTTATGAATTGGATTCAATTAACAGTTTAATGAACTTTTAGAGAGTGGCTAAAGTGCTTGCAAAAAGCCTATCAGTGTTGGAGGGGAGATGTCTCTCATGGATGTGTAAGCTTAAAGGTCTGTCCAGAGAAAAAAAACATAAAATTGCAGTAAAGCTGTGTGGAAAACCTCCCTTCCTAAGTTTTATATTCTCGTTCTATAGGCCCTTTTCTTAATCATCCTCTCCAGAATCCTGATTACAGTTTAGGACATTGCTATTTAAAAAGGTCAATTACAACTGAAAAAGGAACACTGAAAATGCATTATAGTGGTCAGTATTACTCTTTCTTATGTGGGAAAAAATAAAGAAAAATTAAAAAATAAAGAAAAAATAAAGAAATCCGTTTGGCCCACTGGAATAAGGAGTGAGGGGAAATATGATTTCTGTCTTCTGACTCCTGTCATTCTGTCTGAATACACAAAGGCAGTAAACATCAAATAAAGATGAAGACTGCTACTTTTGAAAATGGAATTTTGTGAGTTTCTGAAGACCTACTGCCTCTAACAACAGGTGGGTACTCTGAAGAGGCTTTTTTTGGTACTTTGTCTCATGGAGTGGAATTCACAGGAACACATGCATTGAACAGAGAAAGGCATACTCCAGTCTTTAGGAAATGCTGGGGAATGATGGACACTTATCCCAAAGGATAAGCGCTGGAAGTTAGTGCTCAGGAAAAATGGAAAGACGTACAGAAAACAAAATCCTTAGAGTTTTCCTGCAAACTAATTTTAGGTGTCTCCTCCTTTGGTTTGCTTTCAATTTTGTGCTTTTTTCAATACATTGCCTGTTACATCACTTGATCTTCCACACATTTTGCAAAGGATGACATGTAACAGAACAAAGCCAACACAGAAGTGTTATAATTCTCTGTGTTGGAGCATCTACATCCTTCTGGATTCTAACCATTACTTTTACAATTCAAGTCCTTCCAATGAACCCTTCCTATAGTGTGTGGTGGTCACAATAAGGCATTGTCACACTTGTTTTAGAAAATGGCTCACATGGGTTTCAGTACAGACAGGATCTAACATTTGTCTTTATAAAATAAAACACCTGAAAACAGGAGGCTTATGTCATCTTACATAAAACTATTCTCCTTGAGAAAGTAAGAGTCTATCCTCTTCCATCAATTGGAAATGCTCTTTAGTTTATCTTAACTCTTTGTTGATTCTTTTTTGTATTTCAAGAGTTGTCTAAAGTGTCATCATCCACCTAATACCTTAATTCATCTTCCTTTCTGGTAGCTGCTGGTGAGGAGTTCACTAAAATAATATCTATTCTTCATGGCAGTGTAGGATGAACATAGAAGTACTGTGAACTTCTTTTCCCCACAGATCACGAATCTGGTCTGGGTTATATGTTCCATGCAATTCCTTTGCTATAAGCAATACCCTTCTGCCCTGGCTAACAATGTACACAGGTTGGGAAAAGGATGGCTTCTTCCATCACTGCTTTTTCATCCTTATGCTGACCAACATAATCCATGTTTCTCTCTTATTAGAAAATGCAAAAATTTATATTTTGACTAGGAGAAAATGCATGGAGTAATATTTTTTTTTCATATGAGATACTACAAAAGGAAGACTGACTTTTCTTTAGTTACAGGCAGATTTTAAAAAATTATACTAACTTTTATGAAAAGATGAAGGTATATCAATGTCATTATAATGTGTTCTTTAAAACTCCATTTGGAATATACTAGCTTTTTCTTCAATCAGCCTTTTGAAATAGGATCTCATAAACATACTGACTGCAGCAGGATTTTTCCATACGTTGGAGTCCCCCTAAAATCAGGCACATGACTTTTTATTTACATTCAGCTCAAAGCTAAAGTCAAAAATGTTCATTTTGATTAAGAAGGTAAATAGGGGGGCGGGGGGGGTTTCTGATGTTTTAAAAACAAATAATTCAATTTTTGATTTTTTGAATTGGTTAAAATATCTCTTATGTTTATAGCACAAACTGTTCACTCATTTGAGCTCCTAAATACTTGTGGTCCTTCTGAAATTCATTTGATTTAATATTCATGAAAAAATTCACTTAGCTCTAATTTTTACAAGTAAAAGATACAGTCAAGAGCAAACTCTCCATCAAACACATCATCTTCTCTTAGTGTCCCAAAATGGCTTGTAATCTCCTTGAAAACAGTCGGTATTCAGATTTATTTGATGAATAGTTCTTCTCAGGAATTCAATTTGCTAACTTATAACCTTACTCTTGATGGGGACTGCATAATCAAAGTTGCTCAATTTGCAGCCACTACAGCATGAGCTTTTTCACAGCTTGGCTAGAGTAGAAAGCTTTTTATAATAAGGCTGAGGTAGACAGCAGTGTACCGGATATTAGACTTGTCCCAGAGGGTCCATTCTCCTATAGCTCTGCATGCATAATGGCGGAAGAAGGATATAGCCCCTTGATCTTTAGCACAGAAAAAATAAGAAATCAATTATGTCTGACTTTCTAGCAGTGTTCTGCTATTAATTACATTTAATGGTTACAAAACTCACATGTAGGCATCCTTATGAAGAAATAAAGAAGCCAAGGGCCAAGGAGCCAACACATGACTAAATAGGGCACCAGCTTTTGAATTAATGCGTGTAAAGCTGCCAAAGCTGTCTTGCATGCACAAAATATTCAGCTCAACCCCACCCAATGTCTGTGGAAACCTACCCCTGTTCTAATTTTAATTTTCTTGTTAGGCTGTGCATAACTAGTGAGCAATCCAAGAAGTGTCTTAGAAAGTGAATTGGATTAATCCACTTTGTGCCTAAAGTATCTACTTTTTAAAACACTGAATACGGGCTCCAGCAAATAGAAGTCTAGCAGTATTTCATTTCTGTAAATGCTGATTTTTTTTAAAGCCATACCTTAGTCTAGGTGCATAAGAAGTACATCTGTTTGTTTGTGCCATGTTCATTTTCTGATAAATTGATTAATAAGTGTTTAAAATGGAACTCCCAAAATGCATTTCATGTTTAGGACAATGCATTAAACTACTTGACTTTTCAAATACCTCATGGTCTTCCTTAAAACCACTTATTTTAGTATTCATCAAAAAAATATGCATACACATAATTGTATTCAAATTATTTATCCCAAATTTTAATCACTGTAATTGTTACTGTAATTGTAATTGTATTTTGGTGGTTAGCAGTATTAGTGAGTAGGACTAAACCCAAGATTTTCATGTATTACTTTATTTGCTGAAATATGTGAGGTTAAGCACTCAGATGTGAAGTCAAATATGCTTGAAGAAGGGGGAGAATCAACAATATATTTTCTCATTTCCTAACATTTTGATTTTTCAGGATCATTTCACAAGGGGACATAGACATCATTTGCAACAGAAGAAGTGGGCTGATTTTCAATTTAATTTTTCATTTCCTTTGCTTTTGATACAAATCTCATTAAACTAAATATTCTTTGTTAAGCTGCACTTTTTAATGGACAAAATTCCTTCAATTATTAAGTATTTTGGTAATTCAAAGGATGGGATTTACTTTTAGTGAATGCTCAGTGATGCTGATTCACCAAACCAGCAAACACCTAACCAATATATAGCAAATAAACAACTTTTTTCAAAAAAATAGAGAAGGTGTGACTCTCTTAAAACCAAAGGAAAACCAAAATCATCACCATTGCGTGTTTCTCCTTCTTGCATTTTGAATTGTTTCCTCATAATGACTGTAGGGTCTCTTTTCCACATCCAGCGCCTCTGACATCATCTTCAGATGCTGATTGTGAACCAGAAGAGCTTGACTGAACACTGCACTCTGATGGGAAGTAATTACAGTTTTTGTCTGGCACTACAGTGCTCTTAGCTAAATGGTGTGGTTCCTGCATTCCAGATGCATTTAACCTAGGCCATTCCTCATTTAAGTCTTGGGATACCACAGACAGCCCAGTCTAACAATTACAGCCGCACTGTAAAATCCACTGTTGCATACACCAGCCCTGGCAGACAAACCTCCCTTGGCTGGGAGAGGTAGGCTGGGCACCCACAGCAAGTGTGTCAGGTTGCATGGACCACCTTGGAGACATTCCTTTCACACCCAAAAAGTTAAAATTCTGCAAATTCAGCTGGGTATCACTGTTTCTGCCTGGGCAAGTTATTAGGTACAGGCACAAAGCATAAGGATGAGACCTTCAACAGGAGAGGAAATCTAGAGACCTTCTTGATGCCACGTTTTAGTGCCATGCAAAATATAAGCATTTGCTTGGCCCAGCTTCAGAACAAAATTAAATACTGCTAACAATAAAATGAACCCACTTCATCCCTGAATAAAATATTTATTCCTTTTTTAATTATTTCAGATGCCCTGCTGAGATGTTCTATGTGCCTGGAAATAAAATGGAACAAGCACCCCATTTGGACCTCATCCCAAAGCTTCTTGAGGGAGGTCAGAATATCAGCCTTGAATTTTGACATAACTCTGGTGCTTAGTGCATGAAGGCAATCTGTCAGAAAGCTTCTTACTTTGGGTGGTGTAAATATGGTATATATAAAAACTGCTCTTTTTTTGTTTTCACAACTGTGCAATCTGTACCTTTAGTAAGTATCTTTAAAAGCATTATTGCTTGAAAATCCACAGGAAATCTATACCTTTTAAAAAACCACAAAAAATATCATTAAGGAAACAAGGATAGCATGATGTTGGGGTACATATAACAGGAAGAAGCAAATTCAGAAATGAAAACGAGACTTGAAAGCAGTGAAGGCTGAGGAAAGAGAGAAGCTCTCTGTTAAAAGACCACTTATATTTAACCCTGGACAAATATAACGTATACTGATATTGAATGACACCTTTTTTGTAACCAAGCTGTGATTATACACAGTAAAATATGGTATTATTATTATTATTATTATTATTATTATTATTATTATTATTATTATTATTATTATTATTATTATTATTAAATTTTAATTTGGACACTCAGTTTGACAATCCCAAGAAACAGCTAAAATTCTCTGCATGTAAATTTCTACCCTCAGCTAAATACCCAGGGATGTTCAGGGAAGAATTAATTGGAAGCAACCAAAAAAAAAAAGAAAGAAAAAAAAAAAGAGTTACAGTGCCCCAGTGAATAATTTATAGCTGTTTCCTTTTCAACAAAGGGAATGTTGAATGTTTTTGACAATAGCAGGTACATAATTGTTTTATGCTGGGGGCATTTATTGTAACTCATTCATTATATCATCTTGCTAGTTTTCATGGCATGCATTTATTTGTTCTCTTAGTGGAACAATTTGAATGACAACTAGGAGAAATAGTGGAGGACTGAGAGTGAAAAATAGCATGTTAAAAGATTTAAACCAGTTTGATAGACAGTTTGAAAACACCATCAACACCATTAGCACAGTGAGAGCAAAAGGCCTAAATCCAGTGACCACCTTTTTATTAAATATGTTTTTTTTTCCAGCACTGTCTTTGTTCATTCATTTCAGTTCAGTTGATTTGGGTCAGAAAGGAGACTATTATACAATGAAAAGCTTAAGACTGTGAAAGAGGAAAAAAGACAACACAGAAACACATGTGAGGAAATCTTGAGGGTAAGTCAAATCCATGAGCTTCCTCCAAAGAAATAACTAAACCTAGAAGTTCAACACAGAGAGGGAGACCATGTATATGACAGAATTATGAGGATTTTGTGACCCTTGTCACTGGGAAAACATTTTAATTATATTGAGTCATTTCTCCACTATTTTTTTAAGCATTAAAATCTGAGTTCTCCACATCTTTTTCTCTCAGATCTTCTCATCAGAGAAAGTACAGTTTTGGTTCAACTTGAACTTCATAGAATATAGTTTAAATGTCAATGTAATGAGAGTTGGGCAGATAACTAACTTATGAGTTATTCCTTACATGTCTCCAGGTGTCAGCTGTTTGTCTTGGAAGACTGGATGTCCATAATTACATGGAGTTATGGCATGATGCATTAGAATAAAATAAACAGATGGTTTGAATGAGAATAAAATGAGGGTTGGTGAAAAGACAGTGAATATGTATGAAAAAAAAAAGAGTCTTCTTCTAATGGTCAAGTTCTGATAATATGCCAATTTTCAGGGGTACATGCCAGTGTTGTTTCTGTGAACTTGGTGATACTACCATAACTTCCAGCACCTGATTGATAAAATCCATCAAAGCCTTTGTAGATTTTTAATATTAATATTTCACAGTAAATTGTACATCTAGTTTTGCTCTTGTTTGTGTGAACATAGGTGTAGATATAAGTATAAAAATATTTATGTGGTACCAACCTTACTAAAGTCAAATATTCTTTCTGGGCTTTATTAATTTCTAAATAGTTCTTTTAAGATTTGACTGTTGTAAAACCATAGCAAGAGTTCCTAATAAACACATATGAGCACAGGTAACTGTTCAACATGTCAGGTCCCTGCTCTTCTATCTGTGCTTCAGTAACCATCATCTCTTGCTTTTTCATCTTTCTCCAGTCCTTCTGCAAAAGGAGATTTCCTGTCTTATACAAGTTCACCCATTAGTTCAGTAGCATTTTTGAATTATTGTATTTGACATTATTCTCCCTTTTTTGTCAATAGTCAGAACTACTCCCTAATTTGAACATACATTTTGGGAGAGTACCATAAGTTATTTTCTTTCACTGTTTACGTCTGAGCTATTTCTGCCAACAGCTCCTTAAGCTGATATGCACCTAATCCAAAACCCACTGAAATCACAGCCAGACCAGTGACTTCAATGCAATTTGTACACTTGAGGCAAAATCATGGCAATTATTGCTGAATAAAAGGGCCTTTTTTGACCCACACCAAACTCTCCCTGATTTAAAGAGTATAATTATACTCACAAAGAGCAGGGGAAAAAAGAAATAGTTAAAAAATAGCAGAATCACAGAATTCTTAAGGTTGGAAGGAACCTCTGGAGATTATCTAGTTAAACCCTCCTGCCAACAGAGGGTCACCAGGAGCAGGTTGCATGGGAAAAAATCCAGGTGGGTTTTGAGAGTCTCCAGAGAAGGACATTCCACAACCTCTCTGGACAGCCTGTCCCAGTGCGCTGCCGAGTTCAATGTAAAGAAGCTCATCCTCATGTTGAGGTGAAACTACTTGTGGTTTCGTTTATGTCCATTACTCCTTGTTCTGTCTCTGGGTACCACTTAAAAGAATCTGGCACCATCCTCTTGGCACCTGCCTTGGAGGTATTTTTTTGCAATTGGGAGATCCACTCTCAGCTCCCACAGTCTCACCTCATAAGAGAAGCTCCAGACCCCTCATCACCCCTGTGGCCTCTGCCAGACCCTCTCCAGCAGCTCCGTGTCTTCCTTGTGCTGAGGAGCCCAGAAGTGGCCACAGCACTCCAGATGTGGCCTCCTTAGGGCTGGGCAGGTCACCTCCCTTGGCCTGCTGGCCACACTCCTCCTGAGGCAGCCCAGGGTCCCACTGGCCCTCCTGGCCACAAGGATTCACTGCCAGCTCATGGCCAACTTGCCATCCCAGCCTCTCAGGCCCTTCTGCCCAGAGCTGCTCTCTGGCAGGTGAGCCCCCAGCCTGTGCTGGCTCCTGGGGTCATTCCTCTCCTGGTGCAGCACCAAACACCTGCCCTTGCTGAACCTCATTGAGTTTCCTTCTGCCCAATTCCCCAGGGTGTTGAGGTCCTGCTGAATGTCAGCACAGCCTTCAGGTGTATCAGGCACTGCCCCAGTTTCATATCATC
This sequence comes from Agelaius phoeniceus, assembly GCF_051311805.1. Classification (NCBI taxonomy): domain Eukaryota; kingdom Metazoa; phylum Chordata; class Aves; order Passeriformes; family Icteridae; genus Agelaius; species Agelaius phoeniceus. Next base: position 124,369,414 of record NC_135265.1, read on the forward strand.
AGCAAACTTGTCAAGGGAGCGTTCTTTCCCTACATCCAGAAAGTTGATAAACAATTTGAATAAGATTGGGAAAAAAATTATAAGTGGAAGTGTCAAGGTTTTCATAAAAGTGCTGAATTCATTCTAGAGGTAAGAAACTCACATTACTGTAGAAGAGCTAAAATTCAAACATCTGTTGTTTGTACAACAAAATTTTCCCCCTCCCTGCAGGTGCCTGAATCATCATGACTGTATGAAGGAGAGCCTAGGAGATGCCAAGGTGCTAACAAGCATCAGGCTCTTTCTCTTCTTGAAACCTGTAGCCTGTGATGACATTGTCGCTTTCCTTGTGTGTTAATACCATCAATGTGAATAATAAACTTCATCTTGAAGAGCAAGATGGAACTATGTTTATCTGCTTATTTAGCTATATCACTGAATCATGGAATGCTTTGGTCTGGAAGGGAGCTTAAAGATTATTTCATTTCAGTGGCCTCCCATGGGCAGGAACACTATATGACAATCTAGAATCCTATCAGAAAATTCTCATTCCCATAGAATTAATTGGAGTCTTGCCACTGAGTTCAGTGCAGCCAGAATGTCATCAAGGGGTTTCAATAGGCCTGACTACCCAAAAAAATAAAGCAAGGAAGTTTTGGCTGTCAGTGATTTATGCAAGATTTCACAGTCAGCAATAAAAGCCAAATCAACTCACTGAGAGCACTATTCTGAAACCACAAACTTTTTCCTTCAAACCCAAATATACAGGAAGTTTTGATAACAGAAGAGCAGTATGTAGATGGACAACAGAGGAAATAATATATATATATATATTTAGTTAGCTATTTTGAGAGCTGTAATACTTAGAATGTCAGTATTTTTCATCTTTTAATCTCTTTCACATACTACTTTGATTACACTTAATTGGACTTGGACAAGGGTTGTGGGGTTTGGTATTTTTTGGGTTTGGGTGGGGTTTTTTCTGTTCATTTTCTTTTTAAAAAAACAGGTGGAAAGTGAAAAAGAGCTTTGAAGCTCAAATCATTTTTAAAATGCCTAAAACTCCTTATCAAAAACAATTTTATCAAATCATTTAAATATGTCTAATGCTTACTGTTTCAGATGTCAAATTTTTTTCCTGAAATTAAATTTTCTGCTTTTACTGTGATTTTTTTTTCCTAGCTTGTTGCATTGTAGGAGAGCTGAGTGTTTGGTGAAAGTACCTGAAGGAAAAAAAAAATCTTGAATTTAGTTCTTTTTAGCTCAGGAAGAACTATAACAAATGAAGACAGAGGATAACAGTTGACATGTTTTTTCAAACTAAAATATAGACTGTGTTGCCATCTTCCTGCATTAAATGTATTACATATACATGCACATGAACACATACACATCTGCATATATGTATATGCACAATTTTAAAAACTGAATGCAGTTTTGGAAAAGGAAATCAAAGCATTCTTTTGTTTAAACTCTCTATGATTTTCTTACTCTATAGGCTACAGTTAGTACACTGAAATTTACTTGGATGCTTAGCATTCCTGGTTATGGATCTAATGCTGTATTTTTTTATTCTCATTCAAACCATCTGTTTATTTTATTCTAATGTATCATGCCATAACTCCATGTAATTATGGATATCCAGTCTTCCAAGACAAACAGCTGACACCTGGAGACATGTAAGGAATAACTCATAAGTTAGTTATCTGCCCAACTCTCATTACATTGACATTTAAACTATATTCTATGAAGTTCAAGTTGAACCAAAAATGTTATTCAGTGGTTCTTGGATTCAGAAATAAACATACAATAGGCTAGACAGAGATTGTCAGGCTGTCATTATAATACTGGCTGTTAACAACCACAATTAAGGAAGACTACATATCAATTATTATTTGTCTGGAACATGAACTTCCCTAAGCATGAAAGGAAGTGATGCAGCCTGTATTACTGTCTCCACTCTCCAGCTAATTAGTACTGTTTTTAATGGCTTCATCTGCCCAGGATCAATTGTCTAATGGGGAACAGTTCTCTGTCAGTTAATAAGGTGAGGAACTGTATAATATGATTATGTCTGGCTCCAAAATAGTGCTTCAAACAACACTAAAACAATCATGTGATGGAATAAATAGACTGAGGCAGGACTGCCAGATAATTCTGGAGCAAGCAGATTGTTCCAGTAAGGGTACAAATGTCTGATACAAGAATGTGTGGCACACAGTAAGGGAAGACTAGGACATTGTCTAGAAATGCTGGAAGTTTAATTAAGAGAAAGAGACAGTGGCAATGTGCATTTAAACTGGTGTTTAAAGAACATTAGCACAAGGAATGTGAAAGGGAAGGGCTCTATTTCCAAAAATACTTGCTGCAGAAATAAACTGCTTTGTGGTTGTCCTGCTTGGAAGAGCATGCATTTTAAACTTTCCATTCAGAAAACGCCAGCCAGAAAGGTAAAAAACAGCTTGATTATGTACACTGTATGTCTCCAGGCTGCAAAATTTGGGCTAGATGCATAAGCATGCTTACTTCATTCCTCTTGTTCTGCAAGATAATTGGAGAATCTCCTTTTGGCCTTTTACAGGGAGTTTGGTAGATTACTGTTTATCAGGATGGCAGGACTGGGCAACTCAGCCCTGATATGCACAAGGCAAAGCAGGAGATGTACAAACTTCTTGATTTCTTTCTCCTGCAATTGATCACCATTACCCACAGGCTAATTGGCACTGTTCTTGGCGTTTTCAAAAAAAAGGATTATGCCAAGACCTTATAAGAACAAAAAGCAGACTTTGTGGTTTGGGAAATAATGAAGCTTTATAATTAAGCAAGTATGGGCATCACTGGCTTGCCTGAGCTGGGGACAGGGGGGAGAGAATAGCTGGTGAAAGCACTAGACCAATACCCAACACATGCATGTTTTTTAATCCAGACCTAATTACCTCATCTACCTTTTTTAGTGACATCCAGTTTTTCCTTTATTGTCCTTCGCAGCACTTTTTCTGTGAAAAGTACCAACTATCCTCGTTTGGATAGAAAAAGCACTGAAAAGTAACGAAGAGAAAAAAGAGGGGTATATTTAATAGGACTTCCCCTAATGAAAGAGCTTCTCTCAAACACCTGAGGTTTGCACATTTACAATTACATTCAGATATATTAATGGAAAATAGCTATAAAGGTTTACCACTTCTTCCACAGTTGACTTAAACCATTTGAAAACAATTCACATACCTCAACAAACAATCACACAGTTCTTGAGCCCATCAGAGGAAGAAACTAGGGTTTCAGATCTTTGGATTTCAGCACCACCAGACTTTCCTCAGCAAACTGTACTGCCATCCTGTTTGAACCCATTGTGTCTGGAAAGATCACCAGAGTTAACACTGGACGTCTACACCTGGCTGCCCTTCTGAAGTTTTAACCTGTGCTATTTGGAACACATTAAATATAAAAGCATTGCACAAAAGACTGCAATTACTTAAAAAAAGATGTAACAATCATTGCATGGGGCAGTACTGTGAAGCCCATATTTGCAGAAAGAGGAAGATTTGCATTCCTTGAAAAGAATAGAATGTAGAAGAGCATAGGCAAAACCCAAATATGTGAGGGGAAAGTAAGAAACTAATTCTTCCATCTGAGTTACATCACCTAAGAATGGATATAATTTTCAGTATATGGGCTACCTGACTCCAACTTTTTTCTTTCTGTTTGTGGTACAATTCACTTCCAATTAGATATTGTTGCTGACAACTGGAATTTGCATCCAAGGAGAGATTTTAGCTATCACACGTGGAAGGAGTAGCAGTGATCTATCTAATTCTGTTTTGCTAATGTCACAGCTTAGAAAAGAGAAAAGTCTGAATGGTACTACCTTAGGTCCTTCTCTCAAATCACTACTAAAAAACATTTTCTTTGTAGTCCATTAATGCAAATAGCTATAGCCTAATGTAGCATGGACAATCCAGGACTCACTCAGGGCAGAATTACAGTTTCTGAGACCTTCATGACATGATAAAATGGTTCTCAGAGGGACTGGGATCCGTTGCCTGTGCATAAAAATGCCAGATATGTTCAATGGACAATGAGAGAGATTTGTGAAAGAGATACTGTTTTGGAGGGGAAAACAAAGAAGCAGTTTTGAATTGGAAACCATGTGGGGATAAATGCAAAAGTAAAGAGGAGAATAAGTTGTAATTTTCTCCCTTCTCCAAATGTGTCTTTCAATCATCACTGATTAAATTTCCTTAAGTAAACTTGGAGGAATCAGCAATTCACATAATTTATTAGTGAAAGTTGGAAAATTTATCACCAAAACAATAGTGGGGTTTCTGGGAAAAATTATAGAAGTTTAGATATCTTGAGATTCCAGATAATTTTAAAAGTACAATAACAAATATATCTAGAGGGATGAGAAAACCAGATAATCTTTTAAGCAGAAATAATTTTTCATCATGTAATGACTGGTTTTAACTTGATACATGCTCTCACACACTTTCTTTCAAAGTTTTAAAGGCTTGGTTAAAAAAACCCAATAAATTTGACACACCACATGGCACTATCGATTAGCAATTACATTTTCTTTACAGATTTGGCATAGGTGGTTTTTACTTAAAATAGAACATGCAAAGAGACTTTATATACCAAAAAGAGTCATCAATTAAATGCATCACAGAAGAACTTTGCTTTTGTTACTGAATAAATGAGAATATGCCAAATAATAGCAAAAAGGTATCTGTGCTCTAGGCGTTACTTCAGAAATAGATTTTATAATTACTGAGTGGCTGAACAAAAATTTTGCTTTTCAATATGAGAGGACCTCACAAACGCTCAGGGTAAAACATTTCTAGTGGTTCAGGAAGTTACACAAGTCATTAACACAGAAAAATGCTTAAGACAGTATTGTGGAGGGCATAAAGAGCATTGGTATATGTACAGCTTTGAGAAACATAATGCAGTGATCATTTTAGTCTAATCTTTCAGGGGCACTACTATCCTGTGTCTTTTTAAGTGAAAACAGAAGTTGAAATACATGCAGGAATTTCATCTAATAGTGAACACAAGAATAAAACCTTACTTGCATAGGCCATTATTTTGAAGGACAACCTGAAGGATTCCCTCACCTGATGTGAATTCACACTCCTGGGACACAAAGTGACACCAGACCAAAACCTAACAGTAATAGGTAACCTCTACCAGTTCCTTTCTGAAAAAGCATTGCCTTCTGTGTACCTGGGGGCATAAGGAATTTAGTATGTGGCAAAGGTCCCAGCCTTGAGAGGAGAAACAGGAGTCGTCAGCAGTGAAGCAAGGCCTGGAAGGAGGCTGCACTTCTGGCAGCTCAGCTGACAAACATATACATCAAGGATTTCTTCTTTAAAGTATATCATAGATTAGAAACATATAACACAAGCTCACGATGCTTAGCTACTGCAGGAATGATTGGTGACAGGAAACCAAAAATCAGGAAAGCAAAATGGCAATAGCTAGGTTCGGAAGTGGTGTTCACACAGAATGGGAAGCCAACAGATTTTGCTCCTGTCAGGTTTTTTCAAAGTCTGTAAAGCTCTCTATGGAAGATTACAGAGTACAAAGGTGAAAAATATCAGCATCTATTTTCACAAAGACAAGTAGAGAATTCTGTCCAGGTGGCACCTTTAGGTCATTGGATCAGGAGAAGGAGGAAGGGATGGATTTATTGAATTAAAAGTGAGAGATGATCTGTGAAACATCTTGACACTAGGACAATGTACCTTATTCTTGTAAAAAAAGAAAGAGATGTTTACTCAGAAGTATATTTTGCTTCTTTGTGATATTTGTAGCATTTTGTATCACTTCCCAATCTTCCTCCTCCACTTTGAAGGTACTTTCCTGCAGTGAGTTGGAATGCTATGGTAGCATCCTCTGACCCTTCATAATTCACTTCATTTTTCACTTCAGAAAGGATGGCCCTTATGGAGGGAACTGGTACATTTATACTGACAGGATTAAGCAAAGGCCCCAAGGTTTTGTTTATCAATTCACTCCAACAGAAAAAATTACTTTGGATGTCACCACCCTGACATCTTCCCTCTTTCAATAGCTCACTGAAAACATTCCATCAAGTACATTTCATAAATTAGAAAAGTTTTCTACAAATATTTTAGACTCTCTACTCAATGTGATTTAAAATCATGTCTAGTGGCAATTGGTTTGGTTCATAATTATGGTCCAATTCAGAAAGGTGGTTAGAAGCTGAAGTATTGAACTCCCGATAAAGGCAGTGGTGTGTAAATATCTGCTTTCTTATCAGATATTAGATGTATTAACCTTTCCCAACATTTCTTTGATATGCTACTTGGACAAAGCCAGAGCTTCTACTGAAGCATTTTTCTTTTCCAGAGACAGGACTTAAACATAATGAGTGACATAACCAAAAATAAATAATCAGATATTAAATGTTTAGACAATCTTTCTAAGGGCTGGATAGTGAATAATTGAGAACAGATTGCCTGAAGAAATTGAGGACTCCAGTACTGATGAGGAACTGATAGGCACCTCTCAAGACTGGAGCTATTGCTGCTGTTGTCCTGAATCCAGAAGTTTGACATAATAACTTTCCCTTTCATACCTATCATCTTATTCCACAACTACCCACTGAAAATTGCCAGTAGTGTGCAGGTAACTCACCTGAAAACAAAATTGCACAAGCCAAGGTACTAATTGCATATTGTTTACATTCTACCAATGGGCTGAGTTTGGTTATGATCATGGTTAGTTAAAGAAAACAAGTTTCTTATGTAAAAGCAAAAGTGATGCAATATAGACATAGGAAAGCATCAAGATAATCTGGATATTTATAGTTTTACTAATATTAACCTTCTGTCTATACACTGCTAAATGACTTGGTTTGGCAAGATGGAAAAATGGTAGTAGCCTAAACAAAAAGTGAGAATATCAATTATTGCCCTGGTAGGGGAAAGGAAGAAAAATCTCTCTCCATTGTCATAGTATGATTGTAGGTTAGCAATACCTGAGCCCTAATCCTTTTAATGATGGTTGGCTGCTGCCCCTTTCTCATCTGAAGTGGGTGAGTTGAAAGCCTGGCTGTGTCCCATCCCTCCCTCCTTTGTGCCTGACTGCATGGAATAAAGCGGAGGTGGGGAAGGCTTTGCACAGCAGCAGTGTGGGAAGGAGGAACGGAACAGCCTGGCACCGGGGGGAGGTCACCAAGTCCTTCCCAGCCCCTCAGCAAGTGCCAAACACCTCTCAGGATGTTCACGTGATCCTTCTTGCTGCTGTCGCCTCCTCAAATCCCACTGACCTTTCCTCACGGCCCTTTACCCCACCATGGGTTTATTTCCAAGTGGGATAAACTGAAAACTTTTTAATGCTGCTAAAGAAAATCAATCATGAGGAACAAAAGAAGCTTAGGTCTGATTTAGGCCCTATTAATATAAAACTGTTAGGTGGAACAGCCAGGCTCAGCAAGAACCAAGCTGTGAGGGAGCTCCACATAGGAACAGCTTCACAAATCTCTCCATGGGCCACTAGCAGCTTAACAACTGCATGCAATTATTTAGATGTATAGTTTATTTCTGCATAATTTATGATGCAACAGATACATTTTCAGCTATTTTGCCCAAATACAAAATAATAGTTTCATGATTACAGCATCATCTGGGGACATCAAAGCACTCCACCATTATGATTCACATCCCCATTAACGATAATGCACAAGACAAATGTGAATCTTTATTAGGTTAATTCAATTTTGCCCATTTTGTAGATGAGTAAGTGGGAGCACAGAGAGGTTAAGTGATTTGCCCCAGGTCAAAGAGTGAAATCTGGAAGTAAAAACAATGTGTGAGTATGGCCTAAAAGCCATATACATTACAATTAAATAATGAGGTATTCAATAGCAAAAGAATTCTGAAAACTGGGGCTTCATATCCCACCTAGTTATGGGTTTAACAGGTAATCTTGCATTCCCCACAAATCACTTCCACTGATCACTAAATAACTCTAAAGAATGTGGAATCAGAAAAAGAAGGAAAAAATTGTTTTTTTTCCTCTCTAAAAAGCAAATAAAATAGGAAAAAATGCTGCTAAAGTTGCAATGATAAGAAATGATCTGTCCTAAGGTGAGAGTGATTTTTTTGCTGTATCATCCCTATCTCAAATGTCTTTGAGAAACAGACAGCCACTAAAGCAAAGCCCTGTGGTCCACAGGAGAGTAAAAGAAAAGGAAAGATTTATTCTTTAAATACCGAAGTTTTACAGACCTCTTGTTGACTTATTAATAAGGTGGATGCAATTAATTCCCATTAGTATTAACTTAAGGGTCACTAACCTAAATTGTTAACTACTGCTTCTCCAGTTGAGTTTCTAATAAATTCCTGCAAAACTAGAAATCCAGCAAAAAACATTCTTTCTCTAGTGTAAAGGTATTTTCAACACAGGATTTATTACACACTAAGAAAAGTACAGCAAGCTAACAACAATAGATAAAAATGGATAGCTCAAAGTTTTGAAGTAATCATTATTTTTCATTTTTTAGTTTGGTTTTTCTTCAAGATAAAAAGCTAAGTTACTCTCTTAAATGAGCATGACATTTAAATGAGCCCACATGCTTCACATTATTTAAGATTCTTAACTATGCTCTGTTGTTTAGATTGAGTAGCATTTGCAAAGTTTTAGTCACAAGACACTCTCAGAAGAGACTTCATAGTGCAGAAACTTCCACTGATGAGTTATTTATTATGCATTAGAAACAGAAAAACATAGGGAAAAAACAGGCATTGACTCCTGCTGTGTTAAAACTATCTCGTATTTCCCATTAGATCCATTAGACACTGTCGTCAGTTAAAGTAAATGTTTAGTCATTAACTAGGGAAAAATCTGGTAAGTTCCTTCTTTTTCTGTCCCAGAACCCCATTAAGACTTCGTAGTGTTACCATGCTGAGAACAGACACATCCTTTTGCTGATTATACAGCTGACAAAACCTCAGCAGAAAACCAGAAAAGTCAAATGTATCCCCTGATATGGCAATGAAGGAACATGGTTCACCTTGGTTTTGGTATTATCTTCACTTCAAGTGTTGCAGCATATAAACAGTCAGATTCTGGAATTTCAGTTTCCACAATATTTCTCTGTGTGTTTTAGTGGTTTTCTGTTCAACTGTATTGAGAATTCCTGGTCCTGAGTGGCTGCAAAATTGCCCCTCTGACACGTCATCAAAGCATTGCAGCATTCAGTGGGGCTCTGGAGTTCAGTGCAGACTGAGGGAGTAGAGAGCAGGGTCCCTTGGTGTGGCACGTTTAAAAGGCTTTGTCTAAATGATTCTTCCAGAAAGCTCAGTGTTCTGTTTGAATAAATATATTCTTTCCCAGAGGGACTGGGTGTCAGCTAGATCTTATCCACACCACCATCAAAAGTTATTCCCTACTGACACACCAAACAGCAGCTGGCCAACTTTTTTTTTTTTTTTTTTTATCTGAATATGAACTTTCAACAAAAATCCTGTGGTCAACAAAGGAAGAGCCTTTTGTCATGAACTCCCAGAATAATAGTCTCATTCATCAGAAAGCACTGAGCAGTTCAGTGATAAACTCCAGTATAGCTGCGTTGTTTTTCTTGTATCTCATTTTCATATCTCTGATGAGTTCAGCTTCCTCTGATTCACAAGGTAGGGAGATCTACAAGGAGGCAATAGCTTCATGCATTACAAGTTCCCTTTTTGCCTTAGCTCTCTCATTTCAAAACTGCTCTGTTGCAGTCAGTCTAATGTTTTTGTGTTAGCTCCATGTTTGCAGATGAATCACTAAAGGTTAATAATGTTTTCTAGATACCTGAGAAGTCCATTCATGCAATCTATAAAAGACTGTGAACTTTCCCATCCCAATTTATGTTTATGAATATGCCGTAAAATTGCTGACATTATTAAGTTAGCTGGCTCAAATTTAAGACTAAAGTAAATAATCAAGCTCATTACCTTTGGAATCAATAATAGCCCATTTCACCTCCGGTTTCCTTCACTGATAATTTCCTTGGAAAAAAGTTGCTAAGTGTAGTGTCAACATCAGTTCTAGATACACTTCTCTTTGAATTATAAAATTCTAGCAAGTTAAAAGTAGAGGACTGATCAAAACTGAAATATGAATTGATTAAATTATACTAATATGATATATCCAATAAAATAATTTTATTTAGAGTTCAAAGATAATTTTTTAAAAGCAGAAAGGAATTATTCGTTCCAAATGAAAAGTGAAAGATTTACAGAATAATGTGTTTTCCAAGATTTTAAGTTGTTTCTTCATTCTCAGTTATTTTCATAGCTGCTCCTCATGAATCTCTCCAGCTGAATTTTTATAAGTATGTGACATCTATAGGAATGCCAAAGTAATGTGTCATGATTTTGCAAAGCATTTAGCTAGAAGCAATAATACATATTAATTTCCTTAATAAGTCAATCAGTTCCTTATACATTTCAGTATGAAGCTGCAATTGATAAAAAATGTTGAGTCCACCAAGAAAAGCTACAAATAAATACAAATAGAAAAACCAAAATTATGTATGTTGGGGTGAATATAGTCTGATAATTTCCAGCTAATAATTTCACTAATTTTGTTATGTAACTGAAATAAAAGAGAATTAAGACAGCTGATATACATTACTTGAATAATTGTCCTTGGTTTTTTTCACCTTAGTGTTACAAATAACTGGAGTTATTGCTCTTTATGAAAAGAGCTGTATTTTTGCTAATTTTTTGCCATAAATTATTTCAAATTATGTTATTTTAAAAATCTGAATAAGAATTGTTATTTTTTTTTAAATAGATAGGTCAGCTCTCACAAACATACTGCGCTCTAATTTGGATTTGCAGTAGTGTATGACTTTAAATATTTCTTATCACAGTTCAGATGAAAATATGCATCTATAAATGACAGAAAATATTGTTCAAAATCACCTACCCTATTGCAAATCAAGTATATTTCCATACATTTTGTCAAGGTATGCTGGGTTTTCACTAATATAGCAAGCCATAAAGACTTTATCATCTGAATGTCAAAAAAAGCATGAATCAAACATTTCATAGAGAGAGATTTGTGCAAAATTTTATTTTCTTGCTGAAAGCCATGCAAGAACTTGTTTCTATAACAGGTGAAACCTGGAAATATCCACATTTCTTCTCTTGTCTTCTTTATCTCTCAGGATAGATTAAACTTGAATTTGGACTATTTCCTACACTCTTCATATTCAGTTATTTTTTACTTTGGTGCACATCAGAGTGCTAAGATACAACCAGAAGAACAATATACCCACCTTGTTTGGGCCTCTCAGGGTCAGATTTTATGGCAAATACAAAACAGTTTACTGGAGTTGAAGACGCTTTTGTCTATACCAGTGGAGAATATGGAAATGGTTATCAAAAACATTATTTACCACTTTGTTCAGAATTTAATGTATTTTTGGAAATTCTTCATTTGAAATATCCTTGCTAGAGGTTTTAATGAGAATTTAAAAAGCTGAACATAGGGAAAAATAGGGAAAATGAGTTATAAAATAAAGAAGGAAATAAAAATAAATTTTAATTTTCCCCAGCAGCACAAACTGATAACAGGGATTGTTAACAATTGATAGGATATATTTTGGATATTTGTGAGAGCTTTAACTCTGGGACGATAAACACACACAAAAGAAAACATTAAATAGGATATGGCATTCTGGGTGAACAGTTGCATTTGGGATTTTGCTATACATATTTTAAAAATATTTTTTGTATTTTGGCAAATTAAAACATTTTTAAAAGCCTTTTATTTTCAAATGAAGACGCATAGATATTCAACTCAAGAAAAAAAGAATATTAGTTATCTAGATATCACTGAATCTGAATTCATGTAATGTCAACATGGAAGAAGTTTTAAATTGAACCTTAAAATGAACCTAGTTTATTCCCTCTCTCACTGAAAAAGAATATTAAAAGTGTATTCTACTTTTCATTACAACATTGTATGTATAATAACAATACAAGTAACATGCAAGTATCAAAGAACCTTTTGATAAGGTTTTCCTCACCACAGTTATTTATGCTTGCAACAAGTTAGGAGACCACATTGTTATATGCTGGTAAAAGTATCCTATGGTCCCTGTTTAATTCCTAGAGAAACCTGCCAGAGGTAAAAGATGTGTTACAAAAGGGATAAAAAGTAAAGAACATGTCTATTATCAATTTAATGACAGGATAGACGTTGCCTTCAAAGTTTTTCCTGTTACGAAGCCTCACCAGTGAATAAAAGTATCTAATGTATTATTCAGATAAAGGCCTCTGAACCTTAGACAGAAGGAAATCCATACCGCCTTGCATTGCTTTATTAAGTCTATATTAAGGGCTCCATTACTTTAAAGAAACTGTTTAAGTAACATTAAGGCTATGACCCAAACTGACAAAAGTAGGGAAATACAGATAGCTGAATTTCCATCTTTAAAATATGCTGCTGTGGAGAAGAAAAAGGAACAATGGAATATGAGACTTTGCTTCTCATCTTGGGCTGAGAGAAATATTTGGGACAAAAAAAAAAAAAAAAGCCCTGTATCTTCACCTGGCATTCAACTGAATCCAAATAAAAACTGTTTAAAGTTTGGCTCTCTTCCCATTACCTCACACCACGGGTCACTTGCAGATAGAGGAGCAAGTTTTCAAGCTGCTATAGGAATGCAGACAATTCCTTCCTCCTTTGCAAGAGCAACTGTTAGAATAAAAGACCCAATTATTGCTGCCAGAGCTATATGTAAAACATGGGTGCTCAAGGGTTTTCACATATTCTCTGCCCAAGAGATATACTTTCTCTAGAGTAAAAAAAAAATATATATATATATCTACCTTATTTTTTCCTTTATACAGGGGAAATATAGGAGAGAGGATGTAAGGGAATAATTAGATCACCAGCAACAATATTGATGGGTTGAAAAGTGGCCATCATGGTATTGGAAAGGAAAACACCATTAGACAATTATTTCTTACCTGTGCCTCCTAGTTAAAAGATTTAAAATTAATTTCCCTTTATACCATCATACTATGATATCAGATTAATACAATTCTATCAAGTAATTAGTAAATTAGAAAAATCTATTGTCTAAATGTTTTCTTTTAAGGTCGATATTAAGTGCAATTTTATTAGTCAGGAGAAAGGCATAAAACTTTTCATCTCACCTGAAGGTCTGAAGTACATTTACATAATAAGTATTTCTGTTGTTGCAGACACTGATAAAGCCCTAAGTACTATTCCTATTAGTATTTTAGAGCTCATGTAAAACCTTTGCTAGTAGAAGTATAAGGGGGGCTTGTGGCTAGGAACATCTTTAAGTCTGTCACCTGTTGAATGATAGTTTTAATCATAAATTTTGGCTTTATTCATCTGGTCTCACTTCCGCATTGACATGAAATATTTTTTACCCTCAGCATAAAAACATGACATGGCATCTTTTATAGAAAATCCAGCAACCAGTGTCAGAAAGCCTGAACAAAAAAGTTAGTCTTCATCAAATTCCTAGCTCTATGAGTGGGTCTTCGCAAAACTGCATCAAAAAATTAATATCATTAGGCACCAGTGTTTAACTGTGGGAATTAGTAACATCAAATTTGGAAATAAGACATTGATGACTTCTAAAGTTCCCCAGATCAACATTCAATGGCTTTCTGAAACATAATTTTGTCCAGGTCTATATTTAAACGGCATATGGGGGTAAATGATTAAAGTGAGTAAGTTGCAGCGTTTATGTAAGATCAGATTCAAAGATCTAGAAGCTCTTTCAGCTTTATATGCAATGACATTATAATAAAAGTATGTGACATCCAAACTAGAGATTTGTGAGGTCCAATTTTACAATACATTCACTCATAAGGACAAAGGGTTAAATGGATAACAGGATATATTTAAAAGATTCAAAATAAACAAGCAGGATCAAACATAATAAAAATTAACCAGCCATAATGAGGCAAGCAGCTACCCTTCAGTTTTTGCCATTTTCATTGTGATAGAAATAACACACACTACAGTATCTCTCCTAACTCTGGTGCTCATGTGCCTTGCACCAGAAAAGAAAATCCCAGGGAGCTACCTTGCACAGATCCTGTCTCCATAGTTTGTGAAACTATGGAGAAAACAATGTTTATTGAAACAATATGTATTACCTCGCCCTTGGGCCACTCTGCTTTCAATCCCACATCTGCAAATCCCTCAGCAGTAAGTGGCTGGTGTGGTTCTACATGCTTCACCACTCACCAGGGTTACAGAGCTGTCCTGTTCCTTTCCTGCTTCAAAGATACTGTTTTCTGGCAAGAATCTGCACTTATTACTGATTTGATCTTGTGCTCCCTAGAGAACCTCTTAACCACCTGTTTCTTGAGAAAACACATTGGCCCTAATCTTGCTTAAATTCCCAAGGAATCTTATTTGGAACTACATGGTCTCAGATATGTGTACTTTCCTGAAGCTGCTAATGAAAGTAATGAGTGATAAGGCTAATTCTTAAATTATATTCTATTACACTCTCACAAGATGGACTTCCCTTCTCTCTTGCCACAAAGAGCCAAGGAAACAACAGGAACTGCAAAGAAAGAAAAGGATATGGCAAAGTCCCAGTGGGCTCTGAATAACATTACTCCCTGACGATGATCAGCTACCCTGAACAAGCAGAAAACCATTATTTCTGTAACAAATCTCATATACTTATTTGCATCTTCCATAATTTTTCAAGAAATAGAAAGAGTAGATGGAGTGTGAGGCCTTTCATAAAGACTCTTGCTCTTGAAAAGCCAGTGACACATCCTCTACATTCCCTTACACCTCCTAATGTTTAAGGTGTGTCTTTCTCAAAATGCAGTTGGAACACTCTCCAATATTTCATCAATTTACATCATTAACAACCTTTTAATTTTTCCAGGTCAGTAGAAATCACCAAATAAATATGGAAGAAGATAAGATGATGAATGACAAGATTCTAGTTCTCTGTTTGGCACAATGTGTTATGAGACAACCTTGTCTCAGTATTTTCTTTTCTAAAATGGGAAAAATAGTTTTCTAAATATCTAAGTGCAATTTTTAGTAAGTGAAAAGTCAGTAAATGAAATTGCTCTGCAAAAAACAATAAAGAGCAATGCTAAGTATTCTTCTCCCCTTTCATTGCCTGCACCTGAAAATATAGGGGTTGATCCATTCCTTCCCTTCTTCTTGAAAGAAAGGAATCTTGCTCCTTTATCATACCAATGCAGTCTTTTAATGAAAATATTTTTGCTCTCTCTACCAGCATAGTGTATTTTATACCACAAAAGGCAAAACTTTATCTTAAGACTGGGACTTCAGTGCAAAACACAGACTGCTCTCTCGACCTGGCAAGAGAACAGCTGGATCTCCATCCTTTTGATTGAGCAGGTGTAAAAACTTCGTCCTGCAAGGTGCTGCTAACCTGTGGAAATTTCAGGCCTATATTAACATTCAAGCATAAGGGCAGTCCTCTTGCAGATTGTACCACAGTAGATATTCACACATATGCACATAAACACATTGTCATAGGTCTCTACCTATGAATGCATACACAAATAAATGGCTGACAGCTGGATACAAATGCAAAAATACATCTTAGGCTGGGACACTTTGAATTATTTCTAACATGTACAATGCAAACCAGCTATTTGAAATGTCACAAAGAAAATTTTCTCCCAGGATGCATTCTTGCATGCTAAAATTCAACTAATACTGGACTCCTTTTTGGAAAAATAAACATTAAAAAGACTGTGTTTCAAATGGAAGTGCTGACAGACCTTTGAGAATCGCAGCTTGAATAGTATCACCGCTGTATATTAACAACTGTAGTCATAAGATCTCAACATTTTCCCCCTCCCCATCTTTCCCTGGAGCTGCTCAAAAAGCTAAGCCCCTTTTCACAATCTTAATGACCAAAAGTTGAAAAAAAAACAGAGAAAGAAAAAAGTAAAAAAAGACTTAAAAGTTCAGCTGGATTTTCTTCTGGTTTCCTAATGAGCTTAACATCTCATAAGATGCTTTGGTAAAGGAGAAAATCTTTTCAAAAAGACCCATTTTCCTGCTGACAGTACAATCTTTCTGAAGTAACATCAGAAGACCATAAGGGTGACATCCAAGCCACCTGAGCTGGTGATACAAGATCTTTAACCAATAGATTTCTACCCCTTCTTTACTCCACAATTTTTAGCAATGTAGTTCTTTAGAATAGGGTCAAAAGAAAAATTTCAGTTTAGTTGTTTAAAGGAAACAAATAACTTTGTCACCAGATCTCTGCAAGAGTTTGACCAAAGTGTACTGCAATTTAATTTGTCATAAAAGACCTGAAGTTGGAGGCTCTTAATAAAACAGGGGATCAGAAATTTATGTGGTTTCATGCCACCTTGTGCATGCATGAACAACGGCACCTAAACTATTTCATTACTTCTTCTTTTTTTTTTTTTTTTTTTTGCTATTAAATTGTAGAGAATAGTCTCACAACAAACTTGAATCCTGCATTGTGGAAAAAATAAAGTAAGGAACAACTGCTACATGTGTAACATCTGTAAAAAGGAATGGCGTCCTGAATGCAGCGACATCTATACATGGGATTTTAACGTGTAAAAAAGTTGCTTACATAACTGCCATTGCCTGTATTAGCTGTCTGATGGAAAAAGAGTGGGATTACTTCAGTCTTTGGATTATTTACGTATCAGAGCAGCTCCAAACTAGGCCTTTCTATATACTATATCAGGTAAAAATATATGGATTTGCCTTTTGTGTTGTGATATGGTGGCACTACAATACAGCAAGATGTGGCATTCTTGAGGTACATAAGTGTAATGCCACATAATTACATTATGAATCTTTATTACTGGGTCAGAAATCATCAAATTATGCAATTTGGTTTTGTTACAGAAACAGGCGTGTAGACTTTAAGGGATTTTATCATAGATGACACCTAAAAAAGCAAGAGGAAGAATTCAACAATGCTTCCTTTTGAAATTTGGTGAAAGGGTACTTCTCATTCATCTTTTTATAAGTCTTGTGATTTTTGTTTTGGTTGCTCTAATTCTGTAATTTCAGAAATTATGAAACACCTACTGTGAAATAAGCCAAAACTTATTTCAATGTATTTGAAAGTTTATTTAAGATTGGCTTTTTTTTTTTTCAGAAACAGACAACCAGATCAAATATCATGAAAAAAATGCAGTTTTCCTAACACCTTGAATTCCTATGTGTTACAAGTCCTTCTAGGCATGGTTCAACACTAAGTGAAGTGGGAATGCCTCACCAGAGTAGGTGAGAGTCCAGCAGGATGCACTTCCAAAATGGGGGCTTTCCAATGACCTTCAACTTTATTTGGCACTTGACTCCAGAAGTGGGAATTAATTCTGCCCTCAGGTCAGCTTAATCCCCTTGTGAGAAGAACCCTTCAATTATGATAAACTCTGTTAAATTATTTATGATATCTCTGTGATCTAATGAAGCTTTATTCTGCAAGACCTTTGTCTCAGGCTCACACAGGGAAAGAAAAGGGGCAACGGGTCACAAAACTCAAGTAAATGTAGACTCCAGAGCAGAAGCCCTAAAGAGGCTGGTTCAAATTTATTCTCAAAAAAAATTATGCTGATTTGCGAGGACTAAACATAAGAAGGAATCTAGCCCATAAAACCCAATTCTGCCCTGTTTTACAGTGAGTATGGTCACAGAGAGGCAACTGAGTCTGCCAAGGCAACATTTCAGTTCTGAGGTAGGTTGCAGGAAGTCCTATAGTCCTGCAATTTTCACATAACCTTTATTGTCTAATTTTCAACTGGCTGCTGTAGGCTGTAAAAATGAATTTGTAAAAAAAAAAACAACCCAAATCCACAAGACTGGTGCTTTGGGATATCCAGTCTTAGTACCTGACCCAATAAAAAATATATATATACATTCAACTTCCACACCATTAAAGCCAGACATTTTCTTTTAACAAAACCTGACCCTCAGTTGTAGTCAATACCATACAGAGGCATTTAGAGAGTAACAAAATCTCACAGGAAATTCTTTATATAAAGAGATTCAGAAATGAAAATACCATGCAGGTCGCAGTCATTGGCACATAATGGTGCAGTTAAGCCGTTCATTTTTAATTAGCTCTGTGATCAGAAAATAGCCAATTTTGCTTTCTGCTTCTTGGTGTGTTCAACAATTTTGTCAGCCAAAAACTGTTAGCTGCTGAATTTTTAACGATCCTTTATTGGATAATAAGGTTTTGTTTTCATTTCTTTCAAATGGCTGGAGCCTCCGCTAACAATTATATTGGGGAAATTTTCCACAGTAGGTGGGCCCCACAGTCTGTCTAAACCTTGGATTAGCATTATAGAAACAGAATAAAAACCAGAGGGAAAAACAAAGAACACTTAAGAAGGGCAGGTTTGGTCTTGGGTGCATGCAGAATTGGGTTACTTCATTACATAAATTAGGCAAGGGAAATGAATACATTCAACATAGTGAAACTTATATGAATCTGCTAGTGTCTGGCTTGGCAAGATCCAGCCACCTAGTTGAAGTAGTCTTTAATTAATGGTCAAATAAAACTATATTTGTTACTTCAGGAATAATATGAGATTTTGCCAGTAGAGCTGGGCAGGTGCCTGCCTGGCTCAAAAGCTGCCTCTGTCCTACCATAATGTTTCAGTGACCTGTTTCAAGGACAAAGTCCTTTTGGTTTACAGAGGCACTTGTTCACATTTAATCCAGAAAAACCTGCTACTCTTATCACCTTGGGAACAACTTCTCTGCAGACCCAACCAAGTTGTACCTCTCTACTCCTTTTCACTTTCAAGGCAAAAGGAGGGTTTCTGATTGGCTCATCAAGACACATTTCTTTGTTCCTTATGCACTTTATTTCAGAAGACAGTTTTGAGGCTTGTACATAACTTCTGCTTTGCTCTCTGGTCCCACATATCAGCCAGCATCACTTTGAGAACTTTGAGATGGCGCATCAAGAAAAAGGGCCCATTTTGGACATGGGCCTGAGTCCTGAAATTTGAGTATAAATGAGTCCCCAAATGGTTCTCAAATTGGAGATGCAAAGTCAATGACAAAAAGAAGACAAAAAGAAGAGAATTTGAAGAAAAAAAATGAAAGAAGTTCAAATGTACTGAAAATGGGAACAATGCAAACCATAGAACAAAGGAGGTCTGTTTTTTTCAGTTTTTTAAGAATATCTCCAACCTTTTTTTTAAATAGGTTTTCAGAATTGTACTAAAAAAATCTCCAAGTCAGGAGGAGGAATGTAGGGTTCATTGCATCACCTTTCCTGAGAAGACTGCCTGGAACTTTGCATTAAAAACTTAGTATTGCTTTCAACTTTGCCAGGCTTTAATGATTTCCTGTACAGGTACAAAAAGGAATCATAAAGTGAAAAATATCCATCCATACCAGTTCAAGCATTTTTATGCATAAGGTAAAAGCATGATTTGATTCATCAATATAAAAATAATCTAGTGACTTTTTCTTTTTTTCAAGTACTCTTCAAAGGTGTAAAATTCAGCATTTTGGTTCTCATATCTGACTTGACTCAATATTATAGTCAGCAGAATGTCTCCCTAAGGAATCAAATAGCATAGAGCCCATCTACTGAAGAGCTGAATTTAACCTTCTATGCAACCAGGAAATTGAGATCACCCAGGATCTCCTGCCCAGTTGTCTAAGGTTTTTTCACTTTTTGATTGCACTGGTCCAGATTCTTTCAAGTCTTACAGTTGTTCAGTTTCTGCTTCACCTGATTTACCAGGGTAAACTTTTCTATCTGAGCTTTGCACTCTCCATGCTACTTTAAAAGGCTACTAAGCCTGAGTTTCAGATGCAATGAGCTCAGTGAAATCAATGGGAAATATCTGTGCACACCAAAGGCCAGATTTTGATCCATTGTGTTCAAGCAGAATGATCCTCATTAACCTAACAGATAAAGGCAGCACTGAGCAACACTTCTTTAATATCCATGAAATCACTATTTCATGATACCAGTGAGAGCCCAGGGAGGAGGATTCTTGGTTGCAATAATTAATAATTTACAAAAAGCTTTAACTAAGCAAGACATTGCCCACCTGGAAATTGGAATGAAAGGATATTAATGAAGCTGCAATGCAGATGGTCATGTTGAAGGTGATGAAGAATTTATTAGGGAGACAGCCATCAGAGGCTGTGTAGTATATGAGGCATAAAACTGCTATAACTAATGACAGCAAGTAGTTTAGGCAAGTAATGGAGAGCACAGCTACAAAAGGGAACATGGAGATATATTATTTAGTAATAAAGTTCTCATAAAAATGTGAAATATGAAGTAGAAAGATTAATATGATTGCACAAGCCATCTTAAATATCCATACTGAACTTCTGCCTTTAAAAGAAGTAGACTGAATTTATGCCCAAATCACAACACGTAAGTCATGGCACCTATTTACATAGTTTATGCAAACTATTACAGATCCATGCATTTAATTTATTGAAATAATGTTTGAAAGGGGTATAATTTATTGCATTAACAGTACAGCAGATGCTATATTTCTACCTGCCAAGTGATCCAAGAAGAGTAGGTCAGGTTATCAATCATCATATCACACTGCAGAAGATCCAAGGGCCTGCAGGTTGGTGTCTGCCCTCCTTTAATTACAGTCTTCCCTGAGATTGAGCAGTAATCCTTTCTTTGCATTTCCACGGCTGGGTTTAATCTTTGCACTAAACCGAGGTGAAAGAGTTGACTGCAGAAGAAAAGATGCCTATAAACATTCCCTAAGACACCTTTTCTTTCCCAGAATTTTGCAAGCAGTTGGAGCTAGAAAATATTTTTTGCATTAAACCACCTCTTATATGGCTTTCTTTTAGTAGTAGAAAGCTGAAGAATTTTGCTAATTCTTTGGGATATCCAGTCTTAGTACCTGACCCAATAAATTAGATTCTGCTAACACTAGCATGCAGAGGAGATGAGTAGGGGGAAATTACAGAGGATTCTGGGTTATTTTTAAAAGCTGTTTAAGCCTGCTTTCCTCTCACCCATCTGAATTCATAATACATTAGGAAATGTGTCTTTAATGCATACATTGATCAAGCTGCCTAATTAGAGGAAGCCATTCTTTTTTACAGTTCTTTTTAAAATGCATGAATGCTTATCCAAGACTGAACCCACTATACTTGAAGGAGAATTTTCTGTCCAAAATAAAATATTTTTCTAGTGCATATATCCTGTAATAAAAAAAACATTGCAAATTGCTACACTTCAGTGCACAATAAAGGTTTATCCTTCTTCCCAGATTAAACAGAAAAAATTACCTAAAATATTTTTGATGCTATCAAAACAGGGGATTTTAATGCATTGGTCCAAATTTAGCCATAATGTTTATCTTTCGTGGAATTATAGCCATGTGAGACTGGCACAAAGTAAAAAACTAGAGGATTTTTTTGGAAACATTGACTTCATCATTCATCTAGAAGGACAGCTATTTTCTCAGCCACTGTTTTTTTATTAAGTTTTTAATTATTTTTGTGCCATATAATTTTTTTTTCTATCAAGCATTTCCTCTACCCATTCAAAGGCCATCAGTACTGGGAAACACATGATGCTTGCATGTCTGGTTTGCTGAGATGATTTTGGAAAGAGGCAGATATCTAACTGATATATATTTTTGACTATCACAGTAACTGGCTAGTAAAAAAATGGAATATGATAATTTGCTTTCTGTCAGAGTTTTCTCCGTCATCCATTTCAATGCACAGAGTTAAAATGGAGCTCACTGCTAATGCTGAGGTTAGACCCTGTCTCCAGAGCACTCACTCTCTGATGTTAAACCAACACTTAAGTAGTGAATAAAATATATATATATATCCAGATAAATGAAATCAGCTTACATGACAATGTTCTTTTTCTGCAGACCCCAGCTCTGCAGGGTTGGGACAGGGAGCTAAAAATTGTAGCTTGTATTTGGAAATGTAGACTTTGGTGACAGACTTGCATAATGGTGGTTCTAGGATTAATACATCCTCAATCACAGTCTAACAACTGTGTGTTTGGTTTTTTAAAGAAATGGAAAAAAACTAAGCTGTCAGTCATTTGCATAATTCAGAGACATACTGAATTAAATAAAATGTTTATTTTGATATGTCAGCAGTAATATTTTATTAGTAAATACTGAGTGACTCACAATTGAGAGACTTATAAAATCCTCTAAAGGGTAGTACTATGAACAAATTTATAGCTTTTGCTGCTTTGGGGAACTTGTTTACAAATCATATTATGTCTTTGATAAGGAATATTCAATTTTCCTTTTAATCTGTTTCTATTCTTTCCCCCTTTCTCTCGCATTTTCTTTTCTTTCTTTTGGCGGGGAAAAAAGCTTAGAAAAAAATTAACCTACAGGGTGGATAACTTTCTTTTTCCATAGTACACTGAATTATTTTGCTACCACAATGTAGTTTGTTATATTTAGTAGAAGGGGTTTTTTGAATCATAAATGAATAAACTAGTTCATTTAACTGTTACTGGAATTTTGCACTTTCCCCTTGTGAGTGGTTTTACTGGCCTTATTATACTATTTTGGCTAGTTGAAATCTCATGAGTTATGAGTGTTATTTCCTTACAATT
The DNA here is from genome assembly GCF_051311805.1 of Agelaius phoeniceus. NCBI lineage: Eukaryota > Metazoa > Chordata > Aves > Passeriformes > Icteridae > Agelaius > Agelaius phoeniceus. Next base: position 124,392,014 of record NC_135265.1, read on the forward strand.
GCACATATTTTCCATATTTCACACAAACCAATTATTTATCACACACATATACATGTGTTTCAAATTATTTTTAAATTAGTTCTTTCCTATTTTATACTGTTTTAAATTACTCTCAGTGTTTTGAATCTTAAAATAAATGATCTATTCAGCCCTTACTAATGTTTTTCAAGATTTCATAGAATAGCTGCTGGTTTGTTTATGAAGAACACACTTTCTCACCTATGCATCATATCCTTTTGCTCCAAGGGGTACTTGGCAGCTGGTTCTCCCCTTCTCTCCTAGGAATGGTGTAAAGCCAGAGCAGTATGACAGAAACTTGAGGTTCAAGACATTCCTTAAACCATCCTCGTCTACTTCTGTTTTGCCAGATGGCAAAGGCTGCATAATTCCACATGTCAGCCCTGCAAACAATGGGCCAAAGGGAAAGGTGATATGTGGCACCATAAGGCAATGTTTAATAGATAATGTATTGAATATGATTTAAATATAATTTAAATTAAGCATAATTTGAATGAAATATTTCCCATAATATTTTATACTGTATATTTAGATGAGATAGATAGATATAGTTTTAATATATAGCTATCTCCTCTTCCATCTTAGCAGTTAGACAAAAGGATGCAGTCAGAAATAGACATATATAGCCAATCAAATTCTGGCTTTGTGGCTGGTGCTGTGGTGAAGGCTTTGTTTTTTATAACAATTATATATATTTTGGTACCTCTAGACTGTTAGGGAGGAGTGGGATCTACCTGTCTAGAAGAGGCAAGAGAATCTTTGGCAGAGGCTGGCTGACTTGCCCTGTTTAAACTGAAGGACTCAGAATGCGGGGTCCAGAGGGGCAACGTTCAGGCCATGGCACCCAGCTTGGGGATAAGCCTTGCCATCCTGAACAGCAGCAAATGCCCTTGGCTGCCTTCCAGGATGAGAACCAGAAGGCCAAGAGCCTCAAGGGTGTGTGTGGTTGTGGCAATCCTCTTGCACCCCTCCTGGAAAGCTTGCCTGCACAATTACCTCCCTGAAATGCCTGCGCACAAACACACACAGCATGGGGAATACAGGAAGGATTGGAGGTTTAGAGATCTGGGTGCACTCACAGGGCCACGGTGTTCTTGCAAGTGCAGAGACATGGTGGGATAGTTCACATAACTTGGATGCTGTCATGGATAGCTATGTCCCTTTTAGGAAAGAGCAGTGGACTGTGGTGCTGGAGCTGCTTTTTATGTTAGAGCAGAACAGGAATGTATTTCTGCTTTGGAGAGGATCACAAATGAGTTGAGAGCTTACGAATAAAAATTAAGAGGCAGTCAAATATGGATGACACTGTTGTGGGAGTTTGCTACAGGTCAGGAAAATGGTCACCTGGTCAGGAAAATGAAGTTTATATAGGCTGCGTACAGGAAGCTGAAAGTAGCCCTATGACCAAAGGGCCTGGTTCTCCGGAGGAGATCAACCACTCTGATATCTCTTAGGAAGACAACATTGCTCAGTACATGCAGTCCAGGAGGCTCCTGCAGAGCACTGATGATAACTTTTTGACATCCATGGTGGAGGAGAGGTGTTGGAGCCTGTCCTAACAAACAGTGAAGGACTGGCTAGGGTTTTGAAGGTTTGGGGGCAGTCTTGGCTGCAGTGACCATGAGATGGTCAGTTACCATCAGATGACCAGGAGTCTAGGATCCTGCATGAAGGAAGCAAAGCAGTGAATAGGATTATAACCCTGGACTTCAGGAGAGCGAAGTTTGGCCTTTTAAAGGACCTACTTGATGGAATCCCACAGGTTAGGGCTCTAGAAGAGAAGGGGGATGAAGAGAACTGATTAATTTTCAGGCATCAATTCCTCCAGGCTCAAGATCTGTACATCTGTACATGAGCTAGAATAGGTTAAATGAAGCAGATTTTAAAACAATACTTATTGCCTTTCCTTAACCTCTTCCCTTTTCTGTTGATGGAAGTTTATGTTTTTCTTATCTATGGTTCTGCAGTCACCTTTCAGGCTATGGAATCATTTGGATAACATTTTATGAGTCATAGTATCAGAGGAGTAACTAGAAATCCAGCCTTCACTGCTTTTCTTCCATCCATTCAATTTACATGCAGTAAAATGTTACCATCTTTATCTATCAAGAGACTGTATTAAAAATCTTCCTGCTGCTCTAGATCTTCAGGCTCCTGAGAGTCACATTCACCCCTACTCTATTTCTGGTGAGGAAAGCACTGTTTCTCGAGCACACAGGGAAAACAAACAAACAAGTTGACAAACAAAAACCTATTCAGAAAGTCAAAATATTTCTGATTCACTTTTATTTTTAGTAAAGAAACTATTTTGCTCCTCTCCCAGCGCCAGCTTTTCTATGTGGCAGGTAATGAAACAACGCAAAATAATTTTTTTTTTTTTGGGGGGGAGGGGTTGGTTTTTTTCCACTAATTCTGCCTTCTTACATGGAGTTGACTTGAGAAGACAGGACCTGCTCTCTGGGCTGGCTGAGTAAGCTAACTCACAGTGAGCTCTTTTCTCTCAATATTTTACCAGTACTGTTCTGGGATGTAGAGAGATTCTTCAGAAAACAAATTTTTTGCTTCTGAATTTGTTTCTTTTTCTCTACAAATGTTTAGGCAATTTAGTCCCTCTCAGATTTCCATGTCTCATGAAAAATAACTGCCTGTGGAAAAGCAAATTAATTTCCTAATTGCCTTCCTAACAGCTGGCCTGAACAATTTGAAAATTTTCTACTTTTCCAAGTAGTTTTTTGTCTAGTCTTTAACAAAGTATATTTGAAAATGTCATCATTGGCGAGTTATATAGGCTTCATTTTGAATGCCTCTTTCTTAACAAAGATCTTTCAAAGGATAATTGAATGTCAATAATTTTTAACTATTTCTAAAGTCATCTTCTCCTAATTTTCTAAACTATATACTTTTCCATTACATTTTCCTCAAAAAGAGAGATTAAATCCTTTTCATTTCCTTAATTATTTTGCAATACAAGAACAAACATAGATTAATTTTTACTGTCTCTATTTTCCTTGCCCAAAATTCATTTGTTTTTGTTATTTACTACTCATATATTTTGCTTAATTCCTTTTTCCCAATTTTGTATTCTGGAAATAAAAATGTGTCATATTATTGACAGATCCTTTTAAAAATTATAACTATGAACATTTCTTCTTCCTTGTAATTCTGAATAAAATTAAAAATCTAAATATAAAATTAAATATGAATTATTCTGTTTCTCAATTAAACTATAATTTAAATGAGCTGCTTTGAAAAATGTCAGGGCATCCTGACGAACAACAAGTTGCAGCACATAGATATGGAATCTTAGAACATTATGGAGCTGGAATGAACTTTAATCATCATCTAGTCCTAACCACCCCTGATGGGTGTGGGACACCTTCCACCCCACCAGGTTGCACAAGGCCTTATCCAACCTGGCTTTGAGCAATACTAGGGTTGGGGTACCCACAACCTCCCTGGGAAACCCAGTCTAGTGTCTCATCAACCTAAATAAAAAATTTATTTCTAATATCTATCCTAAATTTCTACTTTTTCAGCTTGTACCCATTGTTCTTTCTCCTCTTATTGTGATTCCTAACCAAGAGTCCCTCTCTGGCTCCCCTGTAGGCTCCTTTCAGATACTGGAATGTTGCTATGAGGCCTCCATGCAACCTTCTCTTCTGTAGGCTGAGCAGCCTTGTCTTCATGGGGGAGATGCTCCCGTCCTCTTACCAACTTCATGGCCCTCCTCTGGACTTGCTTCAACAATTTCATGTCCTTCTTATGTTGGGGATACTTGAACTGAATGTAGAGAGCTCAGGTGTGGTCTCACAAGAGTAAAGTAGAGGGAGAAAATCACCTCCTTTGCCATGCTGGCAGTGCTCCTTTTGATGCAGGCCAGGATTCGACTGGCTTGCTGGGCTGTGAGTGCTCATTGCTGGCTCATGTTGAATTTTTCATCCTCCATAAATCCTTCCTTTCTTCATCCATAAGTCCTTCTCCGCAGGGCTGCTCTCAATCCCTTCTCCATCCAGCCTGTAGATGTGTCTGAGATTGCCATGACTGCAGGACCTTGTTTTGTTGAACTACATGAGGTTTGCATGGCCCCACCTCTCAAGCCACTCAAGGTGCCTCTGGATGGCTTCCCTCCCTCCAGCTTGGTGCTTCCAGAGAGTTTGCTGAGGGCACATTCCATAGTGCACCTGCCAGGTGTAGCTGAACAGTTCTAGCAGTCCAGTTGTGCAGGTCGGAGCTGAACAATTCTTTCCTCTTTCCCTCCTAGAGGAAAACCACAGGCCATGTTCATGTTCTCATGTCCTAGTTGCATAAAATTCTTACTGAAAAAAAAAAGGATTTAGGGGTGAGTAAATGCTGAATAAAGATGTAGAAATGTGAACAAAGATTTTCTCATTTTTCCATTATGTGATTCCTGTGCTGTGTTATGCTCTATGTCTTAAGAATCCATTTGCTTAATACCTAATTGGAATTGAGAATTACTCAACATTGGTAACCATTCTTATATTGTCTCTTTGAGTTGTACTTCTATAAAGACCTGCAAAAAGATTTAAGATTATTTCTCCTATTTAGTTCATCTATTTTATTAACAAAATAATTGGTAGCCTCATTCCCTCCAAGTATGTTTAAAGTCAAATAATTTGTGAGCTATAATTGTCAAAGAGTTTTTCCCTCTCTCTCCATAACTCTGAGAAACCTGTATTCAATGGATATGTTTTTCCTCTTTTCGTCCTCAAATAAAACAAATTTCACAACATGTTCTCCATTGTGCAACTCTAGTGCACTAATATTGTGCCTATGTTAATTCAAATTTCTGGTATCCTATTTGACTTTTAGCTACAAATTTTAGTGTATGACATCATATTCCCTTTACAGGAACCACATTTATAGGCATCAGTTACTTTTGCTATTACTAATAGACAGCTAGGTATTGACCATGCCCATTTATACTAATACCCGTAGATAAATTATATCACTTCTGTATCCTCAGTTTTGGGGGGGTTTTTTTGTGCTCTTTTTATAACACTGATGATATTTAAATAAAATAATTCTCCTCTTAGTCATTACTTCCTATTTCATAAATAGTTCATCCTCTGTCTTATTTTAAACTCACATACCAGGACATGCATTAAATTGTAAAATAGATTTACTAGAAAGCAGTGGATGCACTATAGAAACTTAAGAATAGAGTGACTGCATGAAGAAGATTCATCTCAGAATGGCTGAAGATAAGAAAAGACATAAAGGCAGTCTATACTGCTTATTATGTCTGAAAGGGACCCAAGACCAAGAAGGTGAATCACATGCTAACAATAGGGAACTTACCTAGTCTTGCCCTCAAGGTGGCAAACCATCTTATCACTAGAGAAGGAAACGATCCTAAAGGAAAAAAAAAATAAGGAGAAAATATGAGTAGAATGACAAAGATATGATCTTGCTTTCAATATCAGATGTGGAGTCTCTGAGAGTTTCTAAGATACTGAATTCTCTTAAATAATCATTAAAAGGTAGACTAACATTGAGCAGGTGGTGAAGGTTATCTGAGTTATACTGACAATGTTTGGAGCAAAGGACCACAAAAATTTCCCAGGTTGCCATGAAATTCTAACAGCAATTTAGTTAAAATATAAAAGAAAAAAAAAACCAGCACTAACCTTTCTGGAAAAACTCAGCACTTAATTACAGTCAGTAACTTTCTGCCTAAACTGCCTAAGTGACAGAGAAGGCAAATGTTTACCATAAAGTGCTTAAAAGCTATATAGTTAAAAGCTATATTTAAAAAAGAGGGAGTTTCTATTATTGTTAGTCAAACAAACAAACAAACAAAACCACAAACCAAACAAACAGGAAAAAAAACCCCAAAAAACAAGAACGGAAAGTTATATATCAACCTTAGGAAGTTAACACTCAAGGTAAATGGCACAAACCTTTTATTTCAACTATATTTATAGTTATTATTCACAGAATTGGTTCTGCTAGGATAAATCAATACTGAAATAGTGCACTTTTAGAAAACATCAATCAAGGTAAGATACACAGAATTTTCTTTTTAAAATGAAATATATAGTTGAAAGATCTAAGCATCAGAAAATGCAGAAAGAATTTAAATAATTAAAAAGCAGCCTACCATAAGACATGCCATATTGGAAGGAAATTGACTGTCCATCAGAAGTGTATATAGATATAAAAAATCTCAGGATGCATGACATATATATGACTGTGATGTGTCGATCATAGTGCTCACATGATCTTAGCAAGCTTTACAAGGGATGTTAAGATGAGAAAGGATCATCAGTCATCAATCCTGATTTCCTGCATGATAAAGGGCTTAGCATTTTCAAAGTGCATACATAATTTAGAAACATATAGACTGTGGGGTTCTCGTTAGATGCCCGACTCCTACTGATTCCACATTTGATAAATGACATTGAGTATCTTAAATCTCCAAGGTCCAGATCCTCAAAGGCACTTTGGAAGCTAATTCCCCCTACAATCAAAGAAAATCAAATGCCTAAATGTCTTTGAGGACCTGGGCCTAACCCATTTTTTAAAAATTTGCCCTTTATGTCTCCCTTGATAAAGATAGGTGTAGTTAGATGAGGGGCCATTTTCATTTTCCTTTATAAGGAGGTGATAATGCAGGCACTTGTCTTTAAGCATTCATCCAGGAAGTGGATGACTTGGAATCAGCCCTCTCCTCAGTCTGAGGATATTCTCATTACATCTTCTGCCTCCCAAGAGGATGCCCTAAGCAGTATTCTCAGCTAAGCTCCATTCTACACTGTTCAGGAGAGGATGCATTATATTCTGGTTTTTAGAAAGCTGCCCTATCACAAAGAATATAAAATTCAAGATTCAGGGCCAGAAAGAGAGCAAACAAGCAGAAACATGGCACATATTTGCAGAAAGAGAGCCAACATGGATCCTGGTCCTTGCTCGAGTTCATTCCTCCTCTATGCTAGTGATGTATTATAGCAAATATGGTTGTGATTGTGGTAGCAGCTTTCTCCCAGCTATCAGGGTAGTAGCACCTTAGCCATTGGGCTGTCCTATAAAAGAGAATTATCACCAGCACTAGCACCAGCATAGTCACAGGGCCTGTCTCCTGTTTTCACATGTGCACATCCTGCTCTTTCTCTCAAAGTTAAGAACATCTGTTTTCAAGAGGTGATAACAGACAGGTAGTCCAAGCAGGACATCTGAGCAAGCCTCCTAGTCCTTAAATACAGGCACAAATGTGTTCTTTTAAGAGGATGTTTTTCACTGACATCATCTACTGCCAGCTGTTACTAACGTCAGGTTAATCCTCACTAAATTAGCCCAACTTTCTGATTCCCATTCTGAGGAAATGTACCAACTGAAACAAACACAGAACCCTGGGCTCGCTTCTACAAAAGACAGTGTGTGGGCATGGCTGGTGTTGCACCATAACTACACCTTGTGTCTCATGTAGAGCATTTCCCTCTGTGATCAGGAGAACCAAGGGAAAAAGCAAACAACCTACACAATGTTGCAATTAGTAAAAATCTGGATGGGAAGCTCCTGTACTGTTATCCTTCTGCCAGAATAGCACTAACATACTCTGTTTAGAAAAATCAACAGTAGGCTTTAGGCAAGACATATAGGAGAGCCACAATAGGCCTGACCCTACAGTTATCCTATGATTTATAGTCTTCTTACAGCAATGTACTGTATTTGACACTGGCTAAGGGGTTAATCAGTTCTGAGCATTGGCTTGGTAATAGGGTCCTGCCCTCAGGGTCTATTCAATCAATCAGAGTTGTCCAATGCTGTAATGCCTCAGTTCTGTGTGTAGGCAGATGACTGTGCTGTCATTCAGCATCCTGGAGGTATATGGGCTTTGAGAAACTTAGTGGAAATTCTACCTACACCAGGGCTGTCAAGCTTACTCCATGGAGAGCACTGACTATAAGAAGTGAGGTGACCATGTTGAAAAAGGGGTCACTAACTTCTCTGAGGGTAGCCTGAAGCCTTGGACCTGCTGAGAATAGGAAGCTACAGCCATTTTTAAGAACAAAAATGCTTGGCCTGATCCTCTTTAGAAGGAATTGTTCTTCAGGCCTTGTCACAAAAGAAATTTTTCATCTTGAGCAATACAAAGGAAAATTGCTATTAAGTTGAATACATTTCTCCCCCAAAAATACCCCTAAATTCCTGAAGGCATAAGCTCAGGAGGAAAAGGAATCTGGAATACTTCTGTAGAGCACATGGGTGACTGAAGAAAATATGCATAGGCTTAAAGGGACATTATGTTGAAATCTGGAAGAAACTAACCAACTTGGGTGTTTCTGTTCTTTTATTGTACAATACAGCATCCAGCTTGTAAAAGATGTACCTCAACCTACCAGTTCAGTGCTTATGTGTAACATTTTAACAGTTCCTAAAACAAGGGCTGGACCATTGAACATAACTAGATTGTGTTGCTTAGCTACGTTACCCTTGTGTGCTGTTGCTGCAGAAACTGGTATGCATCGAGCTCTCCAGACCAGTGGTCTACCTGGGTTTGTGGATGCCTTTTACACTGAATTTAAGGGGAATTTGAAGCAATATCAGGCATTTGCAGTGCTGGTGGTCCTGCCATCAGCTACCTCCTCCAGGTGACCTTTCAGAATAGCTAGTACTCATAAGATGAGTACCCCCAAAAGACTCACACTCTTATAAAAACTTACTGCACTCATAATGCAGCACATTCAGACAGTGCTTACATTGTCCAAAACAGCTTGGCTACTGTGAAGAAGCAAGGTGTTTCAGACATAGTAGAGAGAGTCAGAGATCCTGCAAAGCATGGAAGGAGGGCACTTTGCTTAAACCTTTTGTTAATAATTGTTCACAAGAATATCTGAAGAAAAATAATAGCTCTCTAAAGACAGTGTTTTTTATTTATCCTAATTATAGTTCTGTATGAGATTACCCAGAAGTAGGTATGAGAGGAAAACTAAAGCTTTCTGCAGTAATAGTACACATGTGTGAGGTCAAGAGTTTTTCAAAAAGATTCTGGAATACTCTCTGAGCAGGGGAGGAGTGGAAATGTGATCCTTCTCTCTGGGTGGTAAATAGGAGGTGTAGGAAATTGTGTGTGTGCATATGGGGGAAGGGAGGAATAAACGTTTCTGTTTAGACCTCAGCAGAGCTTTCAGCAGCCAGCATTTCAAAATATAAACGGGAGCACATTGGACATAAGTGCGTATGCTTTTTCTTTTCAGTGACAAAAGATGACATCATTTACTTGGGTCAAAGTAGTGTTGATGACAGAAAAGCTAATCTCAATACACTCCGCAAGGGTTTTACCATTGATTTCATTGGACAAAGGTGGAAAACCCATTCTTACTAAAATTGGTAGCTAACAAAATGTACACATATGTGAAATATTCATATTTCAGAGATGGATCAATATAACTTTAAAAATATAGAGCTACAGAAACTGCATTTAATTTGTCCTGAATAAGCTTTAAACAATGTGATTATTACTTAATATCTAAAATATCTCTTCATAGTAATGATTAGAGAGAATGCATTTCTTACCTCTTTTTTTTTATTTGCTTGGGTATAGGACTTCTTTTCTTACTCATACAAGATATTTTTATCAATAACATTAATCCATATATATGGAAAGAGAGTGTTGTGGAGTGTTGTCTCCAAGGAGACATGACTTTTTTTTTTTTTTTGTGTTTGGCCTTACAACTTGGCCTCACCTCTAAGAAAAATAAATTATAATATGAATAGGGTAAAAATTTATCTGTGTTTTCCTGCTATAGATAATTTATGATGAAACACCCAAATTACATTTAAAACAGAGTTAGCATGTATTTGTTTGGAGCAGGGGTGGGGCATTTGTGGGTTCATTTTATTTTGTTGGCACTGATGGGCCATGGAAATGATTGAAAATATCGTCATGAAGACAGTATCAGCCATTAATTACTTCTGATGTGGCATTCAGCAAACCTAAGGAAAGTCTTAGTTTTCTTTAAACACCTAATTTTGGAAATAGTTACACAGCACAGTTCATTAGACAAAACAGGTCAAGACACAAGTTTTTCCTCTGCTACAGAAATGTGGAAATGGTGTATGTTGTCCTCTATAAGTGTCTGTTTATTCTCACCCCTGCACCTGCACACACTTCTTCTTGGGTTTGTAGACTGATCATCTCCAAGCATATCTAAAACATGCAGGATAAAACACCTCCAAAGGAGGCATGGCCATAGCTATAACGACTCCTTTTAAAATTGCTTCTTCAAAATAGAAGAGTGTTCTAACATACTAAGTACAGAAGAATAAATAAAGAATTTTTGTCTTTCTTTCTTTCTTTCTTTCTTTCTTTCTTTCTTTCTTTCTTTCTTTCTTTCTTTCTTTCTTTCTTTCTTTCTTTCTTTCTTTCTTTCTTTCTTTCTTTCTTTCTTTCTTTCTTTCTTTCTTTCTTTCTTTCTTTCTTTCTTTCTTTCTTTCTTTCTTTCTTTCTTTCTTTCTTTCTTTCTTTCTTTCTTTCTTTCTTTCTTTCTTTCTTTCTTTCTTTCTTTCTTTCTCTATGAATGTTCCAATGTTTTTTGGTTTTTTTCAAATGCTGTTCACCCTGTTTACCACTGGAGGACAGGTGAGCTCAGCTGAACATCCATAACCAGCACAAACTTACTGGGGACAACAAAGTCACATTACCTAAGCAAGAAGCATTTGGCAACATTTCTGTTGTTTTAATGTTTTCAAGGCTGGTAGTGTTAAATATGACCCCTGAAATTCTGAGGTGGCTTTCTAACAGAAAAGGTAAGAGAAAAATAGCAATATACCAATGTAGTTGCTTACAGTTTAAGCTCAAGATAAATCACTCTTTGTTGAGAGACAAGAATAACAATGTTTTGTGAATCAAATGGCTGTTATTAGTAGTAGTAGTAGCATTAGCATTGAAATATTTAAATAATTCCATATGAGAAGAAATGAGCTGGGGGAAAAAATCACTAAATGTAAAAAGCACCATTTCTGGACCGTGCCATGCAGGGGTTTTTTTAATGTTCAGAAATAATCTGCAATATACATGACCAAACAGATATGTAATGAAGGTAGCATTTTTAACAGGATGCCTTTGACATCTCTTTCTTTGACATCAGTATTGTAATCAGCCACCAATGCTGCCATTTCAGCAGACAGTACAAAATTACCAGTCAAGAGAGAACAAAAGGAGGCAGTTGATCTTTTTATAATGCTTTTAAATGTTACAATTCACAAATGAATGCTCATGCAGTGCATCATGTACTACTGCATAGTGCTGTGAAGCTTCATTAACAAATAAAATATTTTTCACCTAACTGCTCTTAAAGGTAGCATCATTTATAAACTGGCCCTGGCCTGACTATCATGACAAGTCCTGGAGAAAAACATCTTCTCTACCTAAATCAGTTTGCTTTTGTTTTGGTTTCCACTGTAAATAAATATTTTAAATTTAAAGCTGCAATATGTGGGGTTTTTTCTGTCACAAAACCTTTTTGTGCAAAACATTCTAACAGCTTCTTCTTTTTCATGCATCTGGGTATGAGAATATTGTGCAAATGATGCTGGAGTTTAAAAAAAACATATCACCACAACAAACATGATTCTGTAACAAAAACACTATAACATTTTGTATCCAAATGTAAATTTTCCAAGATTTTGCTGCTTTAAGTGTAAAGAAAGTGAATCCAAGAGGAAACAGAAAATACTCACAACCCAAGAGTTTCAAAAGCAAACAACAATTTTGACTACTTGATTTTTCTTCATTCAAATTTATATAATGTTGATGGAACTGATTTTCAGGAAGTACTAAGAGCTGTCTGCTATACACAGAGTACTTTAATTGCAGGACCTTTCAGTAACACATGCTATGATCCACACAGAAACCATTTCAACAATTAAGGTATTGTAAATATGCAGCTGCTATGGCCTTGTTGGTCAGAGTCTTCACTGCTGTCCTGAGGCACCACAGTCAAGTAAAAATCTGCTAAGTGAAATTGGCCAGTAATTTCATTGAGTGTATTCTGGCCCACAGTTAAAGTGAGAGGCAAAATCCAAAAGGTCTGTGTGAACTTGACCTTGCAAGCATTCTTAGATCAAAATCTAGAGATCAGTTTAGTCCTAAATGACACATATCAGTCAGACCTCTGAGAGTTTCTTAAACACCAGTAAGACCTTAAGCCCTTCTTGCCTTTGTTGCAACACTTTGTGCTCCAGAAAAACATGGAAAATGTAAACCCCACAAATCATAACGAATGTCAGAAAGGTGGGAAAAATCCTTTCTGTCCACTGCTAGTAGACCTAAAATATCTATGTTGCAAAAATGGCATTAAATCTTCCTTCCATTCCTCTTTAAATAACAACTAATTTAACCCTCACATGTTTCTGGAAGGGAATGTTAGAGAGCCTTCCACACTGCTCACTCTTTACAGGCTGGAGTCCAGATCCTGAGTTTGGAGCATGCTAGGTCTTTCCTAGCATGAGAGCATGCTCAGCAGCTGAGAGCTGCTGAACAGAGCTCCTAGCCAATGGAGTGTACAGCAGCAAGGAGCTGACAGGATGCTGATACTTGATTTAATGTCAGCTGAAGGAACCTGCAGGGTCTGCTGGTGACATTGGCTATATCTCACTGGTTACAGTGGCAGCTTAGACACTGCACATACACCCACTTCTGTGAAGATACTTAAATGTAGGATTCTTAACTTTGAGTTTCTTTTCTAGCTAGAAAGTGGAATTAAAGAAGTAGTGACATTTTTTCCAAAGAAAGTGCACTGTTGATGACAGACATATTTCATAATGCAAAAGTGACTTAAAGTCACTGAGCTAGGAGTGCATATTAAGACACTGCAAATAAAACTGACCAAGTGAATATGTGTGTTACATAACCAGTATCCATGCAAATAACTCCCGAAATCACAGCAGAGAAACTGATCTCTTTCCTTACCAAAAGGTTATGCCAGTCTCTAGCTACAATAAAGTGTATTTCTTCTATCATTTGTCTCTCAGATGTGTAGTATATAACTGATATATAGTATATGTTATATGTTATAGTATATAGCATCTTACATTTTCATAATTTCCTGTGTTCTAATAATGACTTTTAAGTGGTTGGGAAATGGTGACTGAATTCACAGAATCACTAGGTTGGAAGAACCTCCAAGATCACCGAGTCCAACCCATGCCCCAACACCTCAACTAAACCATGGCACTGAGTGCCACATCCAATCTTTTTTTAAACACATCCAAGAATGGTGACTCCACCCCCTCCCCAGGCAGACCATTCCAGAACATTATGACTCTTTCTGTGAAAAACTTTTTCCTAATATCCAACCTATATTTCCCTTGATGCAGCTTGAGACTGTGTCCTCTGGTTCTGTCAGTTGTTGCCTGGAGAAAGAGACCAACATCCACCTGACTGCAATCACCTTTCAGGCAGTTATAAAGAGTGATAAGGTGACCTCTGAGTCTCCTTTCCTCCAGGCTGAACATCCCCAGCTCCCTCAGTCGTTCCTCACAGGGCTTGTGTTCCAAGCCCCTCACAGCCTCGCTGCCTCCTCTGGATGCAATCAATGTGTCAGACATCAAAGTGTCTCAATGTCCTTCCCAAACTGAGGGGCCCAGAGCTGGACACAGCACTCAAGGTGTGCCCTCACCAGTGCTGAGTACAGGGGAGGGATGACCTCCCTGCTCCTGCTGGCCACACTGTTCCTGATGCAGGCCAGGATGCCCTTGGCCTTCTTGGCCCCCAGACCACACTGCTGGCTCGTGTTCAGCCGGCTGTTGAGCAGTACCCTCATGTCCCTTTCTGCCTGGGCCCTGTCCAGCCACACTGTGATTAGCCCAATAAGGAGGATAGGAAAGTGTGGAGGGATAGAATGTAAGAAAATAGTGCAGAAGGTAGTCTCACACCTGAGGAGTTTCAGCTGTACTAATCACCAAAGATTAGGAACAGGCCTGCCCTTAATAGGCCACAGCTGTGTCCAATAAGAAGACAAATGCCACAAAAGAGTGGGTTAGCTGGGTGAAGAGAGAGTTGGAGTTTGTTGGCTGTGCTGTAAAGAAGGAGCAGTCAGTGCTGTGAGGAGATGCCCATGAGAAATCACCAAGAAGGTATGGGACTTTTGCAATAAGATAACAACAGGAAAATGATTGCATTGGCTGTAAACAGCAGGATGCAGTCCTGCATCCTCCTAACAGACCACCGCAGCATGTCTGCCCTATATCCAACTTTCCCTTAGAAACACACTAAGTGTTGCTTTTGGTTTTTTGAATTTGCAGTTTTCACAGACTGGGATGGACCAACAAAGCTGACAAACAAGGTTCCCAATGAGGTCATGGTCCTGCTGCCAAAATAACAGGACAAGGAATACACAGAAGTAAATGGTTTGCTGGAGCTTTTTACTCCTTTAAGATTTACCTATGAACGTTGTTGGATTGAGTCTTCACTAAACTAACAATGTCAAGTAGAAAAATAAAGCTGCTCACAGCTACTCAAGAAGCTGAACAAGCACAAGTGGAAAAGGCCAAAATTCAGACATCAGCATTTAGGAAGCTAACCATTATTACCTTTAACACTGCTGAAAAATTCATTCCAGACTTGTATCTGGATTCTTACTCATACAAGAAAAATGATTACATTAAGTTTTCCTAATATTGTGGTCTTTGTGTAAATGAAATTCGATGTTAAAATGTCACCTATTTGGAGAAAAATGACTTAGTATATGTTAGACAAGCATATTGACAGAATGATATTTCCTGCCTGAAATCAAAAAGAAATCTCTGTTCCCATGGGAATTTATAAAGCAACTGGAAGAAAATAAATAGCCAATTGTTAGCTAGAGGGTGTGTGGGTGAACTTTTCAATAAGGTTTTTCTTATTTTATGATTTTTAGGTGGACTATTTTCAATGATAAAATCTCATTTAAGGAGTTGATTGGAAAGAAGAGGTGAGTCATTAGTTTGTGAATGAGGTTATTTCTAGCTCTTCAAGTGATTTCCCTTTTTTTCTTTTTTATTATTTCTTTGCTCTTTCCAGAATTTCCAACACAATTGAATTTTCACTTGTTCAAGAGCTGGAATAGTGCTAAGAAAGTTGAAAATTGGGGCTGCTTACCATGCAGTTATCTCTGTTTTCTTGCAGGGATTGGATGGTTTCCCCTGAATTCCAGACAATATTTTCTACCTCTGACTCCTACCTAGGCCAGCTGTGTTTCACTTATGAAGGTAAATTTTCTACCAAGTGCTCATATAAAATACATCAGGTATACAAAGATCTAGAGCTCTCTAGTGCCTGTCATTCTGCTTCCTGTGTATCTCCTGAGGAGTAATTCCATTGATTTTAATGGGATTAATTCAGCCTACCCATGCACAGCTGTGTGTTGCTGCTGTCATCTAAGCTGGTACCACAGCAAGAAAAGCCAATATGAACCTAAAAAGGACAGGGTAAGGCTGTAACTGCTGGAGCTTTGGGATGCTGTGGTGGCCCACTTGCTAGCTCTATAAACAGTGTTGTAGTTACCTGGATGGCTGCACACTGCCTCCTGGAACTGTGCTGGCCAGGGAAGAACAAAACAGGTTCTGTTAACTGCATATTGCTTTATAGGTGTAGAGGTTATTGACATAGGGCTTTTCACGGTTGTTTGCTCAGGAGTTTGAGTGAGTCTAATTTAAAATACAACCACATTGGAAACAAAAATTGAAAAGGATGTGCTCAGTAAGATTTGAAAAAAAATTTTAAAAAGGCAGGTGGTTTGGATGAGAATATTATAGATACTGCAATATATTCATTTCCTGATGAGCAAGAGTAAAAACTTTAATTCTGGAATGTAATATTGACCACCGAAGTGGTAGATCCTAATTACCTGCAGATTGCATTGTCCAGTTGGAAGCAAAAAACCCCTCAGTTCTGAAACACTGGACATCTAGGAAATAATGCATAAGAAAAGTGGAAGACCATCATCATTTTTCACCTACCAACCCTGACCAGATGCCAGACTCTCAAAGAAAACGAAAGACTTTATTCATCTCTCCAGGTCCTTAAAATGTTCCCAAGGAGCTGTTAGACAACACTGGACAATGGAAAAGCAAACTACTTCCCTTGTCAGAAGCTCTCCTCCAACGCATTGTCCATGCTCACAGAATCAAAATGGATAGACACAGCACTGGAAGTATCAATCTTTCATTCTTCAAGTGCACACATGTGCATGCATACTCCAGCAGAATCTTCCAATGTACAGTTAAACAAGACCATGCATTATGTTTTGGCAATAGGGAATCACAAATTTTGCATGCATATTTATAATACAAATATTCTTGCCTAGAAAATAGTGGGCTCCGTTTGCTGTTGATGTAGGGATTTAGAGGAATTCATTTATAAGGAAGAACAAGAAGTAAAATTTTGGTTAGGATCTATGCAGTCCTAAAGCTACCTTCTTGTTGTAAGTCTTTGTAATTATACTGGACTCATATATATATATTAATAACTTGGATTAATTCCAGTCATTTGGACCTAATTCCACTTGTCAGATTCTAGACAGTATCTTTTAGAAGACTAGGAACAAAAGATATCAGCATTTATGATTGCAAGGTGAGGAGAATCACTCTTGGGGGAATCACAGCAGTACATACAGCAGTGCCCATCCTTTGGAAGTGGAGGGGGAGGCAGACAGACTTTTATGGAAAAGCTCAAGACATTTCATATGTCAGAACCCTTCTTTCCTGTATTATGACACTCAAACAAAAAGAAAGGGTTTTGTTTAGGAGGTAGGGAAGTTCACACATCAGCCCTTGTTCATGTATTGCTTATGACATAGAATGGAACACCTGCATTTTGAAAATGTGTGGATGTATATCAGAAGAGTGGAAGAGATGTGGTGAATTGCTCTTGTGAATTAGAAACAAACACCATAAAATAAGGTGTTCTTGGTACAGGATGTCCATAATCAAACTGTTGCAAACACAGGAAGAAAATTTAAGAGGAGACAAAGGGGGGGGTCATCATTCAGACATTGAACGGTGTTTTGGAGACTTGACTTTAAACCTTTAAATGTACTGAAAAAAATAGATTGGCTTTCAAGCACAAAACAAAATAGTGAGATAAAGTTAAGGAAGAATCAGGGCAAAGGGGAACAAAAAAAATAGATACTGGGATGAATTAGAAACTATTTAGAAGGAAACTGGGTAAAAATGGAAGACAGGAGACAGGATGGGTATGAATAACCCAGACAGTGGTGACTATAGCCTGGGAAACAGTTTGCTATCAATCTGTACCACTGATCCCTACATGCAGAAGGTGCAAATAATGAGCAGGAAATGAGAGACTTGGAGCTATGCATCAAGCCAAATAATGAAAATACTTCTCTATCACTCTGGAAACATAATTGTAGAGTATTTTTCACCATGGTAATCACTCAACAAAAGGCTTTTGACATAATAATGTTCAGTGCTTCAATGCTTAAAAGTCATGCACTCAGCATATTCAAAAAAATGGAATTCATAAAGCTGAGTCAGAGATCCAACTTTGTCCTACATTGTCTAGAGGAAAAATTAAGTCTGTAGACTGGGATTCAGGGCAGAGAGTAAGTGGAACATAAAGATGTGTGATCTCACTCTCTCGGAGAGTTTCAGTGTGCCTAAAATGACTTTCCTGCTTTAAACACCTGCTTCATGGTCACTGTTCAGATTTCCAGGTTCCAAGGGCCTGACATAATTTCCTGCTTTTAGACACCGTTTGCTCCCAGGGTAGTTTAAGCATTTGGCCTTTGACAAAAATGAGAAAAAAGAGACTGTGCGGGACTTGACCCCATATTATCCTTTCTGGCCAAATGCCCAAACAACTATTTACAGGGCAGGGCTCCTACTATCTGGTCTGACTGACTTTCCCTTTCTGGTTGTAATGTATCTCAGTGATAATAGGAAGAGAAGCTAAGTCATGGTCAAATCACTCCAGGGACTGTCGCTACAGATGCCCTCCTAGAACACAAAAGCTGGATGTGAAAATCCTCTTACAGTGAGGAGCTAGATCAAAGAGGTCCTTTGGCAAACAGCTGAATTATTAGTCTCTCATGCAAATGCAGCCAGAAGCATCAACTTCCCCTTGCACCCATGAAGTTAGATATGATCTCAGGGATTCTAATTAGCTGTTCATCTCCAGGGTCTGACATACACTGCTGCCTGACAATCTATGTCAGGCATATCTAGGGTGTCTCAAACACCCCAGGACATCAGAATAAGATTTTCCTAACCTTAAATTCTAGCTAAAAATTGCTGGGATCATGTGTTTAAGTGGACCCTGACAGTGCAACTGTACATCTAGTAAAAAATTATGTGAACATGTCTATAAGTGCTTTAATCTACCTACCTAACACAGAGTTGCATAGGTAGCCTAAACTACACTCTTAGCTTTTGACAACTTGTCTCTTCTACTGAAAAAGAAGAATATAATGTGATGCTTCTGGGCAGTAGGCTAGAGAGCTGAAAATGTAGCAGCATTAATATCAAAGGGATATAAGAATAATTTAAAACAGTACCTGTGCAATGAGAATTAATAAAATGAAATAAAGAAATAGAAAGATGAAGTGAAAAAAGCACCCTGAGCATTAGAACTATTGGACTGCTGACTAATTTCCCATGGGAAGTAATAGGTGACTGTTTTGCATTTTTATACAAAGTCCAGTCAAATGCAAATGTTCTATATCAAACGTTCTGAGATTAAAGAAGAAAATATACTACTTTTCCACAAATGCATCGACTTTCTGTTTCAGTGTTTTGAGTAATAACTCAGCTCACTTAACTTATTTATAGTGACATAAATCTGTAGGAAATGTATTGACTTAATAAAATTCAGTACCCTATTTTGCAAGGTGCTGAGACCCTCCTTCACAGCTCTAAGTTTGTAGACATAGATTGGAAAAATACAGAAGGTTTTCTGTTCTTCACTGCACTTAGCATTACAGTTCAAAGGTGATTCGGTGCGCAATTGTGTAATACTAATATTGATTTCTTGGCTCAGTGAAAGCAAAAATTACATGGAAATACTACAAATGAAACCCAAGTCAAGATGATTTCTCTATTTGAGACAAAAGTTAATTAGCAGATACTGTGTTTTCTACAGTTTTCTGCAAATAAGATAAAGTTTGCTAGGTAAATGAGTTCAAAAGTAGAACAGAATTAGTGACATTCAGGGCTATACACAAGGAGTTTGAGAAAGTTCTAGAATTTTCCAGTGAAAATTGTAGAACCTTCCATGAAATATCAGCTTCTTTCAGATTAGTTCTTCCAAGGAAAATATTGATCAGCAACCATTCTTGTTGGAGTTAAATAGTTATCAACATTTTGGGGTTAATTGTGGATCTCGTGAGAGTCAAATCTCAGTTGAAAAGTATATTTTCTGTGCACCCATGAATTATTTGAATTCAAACATTTTTCCATCAAATGACTATTTCAGTGCTCAGGAAAATAAAGAAATTGTTGGTTCTTCTCCATTTTTTATTTATAAAGGAAGTGTTGTGTGTGACAGCCAAAACCTGGGTATACAGAAGCCTCTGTTGGACGTCTTTCTTGAGACTGTAGACATCAGAAATCCTCATTGATTTATATTAAGTCCCAATAGTGCTGACAGAGCCCACGGTTATATATGGTCCATTTTGAAACTTACCTAGATCTACTGTTTGTGAAGAATGGCAAAATTAGCTTTGAAAAGTCTGTGGATTCTGGAGTCAACTAAAAATGATAAGGCTTATAAAAGGAAAGATTTGGTTTGGAATTAAATGGTTTCAAATCTGAGTGCATTCACTCAGTTGACAGTCAGTAATGACCCAAGACAGCTTGTGATAAGCTGGAACACATATGAGAGTTTTCAGCCACTTACTTAAATTGTGTATTTCATATCTGAAATTGTAATTACAAAAAGTGTTTGTGGGAAAGAATAGGTTAAATTATTCTCATGTACATACAGTCATAATTAAACTGATTTAAATCTGACTCAAACCATTAAAAGTACCAGGCTTTTGAGCACAGTGGCTGTGCTATAAGCACAACATTTTGCAATATAGTTACTGAGGATACAAAAAATAGAACCCATCTTTCCAGACTGTTTATGTGTTTGGATTTTAAGCAAGCTCTTGAAAGTCAGAATACTGGCTTAAGATTTAGCTTCCCTACACAATGTATATGTTGGACATAATTTTGTTGTCATTTCATTCAAGTGTGTACAATTGCATGCAACAGTATTCCATATATATATTTGACAAAAGAAGTTGGGACTTAAAATCAACAGACATGTAAATCATTTGAAAGTCCCTTAACTTTTCTTCTTTTACTGTCTATTTTATATTGAAAAGCAGTGAGGGACTGGCTGGCACCATCTCAGAGAACATTGTGGTTTGTTTCCTCATTATGGAAATTTGTGGTTAACTTTGCATTTTGTTTTTTCTTTTCAACATTGTTTCATTGTTCTCTCCCCTTATGCTTAGAAGTATCTTGTTCAAAAAAGAAAAGATACTGTTTCCCTGTAGAAATAAACCCAGGCCCACTCATGAAGAGAACTATTCATAATATAGGGTTAGAATTAATCTAAAAAATGCCCATCTGTGTTACAGAAAAGACTTCTGATTCATGAAACTGTACTGAATGCCAGTTCAGCTTTCTGAAAGAGCTAATGTTTTACTGCTACAAAGTTTAGACAAACATTTGCTCCAAGTATTAATCCAGTTCCTTAGAGGGGGGGGTCATACCATGGCAGCTAATTTAGATACTTACTGTTCTGTTTATCGTTTTCCAAAGGAGGCCAATCTAGTCAATGGGAAGAAACAGAGCCCTAAGGGGCTAAAGGGGCTAAAGTCACACAACTATAGGGCTCTGTATCTTTCTCTTCGTCTTGTTTGAGGAGTAGTTAACGATGCTGTTAGGGATGCTTGATACCTAAAGAGAAGAATCACACTGTTTTACTACAATAATATTATTCATTCAAGCTCCTCTGCCTCTTGTCCAAATAAGTGTTTCTTTCATTCCTCTTTTGCCATCATATCAGAAGGAAACTCAGAAAGAATCATGGAGGGCAAGTGCTATGTCATAAAGTGAAAGGAAACAGATGGTCACCCATGACCTGAACAGTAACATTGCAAATAAGCAGTCAGGGGCTGAACATCTGCACTCTGGTTTCTATAAGCAATAGGAGAGACAGGGTTCTTTGCTCAGCTTCATCTAACAGTTTTTCATAGGCAATACTTTATATTTTATTCATTTGTAGACCAAGATATTTATTTATAGACTGGAAGGTCAATTTCAGCTTTAATTTTGCAATTGTGTAACCCAACAAAGACTTGAATGCAGTTTTATGGAATACACAGTAAAAGGCAGAATTTGGGCTCTCTGTGTGGGTGTGTGTGCACTTTTTTTTTTGAGTCTGTGCATAAATACACATGAAGATCCTCAGGTAAGCTATGAACCAAACCAGAATTTCAGTAAAAAACTAAAAGCTCACACTATAAACCAAAGTGTCTTATGGTTGGTGGTATATCCCAAAGACATTCCTAGAAGCATTGTTCTTCCATAAAGGTTAGAGGTCTACCAATATCATCAGAATCTTCATTATACACCATTCTACTACTAATTCAGAATTTCTCTGAGTCCTTTGCTTTATATCTTGAGCAAGGAGTACGCTCTTCCTCAAAATGTTAAGTTCTGCTGACACACTTAAAAACTAACTTACTTGAAAGTACCAAATAGCCTTAAACAGCAGAAATAGATATCATGACAGCGATTCATCTCTTCATAATGCCTCTTTTCAAAGAGCAAGCAGTTTAGTTCTTTCATTTGTGTTTTTGTTGGGTGGGTTTGGGGGGTTTTGATAAACAAAAAAGGAAAAAAATTACACTAAGAATGACAATAAGTAACTAACTTTCAACAGAACCTGTCAAAATATTAATCACTAATTGCTTCTGATTCATTGGTCTCATTTTCAATGTATTCCTTTGTACTCCATAGTGTAACTGTACTCTAGTTGTCAATGGTTCATTGTCAAAAGAGAAGAACATACTGTGTGAGTATCCATGGGAGTCTGCTCCAGATCTGGTATCCATTGACCTGGATGAGAGAATAAAGAGGGTACTTATTTAATGTGCAGATAATTACATTTTCAGATAACAAGATAGGGAGGACAGCCAGGAATTAAAACTCACCTTGAGAAACCGGAGGTGGAGGTCTGACCTGAAAACCGGTCAATAATAACAGTGTCAGGAAGAATCAACTTCGCAGACTGTCCCTGATGCTAGAACAACACCTAATCAGAGGCTCTTTGGAAAAATAATACAGATTTTAAGGCTACCATAAGAATACTAAAAGGCCTGGCACTATGAGATTATGTACAAAGCAGCTGTCTTGTCCTTCACATAGACTCCAAACAAATATTATATGTCCATACAGTCATTCTGTATGTTGGCTGTTCATCTATGCTTAAAGTAAATTTAAAAAAAAAAAAAAAGCACTGGGGGCCTTAACACATTCAGCAAGTGCCAACAGCATCATCCTGCTGCAAAATATTATAAGCACCATACTGGTAAATCTTAGCTAGTTTCCCTGCACTTGAATGAAGGTGTGGACCAAGCAAAAATTGAAAAACTGTAAGAATCATCAGCTGTCTAGAAATAATACCTTGGAGGAAAGAATGAACGCATTTAGTAGTTTACGCCAAAGAGAAAGTAAAAGTGAGAGTATGATAACATGATCCCAAAAAATATCAAAGATCAGAATAATCTGTTTTCTCAGCTTATGGTGAATTGCATTCAAGGGGTAAAATGAAGATTTGGCTTAGGTAAAAAGACAAAAAGCCTGTATGATAGTAAAAGAAAATGAGAACTTGTAAGAGGTGGGCTGAGGAAGTTGTGGAATCTTCATGAGTGGAGATTTTTAATACTGTATAAACAAGGAACCATAAGGAACAATGTAAGTAAAATTGATTATGTTTGAGTTATTGATGAGGCAATCTGACAAAGTACCTTAAAAGTGAAGCAACCTTTGATTCCTACCCTTCTACCTAGGAAACATATTCTAATAACAGATTGAGACAGTATCTAAAATCAAATTGTTCAAGATGTATATTCTTGATCCACAAAAAGAATTCAGACCTTTTCAGTATTCCTTGTGGCTTTGTTGAATTTCAGCTCAACAGTAACTGTAGAGCTAAACCAGACATGTAAACAGCAGAGTAGTCATGTAAATCTTCCGTTTTTCCTGCCACGTAGTGATATTCTCAAAAACTTAATAAACTAGGTGGATAGTTCTCATTTGCAGCTGCAGCTCAGATATTACAGTCAGTGGGCACACATAGTGGTTTAAGTACTGATTGTCCAGTTTTTTAAGTGAGGCCCAAGTCATTAAAACTAAGCTTTCTAAAACTGGTTGTATCTGAGCTGCAGACAAACCCATTTCCCTACCCTCTCTGCACCTACAATTACAATCAAAGGAGAATGGCTCTAACTAAGCAAAACTGCATTTTAAAATACCAATGCAAGGATTAAGTATGAAAACACTTTAACCTAACAACAACACAGCAACAACAGATCATGGAGAATTAAACTGAAATTATATCAGCTGCAGTGTGATTTCATTATGGCATGCTATCAGAAAATACAGAGTTTTGCTTGAAGTGGCTAATAATGACAGACAGCACCTTCAATAACCTCACTGGTAAATTTGGAAACTGCCCCAGGAAGTAACAAATCCCACATAACAGCATTTCTGAAGTAGTCGTTCAGGGAGATCTCAGGAGTCTGATGTGAACCACCAGTCTCCAGTCACCTGGAACTTGTACTCGTCACCATGACAAATGCTACAAGTTCCTGAACCATAATCCTTCCAATTAGCTCTCAGTATATTCTTGATAGGAATAAAAATGTATTTTAGTTTGACCAAGATAATTCTATACTACATCAGAACAAAGCTACTACACTTGAATAAAAATAAATTATTTTTAATGAAGTATATAAATGGATAGGGACAGCTAAAGTGCTTATATATTTCTGTGACAAAGGCCAACATAATATGTCAGGCAGAGAAATGTGCCAAATTTTACATGCTCTGTTCCATCATATTCATGAGTTTGAAATTTGTCTTTTTTAATGTACAAACATCAGAAAAATAAAACACGTGAAGATTCACAAATGCAATTTATCTTACAAACCACAATCACACCAGACTGAACAAGGTTAGCCTTGGAAGGAAGAAGAAATGGATGACAGCAGGGGAGGATTCATCTGATCAAATGTAGACTCCTACAGTGCAAATCTGATCCAGCCAGCTGGATTACCCTTCTTGCTAGTAGAGAAAAACAAGTACACATAGGGTGTTATTCCTCACATCTTATTTAGGATAGGTCAGATTAATTATGCCCCACAGTGCCTTTGTCTTTCTTAAGACTGTAAATATAGCCTAGGAAAAGTAATTCAAATATAGACAGCTAGATTGCAGACTTGTAAAGTGATGTGAGATGAATTCCACTCTTAACAACCACTGGAAGATATACAGAAAAAGAAAGCTGGAAAAAAACCTAGTTAAGCAAGAAGCCCATCTTTTTTCTTGTAAAGTTTTCCAAGGAAACATTTATGTCAGGAACATAAACCTGCAAAAAGAAAATATTTTTTCCTGATAATACTTTTAAAAATAAAATTTGCAAAAAACTGTATTTCAATTTGGTTTTCATTCCTCTTCAGTTTTGAGCATTTATTAAGTCGTCTTTTCCTCTCTTTCTCCAAGTGGTTCCAATGGAGATAAAAAACCTGAAGATTTGGTACTAATGAGAGGCTAAAAGTACAGCTATAGACTCAACTCCATCATGGTGTGTGTCTTTGTTGACTTCAGTAGAATTCCGCAAAATGAATTTGACCTTGGATGTTTTCAATCAGTGTGTTCCAAATGAGAAAAAATTGTTGTTAGTAAAGACCAAAGAGGGAAATAAATCAAAGACACAAAGGGCAGCCAGTCGTCCAATTCTCTCTGATGCTCAGTGGGAATTGGGTGCTTAACAGCCCTTAGTATCCTTGAAAATCTCCTCTTGGGATTTGAAAATGAAAAGAGAAATGGGTGACCTTTTTTACCTTCCAAAAATTGCTCCGTGAGAAGTTAGGTCTTTCTTTTATTTTGGGGTGGAGAAATGAAGGAGAGGCAGAAAGACTGAATAATTTTTTTAAAATAAAATTTTACCACAGATCACTCCAGTAAGAAAGTGGGGGGAAGGGATGTCATTTGTTTGCTTCAGTTTTCAAAATGTGTGTTTGAATCAATCTGCTTTCCTTTCTGAAAAGGCAAGGCAATAAAAAAAACCCAAGTCTAGATCAAAATAGGCCCTGTTCTGAAGGGAACACGAAGGGTTCCTGCAAGAATGACAGTCATAGCTCTTAAAAAAATACAAGCATGGGAGGCACATAGTTTTGCAAGATGATATAGGTATTAATTAACTCAAAGAGCCGATCAGTCGAGAGAGCTGTCTCTCTCCCTACTCATACATACATTAAATTCCCTGTCTCCTTTCATCAGCCAAATTGAAATTAAAACAACAAATTGTCATTTTCCTTTGCACATGGTGTGGGAGGTGGGAGAGAAGTCATTAATATATATGGACAAAGTTTAAGATTAAAACATGAATCTCATTCCAGTTGTGACGATAAGTCGGGGTTGAAATGAATTCAGGTCTCTGGACCACTTTGCCTTAACCCAACCATCCATACGGCAAATTACCTGGAATGATTAGATTGCAGAATTGTACCCATGGGCCCCTTAGCCATTAAGCAGGGGGTGCTAGAAACTCTGTCACTGCTTCAACAGAAATGAAAAGGGCAGCTAACATTATACAGGATGTTTCTGTTCTGCAGCAAGTGCCAGGAAGGCAGCAGCTTCTAATCCCTGCTAGGGAGTTTCCCTGTCCTTCCTCTTTTCTACATGCATTTGATTGAAAGCTTTTTACTCATTCCTTGCACAAAAAGGAAGGTAAACACAGCTGTAGGATTTTAATGGCCTGAAGATAAGTGCACATATTTTTGTTGTTTTGGTATTGCATGCTGTTGACTGAATTTCAAAGAAAGCAGTAACAACAGAACAGTAAGGGATTGTACTGACTCAGGAGATGCATTAATATTCAGACCATTCTACCAAATATGCTTGGGAATATTGTCAAGTATAATAAATTCTCCTCAAGCTCCTGAGCTGCTATACATTGCAGGCTACTACAGGCAGCTGATGAAATCTAAGGTAACTGACCAAAAGCATGAATACATGCTTTATAAATGATTCAGGCCTCAAGCTTCCTTTGACTAAGCGAGAATATGCAGCCAGGTATAAAATGAATAGAGGGGCAATAGCCTTTATTAAAACAATATAAATGAACACAGGCATGACATGGTTACAGCATGTGACTGTACTCAGAGCATGCTGTACATATCTGATGTCATTACTTGTGTAAGTTCATTGTGTGAATGCTGACAAAGAAGAAAAGGAATTATTTAAGGTCTGTGAGTCTATTCTGTTTTAAAGATCATTTAGCTCCATGCAGTCAGGTTACAGCTTGCAATGAACATTTCTATTTCTGGGTGGTAGAAAGCTAAACTTGACACCATACAGACATTTGGAGATGTTCTGAGAGCATCTCTATCCCCTAAAAAAAAAAAAAAAAAAAAGCAATAGAAGGCTGAAGCAGAATGAAGCCATAATTCTCTACACATATGTGCATATACCTAGTGTACATGAATTGTCTCTCAGTATGAGAGTTTGCTATACATATCTACTCTTCTCTTACAGATGTGAAACAAAGGATTTTCACTACAGTCACTATGCATCTAGAATGATTCTGAATTATTACTACTTTATCCAGGCTCTTTGCAGCTCCCTATCCAAGAAATACCCATTTGCTGAAATTTTCTTCAATTACATGTGCAAAAATCTTTTTCACATTAGGTTCTCCTTTTCATATTGGAATTACATTTCAGAAATGCTGCTTGACTCCCAAAGAGAATGGATCCTTAAAGACACAGGAAAACACCTATACTTTCATGGGAAGCTTTCATGGGAAGCATCCAAGTCCATGAGAGCTCCTGCAGTTGGAGCAAAATGAGGTGAAAGTCTAATAGAGGTTTAATTTTACTGCCTTGATCTGATTGTCCTTAATCCTCCAGTTCAACCTCCTAGTCAGAAGGAGCAAAAAAATTTACAAAAAGAATAGAAAATGGGTGGTTCATTTCACAAGTCAAGTTAATAAAAACTAGATGATGACTCTTCTTGAATTACACAGCACATCAGTGAATTAAAATATAGAAAATATTTACATTCTCTTATTTGACAGAAACTTTTTGGTCACTACAACTTTGTATGTTGTACCATAAAGAGATCACCCATCCTGAAAAAACTGAACTTAAGGTGGTTGCTCACTCAGAGATTACCTACAGTTTCACTGACAATATTACTTGCCTATACACAGTGACTTCCATATATTGGTCGTGCAAAACTATACATACCAAGAAGAGCATGGACCAAAGCAGTGAATGACAGAGTAGAACTCCATTTCAGTTGCAGCCCAACTGGAGTGTTCATTGCATGTTACGTGTGTTTAATCTGCACATAGGATTATTGTAAATTTGTAAATTAATGGAGAAGCACTCATATGGATGACTGATCAGCCATATTTATGCATAGACAATCAAAAAATTATTTAGGTTGGAAAGGCACTCTAAGATCATTGAGTCCCACCATTAACTCAGCACTGCCAAGACCACCACTAAACTATGTCCTAAGTGCCACATCTCTGTGCCTTTTAAACACCTCCAGAGATGGTGACTCAGCTGGGCAGCCTGTTCCAATGCCTGTCCATTCTTCCATGGAAGAAATTTCTCCTAATATCCGATCTATCTCTCCCCTGCCACAATTTTAGGTCATTTCTTCACTTACTACTTGCGAGGAAAGACTGGCCCTGACCTTGCTACACCCTTCTTTCAGGTAATTGTAGAGAGTGAGAAGACCTTCTCTGAGGCTCCTTCTCCCCAGGATAAACACGTCCAGCTCCCTCAGCCTCTCCTCACACCATTTACTCTCTGGACCCTTCTCCAGCTCCATTGCCCTTCCCTGGACTCGTTCCAGCACCTCAATGTCTTTCTTTAGAAAACTGAACACAGGATTTGAGGTGTGGCCTCACCAGTGCTGAGTACAGGGGGAAGATCACTGCCCTCATCCTTCTGGCCACTCCATTGTTGATCCAAGTCAGAATGCCATTTGACCTTCTTGGCCACCTGGGCAGACACTGGCTTATGCTCAGACAGCTATTGACCAGTATCCCTGTCCTTTTCCATTGGGTAGTTTATTATAATCCTTTAATTCAGTGCCTGCATCTCTGCTTGAATCAGATGTCTCCGCATTCATGCATTCTGCTCATACAATTACACAAAGAAAAAGATATGAAAAAAGGAGGTTTTAAAATGGGATGAGATAAAGCATTTTAAACATAAACCCAGTATTTCAGGACTTCATCATTCTAGTGTATTTAATTACAGGGAACACTGTAAGCAGTATCTAATTAGCTGAGCACTTGGGGCCTCAAATTTCTCATGATGTTTTCAGGAAAATATTTCACAAATATCTATCATCGCCTGCATGGGCTGTAAATAGAAAGAAAAAAAATCAAGCACAGAAATACAAGTACTTTTAAAATAATAATCCTTGTATGCAATATTTTCAAACAATTTGGAATGTGAAAATAAATCCTTATGTTATGAAACTGAAAATCTTCACGAAAACCTTAACTGCAGTCTTATGGCTGCTTCAGAACAGCAGAGTCAATACCCAGAAAGAACTAGATGAATCAGCCCCTGACTCTTAGACTATTTTTGCAGCCCTGGCTCAGTTCTTTAGAATGAGACAGCGGCATTTACAAGGAACCCTCTCTTTGTCTGGCATACTCTCTTTCCTCCAAATCTGGAATGCTTTGAAACACGAAATGCACGATCAGATTAATTACACAAAATCAATCAGGTACATTGGTTTTCCAGTGGTGTCATTGTGACATGACAGCAGGAATTCCCAAATTCCACAGACATGAATAATCCAACAGCCTGTATTCCTAGTGTTATTCTTGATATGGATTTCACCATTAAACTCAGACAAGTGACTGTAATACAAATGGGAAAGCTTGACTGGAAACACATCAGGCCCTTGGAGAGAAATTGAATTTTGACCCAAATTTTATGTCTGGTACCAATCTACACTGGGCTAAGTCAAATCATGACCTGACATTTGGGCAAATTCCCAGCTGGCTTTTACAGTGACAGTTCTGGCTCACCCTTAATGCTTTCTCTAGCTTTGGAGATACAAGATAGGGCTTGGGGGTTCTAGTTTTCAATAATATTCTATATTCCAGGCCCAGACAAACAAAACTAAATTTAGTTTGAACTATGCAAAAAAAATCTTTCTCTTCCAAGCATATTCTAACACAAAGAAACATTGAGGATAATATCTTACAAAATTAGATATTATTTAACTGAAATTCCTGACAGTCTCCTGTAAAGGCATAGTTAGCAGTATTATCTTTGCTAATGAGATGGCTTCCTGAGAGTTTGGCATAAAAGAATTAGAAACACCAATTGCATTTATATCAGTGCATGAATGACAAGTAATGACAGCTAAAGAATCTTTAATAATAATCATGAAAACTTGCTCTGGAAAACATTCCTGTAGCTTTAACTGATTTACAGTATTTTGTTAAAAGATATGTAAATTCTTAGGAACAAACTGAATATGTCTTATTATTCTGAGTTTTAAAAGACTACAGTTTGCTCTGAAGGGATCTTATGAATCTATGAAAGTTTAAAAGCAGAATTTTTAATACAGTTTATATATTTGCAAAGATTAAGGTGTACAGTAACTACTTTATTTACCAAGTCTTATAGTAGAGAGGCAAACATAATAATAGCAATTAAAATGGAAAACAGCAGGAACACTGAGCACAGCAGTCTGGTTACAATGGAATTCCTGCTGGTAGGACAACAGGAACAGATCAAATAAGAAGCAGTACTGAAGAGAAAAGGAGCCAGCAAAAATAATGAACTTTTAAATTATAAACAGAAATGGACAACCTTCTCTTTAAACAATGTAAAAAAGGTGAATATGAAATTCATTTACATGAAATAGGCAGAAAACCACTATGAATAGAAACACTGTAGACAAGTTATTATAGAATGAGTGTTGTTTGCTGCATGGTTGTCAGTGAAAATGTATTGCTCTTATATTCCTTTCAAAATTAAAATGCTGCATCTGGGGACAGCTGTTGACTGATAAGGAAGGACTGCCTGGATTTCAGTGACATTATTTCTCTGCAACAGCATGTAGAAATTAATTTAGTTAAAGGGAAGACATGAAAATAAAACTGAAATAGAATGGATTTAAAGATGCTCCTTTTCCAAAACCCAGAGTTTATTATTATAGTCATTGTTGTTATTATTGTTATTATTATTACTATTATTATTATTTAGTTTTTATTTTCCTTCAATTTCTGGTGCTGAAATATGTTTCTTTCAGATGATTCCCTCCTGTCTGCAAATCCAAATAACTGAGATGTAATGACAGTTGTGAGCATTAGGAAGAGTATTCTATATATGCTTTGATTGAACATTTTTCCATTCTGTATCCTATTTTTAAAGGCTTTATATTAGTTGAGTGAATATCAGCCAATACAAGATTTGCCTGGAAATGGACCAATAGCCACACCTTTGCTGTCATTTGTGCACAATGCCTAGGGATTTAATGGAATAGAATACCTGCTTTATATAAAAACACTCATTTTGAAACAAAATGAGATCAGGCTTTTTTTTTTTTTTTTTTGCCACCGAGAATCAGAAAGGAAACCATAAACAAGCAATTCCCAAATGCTGTATTGGATGATGGTTCTCATACATTTATTTTTAAGGGTATTTTTCCTGGAAAAAAATTCTTTTGTCTTTATCTCACTGCAATTCAGTATCTCTTGCTTGGAAATAATCTCATTTAATATTTCTTAGGATTTTATGGGAATACAGGTTCATTCCCCACATTCCCAGTGGAAATCTTAATTGTATGTTACCATGAAAAGCTGAATTATTAAGATACAGTTCTACAACTTTCCAATTTTACTTGTACTATAAAAGGTGGTCCTTGTAGTACAAAAGACAATTCTTCCAGATGCATCAAATGCCTGAAAAAATATCCACCAATCAACAATTTAATATTTAACAGAGGAGACAGAACACTTTTCTCTTGCTCAGGAATGGAGCTGAAAAACATTTCTACTGTGATCCCTAGATCTCCTGATTCTGATGAAATTTTATTGCTATGACACTGTCCTACTCAAACACCAGTGTCTAGACTCATATGACACAGCATTAATAATTTACCCTTTTATTTATAAAGCTCATCCCCTTTTACAAGTCAAGATGGTCTAAGATAACTACTCAAGATATTCAGTGTATTTTAAATGAGGTCACAATAACTTCTGATAATACGACAGCGAAGGCCTTTACAAAGCTTTCAAATGGCAAAGAAATTTAAAAAGCATTAAGTTTGCAAAAGGAAACAATCACTGCAAAAGTACCAGCTAACTTTAACTCTGCCCTTTCCGTATGTGAGCACTGTCCTTCTCAGTACATAACCACCTATTCTGATTAAAACAAAAGCCTGGTGCTTTCTCCCTCAGTGCCAGGGTGTACTGTGCTCAGGGAGCACAAGCTGTTCCATGCTCCATTTGACCCACATAGTTTATTTACTGCACACAGGCAGAGCCCTTCTCCAGGCACTTCAGCACAACTCAGTGTGCTTGGCCTGGTTCTGTGTCTAGCAGGTGGTGGGACAGCCTGGGCACTGGAGCAGTGGCCGGTGAAAAGTGAAACGCCCAGGCTAGATAAGTGTCCAGCCAACCTCCAGCCAGTCAGGCACCTCCCCAACCCGGAGTCAGGGGCTCGTGCCCAAGGCGATGTCAAGCCTTGCGGACGTGTGGCCGCAGTAAAGAGCTCCGAAGTCGCAGGATGAAATGAAGAGGCGACCCTCAGTTTCTTCGGGGGGGTGGTTTTATTGGTAGGGAAACGTGCAGGTTCGGTGGAAGAAGCTGAGAGCCCCGAGGCAGGGAAAAAGCCTCGGTTTTACAGAGGGTGGGAGGGGTGAAAGATAGCAAATCAGAGAGGGATACATTAAGGATTGGCGTGATCGGAGAACCCATCAAACACAGTTGCGGGAGGGACCCTGGCCCCTAACCCAATCACTCGACACCCTGGCCCGAACTCTCTAGAAAAAGAGGCAGGGGTGTCGAGTGACAGGCAGGCTGCCAGGGGTGGGGAACAAGAAAGATACATTTGGTAACCAAGACAACTGGGGAGGGGTTTGGGGATTGACACAAACTGGTAACAGGGCAGGACTTTCTGAGAGAACAATGGGGGGAAACTGAACAAGCATAAAACACACCACAACAGGGCACCAGCCTGCTCAAGTCAGGGAGGATCTGTCTGTACATTTCACTGCTCTTGTGTTGGACCTGAAGGAGCTGCATGTCCCAGGGAAGCGCAGAACGTGGTCCTTTAGGCAGGGCTGGTGGCATGACACAGAGGCAGGCACAGCTGAGGGATGAAATCATTCCCTGGTGAAATTTATCATTCTCATCATATAGATTTCCAGTGGAAAACAGACTCCTCCCTGCCCAACAGAAAAGACAAAAAATAAACAAAAAGCAGTTTATTTGCTTTGAAAAGAAAAATGTACTGATCTGAGCAAAATACATCTTTGTGAAAGAACTCCAAGTCTATATGCACTGTCATGTGTGGCATGTAAAGGATTTTTCTCAAAACTTTTTATTTTCATGCATCCACCTTCATACATACATACTGGGTTTGAACACAGACAACCTGGTTCAGAAAAAAAATAGTTTACATGTGCATTATGATGTAGAGAAATAGAAAAATAATTTTTGTGAAGCTACTGAAAAACAAATCCCTGAGGCACTCTCTATCCAAATCTCAGCTTTCCTGTCTACTACAAAAACATAAGATTGCTTCCCTCTTTTGAAAATTAAGGTCTTTTTAATAAAATGTCCTTCCTATTCTCCCCTCCTACTAACTCTTTGTCTCCTTGGGGATAGAAACATACCAGCTTTTCTTGTTACAGTTCTCAGAATAAAACCCTCTCCCTGGTAGCAACCAAGCAGAAATCTTTTAAGTAAGTGACTCATAAAAAGGGAGAAAAAAGAGTCTATGAAAATCTGTAAGATCCATTTAGACTGTTTAATATAGCTCAGAGCTGCCCATCAAGAAAAACAATCCTTGATTCTTCTCTCTCAGGTGTCTGTATTTCTTCCTTTCTCCTGGAATTTGTATAGATGCATGGTACAAGATCAACAGAAAACTAATGCAGGTGAAAATAATTTTTTTAAAAAATCAATTTTCTTTTCTTTTGAAGTTCTGGTCTCACAAACACTACTCATATGCTCTTGGAGATTTTTTTAATATTAAAATTTTAATCATACAAAAGAGTCTTTTTAAAGGATAGTTGCTCCCTCACAATGCCACTGAGGAGTAGCTGGCCTGGCTTTTTTCTCAAGATTAGGACCTTAACAATATTCATCCCCAAAAACTTCCATCATTGTTGCCAGGAATTTCTGTAAGTTAGGAAAGAAGAAAAACTTGAATAACTGTGTCAGCATTTATCTCTGCAAACAGTGAAATTCACAATTAAACAAAACATGGGAAATCTTATTAAAATTCATACTCACTGTGGTACTTTAAAAACCATTTTCAAAAGACAAGTTAAATGTTATTTAATAATCAGTGAGGGGTTTTGGGCTTTGCCCTGTGTTTTTCCAAGGCAGACTCAAAGTCAAGTTTCTGCAAAAGTCAATCTGTTATGAAACATGAGGCAGCTAACAGAGCATAATTGTTGTTTATTAAATAGACTGCATACTCATTGTTTCAGAAATTCTACAATTAACAGTAGATCAAAATACAAGTTGCTAAACCAGTGTAAATATTATCTGCCTAACTAGTATATTCACCAAGCTTTCTTCAAACAGTGTCCTTGAGGAAAACTGAAAAAACAGATGGGTTTGCTGCTGCTTTCTTAGGCTGGCACTGCACTTCTGTTTTCAAAGCTAATATTTCACAGCCTTTCTCTAAACCAAAAAGCATCTGACTCAGAAAAATGTCCTTTTCTGTAGAGAGAAAGAAGCAGCAGGATTGCTTTCCAGCACACATCTGCGCCTCTCCTGAAAACTCAGGGAACGACTCGTGACTGCAGGAACGGGAGATTTTTTAACCAACTGTGCCACCATGAGGCCAGAGAACCCAAATGCACTAAAATCACACAAGTATCTTTGCTAGCAAATGTTTTTAAAATTAAGAGCCTTCATAAGCAGATATATATGTTTTAGAAATTTACAAATTTAAGAATTCATATACTCAACCATTGAAAACACTATTTTTATTCCAATTTAATTATAAATTTCTTGCTGAGACATTGGAATTCACACTGACTTTTTTTCTCTGTCCTTTGTATTTACCAGTATGTACAAGAGTTTCAGAAATTACAGTGAAGCATAAGAACAGTGGTACAGAGGATTATATGAATTAGGTATGACTTCATTATCATGAATTTCTTTCCAGTTCTTGCAATTTAAACTAAAGTACCTTCAGCATCTATTAAATGTATCAGTTTCATGTGGGGCCCAGAAAATACCTCTAACTATATGAGGAACCCAAGGGACACAAACAGAAGTTCAGAGTAAACATTTAATACGAATTGAAAGCATTAGGATGAGCACAAAGCACAGCAGAGGTCGTGGCTTCTTGGATCAGGGAACTGGAGTGAAACTACAGGTCTCAGCTTTCATATCACATGCATCAGTTAATGCATTCTCCCAAAAATAGGAACCAGAGTGCTCAGACTCCTTCATCCATGAAGGGATACAGATCCACCATCCAGGAGCACTCCCACCATCTAGGAGCACATCGTGAGGGTGGAGTATGGGCCATGCAGGAAGGAATGAAAGGGAAATGGCAGACAGCAAAGAGGGAGAAATTTTGTTTTCACATTGTAATTGGGGCCTGTATACCAAAAATTTTAGGAAGTGAAGAGCAGAGAGCAGAACTCAGGTCTTCCCCACCCAGACAGATGCTCACATCACCATGTTATGGAGCCATATGTTCAAGTTCAACAGAAGAAGTATTCTTTCACCCTCAGCTTAGTTCCCTGGTGTGCAGAGTAATCTCTGGGAGAACAAATATTTAAGTCACTTCAACTCCAAGAAAGAAAAAAAAAAGGAAGACTTGTCAGTGGAACCTGCACCTCTGGGATGAAGGTGAAGGGAAATAGGAAAATGAGGAAGGTACTCTGCAGACTCAGGGACTGGCAGTGGGGTTTGTTGGGTTATTTCCATTCACCCTGAATTGCTGGGGGCACCAATCTGCCACATCCTTAGAGCTGATCCAGACACTGCATCTATGTGCTCCCCATGTCCTAATCCCCCAAAACACCTACAAGAAGTCAGGTGAAATGAGGTAGAACACAAATACCATTCTCATTTTTAAAAGCACAGACAGTAAAAAGACAATATAAGGAGGACATTCCACACAGATCACAAGAAGGAGCGTGCAGTTCAAAACAAATACAAGGTTGCTCACTGTTATTCCTATGTGCAAGTACCTATTTTGGGGACAGTAACTTTTCAGGTTCCACCAACAATGTGGACAAAAAGTCTCAATTCAAAACCCTGAACCCTGAAAAGGAAGTCACTTTTGAGGCACCACAGGATTTCTGAAACACCTGCATGATGATGTCAAATATAACACAATCTCCAGGGAACCTGTGGCTGAATCAAAAGGTCCACATTGGATCTACATTTCAACAACAGAATCATACCCTAAATAGTTGGTTCTATTTGTATCAACGACTCATGTAGACAATTACTGATAAAAAATTACATTTCAGTCTTCTAGTCCAGAACTAGTTCCCACATGTAAGGTTTGAACTGAAACGTAAGCCTTGCAACCTGGCAGACCATCTAGACTGATGCCTTGTGGAGGCTGACCTGGAACAGAGGCTAGATGGAGTTAAAGAATAAAGTAGGTATTTATTAAAAAGCCTCAATGGATCCACCTTGGGCAGTACAAGAGCCCCGTCAGGGCTACACAAAAGATGAACCCAGAATGGTCACAGAATGGACAACCAGCCATGGGGTCTCACATTTTATAAGTTCAGGTCCATTTGCATATTGGAGTTAATTGTCCAGTTACAGCTTTAGGTTATGAAGTTCCATCCCTCCTGCTTTTTCCTCTTCATTTCATCATTGTTTATGCTCTTGGGCCTGAAATTTGGATTGGTTGTCCTTGTCCCCAGCTAGAGAAGGAATTGTTTTGTCTACTTACTCTGTGAAGAGAGCTTACTATCCCTTAAAATGAAGCCCAGACCAACACACTAAAGCAGTATAGAATCTGAAAAATATAAAAGTTAAAACCTAAGACATCAAGACCATCTAGAGAGCCAGACAGAGGTATTTATCCTTTTGAGATGTCTTCAGATGCCTCACTTGGACCTAAGGTGCCTCTCCAGAAGACCTGGATCTTCCCACAGGTTCTGTATCATCAATGCCAGTCCATGCAGCTGCCATGAATCCCCAGCGTGCCTCAGAGAGCAGTGAATACCTTTGTACAGGTAACCAAATAAAGAGTCTAATAAAGTTGATTCAATCCAGTTGAGATGAATGTCTGCCCATGGAAGCAGCAGCAGTCAATTTTCCAGAACAGAGACTGAACTCAAATGTAGTCTTCACACAGGATGTAGACATAGCTGAAGCATCTCCCTCCCTGAGTGAGGGCTCTAACTCTTACCTGTGGTTTCCAGTCTGGAAGACCTATGAATCCTTCTTAAGAAGTAAAATAAAAAATATGACTAGGAATAATGGGCATATATAGAGCAAACTACATAGCAAACTACTTGTAAGAGATTTATTTTATGTTGTA
This sequence comes from Agelaius phoeniceus, assembly GCF_051311805.1. Classification (NCBI taxonomy): domain Eukaryota; kingdom Metazoa; phylum Chordata; class Aves; order Passeriformes; family Icteridae; genus Agelaius; species Agelaius phoeniceus. Next base: position 124,429,024 of record NC_135265.1, read on the forward strand.
GGACTCACACCTCTAATGCAAATTTTTTATGTGTCCACTAACAAAAAGAAATTGAATGCCATTTCCTTAAGCTGCCATAAAGAGAGAGAGACCTTCAGCTGCTTTTCCTTCCTGAATAAGAAAGCTGGAGGAGACTTAAGCCTAATGTGTTAATCCTAGCCTAACTGCTGCCTCAGGGAGACACTTGTGTGCTGCTTCTCTGCAAATTCCTGACCGACTGGGTTAGCTGATCCCTTGCTCAGGGGCAGCAGTTGTTATGAATCTCATCACATATGTCTAATGCCTATTCTGCATTGTAGAAGTGTTTTTGGCATCTATGATAGAATGGTAAAAATTTTGAATGATGATTCTCAACAGAAACCTTTTTTTTTGCCTGTCTTCATTTCCCAAGCTGCTACAGACCAGCAAAAGAGAAAGATAGAAAACTACCTAATAACTTTTAATCTTCTAAATTTTTGTATTTCTTAGTAATAAAGTAACAAAGAAGAGAATTTTTAATTTTAACATCATTGTAATGTATCCATTTAATTTAATAAGCTAAAGTACATACTAATTTGAGAGGTTATACTGGGAAACACATAAGATTTTTTTAGAGGGAAGGGAAGCATTTTAAGTTATGTTCAAAGAAATTGTTCATTTTATTAATTTTATTTTTCATGCAATGTTTTGTGACTAAAATCCAGCATATTCACACACATGTACCCACACACCAGGTGTCTGTTTGGAAGTTCTGCTGTAAAGAGAAGAGTCAGTATCTTCAAAATTTGTCAACTTCTGCTCGCACAGATGGGCACCTGCCTTGCTCATTCTCTGCTGCATCATGTTCTTGCAGCCCTTGCACCTGGGTTGGGGCAACTCCTGCTATCACACAGGCTGTTGGATAAACAAATTACGAGCTGCCCTGCTGAGAAGGACCTGGGGGTGCTGGTGGATGAGCTGGACATGACCCAGCCATGGGCACCCAAAGCCCAGAAAGCCAAATGTGTCCTGGGCTGCATCCAAAGCAGCATGGGCAGCATGGGAGGGAGGGGATTCTGCCCCTCTGCCCAGCTCTGGTGAGACCTCACATGGAGCTCTGCATCCAACTCTGGAGTCCCAGCACAGGAAGGACATGGACCTTTTGGAGCAAGTCCAGATGAGAGACCCCAAGATGATTGGAGGAAGCCTTCCCAAGGGGAAAAGCTGAGACCGAAGCCTGAAAGCCTAGAAAAGAGAAGGCTTCAGGGTGACCTAATTGCAGCCTTCCAGTACAAAGGGAGCCCACAAGAAAGATGGAGAGGGAGTTTTTACAAGGGCATGTAGTTACAGGAAGAGGGGGAATAGCTTTAAACTAAGAGTAGGTTTAGAAATTAGGAGGAAACTCTTTAGTGTGAGGGTGGTGAGGCACTGGAACAGGTTGCTCAGAGAAGCTGTGTATGCCCCATTCTCATGAGTATTCAAGGTCAGGTTGGATGGAGCTCTGAGCACCCTGATCTAGGGAAAGGTTCTTCTTTTTTACTACACAACTAAAGACAGGACTCAAAAATGGGCTTTTCATTTATAAAAAGTAATGTCTCAAAAGATTAAGTTGGATCCATCTAACTTCTAGTTCTGAACCTCACATCATAATAAGATTAGCAAATACACCACAGCGCTGTGAAAATCAATACCTAGATATTCTAATGGAAGAAAAGTAAAGCTAAATCTTATCTTCAGAACTAGAGAAAACCAAAATTTTTTTTCAGAAAAAAATAGTTGTATGGCATTTATGTGTACCCATCCACTCCTTTGGAATTCTTTCATAGCTTTTGCCACATCTAGTTTTACCCCAGTTTATTTGAATATATCTCAGTCTTCAGATTACCTCAGAAAAGTACCATTACTAAGATTACTGCCTCATTTTCATACATCACATTATCAGAACTCCTGAATAATATACAGGTAGCCATAGTTTATTTTCCAGTAAGATGGTTTTTTATAACATATTGATCCGGATAGCTTTCCTGACTTGAAGAAAATAAGATTGTCAGAATTTGGGAAAGAAGATTAGGAAAATCTATCATATGTATTACCAGTACGGTCTTCATTTGTCAGTGAAGGGTACTTCTTCTCATGCAGAAGACAGAAATAGATGCAGCATACTGATGCCAGCATTGTGATGTGTATAGAGGTACTCGCCTGCTCTGGTATGTTAGAACCTCATTAACGTTTCATAGTCTTTCTTTCCAAGGACATATCATGAAATAGGCTGTAATTAATTCAGCACGAACATTCAGAAATGAAACAATTCAAAGTCAGGAAATGCGAGTGAAAAAAAAGGCTGAAAAGCTTTTCTGTTTTCATCTTGATGCCAGTGGAAAGATATATTAGACCCTAGATTGTTCAGTTTATTTTTGCACTTAGTTTCATGGATTGTAATTGAAATTCTCATGAGAGAAAGGCAAATGCATTTGGCCTAGTGTGTTTTTGAACAGAGTATTGTGAGAAAATGATACAGATACTTAAATGCATCTCTGAGTTCTCTATAAAGATATAATTTTCCACATATATCAAATTTCATGCATATTGATTGTCTCTAGACAATTTAGAGAAAGCCAGTTTGATTTAGAATGCTTTATTTTGACTTTGTTTTCCTTTTTAAGATTTGACTCGGTAGAACACAGGCTTTTTTGGGAATCATTACTTCTAAGGCCATATCATCCTTATTTTTATAGCCCATGTGGTCAAGTCTACACAGCCAGCACTTTACCATTACAGGATTATATTTTTTATAATGATACATGGACAAATGCACAAACACTCAAAAAAAAAAAGAAGAAGCAATAATTATCACTATGAAAAGCTGTTTTTATCATTGTGCTGAACTGCTCCAATAGGAGCAAACAAATGAATTCATCTCAGCCAAGGGTACTTCAATCATTCTAAGATGCTAAACACATAAAAACCTCTTTATTTTTTTCCCTACAGTTCAAACTGGATAAATGTATTTTTTCTGTCTTGTTCTGAAACACCACATTTCTGTCCCAAAACTATCCTTAACATCACCCAGGATGGACAGCATTTAGCTCTGGCTTCAAACCAAGTAATAAAATATTTTATGAGTTGCAAGGTGTAGAAATGAGAATTAACAAGACTTTTCTAGTTTCCAGAAAGAATACAAAGGTTTACCATCCAAGTCAATATAGAGCTATTAGCATTAATTATTGATGTGATTAATATTAATGTTACTTATTATGAAGCTGTGTTTGAGTAATTTTTAGATGTCTATAACCATTATAAATTCCACCTTTTGTCCTTCACACCTATTTATAACTAGACCCTTAGCATTCAAGCAGACTTATCTAAGAAGCAGAAAATATTATCTTCAAAATTTAAAATTAGCTGTAGATTAATTCTCCTGAATACAATGGTATAAGGTGACCCTAAATCAATTTCCATCTATTTGGGAAGACTGTCATTTGAATTTTCCAGCTTCTGTCTAATTTCACATGAATCTGGCATGGTCTTTCAGGGTCTAAATATCCAAGTTGCCTTTGATTAACTAACTAGGAAGATACTGGAGGTAATTAACCACACATAAGTTACTCTTTGTTTTCTGCCTGTGTATAAATATCTTCCCTCTATAATTTTAATTTACTTTGAAGCAGGCTTCTAATCAGTTAAAAAAGCTTCCTCAGACTGACTGTGAGTAGACAGTATGCAGTCAGACCACTGTGCAGGATTTGCCAACTCAAGAGCTGTGCTCAATATATTACAGGCAAACAGTCACCCTCCACCTCTCCATGGGAAATGCCTTTTCATCATCTCATGCAACATAATTTCAGGCAGCTTAGGCCTCTAGGAGGGGCCAGGTGCTCTAGATTGACAGGACATGACTGAAGGTCCAATTGTTGGAAAAGGAGACAGAAAAGGAGCTACAATACAAAACTGTGCCCCAAAACCATTTGTGCCCAAGAAAAATAGTGATAGAAGATTCAGTAAATGAACAGTATTTGCCTGTTTGGGTTGGGGAGTTACAAGGAAAACTTCAGTCACTGGAAAATGTTATTTTCACTTGTAACCTGACATTTGAATGGACAGAAAATAAATGCCTATTTCATGCATTATATAGCTGGTCAAAAGGTTGCTCAGATATTTGCACTAGAGAAAATTCTCGAATGGTATGGCTAAAGCACTTTGACTATACATTGCCCATGTTACTTCAGATGCACACTTTCTCCAAATAAAGAATATTTGGTAGCATACAGTCCTCATCCTAAACAAGTCCTGACAATAAAAAACTTATGGCTTTACCTCCCAACCTCACTCCCACTCACACAAAAGCAAAACACCTCATTCCAAAGGGCAAGAAGAAAGGCAATTAAAAGTGAAGTTGTCCATCAGGATGCACTATTTGTATCTCCCCTCGTGAGGACACACTGAACCACTACCACAAGTGCTGTTCTCCTGACTTCTCAGCTCCAGTTGTAAAGCCCAGACTCCCAACGTGCTCTGCCAGAATTTTCTGTTCTCTTTGCTATTAACCATGGATCATGGCTTAATGGTGGGTCACAGAAGGTCCAAAATGAAGGGATGAAGAAGTCATAGAGGAATAGACTTTAAAAGTTTCTCTGTGGCTTTTTGTGCACTTGCTGTTCAGTGTTTCAAATTTCCCTGGACTAAGTGCTATGGTTCTGAGAATGGGGCTGAAGTGCTGTGACAGTTAGAAGATTATTTTCTTTTTAACAGCATAAGACCGTTACTTTTTACTTTTTAGGAAAAAAAAATCTGATTGAAAAGATTTTAATATTGTCCCCTTGCTCTAAATTTCCAGTGACAAACAGTATTTACATTTTAGAAGACCAATTTCATAATGACATTCATTTATTAATCAGTCTTAGCCATTTTGTTACAGTTCTTAATAATTTTATTCATCATTAGTTTTAAAATACCTTAATAAATTATAGAAAAGGAAACTAAACAGAACAGAAAAATTCTAAGAAGCCCTGCCTGAGTGAGACACAGCAGCTTTTACAGAGAACCTGCCCATTCAGGACTGCATGCTCCTTTGGCAATCTCTGAAACAGAAAGTTAAGCCGTCAGACCCTGATTAATGTTTTAGTTAAATCTTCTGATGCTCACTACTAATAAAAATTTGTTTGGAGCAAATAAAGATACAAACGTACCACAAGTGGTATTACTCCAACGTTGCCACTTGAGGGCAGTCATTTCGTATCCTGTAATAAAATGGTAATTAAGCAGCAGTTTCCCATGCTGGCATCCGGCTGTTCTAAGCCCAACTCTGCCACTGATACTCAGAAACTGAAAACCAACACAAATGACCTCTTCTGAATAGCTAATTTGATCTGAAATTCATCTCAGTCAAACTTCGGGAGAGAAAGCTAATAAGCTGTGGCAAAATCCGCAATCATGGGATAAGTGCTCAAGAATGCAAAAAAGGAACAATTTAAAGACTACTAAGACAAATTAGATGGTTTCAGTCAACTGGGCCTCAAAGATTTGTCCTGAAGTATGTAATGCACTTAAAAGCAAAATATAAGTGTCCTATATTACACTTACACTGCAAGCAAATCCTGAAGGATTTGCCCTGAAGCAACCTCAGCATTGTTAGCAGTTGTGGCTGAGCAAAATAAATAGAAGATAGGTGACTTTCCTAAAAAAAGAGAGAAGTGAAAAACATGTGGGAGATCTTGAGAGCAGGGCAGAATAAGGAGAGGCCAAATTATTGTAGATTAGCCATCTCAGTTCAGAACTATAAAATACTGACAAGCAATAAAGAAATTTGTAAGCTCTTGAAAAGCACAAAGGAAAGGAGGAAGTGCCAACCTAGGCTGCCTAGATAAAAACCTTGTCACACCAACTAATAGTCATCCATGATAGAATACAGGGTCTCAAGAAACAAGAAAGGAGAACTGAGTGTAATATATATCTTGCCCTTTTTCACATCAACAATAGCTCAGATAGCTGTAGTGAAAAAATGTTGTGAAATCGTGATTTACCTAAAGCCATAGTCTAGAAAAACCATGCCCGAAAATATGTGCATAAAGAAAAGTTATCAAATAATTTACAGTTTCAACAGTAGGACATATTTTGGATTTCTCATTGATTCTGCCATTGCATTCAACCAACACTCCTGCTCTGCTCTCATTTAAAAGTCCCCTCCAGCCACTGTCTCACAGAGTTAATTCAAACACGATTGTCCTGAATTACTCTGCAAGGCTCACACTCTATGCTTCCAGCTTCTTTTTCAAAATGTGTTTCTGCATATTCTTAGATTCATTCATCCACACAAAATAATCCTTTTAGCCTAGATGCTCTTGCTCTCTCTGCATTACAATCCCCACAAATCTTGCATATCTTGCCTGAGAGTTGAACACATGCCATTTGCTATGAACCCATGTTATGTAACTTAAATTCTGTATACTTTTACATTGAGATACTCATTTAAATTAAAGGGCTTTTTTCTGTTCTCTATTTTTTTTTAATTTTCACCAGAGTGATACACTATTTTGCAAGACAGCCAAAGCAAACTGAGGTTTTGCAGCTATTAATGGATTGCTCTCATTGCACAAACTTCTTCACACCATGAGTGTGAAACACTTGTATGTGCTCTGTGACAAATGCAAACCACACATGTATCCAGTGAGGACAGTGCTTGGATTCCATCATTTTCTCTATACTGAAGCTTCTGCAAAGGCCCTATTGACACCTCCTATTGCCCACAAGAAGGCAGCAATAGGAGGTGAATGTATGACAGACTCCTTAATGTCAGTGTCAATAACTGCTCTGAACTTTGATCCTTACTGTAGCTCAAAAAGTGTGAATTCAGTTCCACTGATGGCAAAACTGCTATTTCAAAAGAAGAGTGGTAATAAATTTACAAAAATATTAATATTGTGCTGAAAAGACAAATGCTTTTCTTACTACACAAAATCCAGACTCTACAATATGAATCAGACTATAGTGAAGATGTTCAGGTTTTTAGTTCTTAAATGACCTTCAGAAAATCTCTCAAACGAACAAAAGAAAGCTTGTGACAGTGTGAGTGTCATAAGCACCTGAAAGGCTGAGCAGATCTTGACTGAAGGCAGCATCACATTTATTGACACTGCAGATATCACCTCTTCAAAAGGACTCAGAGATCTTATGAAATGCAGTCAAGTTGACACGATTCATATTGTATTTGGAACTTCCATTTAATATGAAGTAGGGATATCATGAAAATCTGCATTGTATTTGCAATGGTAGACTATCAAGGTTACCCAGAACATTGGAAGGCAAGGAGAGAGGGAGGCAGAAAGGAGGCATGGAGGGAATATTGGAGAAGAGAATTGTTTGGTTTTCATCTTGTTATCCCACATCAAAATAATTTCATGTGATCTAGCCATACAACTGAGGGCTATGTGGTTTTAGCAGGACACCAGAAGGCAAACCAACCCAGCAATGGCTGGACATTAGTACCTTATCCAGGAAAGACTTTACACTGCTATTTTAAAGAATTATACTTTCTGAGCTGACCCAGTTATACTGCCTCATTGTTCAGTGGCCCACAGTGATTTTAAATACAGTTTGCAATCTTCCTTGAGATGGAGGAGGGTGACTGTTAAACATAGGAACAGACCTTCTGAAAGTTCTGAAAAGAGGTGGGGAAGCATTTTGAACACAGATAGTCAGCCTGACCATACAGTCTGCATTGTTTAAATACTCTGGAATCCAGCCACAGCAATGGTTCAATTAAATACTTTTGCAAGAAAAGTGGTATTAAAGTGTTTATATAGTACTGAAAATAATATAGTTTCTATTTCATTATAACTAAGCACCAACTTAATTATTCTTAAGATTCTAAATTCCAAAACCACCTTGCCCCAAAACACATTTCTTCTTCCTTATAACTTATTAATCTGATTCTCCAATACTTGCTAAAAGAAATCTTCTCTGTGCTCTTCTATTAACAGGAACAGATAAAAATGGTGTTCAAAACTTTGAAGGTAATACTGTTTCCACAGCTTTAAAATCACAGAAACAGAATACACTGAGTTGGGAGGATCCATCAGGATCATTGACACCAACTCCTGGCCCTGTACAGAACATCTCTAAGAGTCACACCATGTGCCTGACAACACTGCCCAAACACTTCACGAACTCTGTCAGGCTTCGTGCTGTGACCACTTTCCTGGGTAGCCTGTTCCAGGGCCCAACAACCCTCTGCACTGTATGGGTTCTAAGATCCAACCTAAACCTCCCCTGACATAACTTCAAACCATTCCCAGGGCCTGTCACTGGTCACCAGAGCAAAGAGATCAGTGCCTGCCCCTCCACTTCCTCATGTGAGGAAGTGGAGACTGCAGTGAGGTCTCCCTTCACTCTCCTCCAGGCTCAACAGACTAAGTGACCCCAGCTACTACCTACCTCCTCACACAGCTTCCCCTCAAGGCCCTTCACCATCCTCATTGCCCTCCTTTGGACACTCTCTAATAGTTTAATGTTAATCTTTTTATATTTTGGTGCCCAAAACTGACCCCAGCACTCGAGGTGAGGCCGCCCCAGTGCAGAGCAGAGCAGAGCAGAGCAGGACAATCCCCTCCCTTGCCCACCTGGCCATGCTGTGCCTGGTGTACCCCAGGACAGGGTTGGCCCTCCTGGCTGCCAGGGCACTGCTGACTCAACTTGCCATCAACCAGGACAGCCAGGTCCTTTTCCACGGTGCTGCTCTCCAGAATCTCATTCCCCAGTCTATGCCCACAATCAGGGCTGCCCTATCCTAGATGCAGAATCTGGCACTTGCTCTTTTTAAACCTCATACAACTGGTGATCATCCATTTCCTTAATTTTTCGTGGTCTCACTGCTGGGCCTCTCTGATCTCAAGTGTGTTGACAGTTCCTTCTAATTTGTTGTTGTCAGCAAACTCAATCCTTTAAGTCCTGCCTCCATGTCATTTATGAAGACACTGAAGAGCTCAGGGCTGAGGATGGAGCCCTGCAGAACCCCACCAGGGACAGGTCAGTCTGATGCCACCACTTTCACTGTAACCCCTTGTGCCCAACCTGTGACCCAGTTGCTCACCAATCCCATGATTCATATATCCAGCTGTGGGCTGGACATTTCAGTAAGACACTGTAAGAAGCAGTATCAAAAGCTTTGCTGAAGTCCAAAATATTAAAACTACTGGCTTCCCTTGATTAGCTGGGTGGGTGACCCTGTTGTAGAAGGAAATTCAACAAGCAGGGCTTTCCCCTCATGAAGTTGTACTGGCTGTGACCAATGACTGTGTTGTCCTTCAGGTGTTTTTCAACACCTCCCAGAATAATCTCTTCCATGATTTTACCAGGCACTGAAGTGAGACTGACAGGCCTGTAGTTTCTGGGGTCCTCCTTGCCCTTGAAAATCAGAACATTAGCCAGCTTCCAGTATTGATAAAGGGCTGTTTTATCACCTTTCTAATTTTCATCATGGCCTAATTTGCAGTTACTTGTGATGTAAATTCTGGTGCTTTTTGACATCAAATACTTAATCACAAGTTTTTATTGTGTTTGGGTTATTGGCAGCATATATATTCTTGTGTATCTATTTAGGAGAAATACAGCTAACTGCAAGCCTTGTGATAGAAAGGTATTACAGTTTTTAGTAAAAAAGATACATTAGCATGACTAATTTGAAAGCATTCTTCCTCTCCAGGATATCCCAAGAAATCTTGTATGATTGCTTTAGGTTGTTAGCTATTGTAAGTCTAAGTTATATTTGGATGGGATTCAGGAATTCTGCAGTAGAGTCACGCATGGTCTAACATCAAGAAAATGTGGGCAAATTATCCACTGCTCAAAGAAATGTATAGCCTACAGTATCTAAATAAGACCACATACCTCTTATGGAAAGTCGATCAAAACACTGATTTTAGAAAGGATTCAGAATTTCAGATTGCACTACTAAAGCAAAGGGCACAGCTGGACAAATGCACCAACCACCCAAACATTTATATTTTACCAGGCTTTTTTTTTCCTTATCCTCCTATTTTCCACATTTGCTCCTCCCCAAATCTCCTAAATCCCTCCCTTTTCATCTTTGGCTCCTGCTTGGAATTCCATGACTATTGCCTCATCCCAAGATGCTCTTCCTCTGCATCACATCACGTGTCCCATCACAAGGCACTGACCCCTCTTAGCTGGAAAGGTGGAGACCTACTCCCAGTGAGTCATGATGATGGATTTTATACCAGGATACTGGGGCTGGGGCTCTCCTGGGGCAGCCATTGGCTTTGTGAGATATTACTCTGTCTGCAAATTAATGGAGAATAAAAACAAATATTCACTTCTAGCTAATTGCCCATTTCCTACAGAGCAAAATGCAATGTAAGTCATAAAATGATTCTGCCAGTGATGCAATAATACATTTTATATTTCTTTCTCATCTTCCAAAATCTCAGGATAATGGGAGCTATGTCATTTTGCTAGTTTTAGACACTTAGAAAAGTTATGTGCATCCCTTTCTCTACAGCTGAAAGCAGCATAAAATGTTTTCTTACTTTCCAATATTAAATTTATCCCCAGAGAAGAAACTGCAATTTTTAGTCTCTCTAAAGATGAAGAAGAGGGATTGGAATAAACTTTCCATGACTGAGAACTGAGAACCATTCCCACTTATTTAATGACATAATGCATTGATGGTTAAGCACAAAACGAAAGTTGATGGCAAATTATTTTTTCACAAATCTAATACACCTTAAGCAACAAAACCAACAACAAAACATAAAGAAATTTATTTTAGCAATATAGTCTCAAACTTAATGTAGCTCAATATAGCTTTCAAACTCAACATTAATGTGTCAGAAAAAAAAAATACAAACCAAACCTCAAACTCCAGTATAAAGTAACTGGTTTACTTCTCACAAAACTGTTACAAATGATAGAGTCTGAAAGAAGACATACTATAGATTGTTTGCATAAGGAACATTTTAATTGAGAGTCAACAGAGTATGAAAATTAGGAAATTAGGAATTTTACTATCTTTATATCACATTTTCTCAAGTAAACAGTCTTGGGAAGACTACAGAATCTTGTTAAATTTAATTCTGTTCAGGTCGAATTTTAAACTGATTGCAACTACATATTTACATACTAAATATTTTTGAGGGGTGATCTTTTGAAATACATTAAAACTGGAAACCATTTAAATAGCAATTTGACACATGCTGAATTATATATATAGGAACAAGAAAAAAATATGTTTGAGAGAAAAGGTCCTAATACTCTGGAAAAAATGGCAGTTTTTTCCATAATGACCTTTTTAAACATCATCTTCATGTTCTTCAATTTTCCTTGTATCTCTGTGGTTTTTCCCCATCTCTCTGAAAGATTCCCTGAGAACTCTGCAAGATCCCAGGAGCTCTGACAGTAATTCCTTACCATGCAGACAGAGGGGTTCAGTGTTCCATGAAGGATGAATTAGTCAATGACACATTTGTTTCTGCAATACTGTAACTTAGCAAAGTTACTTATCGACCCAGAATCTGATTTTAAACTATTTTTCTTCTTTTATATCATCATCCACTAGCCCATGGATGTAATAGTGAAGAGAATTTTCACAAAATTATTTATGTTGGAAAAGATCAAGTCCAACCTTTAACTGACTTTACCACAAACAAGCTCATTGCTCCTTTCAGCCAATACAAAACAGCCCATTTGAGTTCAGTTTTTCCAAGGTGCCATCCCTATCAGCTGCAGACTTTGCCTTAGTTTTTGGCATATGCATAGGCCTCCAACAGCCGCTTTACTGTCATGGTTCATTTGATGTCACAACAGCCATACCATGAACATTACATTTCTCAATCTTTGAGAAAGTTACAAAGTATAATCTCATATACTTCCCTACATTAGTGAAGGGGGTTAGGATTGCACTTTTCAACAAAATTGCTGATAATACAAAGATCTTAAAATGTCAATATGGACTTATGTCAAGTGCTTTTGGGTTTATGCATAAATAGGTACTTTTTCTTGTTTCTGACATTATCTTGGGTATACTCTAATTCTTCCATTTAAACACTCCTTCTTTGAATACTAAAGGCTGCAGATTATAACATCAATCCATTAGTTTCTGCATTAAAAAATTCAGATCCTGAAAAAATTGTCAGTTCCTGAGAGCAAGAACTGAAGTGTGGGTGAATTCCAACAACTACACCCTGTGCAAACAGAATTTTCACAGCAAGTCAACTACACTGGTCTTGATAAATCTCTTTGTAAAAAATATAATCAAATAGCAACCAGGGTTTGGAGAGTCCAAATAAGTGTTTCTTATTTCCTGTTACAGACACACAGGCATAAGGACCAGAAGCATAATAGTAAAGTTAGCATATGAGGATATGTTTCAGCACAAAAAAATTGATGGTTTTTTTTTTGTTAATTAATAAATAAAAACAATTAGTACCATGTCATATTAGCTTTAGAAGATTTATAAATTTTTATTTAATAAATTTGCAAGCTAACTACTAAGGATGTCTTAGCATCACTTTTCCACATTAATGAACTTTGGCTGCATTTTCTAAAATTTTCACAAGGTCTGTATTAGAAAATACCACATGCATATAGACAAAGAAAGACAAAGCTAAATTTTATCAACAGATTAAGGATTATTAAATACAGTGCAAGACATATAACTGGTGAGTATAGTTTGCAAATATATGCATTAATAATTGACTAGGAATAACTCAAAATTTTGCTGTACTGATGTTATTGTTCCCATGGTCTCTTCTGAGCTGAAGGGTTCTCTTTTGTGTATGGTATATAGACATATTCTGACTCTTGCAGTTTGAGCAATACTTTGTTGTTACACTACCATATTAGAGACATCAGCATTGGATGATCTCATGTTGGCTGGTGTGATTTTGGCAACACAACTTTCATGGATGCCAAATTTGGCCTTTGCTTCTTCTTTTAGTTGCAGATTCTATTTTCTGAATTGGAAATTGGCTTGGGGTTTGTTTTGGGTTGTTTTTTTATTCTTTTTTTTTCTTTTTTCTATTCTCTCATGCTTATGCTACCAAGAATTTAACTTTGTTCAGTAGGTTTTCATGTGGGTTGACAAATTTACTTTGCTTGGCAAATTTAAATGACTTGGATAAAAATTAGTTCTTTGTGTTTGAGACCTAGGACAAGTCATAACCTGATCTTTTATAAAACCCCCAGCATTCCCACATTGTTAGGTCAGCTGTACTCTTTCTCTATCTTGCTTTTATACAGTCTTTAAAAAAGTTCAATTTATGTATGCCATTCTAGTTTTTCAACTTACTGGAAAAAAAAAAAAAGGAAGAAGGAACAAAATCCAAAGTGCATACAAAATGTTTTGCTGTGCTCATAATAGGCATTTCCAGAGGAGTCAAAACTCAGAGTATCACAGAATGGCTGGGGTTGAAAGAGAGCTCTGGAGGTTGAAAGAGAGCTCTGACTCCCTGCTAAAGCACAGTCACCTGAAGCAGGATTGCATCCAGGTAGGTTTTAGTAACTCCAGAGAAGACCCCGCTGTCTCTTTCCTCATTCTCTTTGCTGCTGCTTCTCATTGTGTTCTCTGAAGGACAAGTTGGTGTGATGAATGCACTCCCTGCAGAGGTGAAGAGCACTGTGGGATTCGCATTCTCTGCACCTGAGAGAAGCAGAGAAAAGAATGATCAAAACAATTCTTATCTCATTCGCTGCTCCTGTGTTGTGCCAAAGTAGAATGCAATATGGAGATTGTTTCCCCAAAGTGATGGTGTTTTGTTTCCTTGGCCTATCAGGGTCAAGCATGTGTGTGTGTCAGGACTATCAGCAGACAGTCACAAGATTCTGGGCAGTTGAGTGCAGCTGAGTGCTTGGCAGATCCAGTTTAGATGTAATGTAATATAGTCTAACATAATATAGAATAATATAGTATAATAAAGTAATTAATTAACCTTCTGATATCAATAGAGTCAGACACATCACTTTCTCCCCATCGCTGGGGTTGCCCTGCCATTACTATAGAGCACCATGGTTCAAGCACCACCAACCAGTGTGCCTGGACTGGAACCAGCCCTTCTGGGCAGGCTGTGAGCCCTGTGCTGGGCTGCATCTTCTCAGGAACAAAGGAGTCCAGGCCTTGTCTCATCAGGAGCCCGAAATGGGGCTGGACAGAGCTAAAACTGCTGCAGCCACACAGCTGTGCCTGCACCAAGAGAAGGGGCTGCCTGAAGTCAGTCACTTTACACCCTAAAAACACATGGCCCACCCAAGCCCACTGCCTTCTCCTGCAGCACTGCTGGTGGCACAGCAGCCATCTCAACCTTCCATCAGCAGGGCCACCAGCATCTGACACCTATAAAAAGGTAAGTAATACATCACATTAGGCCTCAACTACATTTAGGCTAAAGTCCTTAACATATATCCAGCTGTAGCCTAATTATTAGAAGTGTGATAAGTAGCAATGTTTGACTACTATCCAAATTGTTGTCTAAATCAATGTCTAATCTAAACTATCATTTCAATGAACGTTTAAATAATTCTCTATCAATTTAACATCATGGTTCAATTAACATTAAGCTATTTCTTTATCACCATTTTTCATTCAATCATCAATTAATTACCATTTGATTATCATATGATCATTAATAAAAACCTTTTAGTTATCCCCATAATTATGACTACTCTTGATACTTTATTTACAACAGTTGGACTTTTTTTATTTTTTAAACAGATGGATAATGCAGCTTTTCTTACTTTACTAGATGTCCCAGGGAAAAAAATCTTTGCCATAAAATTCATACCCTGCATTACATGTATGTGTGTGTGAATTTATACTGCATATTTCTCACAGACAACAAGGTCTGGTTTTCACAATTATTTTCCTTCTTCTCCTGAGGCTTAGATATGAAAGTTGCCAATAAAATATAGATTTTGATGCATATGGAGAATATGCACCAAATATGCATATGCTTCAGAATATTAAAGCACTGGATCTAGAGAGTTCCAAGACAGACCAGGCATCCACTGCAAAAAATATTCATACAAAGTGTTCAGACAATACATATATTGTAAATCAAACAAGGGAGGCAAGAAACAGAGCTGCTCAGTCCATTCTAGGAGAAAAAACATGCCTTTGTTTTCCCATGGCATTGTTAGACACAAAGAATGCTGATAAGTGATGAACTTAGCTTTTGTGTGATTAAGTGCACAAGCTGTATTTCTGAATTTTAACAGTCATCTGGATGATTTTCAGTAACCTTTGTAATTAAACATTAATTCTTCCATGATGTTTTTCACATTATGTAGATTTGAATAGCCACATCCAGCAGCTACCTATTCTATAACCAGTGAGAGGTCTCAAATGTTGTGCTGCTTCAAATCAACATAATTTGAGGTATCAGACATCAATAAAATGATGCTTATGACACATGATAAATTAATTCAACATAGCCTAAAAAATACTAGTCCTCTGAATCTCTTTATTTCATGTCATTGGCATAATTGAAAGAGGCTAAGTCTTCCCTATAAAATCAGTATAAACACCCTTCTCAAAAGACTATTTCCCTAAACACTAAATAGAGAAATGGAAGAAGAAAAACCAAGCAACAGAGGAAAAATAACTTTGTTGGGGAATGCTCCCTACACAAATATGCTTTAAAGATTTTTCACCTATACAAGCACACAAATACTGCATAACATTAATTCTATCAAGACTTTTACTTGCTGAGTTTTATTTTCCTCATCCAAAGTTATTCTGTGACAAAGGAAAAAGATGGTAAAGCTCCCTGGTAGTTTGCAGGGAAAAACATCTCCTGAAGGGGAAGAATGGCTACATTTAAATAGCTGAAGGCATGCTGGTTCCAAGGCTGTTTTTCATGTGCAGGACTAGGACAGAGATTCTTTCACTGTCACCCTCTTACATAAATATTTCCTTCCCTGAGGCTGTATTCAATTTAGAACTGGAATAATGAAAAGTCAATAGTAGCCTGACAGGGACAGGCACACTTGGATAAATTTTGGCACTGACATTATTTTCTATTTGATGAAGCTTTGAGGAAACATTAGGAAAAGCTTTAAATTCCCATGCAGACATCATACCTACCCAGCATGGCAAGCTGAAGCAGCCTTATTCAGCAGATTCCAAACCTTGCTCAAATTTTAATGTGCTCCATTTCTCCATTGGTGAAGCAGAAATGAAAGACTCCTTTTCTCTTTCTTCTACCCCTCTGTGAATTAATGATTCAGACTATAAGATACCTGGGATATACACCCTATAGACACCATTTATACACTAATGCCTTTGTAGAGCTGCATGAGGTGGGTTCCATGCCATGCTTTTTAGGGCTGGGGTGCTGTCAGCACCAGTTAACTGCTCTCCAGGCTGCAAGGCAGAATTACTCTAGGGCTCAAGTAAGCAGGCACAAACTGCAGACTGCATAGGGCTTAGGCAAAAGGCAAGGATTTCCACGCTCAGTCTGTCTGTATCTTCAGTATATCCATACCCTAATTTTAGGTATACAAGGAATTTTAAGGACAGCAAAAGAGATTAAGTGCTCTCTGGAGAGCCACTCCAAATTGGACTTGAGAAAAATTTAAATACTGAGAGTCAAGGCAAGGCAGAATCTAGGTGACAAGGATGCCATTTTTATCATTATGTGTAGGTACAACATCCAAAACATTGTGGGGTCCAGACTTCCTTTGAGAACTTTACTGCATACCAGGGAATGAAAGTTCTAGTTTTATTTCTACAGATTTGCTACTCACATTGCCTATTCAGAGTTTTAGACGGTATCTCAGAGTTTGCCCAGCAGTTCCTTCTCAATGAAGATGCAGCAATAATGACAAATCTATGAATAAACAAGTTGATAGACAAGTCTTTTAATTTTGTCTCTTTTAAAATAAAAACTACATTTAATCGGCTGGCTTAATGAAGATTCTTGTAGCTGCAAAATTAACATAAGAACATTATCTGTGCAGAACATTTACCAAAAACCAGCATCAAGCACTTAAGACACAGAAATCTTGTTGTGGCTGTTTGTAAAAGGATTTTCTTTAAGGTCTTACTGCTTGATAATTATCTTTACATTTCATAAGATCACCAAGCCCATACTACGTATGTATGTTACATTTTGGATGTAGTTTTCACTTAGAAAAGGGTTTTTACAATAATTAAATGGAAGATCATAATAAAAAGTCTCTTAGAGACATTTGAAATGTAAATAACTGCAAAAAATAGTGTCTATATTCCCCATCTAAGGACAATTTTCAGCTGGAAAGCACTGCAATATAGAGCAATATATCCACTCATATTTCTAGAGAAAACTAAAAAAATGTTTTCTCTAGAAAACAATACTGTATTATTGATTTATACAGTAGCTGTATTAAGAAACCAAAAGAAGGAAATTTTTACAGGGGGAAGGAAGGGAAAAGCAAGAAAAAACAAACTTTTCCTCTTTCCTACCACCATTCTACCAAAATATCAGAACCAGGAGTACTACCTTCTTCCCACTAATTTTTAACTTGTTTACTGTGGAATCTTGCTCTTCCTTCATTTGTGTGAAACAGCATCCTTGGTCTCTTCCCACTTCTTTTAGGGTGGCCTTCAAAGTAGCTTGCTTAGCTCTTGTCTTTGCCTTATCAGAGTTCTGTCCTTACTCTTCTTCTGTTGTCCTTTCAGATTTTATTTCAGCCACGGTCTGTCTTCAAAACATTTCTAAAATGTGCTTCAGGTTTCTTTTTTCTGTTTTGCTATGCAACCAGAAATCTCATTCATGTTCTTATGAATTACCACAATATCCTTTTTTTTTTGCTTTGCCCCATGCCCTACAAAGTCATAACACTGTTACATCAATGAACTTTCTATCCCATAACTTTGATTGCAGCATGCATTTCTGTGCATTCCTACACCTGTAGTTTCATATGCAAAGGATAATAAAAATTGTTGTTGCCCATAAAACTGAAGTGAATAAAACCATATCTTTGGGCATCAGCATCAGAGGTCAGATTAGGAAAAAAAATATATTTGCCCTACAAATTGAAAGTTACAAGTCTGCTAGTCAGCTACTTATCCACTTAATAATCTTTTATTGCCTTGAGATAGCTGGCATACACTGTCCAACAGCAGTTCTCAGGTGGAGCATGCTCTCCTGCTCCACTATCATGCAATTTGATATTACCTCTAGATCCAAGGCTCATTTCATATAATTTTATCTGTCTGAGTGTTCATTGCTCTACAAGTACAATGAAATTCCACACATTATAAAATGTCAATGCTCCACTGATAGTACCATTTTATTCCCCTGTTTATCACAATACTAATATCTGAGCTCATTAAAACACCTACTACTTCTCTTACAAATTGTTCCTTGGTAGTCCTTTCTTTCTGTCTTGACTGGAAAAAAATGTCCTTGTAGAAGAATTTTGTGACAGTTGTATCTTCCATACAGCTCTTGCTGAAATGGTCTACTTTTCCAGCATCTGTTTTCCCCTTCATAACACAAAAAAATGTCCCACTAGCCCACTGTTGAGAAAGAAGTCTCCAAAAACTGTTCTTTCTTCTCTTTCATGTCTGACACAGTTTGCTCTAGGAACATAAACAGATGCAAAGAAATCCACAATCATAACAGAAGAGTGATTTGAAAGTGGATTTCTATATAGGCATCAAGCTTGTGAGTGGGCAGGCACAAGTAGCAGTTACAGAATTCTCTAACATGCATTCAGAAATGAAATAACAAAATTAAACCAAAACAACTAATTACAAGTCAATTAGTTTTTATACAATTATGTTTTGGAAAAGAATATTTGCTAGCACTGATACAACAACACTTGGTTTGGGAAATTTATTTTTAAGAAGAAAGCTCCAACACCCCGACTGCTTTAGCAAAGCCATCAAACACAGCTTTTGGCACAGCAATTACTAATGAATTTTCTTCTTTTTAGTCTATAGGGAAGAAAAAAAAGCACAAAATATACACACCTGTACAATTGAGAGAAGATTTCTCAGAAAACAGGCAGCTGACTTAACTGATAAAATCTTGAACTCCACATGTCCAATTTTGTCCTGACTGCACTAAAGTCAGGAAAATTACCCTTGTACAAGAAAAGGCAAGAGGACAGACCTAATCAAAAGTTTCAAAAGGTGGTACCCAAAGAATCAACTGAGAACTATAAATGCCTTGAAAACCAGAACTGGATATGTTTAAATGCCACCTACTCACCAACATTTGAAAAACTACAAGCAACCCACAAGCTTCTTTTATTTAGCCAACTAAGATTAGTTACCATCCAAAATCATTGGGTTTTTTATTTAATTCTGAACTGATTTTTTTTTTGCCCAAAAATATTAAACAGAAAGGGATACAGAAAGGGAAATGGGAAGCAAACCCAACATACAGAATGAAAACAAGCAGTCCTCAATTTTAGAAATTGCTTTAGGCAAAGTTTATGGGTGCTGGGACATTACTGCGAAATGGGATGTGCTAGATCTGGAATTAGGAAAATATATATTTTCTCTGGTCAGATAGACAGGATTCTCATGTTTCTTGGCTGGTTTTTATTGCTTTGGCAGTGAATAATAATCAAAGATATACAGAAACACTGTGACACATTTTTGCTGTCAAATTTTCTGCATCTGCAAAGGCACCGAGTTTTGGCAGCTCTCATGGTCTTTGCTTCTCTCTTCCTTGTTGTGCACTGCAAATTTTGGTAGCAATCTTCTTATTTTTCTTCTTTTTAATTAAAGATATGTGTTGCAAGAGGCTCTCTGCTGCATAGTGAATGAAGAGAAGACGATCTTTTGGACAAATCTCTTTTTAAAGACTTTTACATAACAATAAGCACCTGGACTCACTGACTTATCTTAAATGGGCTCCTCCACTAAAACAAACAGGTGTAAGAGAAGATAGCTGAACTCAGGATTAAAACTTTACAGAATTTAAAATTTGTATTAATGACAGTCAAAGAAATAGGCTGATATAAGAAACTTGCAGATGGGAATTAGGTTGAAGATCCAGTAGGATGCAAAGACAGTTAGAAGAGGGCATGAACAACAAATGTCAGGATTCTCCCATTTTTGTTTTTGTACTGTTGACAAACAGCTATAGAAGCAAAAGGTAAAGTACTACATCTTACTTTAATATCATAAAATCATAGAATTTTTTGGGTTAGAATGGGCCTTTATAGATCACCTAATCCACACCCTCTGTCATGGGCAGGGACAACTTTACACAAGGTCACTAGATATCTATTCACATAAGTAAACATATTGAAGATCTATGTAGGTATCAGAATTGTCATGACAGTATTTTTTTTTTCTTTAAAAAAATAACAGATTTCACATACTACTTCAAAAAATGTGAGAAAACAGAGGCTGACAAGTCAAGAACTCAGACACGTTGTAGCTAATACCAGAATTGAGATTGATTAATGTCTTAATTTCTCCACTTATGGCATATGCATTATAGCAACATTATATTGTTAAAAGTTATTTTTCCCATTGGAGGGGTGCTTTATATTACAATTCTAGTAATGTATTTTTAAGCATAGAAAATGCTATGATGGGACTATTATTCCTACCAACTTCAGAGAACATATAGGCAAGCAATGAAGCTGACAGTAGAAAATTAGAAAACCCAAGTAGGTTTCAATTTAAAGCATTAAGAAATTCGGACTGCTTTGTAATAAGACAATGCTGGAAGCCCCAAGAGAAAAGAAAGGAAAACACATCTGTTCCTAGTGACATCAAGGAGGCCAAGGGCCAAGCTCTGCCCCTGTGCACACACAGCTACCATTGCTGTCAGCTGAAGTAACTTGTAACTTAGGGTGCAGCTGAGTCCTGTGCATCCAAGTCAAAAGTTCACAGTATTCTTAAGTGCCAAAAATTATTATCAATGGATTTTGCTCATGCCTAACAATGTTGTACAAACTGAATCTTTGACAGTCCCTGCCTTGAAAATTTGAGTCTAAGAAAATAAGCAACTAGCATTAAGAGGAGAATACTGAAAAAGACTGGCAGAGACTGTCTGTATCCAGAGTTTGGTTATTCTAAACTACGTACAACCACATCATATTACTTCAAATTTACTATTGCTGAGAATTAGAAAATAATATACTGAATACTTTTTAATTCATATTCTTTTATTAGCTGTTAAATGATCAACCAGAATTTAATTTAAAAATTATTCCCTTACAAATGGTTTGGAAATTATTGGAGAAATATAGAACTACTTTAAAAATGTTTTCTTGATAATGATTCAGTTATAAAGAAGTCTATTTGAGTATTGCTGACATTGCAGTTCATCTTGCAATATTCTTCTTCATCACAGTACTTTTGAGTCACTGTTTTTGGCATATATATTACACCCCAACCAATTGAACAAAATGTGTTAACTCACTCAATTTACTCAAGAGCTTATAAAGCCATAATGGAAAGAAAAAATAAAGAAAGAAAAGAAGAGTAAGGAAGTGAAACAGTGGTCATGGAAAAACAGCTTAATCTATTTGCTTTTAAAAAATATCTGCAGACACCATGCTTACAATGTCAAGATTTTTAAATACTGTCTTTTCTCAGTAGAAAGCCTATAGCAATTTTTATTTTGTGCATAATTTTACTTGTGGGACCTGAAATTAATTCAAATAAACAGATGGATCAGCTGGATATTAACTTATTAAGGAGTGTAACTAAGGGTTCTTATGGTGTTCTCCTACATTGTATTTCAACATGAGTAAGACTGTTTTGATATCCAGTAGGAATATTACTGTACTCTACTATACTCTACTATATTCTCCATAGGAACCATAAAATAATGCTCAGTATCTTAAGCTGCACTGCTGTTGACATGAGACAATTTTTTTCAATCGTTTTTTGAATATTTATGTAAAATTTTTGCCCACATCTGTTAAAAAAACTGCAAAAATTCATAAGAACTGTTTTTTCATTGTCTTGCTTTCATTTAAATGCAGTCTGAGGATATTCAGAAAAACCCTGTTATTAAAGTGTACATTAGTTCTCAGTTTAATATTAAAAGGAAACAAAAAGCTTATGGCAAACTGACAAAAAAGCTGGTTATAACAGTTATAATAACTGTTTATAACAGTTGCAGTATAATCTATTGCTCTTCAGGAAACAGTACATTGGCTTGCACTGCAGAAACTCCCAAAGAATCCGAATTTTGGAAGACATGAATATAACTTACCATAAATAATTGCCACACAAGCAGGTCTGTAAGAAGTAGGCTATTTAGGCAGAAATAAAAGTGGATGGGAGATAAGAGTTCTTTTTTTATCCTCAGTACAACCAATTTTCTCTAGTTTCAGGAGTATAAAGAAACCTGTGTGCAGTGGTCCTTGTCTCTTCTTATGTTCTTGTACTACTGGCTGTGGTGTTGCATGCTATCACCAATTAAGCCATGTAACTGTAAATTCCTGGGTCTCTTTTTATTTCATAAACACTGGTACTACCTGACAATCTCCAAGAATGGGGCAGCACCTCTGACTTCACAAATTTAGGTGGAGCTTTACTCCTCTGACTTGAACAACTCTTGATTTTAATCTCCCTGTGAAAATAGTAACATCCATTTGTATAGATTCATTTATTCCCCTTCATTGTTTTTCTTTTGCTTCACCTTTTACTCCAGTCAGCAATTATCAGGAAAGCCAGTACTCAGTTTGAGTAAGAGAGCCTTGATTTTTCACCCCTTTCTCACTTAAATAAAGAGCTCAACTTCTTCATTTCAGGGTTTCTTTACATTTTTACAATGCACCTTTTGCTGTTTATTATTTATTTTAACAATCTAATTCAATTTGAATGTTGAAAAAACTCATCCTTGCTGTTTCTAACCTCTAAGACACAATTTTCTCCTCCTAACACTTCTGTAATCCTCTTTGAAGTCACTCCCTTTGCAAATAAGCAATCTTCCTTATACAATCTTCTCACTTACTAAAGACATTTCCAGACTTTCCCCATATTCAGATATTCATGAGAACTCTTTATTTCCTTTTATTTTCCCTACAGCATACTTTTTAAAGCTGAAATGCTTAGATTTCAATCAATTTATATTGACATTCATTTTAAACTGTTCGAACCCATGATTTGTAAATCAAAGATTATATCCTCCGACTAAAACAGGCTTTTTGAATGTTGCTAAATGTTTTTTCTACTAAAATAAAATCCTATCGGTGTCTCCGTCTTTGCCTTGTTTTTGCAATCATGTATATTGAATACTAATTAAAACCCTTGGGCCAAGAGCATTTTGCTTCTCTTGACTCTGGAATTTACTGCTACCAAAGAAGTAATAAAAATTAAATACTAATAATTCCTGCTTTTGCACAGATCTAGGATTTTCTACTATGCTAATCATTTAGTGAATTGTGTTATGAGTTGCTGAACCACATAGCCCAATAGAAGAGAGGCTGCCATAGCAACGTTTTCCTAGGCCTAGTAAGCAGCAAGTCTGAACACATATTCCTAACAGGCATACACACACAGAAAGTATGTACACACAAATATATATATATATAAATAAGCACAAGGCCAACCACACAGATCAACATAGACAGAAGCACTCACTCAAACACAGATGGCATGAACGGTGAAATCCTGCCCTCCTCTCTGGCATGAGTCCCTGTAACCCGAGGTGTGACTCCTGCTGCTGGCACTTACACCCATGCAGAGGCACACATATAGCACAGGGAGACTTCTCACACAGTAAGGTTTAGAAACACAGTCTAGTCTAGGAGAGACTGCACTGATCAGGTGCAGGGCATAGCCAGACAAGCAGTCTGATCAGCAATTTGTTTACACCAGACCAGCCCTATTTACCTCCTCATCCCACTGTTTTCTCACATGTGCTCATTCCCATATCACCTTGATCCCTTCCTTTCCCTGTCTTTGGTTCTTGCCCTAAACATCTCATAAATCTTAATCCCAAAATGCTCCATTATCCATTCCACAGTGCGTCACATAACCCTAGGCAGTAACCCACACAGAAGATTTTGGTTGAGTGCTGGGTGTGTCCCCTACCTCCATGGGAACTGAGGCTTCCCTGGGAGGGGTGGGGAATGGGCTCCCTTTCCTGACCTGGGTCCCCCACCTTCCCAAGTGCCCCTAAATTCCTCTGTGCATGTGGAGATGAGCCTTCAATCACCGCACCAACACACTGTCAGCTGAGATTAAGTAACACTGCTGAGATGCTGCCGGAGCTGCACATTCAGGTCTGCAATGCCAATCAACAGAAGAGGTTCAAGGCAGGGAGTAAACAGGAGCAGCCCAAAATAGAGCAACTGTAGAACTGCACAGGTGAAAAGCCGTACCATAACCACCATAAAAATAAACACAATGAATTTCCAAAAGGGAACTTAGGTTCAGAGTTTTTATATTTTATCTGGGAGACTAAGAACTTTACCTTAATGACATTTCTCTTTGCTGTTTTCCTCTACCACTACAGACAATCTTCCTACCTATATCCAGGCCAGTGAAGCAGCAGTTCATGTTTCAGACCTTACCACAATGGAGATCGTCAACATTTCCAGCACGAGTCCACTCCAAAACCTTGCTGAGGCACCACTTGACCACTGGGTCAACTGAGCAGGTGCGGCACCTGGGAAACTCCTGTGTTTTGTTTTTCCTGGGAGCTCATCCAGCACAGCTTCTCTTGACCAGACACAACCCTGCCTTGCTGGTAAAATATGAAGAGCTCTCAGACTACAATGATTTGGCATGCACTGGTGACATCCACACTATTTTGCCTGGTGTCATTTATGTACCAACATAGCTGTGCTTGTTGTGCACATGGGATGGGTCATGGAATTGCAAACTGTGATAGGAATCTGGCCTTCCTTACAAGCTTGTCGGTCACTCAGTACGTGCACAGCTCTCTGTAAGTAACAAAAATAGACAGGCTGCCTACTGCTGGGTCTCAGAAATATCAGGACGCCCTTGGTAAGGGGGAAGTTTGCCCAGGTGACCTTGAGCACAGCACAGTGCCTGTCCCCTGCTCCCCCTTCCAGGCACAGAGCAGGAGCCACTGCCAGAGGAGCTCTCCTGCATCCCAGGGAGCGCTGCATTTTTTAGGGCACGAGTCAGGAGCGCTTGGGCGTCCTGAGGCCGGGAGGTGAGAGTGGGAACAGGGAGCCCACCCACGAGCCCGAGGGGTTACAGCGCCTTTTCCTTCAAACGGCGAGACCCAGATACACAGAGAGCTCTGCCCGGGGACGCTCTCCCTTAGCTCCGGCCTTGCAGCGCGGCGGGAGCTGCCCCGCCGCGTTCCCCGCCGCCTCAGCGCGGTACGGCCGGGCGGTGCCGAGCCTGGGGCGGGAGCGGGGCGCGCAGCCCCACAGGCCGGGCAGTGCCCAGCACCGGGGCCAGAGCGGGGCGCGCAGCCCCACACGCCGGGCTGCAGCGGAGGGGAGTCCCGGGAGGGGACGGCAGGCGCGGGGCGGAGCGGCCCATCCCGCCGCCGTGCCTGGGGAGGGTCCCCCGGACCGCCACCGCACCCGGGAGACGGTACCGCCCCTCGCAGGCTCCCGGGCAGTCGGGCACGGGTGCGCCCGCGGGAGCGGCGGCCCCTCCGGGGCGGGTGGAGCGCCAGGGCCCCGCGGGGCTCGGACTGCCGGGCGGCGGGGCCGTCTCCCCCTCCGCGGCGGGAGCGGAGTGCGGCGGCCCGCGGAGGGGGCGGGGAGGATGACTTCATGCCGCCGGAGCGCCGTGAATTTAGGAGCAGCAGCTGCCGCCGCCGGCGGCGGGATGTGGGGGTGAAGTGACAGCGGGAGCTGCCGCCGGCTAAGGGAGGAACAGCGTCGGGCACCCGCCGAGCCCGGGGGCTCCGGGCCGCCACCAGCAGCCGCTGCGGGAGAGAAGGAGGGAGGGAGGAAGATGCGCTGAGCCGGTCGCTGAAAGGTGAGCGGGAGCTGCCGGGTGCGGGGGCGAGCGCTGCGGCGCTGCCCGGCCGGGGGAGCGCGGCGCTGCCACTGCGAGCCCCCCACTCCGGCTCTGCCGGCCGCCCTGGAGCGGTGCTGGGGCTCGTAGCTTCCTTCTCTTTCCCTCTCCTCTTTTCTGCCGCGGTTCCCTCCAAAAGCGGCAAGGCTGCGCTCTCTGAAGCGCCACAGTGGTGCGTTTTATCTTCCATGGCCAGGATGTGCGGTGGCTCAGTGCCAGCCCCCGCTCGGGCTGCTCTCCGTGCCCGTGTCGGGGCACCCTGTCAGTGGCGTAGCCCAGGACGGGGGCGGGAGCGACAGGGCTGCGACAGGTGCGGGACTGCGCCCCGCGCTGCCCCGGCGTTCCTCAAGGGACGAGGAAGACATCTTAGGGCAGAAGGGCTTCAGGGGAACAGAAGCAAAAAAAGATGTCATTTCATGCACATTCCTGGATTTGGAAGTCGCTTCACAGGAAACTAAAGAGTGTAGAAGTTGGGGAACCGGCCCTTACACCAAAATGGATTCTGTCGTCTTTTTCCAAGACTTGCGTGTTTTTTTTCCCTTTATTCATTTTTATCTAGCCTAAGGTTCCCGACAAACAAAATAGCAGCAAAATTCAAATGCATTTGTTTGTTAATGGAAGAATTAGTGAATTGCTGTTCCATCATATCACCTGTAGAAGCGGAAAAAAGAACGTATGCATATTGTAGGTTGGCTGTTAAGATTGCACGTTGTGGTGCGTAGATAGGTCTTAACATCAAATGAATGTTATTTTGGAATTGAGAAGGTAAAAAAATTTGCCTGACCTATTTCTGTGCCTGATACACTGGTGGTTTTTGTTGGGTTGTTTTGGTTTGGTTTTATTTTTTGTTGATTGGTTTGTTTTTATTTTTTGTTTGTTCTGCTTTAAAAAAAAGAAAACTTGCCCTAAAGCAGGTTTATAGCAATACAGGAGGTTGGCATGCAGAGACAGCTCATTAGAATAGGCACTATCTTTGTATGCAACAGTTAATGGCTCTGTGTGGTTTGGAAATGGAAGAAATTACTGTGTCTCTGGGAAGGAAAGAATTGGAAATTAATCTGTTCTTAATGAAAAAGGAAGCAGGATGCCGGAAGCTGAAGGTTATTTTATTCAATGTCTATTTACCTGTATGTTCATCTTCGAGGATCCTGTTACCCTAGGGTTCACAGAAGCTCAGACAGTTGTGGTTGTGGTTGAAGCCTCTGGTCATGGTGCTAGAGTGACACACTTAATCCTTAGGGACATAACAGGGAGTTGCTTTATTTGTTGTCATTGTTTCTGGGAAGATATTTAAATGCAGTCTGTACTGTTGCTGGGTATGCAGAAGGCAAATGACAGCTACAGAGACAGAAAATGTGTATAAAAAAACAATTGAGCTTTCACAGGGCTGAAACAAAGAGCGAGTGATGAACTGCAGAGTCAGAAATCAGTCCAACAGACAAATCTTTTCTCCAAAGCATGGTCATTAACTATGATCCTGTATAGGCTTGTTGCTTTAAGTAAGTCGTGGCACATTCAATGTATATATTTCAAACTCAAAAAGAAGCCAACAAAGTTTTGTCAACCCTGTGTCTTTCATCGACCATACATTTATTTTGTTCCTGTAAAAACTTTGAAGCATTGGTTAGGACATTTCTGTTGGTTTTTGCTTTCTAGAATTAAGCATGGCTGACGGTTTCAGAGCTGCTCTGTTCTTCTCTAGTTGCATTTAGTCGGAAAAAGAAACCATGTAGCTGAGTTCAGATGCTTCACCTATTAGCCATCCAGTCTATATAAAGTCAGTTTCTTCACCGGAGTGAAGAAATCAAATAATGGCCCCCCCAGGCAGTTGTTACAAGCTCAGTGTAGTATGACTACTCACTAATGTTGGCACAATGTTATCACAGCAAATTTACCTCTTCATCCTTCCTGGGAAACCTAATTTTTCAAGACTCTTTATTCTCAAAAATTAACTTTTTTTTAAAACAATATGGTAGCAGAGATGAAGCAGTGGTTGACCAAGAACCCTGCTGCAAACTTGAATTGCTTTTGTTTTTATCTTGTGTACTCTACAGGCAGGTGGTGTAATGCGTGCATGTCCATAGAAGAAAAAGTATATCTAATTATCAATGTGATTCTAGTTCAGTGGTATAACTGGTGTAAATCCACTGCCTACAGATTTCTTTCCCAGAACTCTTGCTCCTTCTGTTACTGTAACTTTCCATACTTCTGCCAGCCAAAGGAAAGCATCTTTATTGCGGTTGATCTGGGGCAGCAGCACCACTGACTGGAAGAACAGCCTAGTTGGCCAGCTGGTTGGTGCCAGACAGACTGGGGAGCAGCTGAGATTTAGTTGTCTTTTTCCTCAGAGGTTCTGCTATTTTGGAATACTTCATCTGGGTTTGTTCTTCAGATATGTAAGAGCTTAATTATCTTTGAGGTTTCTAGGCTGCTGTCAGCCTTTGAACCAGCAGGTTCATTTACCCAATTTTATTAGTGGGGACCAGATGGGTATGTTTGCAAAAGGCTTGTTTCCTTAGCAGAACAAACTGGAAAACCCAGTGACCTTGAATGCACTTGAAGTTGCAGAGGTTTGATTTTCACTTCTGGTCCTTTCCAAGGGCTGAGATGAAACACTTCAGCTGAATATATTTTCTATTATTATGAGAATTTTAAAAATGATGTTATCAAGTGCTGTTTGAACTAACTGAAATAACCGTGTCTCAGAGCAAGCAGGTCATTTTTTACTTATGTTGTTACTAGGCTTTCAGTTGGATTATTTTTTCCAATTTAAGAATTCTATTTAAAAAGGCTTGAGCAGGGTAAAAGGGGACAGATATTACACAATGAACTTAAAACTTTATCATGTGCAAACAATCAAGAGTATTTCAACATACCATTTTTATTTTGAAGAAGAAATGCATTCACACTTTCAAAGTGCATGTCCTTCATGTGCAATAGCTCATGTTTCTGGGAGAGAAAAAATTGATTTCTGAAAATAATGCCAGGCACAAACTGAAACTTTGTCTCCTATTATGCGGATGGATTCCATGTTGGACTAACTGTCAATAGAGGATCTTAATGTGAGCGCCCACTAAACTGCAAAGGTAGCAATCATTAAAGAGAACTGAGAGTTTTATCCATTTATAGTATATTAGTGGTGGCAACAAACCAGGTATTGATAATATTATTTCGAATTTGACACATTCAAGTAAGTCAGTGCTTCACAACCTGGATAATGAGCCCCTGAGTTTAATATGAAATATGGAGATAGAAATGCAGAGTTCATGTATGCTTCTTGCAAAAGAAAGCTGGTTGAAGCTTTTCCCTTGAAGGGAACTGCATGTAAACAGCAGCAAAAGCATGGATCTATTTTTTCATGACGTGTCATTAAAGAGAGACTAGCTTTGAGAGACTCTTAATATTGTCTACTCTTAGAAAATTACTTTATTAAGACAACATTATAAAAGAAAAGATCTGATTGTACAGGAACTGTATGTTTCTAGTATATATCCCAGTCTCAAAAGACAATCATATTGGAGGAGAAAGTAACACAAAATGGACTTGTATGGTTGGTGCAAATCTCCCAGCCAAATGCCAGATCAAAAAACTTCTTTTATTTTTCTTTTTATTCTTATGGTAGAACCAATAAAATATGATAGTGGGTTTTGTCTTCCCTAAAATACTGAAGACATGCTGCATTTCTGAGCTGGTCATATTTCTGTGATTGTAAAGTGATTCCAGGGTATCTCTGCTCTTCTTCCCTGGTTGAACTAAGTATAAAACATGAACTGTGAGGAAGAGCTGCAGTAGAAGAATTTCCATGTCAGCTGGGGTGTAGTTCTCTCTAGCAGAATTTGGTTTGTTTCCTAACCTTTATTAAAATGAATTAAAAAATTGACTGCATTGCTGTTCTTTGGCTTTACAGGACTCATGAGGAATTTAACCTGCCTTTATGGCAACTGCCTGGTCTCTGCACAGTTCTGTATCCCTTTCTGCACTCATGTCCCAATGGTTCATCAGATGTTAGAGGCAAATAGGTCTAATGCCAACATACAGTCTTAGTTTCTCTTACTCTGACTGCTTCTTTTTGTCACGTTTTTGTTCTAGCAGCTATTCCAAAAGATTCAAAGGTATATTGAAGTTATTTTGGCAGCTGTTAGCTAGTCCGTGAAATGTGCTGCAGCTTTAATGAGATCATATAGATCTTAATATATCCATATAATTATATATATTATATAATATATATATTTGCTAACTATTCACTCATTTGCCTTCTACCTCCTACAGTATTTCCACTTACACATATGGTGAGCACATAACTTTGGTGAAACGATCTCACCACCTGTTGTTTTAAAATAGCACAGATGCTTATTAATGGTCCTTCCATGATGCTGTTTATAGTACATGTGAAACCTCACTTAAAATACTGTGGATCATGTTGGTAAAGGATATTATTACTTTAGCAGCAGCCTTAAATTAATTCCTGTTCAGCATCTTGACTTAACTTGTCGGTCATTAGTAGGTAGGAGTGAGATAAACTCCACAGAAGAGTCAAAATTGTGGTGCTCATCAAGTGAGCTGTCATTGAATCCCTCACAAGGTGTTCTGTGGAAATGCCTGCTGCCTATTAGACAGCTGGTCAACCCCAAGAGCTACAAAAATCATGAGCACACAGATTATATACACTTGTAAGTCTTGTGCTCAGCTCAAGTGAATTCCTTGAGGACAAGCTCAACAGCACTTTCACACTTCAAAGCAAGGGAAAGGAAATAATTGCAAAACTTTAACCTTGACCAAGACTGTTGCTAATATATATATATCTTTTTGCCATAGAAAAGTAATTTCTAAACTCACTAAATTAAGTTTAGGTACATAAATGTTCCATCAATTCCTGTGTTCTTTGTTCAATCTCATGAGTCACTTGGGTTCTCAGTTTTAATTTCAAACAATTTCTAGACTTCTGCCTAATGTTTCTGATCTACAGCTCTCTACATTTGTCTTGGATTTTTTTTTCTAACACATTCAAAGTGGAAGGTAAAAATGTATTTCTCCTCCGAAAATGTCTATCTGCAGGTATACCAAGAAAAATTCTTGATGTTAGGGGTCAGTTTGCTGACATGTAAATGTGAAAGTGCTGTCAGGCCAAACAGACTGAGCTACTTTCAACCTTCCCAAGGTGCCCACTTGAGGCACAGAAAGTTCTTGATATCTGTATGATGCTAATGAATTCCAAGACAGCACTATTGTACACTGAAAAAAATAACAAAAAAAAGGAACAAAAGAATGTTTCGTTCAAGTTTAGCAAAAACTCCTCATAACTAGTAGTATGAGTAGCTCTGGATTTTTTGTGGGTTTTTTTTTAATGAAATATGAAATATTTTTTTCCTGTGGTACATGACAGATGGCATTGATTGTTTGAGTTTAGTGTTGCTAATAAATTAAAGAAATAGTTGCTCATGCTAGAACAGTGACTGTCAGCTGCCAGTTCCAATTCTATAGGATGGGCAAAAATCTCTTCTTGTTCAAGAAAGAAAACTCTGTGGTGCATTACAATGTAGCTTGTAAGAATGTAAGTCTGTTGTTAAAATAAGATGGCTGGCAAGATTCCAGTAAAGAATTCTTAGAGAAGTAATGACTAAATTAGGTGGAGTAATCATCTTTTGATACAGTCTCCCAGTGTTTGTTGCTCAGCATTGATTAGGAGTTCCCTGGGCACAAAGCAATGTTTGTGCTATTACGTTTAATTGCAGGAGACATCGTGTCCTTGCTGCCTGTGTTTGGTTGATCTGATTTCTGTTCTCAGGCTCCACAGTATCCTTTGGCATGATTCAGAGCATGTGGAGTATAAGGAAGAAAGTCTCTTTGTTTTCTCTCAAAATTTGTTGCCTAGTGGTTTAATTGGGCGCCTTTTTAATTGACATGGTGTGAGTAATGTTAAACAATTGCTTCCTTTTCAGTTTCTTACGAGTCAAGCTTTTCTGTCACATTCTTTTTCCTCAAAAACAGAGTTGTCTTACTGTATGCACTCCTTCAGTACATATGGACTCTATTTCATACTTGATTTATTCTTTGACACTGTTTTTATACCTTCTGAGAATTTATTTCTGACATGCAGGATTTAGAAACTCTATTTAATAGTCCAATAATTTCATATTTATGTCCCTTTTCTTTCCCATTTTTTTTTACTATGCATTTTTTTTTTCCAGTTACTCATTATGTTTCAATTGGGCTGATTTCTTGTGTCCCTATGAGGTTCCTTTCATTGAAGGATTGATACAACAATATGTTAGCATGACATTAAGATACTGGTGCCATTAGCAGGAGACATAAAAGTTGATAGCTGGGTATCAAAAATGCATTTTAAATGTCGGAAAGAACGCACTGTAGTGTGTGGCCTTACAGAGAAATTCAGTCATAAGTCCTTCCTTTGTTTTGTGTTATTCTTGTTTTAAAATAGTTGGATGATGGCAGCTTTACTGGATTGGGCTAATGTTTTTGAGCTCAGGCATGGGAAACAGAAAATAAGTGAATAGGATTTGTTAATGCATATAAGAATTGGAGCATGTGAAAATAATTCAGACTCTAAAAGGCAGGCATAATGTGAAACACTTTATATAAAAACTCCAAAAACAAACCACACAAAACCAAAAATAGACTGCTGCATTTTAAGTAACTGTTATTTGTAAGGTCTCGTGGAGTCAAAGCGTGATAAGAGATGTGAATGGAGTCTGCATAAATATAGAAGCTGTATGACTTGAGAAAGAGACATAACTTATCAAAATGATTACAGCATGCATGTAAAGCCTAAGGAAACTACAGCTTTTTATCAGTGAAATAAGCCCATTTTATCATATACTTGTTTATATACAAGTTAATAATGTTTACAAACACCAAAGCCTTTTCCAAGCAAAGTATTTGGCCTGAATAGGGAGTTCTCTTAAGTTATTCTGAATAGCTTTAGGCTTTATAAAATACTTCCCCCCACCTTTTTCTATGTATTTATTTGCCTGCAGGGACTACAGGTGGTGATTTATTGAATGGCAGCTATAATATTATATGATAGTAAGAATTGTATTGATGCTAGTGTCATTCACTCTAAGTGACAATAGGCAAAAATAATGCCACCACTGCTACGTGTCCTTTTAAAGTCGAATTTTCTGTCTATATCTATGTGGTACTACTTGACTGGGCCTGACTGGGGCAATGGCAATATTCTCTTCAGTTTTACAAAAGCAAAATCCCTGCTACATGGTGAATAACAGGTGCAAAGCCTTCAGTCATCCCCATCTCGTGCAAAAAGCATCTCCAGAACAGATAAAGTTTGAATGGGTATTTATAGAAGATGAACATGATAGCCTGCACCCAGAGGAACACAGATACTGTATAAGAAATTTAAGCATGTAATATCACTTCCTTGCTGATACTTTAGCATTCATTACATGTTCATGTAACAGTAGGCTTTTAATATTAGCTAATAATGGGGAATGACTTCATTAGCATTTAAGGAAGGAATTGAAAGTGTTTTGCATAGTATAATTCATTTAGCTAATTGTCACTTGAGAAGATATTTTTCAGCTGTACACTCTGCACACTTAGGGAATTGCTGTACAGACCAAAGAGCAAGAAGAAACACACTTTTGTGATCCTCTTTTTCTCAGATACTGGAGAAATGTATTATTTATGTGGCCCTTTTAATCATGGAAGATCTCAAAATGCTTTTCAGCACTTCCATTTTCATTGACAATATTTGGAAATAAGGGATGAAAGCTGTTATTTAAACATTGTTTTCCCAGTTGTACAGCCAATAAGGCTGCAGATCAGGGAGTTACTTATGCAAGTCTCCAGAAAAAGGTACTGATTTCTGATGACTGCTGCAGCACGCTGACCCGTGCTGTTTCCTTCCAGGCAGAAAATTCTCTTTCCTTTCACTTGTGTGCCTCACAGAAGCAATTTTTGAAGACCATTCATCCGTTACAGACTGCTGCTCTGCTTGTTAAGCAGTGTTTCTAGTGGGATAACACACTATGCAAATATATTTTGTGTAAGTTTTCTAGGTCTTCCAAGTTCACTCTTTGCATTTCTGTTCCTCCATCTCCCTCTAGCTTTCTTGGTTTGGCTAAAGTAGGGACTGGTACTCGTTTTGCAAGTGTATTTTTCTACTGTTTTTTTTTTTTTGTGTACAATTTTTGAGTTTAAAATTCTGTCCCTCTTGGTAGTACCGTATTTCTTAACTACTGTCTTGAAGATTTATTTGGAGACTAAAAGTTTGCACACCTTAAATAAATGCATCTGATTTCTAAAGTCAACTACAAGGCTGAATAGAAAGAAAACTTTACCAGTAT
Organism: Agelaius phoeniceus; assembly: GCF_051311805.1. Lineage (NCBI taxonomy): Eukaryota > Metazoa > Chordata > Aves > Passeriformes > Icteridae > Agelaius > Agelaius phoeniceus. The sequence goes on from NC_135265.1 coordinate 124,463,227, forward strand.
TCTGAGGTCAATGTCCAAATAAATGTCCATATTCCTGTGGTGGTTTGTTGCTTGAATTTCCTACTGCAGTGGGAGAATAAAGAAGTGCCAAAAACATCCTAAGTTTCCTCTGCTTTCCCGACTGTGTAAATCTGAGTGTTGTGTATTTTTTGAGCCTAAGGCAGCACCTGAGCACTTCATTTTGGTGTCCAAGCATGTTTCTGGCAAGTGAAGTCTTTTATGCAGCTCCTCTTGAGAGGAGCAGTTGCCTGTGTCTCTGTGCTTGGTAATGATTCATTACACGCTCAAGGCTGCTCTTCAGTGTCATCTTTCATAATTCCATTCTTGTATGAATTTTGGTGGCAAGTATGGAGTTTCCGAGTTTGGGTGGGTTTTTTTTTGTTTTTCTTGGGTTTTTTTTGTAAGGCATGGCTATCAGCAGGATCGGAGTGGCACTCTTTGTTCTGAGGTAAACAATGTCTCTGAATTCTGCTGAGGACTAGGACAGTTTCATGACTGTTAAACTGTTGTCAAGGTTTTTTGTGCATTTTCGACTTAGGTCAGCTTGTCCTTCGGAACAAGGCAAAATTTGTTCTTGGAATTGTTGTGGGTTAGATGCCATTTCCCAGTAGGTGATTTGAATGTTGTTTAGAAAATAAATTCTCCTTTTAGAAGCCTCTTAGTTTTACCTGTCTCTCCTTTGATGTGGCTGCTGTTGAAGCAGGCCAGATTTTTAGCTAATTTGTCTGGTTTTTCTCTGTTCAAATTGCTGAAAACAGTGGGAGCTTTCTATGCATCCTGCATCCTGTGATGCCTGTCTTTCAGCTAATGTTGTTTCTGTGACATTCTTCTAGAACACGTAATCATATCTGCCATTTGTTCTGTTGAAGAAATTTCACCTTCCCATCCCCCTTTCTGAAATATTCCTGCTCTGCTCATGGAGCAGTAATTTCAGTAAAATGTTCTACTTTATCTCTATTTTTGAGCATATTTGAAAGCCTTGTTCAGGAAAGAGAAATATTTTGGAGTATCATGGTTTTCATAGTAACAGGTGTAGATACTTTCAGTAGATTTACTTTCTACATGTGGGGTTTTTTGTGAGTGATGTGAAAATCCAAGATGTTATAATTTAGCACCTTAAATTTCGGGATTATCCCTATATAGTTACATTAATTTATAATGCAACTAACATTCTAATGTAACTAACAACTAATTTATAATGTAACTAACTTTCTGATAACCATAGCCAAAATACTAGACTTTTATTTTGTCACCAGCACTCCTCTGTTGTAAGAGATCCTTTTGTAAGTAAGGACATAGATGTGGACAGGTTGGAAAATTGTTAATAGGAGTTAAATGCTAGCAGAAGAATGGGAGGATGGATCTAGTGCATGCACTTCTGGATAAGTCAAAACCATAAGATCTAAAAACGTAATTGTGTGCACATGGTAACGTTGATGTGTCAGTTGTTTGTCCAGTGGCTGACTTTTTCTCTCTTCTTCCAAATGAAGTGTCTTCTCTGTGGAACAATTGTGAGCCCAATGTGAGTGAAGGAGTAGTTCCTTTTATGAAGATTAGTAAAAGCAAAATTTTAGTAACCCAAAGTAAAGGTAGCCATGATCTCTGCTCTGAACTTTTAGTCTCCTTTTTTTCTTTTCTACTTGTATGTGTATTTGGGTATTAGTTAGGTGTTTTTATCTTTCAGTTTGGGCATAAACACCTCTTGTAAGCTAAGGAACAAAGGTTTGTGTTGGGTTTTCTTACAGGTTTCTACTATTCTCTCCAACTAGCCAGCTCACTGAAAGCCAAAATCTTATATTTGGCTTGAAGGCTGTTTATATTGAACCCAGCTGATCTATCACTAAAGGGAAAAATATTCAGAGAAGCATGAAAAGATTCAGTAGGATTAAATAGCAAAGCATAAGGGTTTATTCCATGCAGGAGCAGCCTTTGAAAGCTAAAAGCAAGCTAAAGAAAGAGGCATTAATTGTGGGAAGTTAATGTAAAATGGGAATCAGAGAAGATGATTTTAAAAAATCCTTTCAGCTACTGAAAGCATTGAATCAGGGTCTTAGGTTTACAAGTGATCAAGTATAGAGAAAGAAAAGAAGCCTATTAGGGATAAAGTAAATTTGTTGAGGTGGCTGTTACATACCTGTTCACAATCAGCTGAGTGGAAGTCTCTTCTGTCCTACCCTTGAGGATGGTTTTAGACACATTTGACCAGAATTGTTGGTTATTTAAGGTGGCATGAGTGACATCTGAGGGTGACCCAGCGTTCAAGTCAATATCCATGTGGTTCTATAAATAAAGAAGGTCGCATGTAAGGCCTTGATGAATGTTGGCTTGTCTGAAAGGGCTAACTCTCACCAGTTTAATTCAAGTTTTATTCCTTCAAATGCTTGATTGTTCAAAACCTAGCCAAAGCAGAACACCTGTTACTTTCTTTTTGTATTTCTCCTTCCCTATTTACTGATTGCTTCCAGCGCTTCATGTCAAGCTTGATGAAAACATAATTCTTGCTTTTGTAGTTATTTGTTTGATTTCACTTGGGAAATCTGCACACAACTATATCTGACAATAACCAGTTACTCCTGAAGGATCTTTTATTGTCCTCTGAAAATCCTTTTGTCTCTGAACACCAGAGGAATAAACAAAGACTGGAATAAGCTCTTAAGTGCCAACTGTGCCTCACCATATGCACCTGGGTAATCCACAGCATACTTACTTGCACTGTGCACATGTGCATGTCCTTTCCATGGAAACTGGAATCGGGGTGCAGAGAATGGGAATGCCTAGGTCTCATCCTGACATTTAATCATGACAAATCTGCAAAGTAATTGTGAAACATGCAACTTTGTTGTTTGGTCTTACTGACTGTCACATTTTACTGCTTTTTCTACAGGCAGACTTTTTTTTTTTCTTTGAAATTTCTTATAATTTTTAAAATGAAAAAAAAAAACAGTCTCCTACTTGCACTGAGTAATACTTCAAACCTTTCATTTGCTGGAGCAGATCTAGTAGGATCTATCAGAAAGTGTGGTTTAGCCCTAGTTTTCTGGTGAAGATACCTGTTTTGGCAAGTAGTTTCTCTTTCCACAATTGCTTGGAAGAGGATGTACTTGATGCTTTCCCATCTATCTGAAGCTGAATAAAAAGTACATATTTACAGTTACAAGACTTATCTCAACATGCAAACTTTCTGCCAGGTGTTTTTAGGGAGCTAAAGTGTCTTTTTGAAAAGACACTTTTTTCACCTAATAACTGTAATAATTTTGTCTCCTTCCTCAAGCTTCCTGGGAGAAGACATAGGCAAGAGAGTTTTTATATTCAAAGGAGATTTTTCTACAAGCCTTTTATGACATCCATTTATTTCTATGGAACTTTGGTGGTATTCTTCTCATCTTCAGATGGCATCTGTGAGCCATTTTCTAGTCTTTTTCTCCTACTATGTGTATATAAGCTACCAAAAAGAGTGGAATTTATTTGTCCCACGTTGTTGGATAAACTTGCTTAAAAAGCCCAACAGTGTCACTCAAATTTCAATTGAACTGTTCACCATTCCTTCTTCCATGCTTATGTACTCTTCACTTAAATTTTTTTTTTGAATAGCAAGGAAATTACAGAAGTCAAAAGAAAGCTAATCTAAGATCTTCTTCTACAAAAAAAGGTGAATATAATGACTTATTTACCATGGTCTGTTGATCTGATAAATCCCAGGCAAAACAGTAGAAAAAGCAAAGCTGTAAGTGTAAAGTATATTGAGAGACAGGATTATAATTAATGCAAATCACTTATGGTTAATGAAAAAAAAGATCCTGTCAAAGAGACCCTGACATGCTGGCTTTGCATATTTTGGAGATTACAAGAAATACCCTATTAAGCCTATGTTACTCAATGAAAATAGAAATTGATGTTATTTCAACATAACATCAATAGTTAGTAGTTTCAGCATTCAGATGTGTTCAGTTCATACCTATGAATTACCCACTGCAGCTTTTTTTGTACCTGTCCTATATGCTATATGTGTGATAACTTCCCAAAAAGTACTTCATAGTGCTGTTTAGATCAGCACTGGCCCAGAGTGTAAGCAGCTCTTTCTGGGTCCACTGTGAAAAGGCTCCTAAAAGATGGAGTGAGAGTCTTGCCTCCTCAGAAAATACCAATGACTATCTATTTGAAGGCAAATGCCTGTTTTTCCCTTCTTTGCTCTGTCTCTGCAATGGTTTGCAATATTTGTGAGTGTTCCCTTACTTTTCTGTCTCTTCCCTGACTACCACCCCCTCCCTCACCTGCCCTGCCAAGAAATAAAGCAAGAGGGAAGTTTTTCCTACACCAGAGAGTAGAAACAGAATTCAGAAGTGCTCAAAAGAGCTGTGAATATCTGGAGAGCTGCATGATGTCACATACAGCTGCTGTTTTGTACCATTTGGAAAGAATTGTTTTCCTACTGATAACTTACCTTGACACAAATCTTTTTTTTGAAATAAAACTCTGAAACCAAAGAAATGCATACCAAGTTTACTTGTTCAAAAGTGTTGTTACTCAGAATACATAAGTATAGCAAATTTCTCAACAGTGTCTTAAAAATACCTCTCCCTAAGGCTCATTAAGAATGTTTGTTAGGAGAATTCAAAGGCAGCACAAAGCAGATTAAGAGTTCTCCCAGACCATCTAAAAGACCTGCATGACTAGTGCAATTTTGTCTGTTTACATGTAATGCACCTGTGATCCTGTTCATTGCAAACTTATATATTAAATCCACTAAAATGGTCCCTTTCTTGCTGTAAAACTGTCAAACTGTTGAAACACTGAAACTGGACATCTCTGTTTCTTTCCAAATGACTCATCACTTTGTTTGCCTCAATAAATGTTTTGCACCTCATTAATTTCTTGTCATTATTTTGTGTGTCTTGGTTCTTTCTACTTTGTTTGTACTGGACAGTAAGAACTTAGTTTTATTTGTCTTTTTGCATTTTAAACTTTGGTACAGGCTGTTCTCCATTGCAGCTCCTTGTTCCATCTACAACAGGATAAGATTCTTCCTGACTTCAGCATGTTGCCGAAAAATCAAGGGAGTGGTTTAAGGTTCCACTATCTTTGCTACTCCTCTTGTAGGAGATAGAATGAAATCCTGACTGCTGTGGAAACAGAAGACTGCCAGCTCTGCCTTATGCATGTTATCTAGCAGCATGAAGAGAACCTCTTGTGTCTGTTGCAGTCAGAGCATGCTGACTGAGTCTTTCAAATCAGTTATTGAAACTGACATTTGAAATGCAAGATGAAGAAATGCAAAGAAAAAGCTCACCAGTTATAATAAACAAGATCTTTCAAGGAGTCTCGAGAAGCAGTTTAAAAAATAACACCAAAAGAAGCCACTAAAACATACCCAAACACCAAACAAAGAGTCCCCAAGCCCTCCCTATTTAGAAAATAGATATTTTGCTATGCTGTGTCCAGAACACCATATGAAAATTGCTTTTGCAGAGTCCTTTGTTTTCAGCCTCTAGCAGTTCAAGATTACTCTGTGTTTGTATCCCTCCCCTTTCTTCTTGTTTTCTCTCTAAGAACAATGTGAAATGTCATCTCTGCGCTCAATCCATATGTCTGAGTGATTGTTTCATACTATATAGCCGCTGCTTTTTCTCCTAGCTTCCTTCACAAATTCCTAGTTTGAAAACAAAGGCTTTGGAAGTTCATAATTGCAATGTACTGATGAGGAAACCTCTCTACAAAACTGGATAATTAAGTCATTTTTTCCAGATGCTGTTAACAGATACAATTTCTTACTATTTTTTTTTTATTTTGTGACTTCAAAAATTCTTTTGAAAAGAAAATCTTATTTCAGTGCCTGCCCAATGTGTTCTAAAGGCTCATTTGTGGGCCAGTTTATAAAGGAGATAATTGTTCTGCCTCTTGTACTATGCTACTGACCTGGTAGGTATAGTATATATGTAAGACTTTATTAGATAGAATAGTATATGTATTAAAAGAAAAATGCATAACAGCCTTTAGGCTATCATCAAGCTTGAAGGCCAGAGAATGTGCATTCTTGCAAGTTCAGAAGTTAAGTATGCAAATCCTCATCTTCTCTTGAGAAATTACATATTTTTGACTGTATTGATAGAAATTGATGAGAATTCAGCCAGTGAAAATTCTCCTGTAAAGTTAATTAAGGCTGGTATCCTGAGAACACTTTGCATTAATTTTGTATCAGATTAGACTTCTACTTTCTGCAACCTTAATTAATCAAATTTTAATGGTTACTCAATCCATTGCACAGTTTGGGGCTTAAAAATATCAAGGGGTATGTTCCTAATTGAATACTGTTATGTGGGAGGGGAGGGATAGGTAGATATTGGTCCCCTTTTCTAAAGGGGAAATAGATTCTGAGCAGAAGACAGAGAAAGATGAAAAGGGCAGCTGGTCCTTTAGGACAAGGAATGGCAGCAGAATAGGGGCAGCAAAGTAATTAACAGGTCTTTCTCCACATGAGAAGGTGGCCTTTGCTGTGCCTAATTACACAGACAGTAATTTAAAACACGCTGTCTTGTCTCACAGTTGGATCTTTCAGAGCCTGGCTCATGCAGACAGCCTCCTGGAGTCTCAGGCCTGTAAGCAGAAACCCAGGTAGTCTTTGCATGAGACCACAAGCTGAGAGGACAAGTTTCTTGTGTAGAGTTAGAACTCTCATCCTTTGTGGATTAATGTTGTAGTTTAATCCTTTGTAGATTAATGGCCTGTAATGTTACCATTTTGCATTGTACCAGGATTCAAAGGCGTATCAACTTCAGTGTAAACCTGGGCTCCAGTAAGCAGAAGGCTAAAATCTGATTTTACAAACACCATGCAGTTGTGTGATTAGACAGAAAATATTTAATTACTTGTACTATATGTCAGGAACGAGCAAGTCTGGAGCAGGCTGTACTAATGTGAGGGAATTGTCTTGCCAGTTATGTATCTTAGTTGAGGGCTGTATTTCACCTATGACATGATGATAACTTTTTAAACTCACTAATCATGGATTGACCAATGTTCCTGTATCCTTCACTTCTCCAGTGCTTTTAATGAGACTGGACTCTTGAGCCAAGAAAAATCTGAGAACTACATACAGCCTTTAGGAAACTGAATTCAAGACTCTAATCTTTCCTATTTTATTTAAAAACAGTAAGTACCTAGAACTGCTGGCCAGACTCTGTTTTTGCATACCTTTGTACTTGTGTCACCTGAGATGTGGTAATGAGGACTCTCAGATCTTGAACTTGCTAAGAGGCACCAGCGTGCCATCACAGTCATTTGGACAGCTGCTTCAACAGGGATATATTGACATGCCTACTCAAGGGCAGTACAGGCTACAGAAAACAGGAGGCTGGAGCACATGGTGTACAAGCAGGGACTGTGGGAACTGAGTTTGTCCAGCATGAAAAGGACACTACAAGATGTAACAACACTACCCAAGGAGGCATTGTGGAGATGCTGTAGACTTTTCCTGGAGTTCTGCAACAAAAGGATAAGTGGCAATGGCCACAAGTTGCAATAAGAAATTCCAGATACATGGAGGGAAAATCTTTCACTTAGAAAATGCTTGGCACTGGTACAGCTTGGCATAATGCCTGGGGACCCTCCAGCCTTGGGGATACTCAAAATTCTTCTGAGTCTCTGAGCAGCCAGACTGTTAGCCTGCCTAACCTCAAATGGTTGTTGGACTTGATGGCCTCCAGATATCCCTTCCAAAGTTTTTCTGTGATTCAGAGTGGTGGTTTACTAGGTGTGCCCATACAGACCTATCAGTCCTGACTCAGGGTTCAAGTTTAACTCAAAAACCTGTGTGGAAGTAGGGAAGAAGTGAATGAATGTCACTGCTCATTTTCCACATAATAGCTTCATTCTGTGGAAGGACAAGATTTGTAATCCAGACTGTTCTCAGTCTCAAGGAACCCATGGACAGAGCCTTCAGTATAAAAGGTCTGTTGAAATTGGTTTATCAGTTGCAAGCGTAATTGTTTTCCTTCTGGCCCTGTGCCTTCTTGCAGATGAGGATGCCTAACTCTGTAGTCTTATGATTTGTGTGCTGAAGACCAGGAGACCTCCACTTCTGGATCATGCTCCTCAGATTAAGTGCATTGATTTTCATGATCTCTGGAGTAAAATACATGAGCAGTTCTGGAAGTCCTCTTAGCTTTCGTTGTTATGCTCAAGACAACCTTTTCCATCACACAGTGCTTATTTCACAGGAGTAAGCTGATCAAGGATCATGCAAGAGACAGAGCTTCAGTTACACCTGAGATTATCCAAATGCAGCAGAGCAATGCTCAAGTGCTGAGATGAAATGGGTCTCAAACTCCTACGTGTAGGAGAGAGTGGTGGCAAGCTGCCTTTCTCCTGAACCTGCAAGACATGACCACAGCCTTTTTGTAAAGAGATGATTTCTGTTTTCCATATGAAGTTCTTACTAAGACAATGAGATATGAACATAATAAGCAATTCCATATTTAGGTATTAATGACTTTGTCATTGTTTAATGTACCTTACTCTGGTGCAGAAAAACACAGATATGTGACAACAGGCCTTGCAAACTAAATTTATCCTTCTATAAAATCCACCCACGTAGAAGATATTCAAGAAAAGCTCCATCACATGCTGAAATCTGTGAAACATAAAAGAACCCTGGGAAGTAAATTAATTTAAATTAATAACAGTATATTTTTCATATTGTACTGGGAGGGAATGACACAAGAAACCACATAAATCCATTAAAGAGCATGGAATTTCAAGACTGTTTGGGGTTTTTCTTGTGTTTTTGTTTTTTTTTTAATTTTTAATTGTGAATATTGTCAACATTATTCTAGGAGACCCTGTAGCTTTTTCTCCTGAAGTTCATTCATTTTAAACAACTGCCAAACTCTTTCTGTACAGATCTGTTAAGAAAAGCTACTAAGAAATATTCATTCTGGCTAGAGAAAACACTTTTTTCCCAGTTCACAGGAAAAAAAAAGTATATTTGGTGGTAATTTTGCTAGTGGCATTATATGAAGTAAAGCACTTTCTATAGAGCACAGGGGTTTTTTTATTTATGCATGCTGCACTATTATAGTTTATACTTTGTTTTTTCCTATTTGTAATTCTTGCTTTTTTATAACAAAACTATCATTGGATATTATCTTCTAAATTCTGTCCTAATCTATTCGGTGAGAACCACGATCAGCACAATGTTTTCCAGTCTTCTTCAAAGCTCAGTGTGTTTTAAGAAAAAACTACATTCAGCCTTATAATGGCATAATGAGAGTAATTTTCTTAATGAAGCATGTGATCTGACTTGAAGTACTTATTCTTCTAGATGTACCTCATCACAATTTGTTTCTAAGAACCTTCTTACCTAGTATCAGACATTGTTCCATCTCTGGACCTCTTCTGCTCTATTGCTGTTGTTTTAGAGTGCCCAAGATTAGTAGGAAGAATGCAGAGAAAAGAACATGATATGAAACTGAGCAGAGAAAAATTACCTGAGTCTCATATGGTTTTGCTTTAAAAGACCTGCTTGCTACTGGTGTAACATCTAAAAGACATGATGCTGTGCTGCTTCATTAAAACTTCATGCAGTAACATTAGAGCTCAGTGGAATCTTTGATTACCTGCTTAATAATCAGACTAAACCAGTTTGCCTTTGCTGGCAGTGTAATCATAATCTCTATTTAATCAAATTACAGGTGGTGGTTTGTTTTGTTTAGCTTCTCTGGGTTATTTTTTCTTCAACTTGTCCTTTAACCAGAAAGTTAACTGGTTAAAATTGTTCCAACTAAACTTCATTGGGTAAGAAGCATTTCTTTGGTCTTGGATGTGATGAGTGGAAGAGATGTGCTTGTGTTTCATGGAATTATAGAGAGTTGTTTTCATTTTTAATGATAAACACCCCTCCCTTCTTTCTCCTTATATTCCTAGAGCAAATTTGGTGAATGCCTTTTCCTGTTCTACTGTTTTTACTGGGGATGGCATAGCACTTAATTTATTCTTGTCTTCATATAATATCCTCTTTTGAATGTAAGACTCAGAGAATCTGTGCATGTTTACAGTCCAGTTTTATCTTTTTTAAGAAAAGGAAAAAAAAATCCTTCAATATTTCTTTTTCATGGGGAAATTTTGATTAAGTTTGATATTAATTTCTGTTGACCCCATTAACTTTTGAGGTCCCTTAAATGGCATCCTGAAGTAGGCCAAAAAATGGGAAAACTTATGTAAAATAGCTTTAATGAGCCTAAGAATCATCATGTTTTGTAGTGTGATAGATGTGGAGTTTCAGGCAATAACCAAGTTTGACTTTACAGATAAGTTTGCTTCATTTTCCATACGAGTCAAATGGCTAAAAGATTTGGAGTGATTCCCAAAAAACATCTTGTCACACGTAGATCATTTCTGTCTGGTTACAAATATATTAATCCTGTAATGACATCATGAAAAATAGCTCTGTGGAAAGGAGGGGACACATGTCAAGATATGTGGATTCAGCAGTGCTTCACACAGGAATGTAGCACCCAGAGTTTGTGAGTCTTCATCCAAAAGTTATCCCTGGGGAAATAGTTTTCTATTGCAGTTAGCCTTCCAGATTCTTGGGGTTTTTTTTCCTTTCAGTGCTTTGCATGTTTAAATTTTTATATTTCATAATTCACAGGATAAATGGTTTTTGTAATTTAGTTGATTTTAATATTTGAGTGCTAACGTTTGAATAATCCTTACAGGGGGTTGAACAAGATGAGTGGCAAAACACAAAAGGAAGAAAATATTGCTTGGTTCTGAAACTCGTATTTAAAGATATTCCCCACAAAGTGTAACAAGCAAATTATTAAGGCGGGGTAGAAGCATTTTGTGCAGAAAGATTCAAAAGACTTTGAGGCTGAGCATGGTATAGTTAAGATGTGTCTTACCAGAATGTTCTTTCATTCAGACTGCTGAAAAGCTTTTCTGAACTGAAGATACATCGCCTTTCCATTTTTATCTTGGCTCTGAATTCATTGGAGTCAGATGAAAACAAATATGGAATGTTATCTGCTGTGCAAATATCAGTGCTATTTGTTTGAAAATACTGGCAGTGTTTCTCCTGGATCATGAGGAGGCTGTAGGTAAAAGGTATGTAGTAGCAATGGAAAATTTTGTTAAAGGGCAGGGTAGAAAAGATAATTCTTGGTGGTTGAGATAGCAAATTTCAAATGTATTGCACTAAAAGTTAAAATTTTCTTACCTAAAGAATACCTGTGGAGTGTATGTTCAGTGAAGCTTTTAATCCTGGTGTAAATAGGCAGGTTAGAAAATGTGGGCATTAATTGGTTAGGAGGAGGAAAAAAAGGGTCTTTGCCTTCTCTCTTCTGCCCCTCTGTATTTCTCCCTTAATGTTTTTTACAGTCTGGATGAACTTCCGACTGAGCTGAAATCTAAGTGGGGTTTTCTTTTCATCAGTGTTTGGTCTTGAAATTTGCATTTTATCTTCAAATTTCATGGGTGGTGTCCTACATTTCAACATTACATTGAGTCAAATTTTTAAAAGTGATAAAAGGGCTTGCATTTGGTAGTTTATTTCACTACTTAACCCTAAATACTTTATAAAAATTAGTTCATACAAATTTCTGAATCATAAGGTTCTTTGTAGTATCCCATCTTGGTCACCTGAAACTGAGAATATGAGTCTCTATATACTCTAATTACTTATGCAAACTTGGCATATGGGCAAGTATTATCTTTTTACCTATTGTTCTTTTGGAATGTTTACTTTATGAACAAGCTAATCAATGCTTAGAGTAGACCCAAAAACAAACATGTTGCTTCTTGCAGTGTGTTTGCATTCTTGGCACTTCTGGCTCTTCTGAGAAGCATTAGTTCAATTGAATAATATGGTGTGATATTGAAAAAAAACTTGTAATTTACTTTCTATAGTGAATGCTTTCTTGGAAATAGCTGTTAAGTTTGAAAAGCTGGTATATACTCCTCTCTTACCTTTCTTGGTACAGAAACCTTAAAATGTCAAAGTTAATTTTGTACTAATATCATTTAAAATAACAGAAAAGATTCGTGTAAAACAGGGCTACAGTCTTGGGGAAAAACACATCGATTCTGGTGCTATAAAAGTCCCAGCTACAGTGATCATGAGCACTGAGGTTCTCTTGGTCTGTGATGGTAGAAGCTGGTGAGTAGAGAAGAGTGCCTTAGTGACTATCTTTCATGGTGTTAATGTGCTCATCCACATAGCCTGTGCTTGGAAAGAGGCTACCTCCTATCAGCTGTGGGATACCAGGGTGAGATCCTCACATGGTTGTGATTTCAAAGTCTTAAGTGAAGGAAAGTGACAGGAGGGCAGTCTCAGCAGTTAGTGGAGTTTAAGGAAGACACTGGAAAGCACAGTAAGTACTTATGGTCATTTATAGCCACTGAGTATCTTCTGATGGACAGGAATTTTGTTGTTGGGTAGGTGTTGGTGGTGAGGTGCCTTAGGGCAGCCTCTATGGGGAAAGGGCTGCATGCTAGACACAGATCAAGTCTGCTCCATGGATTTACTGCAGGATACAGCTGAACCCCTCAACCAGGACAGTGGTGTCTCTGTGAAAACATATTTAAGCAAGGGAATAAAAAAAACACTAAACACACAGGTAGAGGAGAAATAAAGATAGTGAGACACAGCACAGGGAGTACAAAGGTTGCAGGAAAAGGAGGAAGTGGATGTGTTGCTCCAGGCCCCTGGAAGAGACCACAGTGGAGTAGATAAAGAAGTAGGTATTTGCCTGCCAGTGTATGCCCCACCAGAGCTCCCTGGTTTTTCCTGAAAGAGCTCCAGCCCACACTGGAGCCTGTGGGAACAGCTCCCTTCCATGTTGGAGCAGAGGAAAAGCGCTGGAGCAGGGGAAGAGTGTGGGGAGGAAGGAGCAGCAGGACCATCAACTGTTAGGGAGTGATGTAACTGCACATTCCATTCCTGTCCCCTTGGGCTGCTGCTGGGTGCTGGGGAAGCCTAGAGCAGTCAGAAACTACAGAAGTAAAGCTGAGCCTTGGCACAGGGGTATGAGGGCAGCTAGGGGACTGATGTGGAGGGAAGGTGTTGGTTTAACTTGTCTTTGTTTCTATTATCCAAACTGTTTTAATTGGCAGTAAGTTAGTTTTCCCCAGGTCGAGTCTGTTTTGCTAGTGTTTTGCTTATAATTACTACAATATCTCCCTGTTTCTATCTCAACCCGCTGGTTCTTTACTCTTTCATCTTACCATCATCTCCCTTGTCCCCCTGTTGAGGTGGAATGAGAGAGCAGGGTGAACATCAGCCAAGGTCAACCCACAAGTGGTTCTTTAAAGCTAATTATTTCACAAATAAATAGACAAAGGTTTGGGATGTAAGGCAGTTCTCTTACAGTTTATGGAAAATCTACTAAGCTTACAGACTGTACTGCTATATATGTCTAGATGAAAGTAGTTATGCAGATGGAGTGAATATTTAATGATGCCCATCTCAGCAGGTATACCTACATATATTTACATGTGTAGATAAAGTCATATTCAAAGCTCTCTAACCCTGAACACTCAAACTGTTGCATAGGAACATTACTGGTTTCTACCAGTTTTCTCTGGTGTTATGGTCCTTCATGGTTTTCTAGGTATAAAGGTGGATAGTTGTACTTGGGATGGGATAGAGGCTTAGAGATAGCTGTCAGCATCCCAAGATTTTTGCCAGGAGGAATGACAACTATAAAATAAATAAAAATCAGTCTCATCTCTGTCAGGAGACACTTCAAGTTGATTTTCTTCCTTCTCAGTCTGAGAGTCTATTTGGGTTTGTTTTCATGCACTTTTTTACTGTGCTCTGCCCATATGTCTTTTCATTGTCTCCCAATTACTTAATTATTTTATTCTCTTTAGTGCTAAAGTTTAGCTTTACTCAAACAAGACACTTCCTTAGTGACTATGAGATGTGGATTTCATTGCCTCTGATTTTGAGCAACATTTTTTATATTTTTACCTTCTTCCTCTGAATTTATACCTGCAGCTTGCCTTTTATGGGGAATATGGTATCCAGGAATTCACATCTGTGGGTGCTTCTTGATCTGGAAGGGTTTTTCCCTGTGCCAGGATTTAAGAATTGGAAGTCTTAAGAAGTATTCTGCCCACATACGCATTCTTACTGTAAGCAGACAGCTGGTACTTCGTTTCATTATCCACCAGCAGGTAGTAAAAAGGAGGAAATCCGCAATTTACATGGCCCTGAAGCTCAAGTAAGCTGTTCAAATACAGATGGATTTGTGTACTCTGACAACATGAATTCCTCTCAGGAATTTTGTAAGGGGTTCTGTAAGTTCTTCTGTTTCTGCTTATACCTGTATGTTTATGCTCATAACCAGAAAATATGGCTTACACTTTATTATATTTTATTGAGTTTATGCATATGTCAGGAACTGTACGTTCAGATTCTTCTTAGGCTTTTCTAACATTTCTTAGTGGCCAGCAACTTCTGTGAAAGGGAGAGTTTCAAGGCAGAAATTGAGCTGCAGGAAATATGTGTTTGGTTGGATAACTTTTCTTGGCATGAATATAAAATGTCTACTGTATGTGGTTTTTAATAGGCCATCTTTTAAAGTTATTGAGCAATTTGTTAGGGTTGGCTGAAATCAATGAGCTGTGTGAGAGTCCAGAAAATTCTACTTTGTTTATATGCTTCCATCACTGCCTTGTAAATTGCCCAGATTGGCATTTTCTTTTTGTAGATGAAGAACTGGGACATTAGATGAATATGAGTTAAGTATTTGAGCTTTAATTTCATTTGAAATTGAGGCAAAGAGAAATATTTGACCATCAGGTTCAAAGCTGTAACAGTGATTCTAAGCAGCTGTGGTTTGCAGAACTTTTATGTTCCTTGATTGTGGCTGGGTATTGTGTTTGTCAGGATACCTGGGTTTGCATCTAGAAATGCATCTTAAATCTGAGTGTCATGGACAGATTATGTAATGCAGCACAATTGCTAATTAAATATTAGTCTATGCAAGCCAATAATTAATTTTTTTTACTTTCCATCTAGTTCCAGCACATGGAAACTTATCAGAAAAGTACTCTATAGTGCATAGTTTTAGTGCATAGTTTTCAATACAAAGTGTACAAAATGATCCTAGGTGACAAAGGATTATTTGGCAAGAGACTTAGTTTCACTTTTTTCCTCTTTGTTTAATTAAATTCTTTTTTAAATGTGGACATGCAAAAAAGGCTGCTAAGGTTCCTATCTTCAAGCATATTGTGGTAAACATAAGGGATTTCTTTTGTCTAAAAAGAAATTATTTGGCCTATCTTTGAAATGCCCATAAATACTGCAAAGTATAAAATACAAACTGCACATAATAACAACAGATTTCACCATTATAGAGTCTTTATTAATGCTTTCTTCTCCTCCACCCGATTCTGGGTCATTTTTGAGGTTTCAAACTGGTTATTTGCCACAAAGGAGATCCTTCCAAGTGTTGCTGCGCTTCAGGTCTTGCTATCTTATCTTTTAAAACAGTATCGTTACAGATTTGAGTCTGAGCTGTACTACTTATGTGGTTTTAAAGAACAGAGACTTGAAGTCTGGGAGAGTCCCACTCACTGAACCTTGCTGACTCATATTCTTGGATAGCTTGGCTATTATGCATGTATGTGGTTATGCATATGAATATGGAAAATTACCCCTTTATGCCACCTCCTGCATTTGGTTTTGAGAAACCGTCCACTCTGTTTAAGAAAAAGTCATCTTTAAGACTTAGGATCTTGCAAATAGTATGAAATTGCTGCTCTCTTCCCCCTCTTCCTTTAAAAGGCTGCAGGTGGACTTGCCTCTGCAGGGACCTTAATTTAAACCTTGCTCCTATTTTCTCTGGCTCTGACAAACATCTTTATCACAATTCTGGACTGACACGCTGCTCTCTGTAGATGCAACTGCTGCTGAACATGCTAAGGTGAACAAGAGAGAAAAAAGAATAAGAGGTAAAATATTTCCTTTCATTAAAATATTCTGGACTGTTAAACCTCCTTGCTTTGATCCCTCAGCCTGGTGTATTGTAAGACGTTTGGCCCTCTGGAATTAATCAATGCTGTTTTTAAGAGACTTGTATTTATATTGCTCTATGTTTTTTTACAGAAATTAATTAACCTTAGATTCCCAATTATGCCAGCTATAAGAAAACAGAACATATTTTTCCACTCTTGAAGCAGGAGCACTAGAAGGCTGTAACAAGAAAAATGCTTTTGAAGGCTGGAAAGATTGAAGGTTTCACAGGACAGTTTCTCAGGGGCTGCTTGAAGATACCTCAAAAAGCAAAGGCAGATCCAATTTTTGGTATCCATAATGTGATTTTAAAAATTTGGAACCTTGTCCTAAAGAATTCTGACATCAACTTATTTGATAATAAATTGCAATAGAGTATTTGCATATGTGTTCATTCTGTTGAGATGATTAACTTTATATTAGACTCTGTATAAAGAGGGTTCATTTTTCCTGAGTGGTGGGTGACATACTCTACATAGAGAACTTTTTTTTCCCTTGAATGAAATAAAATAAAACAAAGAATAATTAAGAATTTTTTCCCTCTGATAAATATATGGCTCTCATACACAGGAATAACATCTGGCAAAAATATGGGGATATTTTTGATATTTACCTCTCTGTGAAAATGCAGCAGGTATGTCCAGAATTTTGCAAGCAATAATATTCTTTGTTTTAATCCTAAGTATCTACCAGTACTTCCCAGCTGACCACTATCTAACATTGTGGTAATATCAGTGGTCCATTATAAAGAATCTGTAAAGTATTCCTGCTGGAAACAAGTCTAAAAAAAGCACATTTGAGACAATTATTTCAGGAAGCCCTAAGTAGGCTATGCTGTTGCATAGCAACAGAGCCAGGCAGTCCTTAGTCTCTAAAGTAGTCAGTGTACACATGGGAACAGAATGCAAAAATGATGGAAACCTTGAAAAATGTAAGGCTGAGAATAGGAGAAACCAAAGTGAAATGATATACAATATAAAATGTGAATCTGTTTTGTGAGGTATAATATATTGAACTGCTTTTAAGTTAAAAAAACCGAAATGCTGTTAGCCAAACTGTTTGCTTTTTTTTTTTTTTGCAGCTTCTAGATAGTAATTAAAAGGCAGAATGTCTGATGGCTGAGAAAACTAATTCAAATGTAAAGTAGGTTTTAAAATGCCTTCCACAGGACAAAAAAAAGGATGGGAAAGGCAATTGGTTATTAACAAATCAAAAAGCTGACCAGATAAACCAGGAATGTGAATGTCTTTGTGCCACAATACATTAATCAGTATTTTATAAATTGCCTTTTCCATCTTTTTTTTTTCTCTTCCAGGCATTGAAAATATACTTTAGATGTGTCGTGTTCACAGGTCTTCAGGCTAGCCCAGTGGTATTTATCTTTGCAAATACTGAAAAATGTGATGTCATTGGGTGTATTTTTGGAAACTCCAAGCTTGCACGTGAAATGTGAGATCTTCACAGAAGCAAATCATCCTATAGCAGTTTTATTTTTTTTTGAGAGGTAATTGATTTTATTAAAAGCAAATAGGAAACCAATATTTAATATTTAGAAGTACATGGTTGTGGTTGATCTTGCTATCAAAAAAAGGCAAATCCTTTCCTTTCAGTACAGTATTTGCCACTGCCCGAAAAGAAACAGTAATAAGCTCAAGCTTTTCTGTTCTGGATGCTGCAACACATACTTTCTTGATGAGTCATGACTGCATGATTTTAAAAGGTAATCACATGCAAACAGTTGAGCTATTTCACCAGAAATTGCTGAAAAGATATGTAATACAACAAATGCTGCTTCTGTTTAGTAGCTTACATTACCCTAAAGATTTGAAAAAAAGTGACTTGGAGGGGGAACAGCTGTTTGTTTTAATAATAAGGAAGAGTTTAAGGACAACTTAACTGTAGAGCATTTAGATAGCTTGAATATTTGATGGCCAGACTACACCATTGTACTGAAAGATTGAAGAATCCTAGCAAATAGGTGTGGAAGGAACCTTGTGAAAATGCTGGAGCATCCTCCTTTTATAAATGCTAAGTTATAAATGCTGTCATGATACTGTTATCTAGACATTTTCTTCTTGCTGTTCTAACTGCATGCTTTCCCTTTCAAAGGCTTTGTTACCTGCAGACAGCTGTTGTAGATGCTGTAAACATATCAGTCAAACTGACAGAGTGCTGAGCATCACAAAATGCAAACTTCAGCTAACTTGGGGATGGGAGCGACCCATTGCAATGGGGGAGCCAAGCCCTGCATTCAAATCAGTGGCCCTGTGTCAAGTCCCTGAGTCAAGTTATCCCACTGGGAGCTGTTTGGTAGGGCAGCTGGAAGAGTCCACCACAGTCTTCCTTTTTGGTTGTAAACTGGTTTTTCCAACTGAACTCTAATTATCTAAGGTGATTGCTGCTTCCTCCCCACCTCCAAATACTTTTTTCTTCATGTCTAGTCTTGTTCTGCAGATGGACTCCCTGTCAGGATCGTACCTCCCCACCTGTAATCTGATTCTTTCACATCCATATTGTGTTCTTACAATGCCATCATATTCCCCTAGCCCAGCACATGCATGGATAAGTCCTGGCAGTGCTCATTAATATCTTCTTGCTAGCCATTACCTTTACTGATATTTTAAAACAATGAAGAGCAAGCTCTTACACTTTGCATAACACAGCTTTATTTTGCATAGCAAAGTATTTTACCAGATTGGGCATATGTTAATGTAGAAAAAATGGGCTGCATTTCTTGGCTTGTGACAAAGGAGCATGAATCTTCATGTTAGTTTCATGGTTTGCTGTTAGGAATTGCAACAACTGTAATGAATTACTAAGGCATATTTAGCCATTCCAATCTATAGTTCATCTGAGTATTTGAGCCCTTATAAAGAAATGGAGGCTGCCTTGTGCTATGGAACTATGTTTTGGAAAACAGAGCTGGTTCCCATTCAAATGGAAAAGTGCACCACAATGTACTGCATACAGTCTTTATGCCACTTCTTGTTTGTTTGTTGAATTTTTTTGGTTGTGTGGTTTGTTGGTTTTTTTTTTGTTTTTTATTTTTTAATGAGAATGAAGGTTTTCCCTTTTGTTTGTTTGGATTTTATTTTGTTTTGTTGGGGTTTTCTTGAAGTTTTTTTTGGGGGGGTCATGTTGGTGTTATTGTTTTGACCTCAAAAGCCATAGTACTAGTTAAGTAATATCTAACAAAATGTATAACTGCAAAGTAAAAAAAGAGAGATAGTGAGGGAAATAGCTCTTACATGGATAAGCATTTTATGGATGCTGAATTAAAAAATTCAATGGACCACAATCCTTTTAGGGCATCTAGAGTTAGGATTCATAGAATCATATGATACCAGGTTTGAAGGGGACTTCAAGGATCTTCTAGTCCAACCTCTCTTGGCAAAAGCATCTGTAGACAAGATGGCCCAGCCCCCTGTTCAGCTGAATCTTATAGGTGTCAAATACTAGGGAATCCACCACTGCCCTGGAGAGATTATGCCAATGGATGAGTGTTCTGATTGTGAATAATGTTCCTCTTGTGTCCAACTGGAATCTCTCCAGTAGTAACTTGTACTCATCACCCCTCATCTTTTCCATGTGACTTGTAAAAAGGGAGTCTCCATTTTGTTTCTAGCCACCCCTTAGATGTTGAAAGATGGTGATAAGGTGTCCCCTAAAACCTTCTTTCCTCAAGGCTGAACAAATGCAGTTCTCATGGTCTAAAGATCTCATTCTTAGCCCCTTCCACAGCATTAAACTTCTGCCAAAAATTGGAAATCTGTCCATAGAAAACCCTTTTTTTTAGTGTCTTCCACATCACTGCTTATATACCATTGATTGGAAGGCTCATACCTGCCTGTGGATAATTCACAGAATTATCTTGCTATCAGAGCTTCAGTTAAAAGTTTGCTAAACCTGTGTTTTTGTTTTTTTAAGTGGAAAGTTGTCCTTAAGGAAGACAGTGGCTCACAGCACTTTGGCTCAAAATATTTGCAGGTTACTGATGATGACTGTTCAATGTTTTGGGAGTTTTTTCCCCTATGAATCTGTATACAGCCTGTTGTATGTAGGAGTGACTAAAGGAGACAAAAATAGTCACTGCAGTGCTTATATCAAGTTCTCTAAGGAACAGAGTCTCACCTAATGAGACCTGTGTTGATCAATACCTTTAAATCACTGGCTGTGAATGCTGGCACTACTGACAGAAGTGTCTGAGAGAATAAACTTGATTACAGCACGAATCCTGAATTAAAGGCAAGGTTAGGAGCTTCATGAGCAAAGCCCACACAAATTTACCTCCCCCCTAATCCCCATCCCCCCTACTAAACATCCTGATCCTGAGCAGACATCAACTTCACATTTCTACAGCAATTCTTGTCTTTCCTGCACGGAGTGTTTCCAAGCTGCCAGTCAGTTATGGATTCTCAGTAGACTGGTCTTTTCCAGTAACCCAGCAGTTGAGGAAGAGCCTGTTTTTATTGTTGAGGGGAGATTTTTGTGTTGTAGTCTTCATGACAAAAATTATTATTTCATCTAACTGTTAAGTGCTTCTAAATTGCCATATAAAGACCCCAATAGACAGGCTTTCTCCAAAGGCTGAAAACAGTCCTTTTGAACAAACGCTGTATTTGTTCAGTGTAGTGTTCTTCTGCCTGTGTTCCTTGGTTCAGAGCAGCACAGTATTCTCAGGTGCTGCATACCTGGCCTCATCCTCCCAGAACCTTAAAACATGGACCTCCTTTCAGCTCAGATGGATGTGTGAATGCTCAGCAGGGCTGCCGGGTGTGTGTCGCGTGAGGAGCTGAAATGCTCTCACCTGGCTTGAGCCCTTTATCTCTGTGATTGTAAGGTGCTTGCAATGGATTTAGTTGTTCATAGAGAGTATCAGAGTGTCCTGAAAACACTCTGCTCCTTCCCTTCACAAGCCAAGAGGTTCTTTCACAAGCTGCAAGTAAAAAGTCACACAGCAGTGGATGCCTTTCCTCACAAACACATTGCCTGCCATTAGTGTTCTTTAGGTTAGGCAGTGAACAGTGATGGTAGATTCTAGGTCACCCTCTTCTGCTCCCTAACATAGTGTCCCTATGTAGATATTTAAATGTTGTGATTAGTTTCTTCCATAGGGTGTTAATTTCAAAATATCAAAACATTTGTTGTTGTTTTTTAATTACTTCCTGAACCATCAATGATATCTGCGCTGTATCTTTCCAGAGAACTAAGGTCCTTGAGGTCCTTGTAGTATTGCTTTATTGGTTATGTTTGCTTTTTTTTTCCTTTTTTTTTCTTTTTTTTTTTTTTTTAATTTGCTGCTGCTATTCACTGCCCAGTTTCATGGAACACTGGAAGCTAAAACTAAATCTGTGAACTCAGAAAAGTGGTGGATGATAGCCCAAATTCTTATGGTCTCGGGCATAATGAAATTTGCTTGGGCAAGGACATAGTAAGAACTGTAACTATTTGGCTTTTAGTTCTGTAGATCTCTTTAGGAAAACTGCAATTTAGATAACATAAAAGGAGAACCTATTAACTGTCTTTGTGAGTGATCTGCCTGTATAGGTTGTGAGCTGAAGGATATCTCACTTCAAAGGGCTTTTTTATGCAGATTTAAACAAGTTTTTTTTGGTTTTTTTCCGGAATAAAATCTCAGGTGTTGATTTCCTTAGTTCTATTTTATTGTTTAACCAGTTGAATTGCCTGTTAATTTCTATTAAGATCTTAGTAGTACTAGGATGGCTATGTATAGCATGTGCACCCTAAAAGTATGCTAATTGTCAAATGCAAGTGACCTGTTCTGCATTACTGTTTCAAGGAGCTGGTCACTTCAGAAACATCAGACAGAAAAAAACTACATGAATGATTTTCAAAGTGCAGATTGAAATACTGCCCAGCTTTATATCTTGCATTGTTATTAATGTTTTCTTTCATTTGCTTTCAGGAGTTAATTCTCTTTCTCTGTTCATCTGTGTGTGCAAAAACACATTGTTGTATAACACAATAGATTGAATCTCTGTGGAAGAAAAATGCTTTTGTTGAATTGTTCCTCTGATTTTGCTTTCAGCTTAGAAGACCATGCATAAGGTAGAAATCTAGCTACAGATTGCTGTGGAATAGGTCTGGATCCTCACTGGAAAGAGCCCGCTAGCCCTGTCTCTTAGGCTAGATTTGGAACCAAAATTTATTTTAAAAGCATAATTATACATCTTCTCTAAATCAGACATGCTATTAAATGACAAATTCTCCCTTTTTTTTTCTTTTTTTTTTTGTTCCCTTGTGAAAGCTGAATATAGATAATTACATTTAAATAATGTGCTGATCGTGATACAACATTTAGCAGCCAAAGCCTGGGAGAGATTTATTTGAAAATCTTTTATTTGATGCTGCCATTAAGCATTGATGGAGAAAGAGCGGGAGCATACATTGAAGGATTTACCTCTTAGCCTTACACTACAGGTTTGCCAAGAAAATGGCAGCTCTCTGGTGCTTGCCAGCAGCATGTGCCAAATTCATAGACAAGCTGTATGTATGTCAAGTGCCTGCTCTTGTTCTGTCTTCCTTCTGAAATAATAATGAAACCAGTTAGCACAGGTACTTCACATTCACTTGGGCTTCTTTTAGGTATCTAGTCCCTTAAACAGACTTAAGTTCAACAACCCTGGGTACCTCTAGCCCATAAGCAATAGAGACACTGATTATTAATTTATGCTGGTATACCACATAATTTCTGTACTTTTCCTCCCAAACCCTTGAAAACAGTGGCACTGTGTAATACTGGGTTTCACTGAATGATTATAGAACACAGTCAAATTTGGATTACGTTTGTGAACTCATCAGTAACTTTTTAAGATTTTATTTTTTCAGTTACAGAGATTTGACTGTTATCTTCTGAGACTTGTGGGGTAACATTTGCTATATATAGGGGGGAAATGGAAAATTTAACATAAATTGATTGTGGAGTTAAAGGAGTATTCTGGTAAATTTCTGAAAACACAAATACTGATCCTTTCTGTACCTGTTAAATTATAATGTTCTCATCATAGAATCATTAAGATTGGAAAAGGCCTCTAAGATCATCAAGTCCAACCATTCACCAAACATCACCATGTTCAACACCAAGACATGGCCCTAAGTGACACATCTATGCATCTTTTGAACTTTTCCAGGGATGGTGATTGACCACTTCCCCAGACAGCCTGTTCCAAATCTGGCCACTCTTTCAGTGAAAAAAGTATTCCTAATGTCCAATCTAAACAGCCCCTGGTGCAACTTGATACCATTTCCTCTCATCCTGTCACTTGTTACTTGGGAGAAGAGACCGACCCCTGCCTGGCTACACCCTCCTTTCAGGCAGTTTAGAGTCATAAAATCTGCCCTGAGCCTTCTTTTCTCCAGGCTAAGCACCCCCAGCTCCCTCAGCCACTCCTCACAGGAGTGCTCCAGACTCAGCCCCAGCTCTGTTGCCCTTCTCTGGACACTCTCCAGCACCTCAGTGTCCTTGCAGTGAGGGCCCCAGAGCTGAGCACAGGATTTGGGTGCAGCCTCTGTACCAGTGCTGAGTACAGGGTGACAACCACTGCCCTGCTCCTGCTGGCCACAATGTTTCTGATACAGGCCAGGATGCCACTGGCCTTCTTGGCCACCTGGGCACTCTCTGGATCATGTTCAAGAGATACTGACCAGCATCTCCTCGTCCTTTTCCACTGAGCAGCTTTCCAGCCGCTTTTCCTCCAGCCTGTAGCATTGCATGGAGTTGTTCTGGTGCAAATTAAGGACCCAGCACATGGCCTTGTTGAACCTATGCTTGGCATCCTTCTTTTCTCCTTCTGCATTCCTTAGATACTTACTCTACCCCTTATGTTCAGTACAGAATATTCATTAACAATACAGGCATGTCTTGATAGACTGGCTAAAATCCAAGGTAACAACTCTACCATTCTCATCCTCTGTAATTTCTTAAGTAAATAATTTTCAGCACAACTTTTTGTGAGGAAGGAGTTGGGGGAAAGAGAAAAAATTCTAAGATACCCACATTTCTTGATGTTTATGAAATTGAGAATCTGAGGAAATAAAAGATGCTGTATGAAAATCCTCTGGGCTGTGATGCAAACTCTAACCCATATCAGGCATAGTGACTCTATATGGGAGGGAAGGTAAAGCACAGCTGGGGGGGATTTCTGGTGGGATCGTATCTTATGAGTTACTAAGGAATCCAATCTTCCAACAGCAGGTTTCATTAATCCTTATTCTCCTAGACCTTCTTTCTTCGGTTTGCTGGCTCAGTTGGCAGAAACAGTGAGGTTTGCAGCCCTCTTGTTTCAGTTTAATTTCACATAGCAGAGTACTGGTTTCGCAACTTTTTGAAAAATTTATATTCATAGAACTAGCAGGACTGTGACCACATCTTTAATGCAGGAGTACCTGTTAATGCCGTTATTTAGGAAATTCAAATTATATTTCACAGAGTTATTAGCAAATTCCACTCCTTCCACAGAGACTGAAGGGGAAAAAAAGATTTTTTTGAAGTGAATGTTAATTCCTTAATGACTGGTTCAGTGAATAAGTACAAACTGCTGGGCACTGAGCCATTCATTGGAAGGGGAGCTCTTGGGTGATGTCAGTGTAGTTCCATATTTATGCAGTAATGTCTCAAGATAATGCCAATACAAAACAGAATGGTATTTGTTATTTCGGAGGAGACACAGACAGGAAAATTTGGAAGTGTCATAAATGTATGTTTGATAACATTATTTTTTGATCAGAATGTTGTTAGTAATCCCATATTGAGCATACAGAAAAGAACATTTAAAAAGTTCTCTACAAGCACATTTTTCCATGCCTTTATAGCTTGTTTTGTAGCTGAAACTAAATAATCTTGAGATTTCTCCTGATGTTCTCAATTTTTATGGAATGTTTCAAGAGCAGTACAATCTTACAGAATATTCTGTGGAGTGCAGTTTGTACATCCAGGGAATTTCTCATGGAGTACAACCTGGGTTATTTTGCAAGTCTTGCAGCCCTGCAGCTTGTTCCACCTCAGTCATGGTCTTCTCTAGTTATTCTGGGCCTGATGCACTCATATGCACCTTTCAAAGAAGAAAAGAAAACAACTCTGTGGTGGTTTTTTCTATGCTAAAATAAATTAATGTCTTCATGGGGGTGATAGCTACGGTGACTTTGGACTGGTCCTACACTGATATGAAATCCAAGCTGTAATACTATTGATTGCTTTCATGGTTTGCACTTCCTTTTCTACAAGTCAGTTGCAATAAAAAGCATGCACAAATATAAGGGATTTCTGCTTAAAATCTTTTCGTCTCTGATTTTGGTGAATGCTATTCAGTGAATGGGTCAGATAAGTTTGAAAACTTGTGCTGTTTTCTGATAGAAACTGTCCTAATTGTTTCCCCTCACCTTTGCAAGTTACATGCTGCATTACTACATGGTTGATGTATTTGGCATTGCAGTGTCTGCACCTTGGGCAAAGAACAAATGGTAGGCTTCTCACTTGCTTCAATATTCTTGCAGTGTTTCAATAAGAGGGCAGTTCAGAGGAAGAAATGCGTGTGGTCTCATTCTCGTGCAGGCTTATGTTATTAAACAGAGGCACTGCGCTATTTTATGTGTGTCAGGCAGGCTTTCAGTCAATGCTGACCTCTTTTCCCTCCCTAGGTGGTGGTGTTAGATTTTGTGGGTTGGTTTTTGTTTTGGTTGTTGATTTGTTGGAGTTTTTATTTCTTTGTTGGTTTGGTTTATTTTAAGCAGTTTCCTGTATCATAGTGGTTGATCTTAAGAGTAAAATTAGCCTGTCAGCCATTCAGTGTTTGGCATGGGACACCAAAGCTTGATAGCAGAGAACTTCTTTTCAAGTCAGTCAGTCTTGCAATGATACTTGATGTAGTTATATTTAGACTAAATAAAATATGGTGTAGAACTCTTTTCTTGGCTTCTCACACACATCATATATACACCCTCATACAGCTGACTGAATTTGGGGAGGTGAGGAATGGAATGAAGATGAGGAGTGAACAGGGTTTGTAAAGTTATTCAGAGGTGAGGGTGGAGAAGGATTGGCTGTTGTCTTTTTTGTATCTATTTTTAAAATAAAAAGTGTTTATAAAAAATGAGGGGTTTTTTTGTTTATTTGAAGAGAGAAAGCTGAACCTTTTGCTGCTGTTAATGTTTGTGATGACTTCAAGAGCTTCTTCAGTGTCCAGCACCTGCAGTAGGAACTGATTAAAAAGATTTATCAATTCTATGCCAATGTGAAGTTTTGGCTACTTTAGTAATAACAGCTGAAGCCTCTTGCTGTAGGCAGCTGTGAGTTGCTGCCTGCATGGCCATGTCCTCTGTCTGCAGTGTGCAGAACCAGAGAAATTCTGCTTAAAATGAAGGAGGCATACAACTGTGGGGGAGCTGCTTTGGTTGAGTAGTTCTGCAGTGTTTCTTCTCTTTAAAGTACTCCTCTAGCAGAAAGCTTCCCTGATTCCCCTATGACATGGAAACATAAAACATGAGGAAAGCATGGTTGCCTAGCATTTTGCAGAAAACCTAGACACGTACACATGAAACTACTGTAAAAGCAATGTGATCAGTGAGAGAAAGTGCTCCTCCCCATACTCTTTAACATTTTATATGCTAGGAAAATAAAATTCTACTAGCTTAGATCTGTAACATATATTGCAGCAGAGAGGCAATTCTTTCTCCTACCAAGATTGAAATAGCATATTGTATTTCCTGTATCTTTGTCAGGTCTTGCATTAATGCACATCATCACATTATTCCATAATGACACAAGAAATAATTGTTTTCTAATGAAAAGAAGTTCTGAGATTATACCTAGCTTACAGAGCACTGCTTTCAAACCTCTGCATTCTAGTTTAGCTATTCTGCTTGCTCTGGTAGCATGTCTCCCCTCATTTCAGGACCATTATGGTAATGTGCATGTACATCAGGGAAATTTCCACGCCAAAATAAATTAGTTGAGCCTGAAGAGGTCTGTATACAATGCCAAAACTAATACTAACAGGAATGAAAATATACAAAACATAACAGTGTCTTGTGTATGAGCACAGGGTTCTGCACACAAAAGCATTATCAATTTGTACTTTCTTACTCGTTACACTCTGCTTTTTGTAGAAAAGAACTTTGTTCCACCCCCTGCCTACCTCCTACATCTCAGCTAATATTAAAAGCAGAGACAACTCTGTAAAGGAATTATGTTGCTGAGGTCATTGCTTTTATAAAGTACTCACTATCACTTTATGAAGCATGGAAAATGAAGTTGGTTAAAATACTGTTGAATACAGATGGCATAAAATACACATGCTGTTTTTGCTTTCTACTCTGTTTCTTCTCTAATTTCTCCAAATTTTGAGACTGGCTAATCAGTAAAAGAAGATGTGTCAATCTACTCTGTAATGGGAACTTCTAGTTCTATTCCTAAGCCATGAAGTCATCTGATTTTCTGGTGGTCTAAGTGGTGGTTTTTGTTTTTCTTTTCTTCCTGCCATCCAGGTACTGCTATGTGGATATTTGTTAGCAATGACTGATGTGGAATCTACATATGCAGACTTTATTGCTTCAGGAAGAACAGGTAGAAGAAATGCATTACATGACATCCTTGTGTCCTCTCCGGGTGGGAACTCTAGTGAACTAGCCTTAAAGTTATCAGAGCTTGATATAAACAAAACAGGTGAGTATGTTCTGGGATTTTATTATATTTATTTAAAACTAAAATGAGAACTAGTACACAAAGCATGGTTTATGTGCCCACATTATTCCCTTGATCCTCAGCAGAAGAAATTTATTTTTTTTCTAATCAACATGGGTTGCCTGCAATAAAAATCACTGACTTCATAAATGGAAAGGGTGACTATTTGCAAGTACAACACATCCTTGAATAAAGAAAAGTTGTTCTGCAGTGAGTGTCTAGTGGCAGGGTCCAAATCAGGATAAATTTTATGAAAATTAGAGTATAAGGAAGAAAATAAGGAAGTCTTTATTAAAACCCAAGTCTGCATAATATCCTTTTGTGCATCTCTCTGATTTGAGGCCTGTAGGAGAAGCCATGTGTTTGCTGAAAGGTTGTTGTGAAATTAACTTTTTTTCAGCTGCCAAAGGTCAAAGCAATAGGAATGCATTGATGTTTGTTTTACCTGGATCTTTTTTTTTTAGTAAATTGTCTCTTTCACTTTTCTGCTGATACTTGTCCTTCTTTTAAGGTGACAAGCAGTATAGCAATCCTAAATCTTTAATATTACCAACATTTTTAAAAGGTTCTGCATATTCAGTTGAGAGGAGGGAGGGAGAGTGGACCTTACATGAAATAAAAGTAGCAATATGACTGGGTATTTATTTTTATGTTAGATGAATAGCAGCTAATGAATAGATCTTACAGATATTAGCCTTTTTCAGATGTTAGGGAAGGCATGGTTTTACTTATTTTAATAATAGCAGAAGATAATAAATGCAGCAAAGACGAAACTGTTGGTAAGCAGTTGCCCTGTTTGTGCACATGCTTTTCTCAGAGATAAAGACAAGAGTTCTGAGAGGGAGTCTCTTCACAGGACAGTCACATGTGGGCAGCAAGGTGTTGAGGTGGCTGTAGTGCTGCTTTGAAGGAGGGCTTCTTGTTTTGGCTTCGGGACTAACGTGCATCCTAAGTCATTCCTTTTGCCAGTTTGGGACTTAGAGATTCTATATGCATGCAGTTCTAGCTGGGCTGGGCCTTTAGTTTATTTCTGTTTAAAAAATGCTTTATAAGTATGTGTGTAGGTGTGTCATTTTATTTTAGTGGGGACAGGTGTAAAATGTTGGAAAAATAAAAAGTAGGGGCCATTTGAATGGCATAATGCCAACGTTCAGTCTCAGATTTACACTTATCAAAATCTTCTTTGATCTTGTCCATTTAGAAAATAAAAACAGTCCCTATTTTTAAGTTAACCAGTGGAGTTCTTATAAGCCAGAAATGTGTTTTCAGGAGCCTCTTTAGTTCTTCTTGATGATCCCTTTTGAAGCCCAAGTAACTTAATCAATACAGAAAAACATACAGAGCTGTTAATAAAATTACCTTAGATAGTAGAAGCACAGAAACATCTGCATACTTCTTCAGAAGGTTATTCAATTTCCATTAGATAAAATGAAAACACATTTAAATTCTGTATTATTAGTACAACTAGGGCCAAGTAAAAGCCTCCAAAAATTACTGGAAAAAGGCATTGTCTTACCTAGCATTCATGTGAGTATTAGTGTATTATCATTTCATGTCATTCCAAATCAAGAGAGGCTAAAAAATATTTTGCATGTAAAATCCCAGTTCGGAATATATTAATGCTTGTAGGATGCATATGTGCATCACATCTGACAGGATTAAGAAGAAAACACATTTGGGGGCTATATCTTATTTCTTTCAAGGTGCATGTCAAACAATTTATGCTAAGTACAACTTAATTATATAAATATAGACATCAAGTTTCGATTCCTTCCTTTTATTCCTCTTACAGCTGCATGCATTTTCTTGCAAAACTGCAAGTGTGTTTTCTTTCAACTGCATGGAGTAATGGCAGAGTAGGATAATGCAGATGTTAAAGGAAAAAAAAGGTGGTTATAAAACATATGTAAATTAAACTACCCGAGCATATTTAGTACATTCACTTTGGAAAGCCTGCAGATAAGTTTCCTGTAAAAAAACAGAACAGCTTTTAACAGCACTAGACTTGTTCAAAGACAATGTATTTTTCTGTTACTCAGTAGCTGATACCTGAGGTGAGTAATGGTTAATCCCCTCATCAATGAGCCAATGACAGATAATCAAGAGTTTACTGCATAATTATGTATAATAAGCATAATTACTGTATGACACTCTCCCTTCAAAACAACTGTCCCAGTTTTCTTTGTCCATAGCAAGCTAACAACCTGTTATTATCTATGGAATGGATATATTTACCAAACACCAAAATACAGGTTCCAAGGTCTGTGTCAACACGTTTTATCTGAATTATGTAAAAGCAACACTATGTAGATAGAAAACTGGAAGAGAAATCCTAAGATAGAAGCAAAAGGAAGATTTTTAGCAGGGAAATCAGCAGGTAGCGCTCCAGCTGAACGCTCTCAAAGTAACCAGTACAATCCAAGAAACTTAATCTTGCAGGTTGTAGCTAAATGAAGTGGTGAAGTAAAAGTACAATGAGGAATGAGGACAAGTCTCTGCAAATCTAATCTCTAAACCAAACTACTGCTTTTCTAGGTGCTATAGAAAACAGATGCTTTTCTAGGTGCTATAGAACACAGAAAGGGACATCTCCTTGTAAAAGTTGTAGTTGTCCAAGCATCTACAATTAATGAGGGTAATAGGGTGTTAAACACCTACATAACCCAAATGAAGAACTGGCTGTAGAAATTAGTGAGTGAAAGTAATTGATTTTAGTCTATGGTAGAAATGTTTTGGGTGTAAGCAGGAGGAATAGTATAGACACTGTAGAGTCAGTAATGTTACAGGAAGAAAACTGAGTTAAAAGCTGTACATTAGCAGGAATGGTAACTCTAGCCAGCTGACCTACTCACACAACTGTATTGTGGCTCAGGGTATTGTATTATTTAGTTTTGTTTCTTTTTTTAATACTGCCTGATGGTTTCAAAATGCTGTGTAAAAATTACTATCTTGCTCTTGAGAGTTTCTAGCCATCAGGTTTTAAAGGAAGATCAGCCATGTGCTTAGTAGTTTTGGGATTCTCAGAACTTAAAAGCAAATTTATCTCTGTAAATATATTTTAAAGCCTTTGGTAAGAGACTCTGCCAGTAGAAAGAAAAAGCTGGTACCAAGATAGTGTATTATAGATTAAATGGGTTTAGATTAATGAGTTTTTTCAGCAAGTTGAGAAGAATCTTTAAAGAAGTGGTATATTAGAACCTTAGTGCTCTTTTCCTGGGTCTCTGTGTTCTGTGTTTGACACTCAGGTAGTGAAATGTTTGGGCTTTTTGTCCAAGAGTGATTTTTCTTTTAAACAAAAATGCCTTGCAAGAGTGTTTTTTGCTCTTCAGTTTTGGGACTTTTTCCCTATTCTTTTTGTTAATAAGATTTCCACCAGGAAAGTTTGGCTTGCCCATGTAGTAGTAGTCAGAATAAATGGAGGGCAGAGAGGCAGAAAAGAAATTACCCCCTGAAATGACACTCATCACATCTTCTGCAGTATCAGAATAAATGTAGGAGGTTTTTAGAAAGTGTTTAGACAACTGGGGCAAAAGGGATTTCTGTCTAATAATAAATAATCACATGTAGATCCATCCTGATGGAATCCTTTCTAATTTGAGAGGTGAAAGTGAAGAAGAGTTTTCTGGGAAAGGGCCTTGTAAAACAATTGTGTATTTACTACTCAACCCATAATGTACAGAACAAACCTCACTGTTTAATAGGTAATCGACTTTCCATGCAACTTTTCATCAGGTTGAATGTAATAGTTCACAGTATCTTTTGTGGCATTTTCCTTTTTGTTTTTTTTGTTTTTGTGGCATTTTCCATTTGCTTTTTTGTGCATGCCTACTCAGTGCATGCACAAAACACAGCTGTCATGTCTAAGTTGTTTGCAATGCTCTTTGCAAGGCAAAGAACTTTTTTCCCCTACCAGTGTGCCCTTTCTTCTACACAGAAAAGAGAAGGCGTTTATGATGCTTATTTCTATAAACAGAAATAAATCTGCAGATGCAACATGTGATCTAAAATGAGGAAACAATAAATATCTGCAATGAGAACCCTGCCTTCATTCTAAAGATCTATAGATTAAAATTAAGAGGCACTGCTACATCTATCTAAACCTCCTTACAGCCTAGCCATGGAATTTTCTTCCCTTATCAAGCCATTTCCATACAAATTACTCAGAATCCTTTCAACATACAAGAGACATGTATGTCTTAACATTATTCCTTGTCATGTATCTATAGCTGATCAGTCCAGTGTTCAGGGACTTGTGTCTCACTTGCACTCACCTTCCTGTTGCCTGAACCTGTGAGGTTTTTAATTGTTATGTAAAATACAATACTTTGCATATAGATAGTAAGTGTATTTAACAATGCTTTTCTTGGCCTTCTTTAGACAGTGAGTTGCCTGCTCACTGTGCCTCTGTAGGATGTGAGCTGTTCCTCAGGTCGTTCTGTGGTTTGCAGTTTGAGCTGGACTGAGCACCATGGACATGATGCTGAAAACAGATGCACAGAACTAAAGCGGCTTTAACAAACTATTGTTTTTATTGAAGTTGCATCTCTTTGTAGCAAACTGTTCAGATTGGTGCAATAAGGTTTTTTCTCTTACACTGTTATAGCATCATAGTGAAGACATTTTCAAAAATACTCTACTGTTTTTGTTAAAGTCATTAATTTTTAGCTACCTTTGGTATTTATTTATTTAGTGATACTTGTGACTGCAGCTAGGAATTTGCATCTCAAGAGACACTTTCTAAAAGTATAGCTATCTTAGTAGTAAAGAGTTTCATATTTCAGTTTTAATTTCTTTTTACTTTGTTTTTCAAGCTGATGGATGAACAATCAGGGTTCTCTTTATTTTAGGGTGGATTACTCATCCTTTTTTCCTGTCTTATAGAAGGAGAAGGAGATGCACAACGAAATCCAAGTGAGCAAACCGGGGAGGCCCAAGGGGAGGCAGCAAAGCAAGAAAGCTGACATCCGACTTTGACCGAGTGGAGCAGCTGCTGGATGTTTTCAGGCTACAAGAGTGTGCTGGAACAAATTTGTTTCCATGAGCAAGCTGGTAGAAAAGAAAGTGCATGTGTCTTCACTGCTGGAACCCACTCAACACAATGCTAAAAATCTGGGTACAAGCTGTGACAGAAGACAGAATTTTCTCTACCTCTGTCATTAGCAATGGTTGAACATGTATTGATTTTTTGGGATAGTGTCATCAGATGGATCCCTTCATAATGACTACTCGATGGGAACACTTTTAGAAAGTAGAGCAGGTAAATCTTGTAGCAAATGGCCTTTGAAGCATCAGAGGATCTAATTGTGTATCTTAAGCAAAGGCTTGTGTGATCCTCAGAGTTTAAAATTCTCTGGCCAAAGTGTTTGCCCATTATAAGAACTGTAAAGAAAGCACTGTTTTTAGAACTTTGCATCTGTTTTACAGCTCTGTTATTTACAATGGTTTTTGTATTGTACGACTTAGATGCTCCACACTGCCCCTTCTCAACTGCTTATGAAGAATATTTCTGTTACTGTGAATTTTTCTACCACACGTTTTGAAAGGGCTGGTTTTTTGCATAAGGTGGTGATGTGCACATGATAGATCTAAACATCAACTGCTAAATTGATTATGCCTAAACCTGAATGACTCAGCAACACTCGAATTTGTTACTAGATGAGCCTTCAAAACGATTTGTTAATGTGAATACTTGAGCGTGTGTTGTGTCCTTGGTACAGTTTTGCCACTCACCTGTAGTTAGTTGCATATCAGAGACTCAAATTGAATCTTTTATGTTATTCTTACCCATTTTTCTAATTTTGGTCCCAATTTCTTAATCTTTCTCTGAGATATTTTTTTAAAATGTTATTCCAAGTATTTTATTGTTACAGTAGTTTTAAGAATACATTTATAACCTTATATGGGTTAAAATTCAAACTAATTCCATGGTGCTAGAGGTTTTCCTGATTCACGTTGTAAAAGATAGGCCTTGTTTACACATGGGAAAATAACTGGCATAGGTTATCACCAATTATGTATTCTGAAAGGAGTTTTAGAATGCAGTATAGTCCAATGAGTGGGTCCTGGGCTGGATCCAGCCAGGGGTTGGATTTTTACTATTCCTTGCCTTTGCCTCAGTTGATCAGGCTGTTGGGTTTGCATAGCCAGTAGCCTGCTACTGATGCGCCCAGAACAGCCATGTGCTAGAATCTGCTACAGTAGCCTTGTGGCTTGGAGTTGGAAAGGGAGGCGAGAGACTTGGCATCTAGCACCCAAAGACTAGATTTTTTCCCATTTCATCTATTCCAAAATGGCAGTCCAAACTGGGCCTTCATCAAAATACCAGGATAGCTTGTCCATCCAGGACATCACTTAAAATATCTACAGATTAATAACCTGTTCTGCAGTAGCTATTGCTGATTGATTTGTTTTTCCCCCTTGTCCTGCCCCAATAGACAAGGCCATTCATGAGGCTGAATGCTGCAAAATGGGGCAGCCACACCTCTGTGTGACTAAGGTGAGTGAAGAGAGTGACTGATAGTAAACCATGGCAATCACACAAGCACCAATCACAAGGTCAGAAGATTTGTTTTCTTTTATTAATAGGAGGTGATGTCACTTTATATATAGTATATATATATTATATATATTTTTGTGTTGTTGGTTTCAAATGTTATGCACTTTTTAATGTTTGTAAACTTTTACTAATGAATAGTGTGATTGCTTCCTGAATATATTAATCATCAGTTAACAAAACATCTTTGTGGCCACAGATGTTTGTTTCTACCATATGTATCATAGTACTTGTCACCTGAAAATTTTTTGTGAGATATGTGGAGGGAAAAAACCCACTTCTGATCAGTATTATGAGATCATTTATTAGTGTTAATAAAAACAAGCCGGCCGTATGCTTGTGGCTCATGCGTGTAATATTAACTCTCACCTTCTGGTGTTTGGAAGCTGAATGCCTTGCTGTCTTATTAGCTGTCAAATGCCCTATCTTCTTGGTAAGAGAAGTAGTCCATTTGCTTTGGAAATACTGTTATCCTTAAACAATTCTTAGTCATTTGTTTCACTTGGTGTTCCTTTCAAACTTAACACATTATTATTGACCTTTTTTTTCATCTTCCCTCCCCCTTTCGATCTTGCATCAAGTCTTCAAGCTGAACTGGTTGCCCTTTGTCATGGACTAGTTACTGTCAATCTAGCACAATTGCCAGAAGGAAATAGGATTCTAGAGGGTTTTTTATAGTGTTACGTTATTGACGATCCATGAAACATCATCAGTAAAATGTTGCAGAAAAAGCAATAGTGAAATAAGTATTTACAGTATATTAAAGTGATGGTTTTCCTTATTTTCCTTCACTGCTTTTCTTTATTTCGGTATATTTTCCTTCTTAATTCTTTTGTGTTGTTAAATAAAATTAATTTCAGCCTTTCCTCTCTATTTTGTACCTGTTTCTTCTGTTTCTCCTCTTTATTTTTCTTGTTTTTAAACTAATTATGGTGTCTTTTGCAGTTTTTGAAACCAATCTCTTTGTGATGGAAAATAGCGTTAATTTTAGTGGAGTAAAAGGCTATTTATGTTCCTCTTCCCCCAAAAGTGTATGAGTGCTTGATTTATCACTTGAACTGTGCTTGCTGTCTTAATTTTGGATATTTCTGTAGCATCTACAAGCAGGCCTCACTTAATGTAAATGTGGTTAGTCTGTGCCAAGTCACAGCACTGTAACTTGAGTGTTATTATTGTTACCAAAGCAATTACAGAGGAGCTACTTTAAATATATTCACACCTTTACTTCTGTGTAATCACATCATATAACAGGGACACTGATTGCAAAACCAGACTTTGACTGGGTTATTTTTGCTTTTGTTAGTTATCTTTTTCAGTTCACCTGACACTCTGGCTTCTATCCCAGTATCTTCTTTCTATTTACTGGTGTTCATGATAGTTAAATGTCTGTTTAATCCATGCTTACCTTAGAAAGATCTTCCCAAAAAGCTATATAGACACAACAAAGTTAGGTCTGGAATATCAGCGTAATAGAATACTCTTTATCCTTAAAAGGTTTGGCTTTGCTTGGATGGTGATGGGTTTGTTGTTTAGGGGTTTTTTTACAGTCTCTTTAGACAGATGTTTTCAGTGCTTTGGTCACTCTGAAGGTCCATCTCTGAAAAAGTCTCTGCATTCACATTCTTTTTTCCATAATGAAGTCTATGGCCATATTCATTGCACTTTCAGGGTTCAGTTCCCTGTCCACTTCAAACAAGCAGAACTTTTAGCACCATAATTGGACAGAGATACTGCCATTTCTCTCTTCAGCTTATTTCCATTAATGTTGGCCATGTGCTTCAAAAAGCATGGGTTAAAAGACAGCAGCAAGCACACACATTTGTTACTTCATCAAACCATCATTTTAGAGCCAAAAATTCACCATGACCTTTGATAACACAATTACTGCATGGGAAAAAATGTCAGTGTACTTGATCCTCATCTGTGTAATTTTTCTTGCATTTTTTTCCAAAATTTTGAAATGGAAAAAGGTTAATCCTCATAGGAGTGCAAATGGATAATTAATTATCTGGTGCCTAGGAGGAGCAACTACCAAGGGGTTAAGATGGAAATTCTACAGTATGAATGCCTTTCTCAGCTAAATCGGAGAATTTCAGGTGTTCTTAATGTTTTAATTTTATGTTTCAGAAACATCACTGAATTTTGTTCAGAGAAAAGTCTGAGAGCTGCTGTTGAGACTGAGCACAGTGTAGTAACCTCAGATTTGACAGTTTGCCTTACCTCAGCAGTGTTCGTGTGTTGCATGCTGTATTTTTGCTGACTTGTTACTTTGTTTTGCTCTGAATTTCTTTCTGGCTGGTTTGTTTTTGTTTTTGTTTTTTTTGTGGTTCCCTAGTGTAAAATAATACCCTAGAAATACATGGAGTGCTATATTATTGTATATTGACTGACTAAAGTCTTGTAGAGGAAAGACTGTTTCACTTAATCTTTTTGGTCAATGCACAGAGTGAGATTTGTTTCAAAGTTCTTTTCAGGAGAGAAGCAAGACAGCCAGGAAGGAAGTTTGAATTCAAGAAGACAGGCCAGCAATATAAGGAGGATATCTTTTCTTAATAGCAAGGCAGGTGGGCCCAGTGCACAAAATAGCTTCCTCCATCATACGATGAACAGTTAGGATGTGTTTATAATAGCTAAAAAGAAGACAAATTCTTCCAACTTTAGGTGATATTTTGATTTCAGAACCAACTACAGTTCTCAACAGTAATCTAGAACAGAAGCATCCATAAATCTGGGGCACATACCCTTGAGACCAATCCTAGTATCACCAGGTTCTAATGAAATCAAAGATGTCTCTTGTTCTCTAACATAGAACAGAGAACGCTCTTAAAAAGCAGAAACATTTAACAGATAATAAAATTATAAGAATAAAGGTAGTGGCAGGAACATTCTCATGTTCTCTACATGTTCAGGCTGAACTTATTTTTTTCTGCGAGAGAATAGGGACAGAAATTATCAATGTGGATGAGTGTTAGCTCACTATCTAATAGTGAGTATGAAGAAGTTTTAAAGCAGAGAGTAAAGCTAAACAAAAATATAGTGCACTCATGCTTACAAAAATCATCCCCATCTTCTGAAAGCTGCAGGACTTCACGTTCTGTCCTTTTACATTGATTTTTACATTATGGCTTAGGAGCTGCTGATAATTCAGAATGGAGGACAGGACAGACTTGTCAACACATGGTGTGTTTGTATAAATGATCTCTTGGTATTTTCAGGCAACACATGCTTCAGTACCCTGAAACAAAATGTTCATAGAAAGACCAGTGCTACTGATGACTTGCTTATGAGTTCTTGAGGTAAGTTTTTAGTAAATTAGCCATCAGTATACACTTTAAATCCTGTTTGCTGTTAGGAAATTCTCTGGTGTTGATCCATGAGTGTAGTGTGTTAGCAAATAGTTTTACAAAGTTCAGCTGACGCAGGTGATCTTGAGTGCTCCCAAAATTTCTGAGACAAAAACATTCATAAAAAATTCATACCACCTTCTTTCAATAGCAAAGACAGATGATAAGTGTTTTGTATTTGCTGAATGATAAACCTATTTTATCAGTGGTTAATCAGTTAATGCTTAGATTTAGTTTTGTGAAAAAAAAATTATTGAACCTGAAAAATTAATCAGGTTTTTGTATACAAAAGGATAAGAGATGAATTTTTTAAAAAGGTAGCTTGGCAGCAATTTACAGGAAATAGTGATGTATCACCCAGAAGTATGGGAGATCCTTGTGGAGAGATTAAATTTTGAGAAGCTCTGCATGTAAGTTGATCTATTCTACATCTGGTTTGTTGTATTAGCATGTAAATTATGTGTCATTGTGTTCATCAAACATGGGTATTGCAAACAGATACACAAGACAGTTTTATTAAGTATGAGCCCAGAAAAACAGGCTTCCAAGGTTGCAAAGAAAACAGGATATTTTTAACCACACAGCATGCTAATAGCTCAGTTTCATTACTCATATGTTTTTATTTGCAGGTTCTTCTTTTCAATAAAAAAAAGAACAACACATGATTGTGCAAAGAAACTCAGCATCAGAATGTGCACATCAGAAAAACCATGCATTTTTCTTAGTAGAATTCAGTTGTTATTAGGGTCCTCAAATGGCAAGTATCTAGCCAATGTGTATTAGACATGTTTTTGATATAGGAAGCTTATCATTAAGTCTCAGTGAAATTTCACTGTGTTTCCCACATTATGTTCTCACTTGTAACTCACTTGTAACAGTAACTCACTTGCCTGTAAAATGTCTTCTGTTACCCACATTCTTTCCAGTTCAGTGAGCAGCTGACTATTGATGCAGGAACACATGTACTGTAATGATAGGTATCTGCTGCTTTAATATTTCTCTCTATCAATAGAACAGAACATAGATGGGACCTTGGGGTCAGGATCTACTTTAAAAAGTCCTGGGAGTGCCATCACTTGTGGGAATTCAATAACTGGCCCTGGAAGAGGCTATGCTAGGTTTTTGGTGGAAAATTATAGTTACAGATGAATATAAAACATCAACATTATGCAAAAATTTGGGGAGAGAGGGGGGCTTGAAACTTGGGGTGTTACACAGGTAGCCTGAAAACCATATTCTCACAGAAACGTAGCTACTGAATTAGATCTGCAAGCTTAAAAAGCTTTTAACATTTTAAGAAGTTTTGCCATAACCCATACAACACACCATTGTATTTGGAAATTGTTTTCATGTTACTTCTTCTCAACAAGGATTGTGTGCACTATATCAAAATAAATAGGTTGGAAGATGCAGTAAGAAGTAGAAAAACTCAATCTGACTGTACAGCCATGAAAAAGGTGTCATTCCTGCACACAGCCCTCCCTCAGACACAGGATCTGCAGGTAATGCTTGTGACTGTTGCAATACACTGTACTTTAGGTTGGTTGGAACAGGATTTTCAAGACACCCTGTGGAGTACAACAGAATCATACTTTCTATCACCA
Source organism: Agelaius phoeniceus (assembly GCF_051311805.1). NCBI lineage: Eukaryota > Metazoa > Chordata > Aves > Passeriformes > Icteridae > Agelaius > Agelaius phoeniceus. The sequence continues at coordinate 124,502,441 of NC_135265.1, forward strand.
GGCATATTTTATCAATTAATTTTTCCTCCCAAACTGATGTTCAGATGAAAACAGATTTACTATTCACTCTGATGTATAATTCTGAATATCCATGTGGTAATAAAAATTGCTCTCCTTTAGGCTGAAATGTAATAGAATTTCTTATAGTTATTTGTGATTTTCTATGGATCTGTATATATTTTATTCCTGTATTTGCACTGAAACTACACTATATACTTTCCAATTAAACACCACAGACCAAATGTGAATATACAACATAAAAATACTGTGAGATATTTAGCTTTTTGAAGTATACACTCCAGTCTTCCTGGAAATTATACACAAGTACAAATAGGGCACAACTGAAGTGTTTCAGTAAAAATCTTTGTTTTCACAGCCTCATTTTTGATCCTGCAATGCAGTCAAAATGTAGACTGTGTAACATCTGATTATAGTCATCATTTCCCTAGCAACAGACTGATATCCTCACTCAATACATTATACAGTATATTTCAGAGAACAGGGCATGCCAGAAGGGAAGAAGATGGATGACTCAACAGGTCTTTTTCATCTGTAATTCTCTCATCCGTGGAAAGAATGAAGAACTCTCTGGACACAAACACAACATCCTCATTTGTTTGGAAATGCAAACAGCAACAGTGTATAATAAGATTAATAATAATGATTCTGTAGAAACTGCTATTATTATGGCATTATTATGGAGCTCTCCCCACAAAAATAAAAAAAGGCAAGCACCCCGAAAAGTAACCAAAAAATGGCACACGGACACCTCCTGGTGGCACTGGGGTGTATTTTTACATAGAAGGATTCAAAATTAAAACAACCCATAGAAACAAAGGTCCAAACAGCCACGATGGCTCTAGGGTGATTAAGGGATTGAGAAAAAGCATTGAAAATCATGAGAACAGAGTATTGTAAATATATCTTTTACATGATTGAATTATGGCCTTGCCTTTTGTACTTAATCTCTTAAAATACATTATTTTTCAGAACTTCCCCAGGCACTGCACCCGTTCCCCATAAATAAGATTTCCATAACTACTGGAAATAAACCAGGGGTTTTAAAGTAGGCCTTCCAACTGGTTTCAGTAGATGAACTGAAATCAGAAATGCATTATTGGCTGGTCTTCATGCAAACTCTGATAGCTCTGAGGACAGCCAAAATAATTCCAGCCTGTGTTCACCAGTCTGGCAGCACAGACAATATACTGTACATTCCTGGTAACATTTACTATCAGGAAGTTAACAATCTGAGTATATCAAATATGCTATAAACTTAAATAGTCATCATAGCAAAACCAAAGAATAATCATCTGAAAATTATGGAAAGTTTGTGCTTACTAGAATTCCCCCCCAAAAAAACCTCAGAATATAACACAAAAAAAAGGACCCAAACAAGCAAACAAAAAACCCTCAGAAATGTCATCAAGTCAAATTAATAAGAAGGGAAATTCCAAAGTATTACAGAGTGTTTATGATAGACCTCTCTTTCCTTGTGCTATTCCCATGATCCAGGCCAAACAACTAGGTTTTAAAAAGACAAATAATAAAGGAATTTTTTGGCTATTACCATAAGTAACCCAAGATGTTTCAAAGAGAAAGGAAGAACAGAAGAGGGCTCTGGTGAGTAAACCTGTTTTCTACCTTCTTTCCTAATGTCTGAAAGGTGATGTAGTGCAGCAGCAGGTTCAATTTTATATCAACAATTTTTTTCTCTTTTCACTGTCTGGAATATGTTCCTTCTCCACCAAGTCTTGTGACCAATCATTTAGGATTATGAAACTGTTCTGCATAAGACAAAGCCACAGAGAAATTTCATTCCCTTAAAGTAGCTTATTTGTGCTTTCACAAATACAGAATCCACAGAATATTGTAATACCAATTATGACAGGGATGGTAAGTTGTTTTGCAATGGTACTTCCAAACAGAATCATAGAATGGTTTGAGCTAGAAGGTACCTTAAAATCATCCAACCCCCCTCCCATGGGCATGGACACCTTCCACTAGACCAGGTTTCTCAGAGCCCATCCTTGAATATTCCCAGGGAGGGAGCATCCACAACTGGCTTGGGCAACCAGTTCCAGCACCTTGCCACCCTCATAGTAATGAATTTCTTCAATATGTAGCAAAGGTGTTGTCCTTGTATCACTCTAAAACCACAAATTGCTCTCTCAGCAAACACAGTTCTACTGCATGCACAGCTTTCTTCCAGGGAAATGAAGGCAACCTGAATGTACATAGCCACCTACCTGTGAATCATGTAAGTTGTAAATTCTGTTGCTTTTGTTTGGGAACATATTCTTCCCTAAAACTTCCTGGTTTTTCAGAGCTGAAAATTACAGACCTGTCTGATGAAAGCTATTTACTTTCCATATATGTATATGTGTGTTTGTGTAAGTATTCAAGGATTGGAGAATCAGGCAGACATTCCATACCCTCGGGCACATGGTGTGTCTTGGGGATGGTGCTATGTAGGGCCAGGAGCTGAATTTTATGGTCCTTCAGAGTGCCTTCCAACTCAGCTTTTTCAAGGATTCTGTGACTCTTTGTCAAAGAAAAACAAGTTCACATATGAAATATTGTAGAAAAAATCCACATCCTTACCAAATAGCATTCTTCTACCAAATTTTGGCCACAAAATATCTGACAATAATGTAAATGTCAGCACCTTGTACTGTGCTGTCCTGAAGACACTTTTCTCAAAAGACAAAGTCCCTTATTTATTCTACCATGGTAGTTTAGCAAACCCTGGCCCTAATTACAGTAGTTCTGCAAAACTTGCATGCAGATCTATCAAGATAATATTTTAATTGCTGTTTTACCTGCAGGAGACCTGCTTCCATGTCAGCAACATTCAAGGCCAGTCAACATCTTCCCAAGACCTCACAGCCTCTTTATAGTCCCTCCTTACTTTCTTCCATTAGATATTTAGAGGCTGCTCTCTGAAGCTTTATTCTGTTTCTCTAAAATACTTCAATGACTGCTATTCATGTGTTGTGAGGTCAGAAAATATTTAGAGATTACTACTTTCATCTGCTGTATTAAAAGTATTTTTTTTTCTCTCCTGGTTTTTCTTTTTGTTTAGGACATATAAAAGTATTCAGTAAATATTCCAGATCCTGAAAATTTTCACAGTAATAGTGAATGTAAAGAACCAAGCAGTTTATTTCAAGCTACAAAAAAAAGCAAGCAACTGCTTTGAGTTTTGTTTCACAGTACATACACAGTAATTACTAGACAGTGCTCAGCACTTTCTGCAAAAATAACACTTTTTAAAAAATGTGGATCTGATTTATACAGGTTATAGAGAAATCTCATAAAAACTATCTTCACTAAAGATAACAAATTTGGAGAAGTATAAAACTCATGGAGATATACTCTGACCAGAAGCAGATTCAGCTGGTTAAGTTTTGGTGTTCAAGTTTTAATCACAAGGAGAATTAATGGGGTATTTGTTGCCCTGAAGTTTCACCAAATACATTGCCCCAGTTTGAACCCAGAAATTCCTATCCCTCATCCAACCAATTGTACTGGTTTGGGCTGAGAGAGAGTTTAGAGAGAGAGAGAGAAGCTTCTCCAGGGGATGATTAAGGAGCACAATCTAGTTTAGGTTCTTTGAATTGCACCCTATAAAAAGTGTTTGGTGGGACTTCCTGTTTAGTTACATGGACAATTCCCTTCAGTGGGAAAATATTTCAGCACAAATATTTCTTTATACCTACACAATGAAGAATCAGGACTCACAAACTTGTCTTTTCACCTTGACTTTCTATTAATTTTTCCCTTTCTCATGAAATGAGATAGCAAAGGCTCATATCACAAGTGAACAAGTATTTCAAACTGTGGTGGTTTGACAGGAAATGTGTTTTTTGGGATGCTGTGGTTTTGGCCAATGGATATTCAGGCTTTAATATTGGCATTTAATCTGGCCATTGGGACATGGACACGCCTCTGAGAACACGGGGTTAAAAGCAGAGCTCTCCCCTGGGAGGGCCCTCTTGGGTTTCCGGCGGGAAAGAGTTCGGGTCTCTGCCCCGGCCCAGCTGCTGGCTGGGCAGGGGGAGGGGAAAGCCATGTGGCCGAGAGAGGTAGGCCTGAGCCCCGGGGTGGAAGGGTGGAAGAGAGAGAGAGAGAGAGAGACACCGGGAGCCATCGGGCAGCCCCCCTGAGAGACAGAGAGAGAGAGAGAGAGAAAGAGCCGCTGCCTGAGACTGTGACCTTGAAGCTTGATAAACATGGGCCTGTGCCGGCAGCACGGCTGGGACGGAGAAGAAGGGGGGGTTCAGCCGGCCGCTTGTAGGAGCTTTTAACCCCTTTTTGGAGAATGAGAACTTCACAGAACATTGACCTTTTCTAGAAGATAGAGTGGAAGATGAGGAAGGAATGTGCAAGTGTGAGAGAGGTCTGGGCAAGTGAGAAGTAGTGGAAGAATAGAGAAGAATCCTAGTGGGAAGAGATGATGGAGTGGTGTTTGCTGGACTCTTTTTGTATAGCCATGGACAGAACCATGTTCCTTGTGACACTGAGACTGCATCCAGGGGGAGGCAATGGCCACAGAACCAAGAGGGTTCAGTGTTGGTGCCCCTTGGCCCCAAGGGGTGAAAAAATATGGGGGGGACAAGTGTCCCAAAGGAGAGATTGTGGGGACACGTGTCCCAAAGGAGAGACTGTGCCTTTTTGGATCAGGACAGAGCATCCTTAAAAAGACCACCCTAGAAGCAGCTCTGGTCCGTGTTCAGTGGTGAGAGCACTGGACATGAAAGGAAGAGGTCACGATGGCAGATGTACTCCGGGCAGTGCCACGAGTGACACGGAAACACACGAGGCTTCGACTGTGTTTCCAGGGGAAGCCCATGGCACAAGAAGGACTCCTCTCCTCTTGATGAACTGAGGATTGATTGTCTAAAAGGTGCTGCTGGACCAAGAGTTGGTGATTTGAGGAACAAATGTATTGTGTTGGAAATTTGGTGGGGGGAGGAGGAAATGCATTTGTGAGGTTTTCATTTTCCCTGTGTGTGTGTTCCATTTTATCTGTAGTGTTAGAGTAGTTAATAAAGTTCTGGTTCTTTTTTCCCTAAGTAGGAGCCTGCTTTGCTTATTCCTGGTCACATCTCACAGCAGAAACCAGGGAGAAGGTATCTTCATGGGGGCACTGGCATTGTGCCAGTGTTAAACCATGACACAAACATATGTACCAGTTTCACTATAGTCATTATGTTTTATGAACTACATTAACTGGGTGAATGGAGTTTTGCAGATTTAGACACAAGATGATTCACAGCAAGGTTGCAGTTCCTAAACATAATGATCAACTGCTCAACATATGACAATCTACCGACCTGAAAAAACCCAATTTGACCTGGCAATCAAAGCAGTACTTCAAAAGACACTAATTAGACCAGCTGTGCAAGGTTCTAAAGAAAGGACATCAATAACCCCAGCAACAGGCATCTGGAGTTTGTTCACTTTAGCAACTGCGTTGCACATAAAATACATGACTGAGCTGGCAATTAAGTGTCTCCAGTGGTAACAGCTGCAAGTCCCTGCTTTTCACAGAGTCTCAGAATGGGTCAGGTTGGAAGGGACCACAGTGGATCATCTGGTCCAGATTCCCTGCTCAAGCAGGGTCATTCTAGAGCACCTTCAGTGCTTTTTTTTGTGTGAAATTTTATGTGAAATCTTGAAAGCATCTTCCTTTGTGAAAAAGCTGTGGATTGAGTTGTACCAGTTATTTTAGTGTAAAGGGACAGGATGATACTGTATTTCATATAATCTTATTTCTTTGCACTTACCTATAGAAGAAGGTAGAAGATAGAAGATATATGTCAACTTGGAAGGTATTTCCATCTGTACTGTGTTCTTTCCATTTTAATGCTGCAAAGTGAATGTAGCAGAACTAGCATAACAAATTAAACCAGTAGTAATATCAGAAATTGAATATATTTAATAGAATTTAATATAATTAAATATAATCTAAAACTTTTTTTCCTATTTATGTTTCTGTGGGGGGATGGAATGTAAGAGAATAGAGATAGTGCAGAAGGTAACCTCACCCCTGAGGAGTTGCAGCTGTACTAATCACCAAAGATTAGGAGCAGTCCTGCCCTTAACAGGCCACAGCTGTGTCCAGTGAGGATGAGTGCTATGAAAGAGTGGGTTAGCAGGGTGAGGAGGGAGATGGAGTTTGTTGGCTGTGCTGTGAAGGAGGTTGACTCAGTGCTGTGAGGAGGTGCCCACGAGAAATCACCAAGAAGGTGTGGAACTTCTGCAATAAGATGACAACGTGTTTCATAAATATTAATAAATTTATTTCCTTTTTTACTATTTCTGTACCATATTCTGACATTTCTCTCTCCACTTTCTGAAGACATTGCTTGTTTAAGCCTGAGACATCTACTTTTAATGCTTTAAAAATTAGCCCATTTGGCTTGTTTAAGTCAAATATTAAAGTCAAATATAAAATATAAAAACATTTTTATATAGGAAATTGCAGTTTCAGAGAAGCATGTGCACTCTGTAGCTTACAGCTTCAAGGTGATTCTGCTCTTTTGCCTCCAGCACCGGGAACACTTAGGAAGGGTTTCAGAGGGATGAGGCTTTGTTTCATAATGTGGGGGCACACTGACTAAGAAAATCAATCTGTTCCACCACTCAGCCAGGAGCAATAGGTTTTTTTGCCCACTTAACACGTGAATGAGTTCAGTATAGTGAAAGGTGCCCCTTCTTAATACTTGCTTCTTGAACCATGCTGTGCATCAATAAAATATCTATATTTATCTTTAGACCTATATATCTTTATTTATATCTATATCTCCATCTAATCATATGGATTAGATATAGCCATAGAGATATACTAGCCACCTGTATACAGATATAAGCATATAGATATATAGGGATATTATATGTATATATTATATTTCTCTGTTGTCTATAATCTGAGTACAATTCCCCAAGCAGAGAAATTGCTCAATTCACCAACCATAATCACATGGCAATTCAGTTATTATTTTTTTCAGCTTCATACACAGGAAAAGCAGAACATTTTTTTCTTGAGCCTTATAATACCTAACAAGTCCAGGCAGGGTGAGATTATTTTTTTCTTAGTTCAAATGTCTTTGTTAGTTTTTATATTCCAGTAAGGATAATACAGTAAGCTTTTTCAAGACACATTACTAGACAAGGAAACAATTTTATCTTAAAAGCTTTCAGGGTGTAGTTTGACAGCTTGAGCTTTAAAATTTGTGATTTCTATGAACCAGTCTGCCAGGCTGGTTCATAGCATCACAAGGAAGTACAAATGTGCTGTACATGAAGTGAAGGTGCTGCATATAACCTTGAAGCTTCACACATAGGAAAGGTTAGCCCTCTCTTTCAATTACCATCTTGTAGCCATGAGCCAATATGCTCACTTGTCCTTGCCAGAGAGCTGAAATAAACGTTGGAGGGAATTGTTCTGCACAAGGATCGTTTTTGACTAAGCTCATTTTGTGGCTCTGAATATAACAGCCACTGAGTACAAGACTCAGAGCTGCTCCCTTAACCCTTTGTTCTTCCAGAAATGCAAGTTCCTACTCTTTTGATCAGCTATTGATCACTTTTACCAATAGTCTTTTAAAGTCAAAACTCAAAACCTTAAGTAAGAGTCCTAAACGTAGCTCAAGGTCCAGATGCCGTGTCCCTTTGAGCCTGAAGGTGAGATCTCTTCCTCTTTCCTGTTGAAAGTCACAGGATCTTTGGGGTGTTTTGCTCTTTAAAGAAAGTACCTCAAGCATACATGAAAAAAAAGGCCAGATGATCATGACAGTATACTGTGTCTCAATCTGTCATTCTTCCTAGCACACCACTTTTAATAAAGGATTTAGCAATAGTGCCTGTTTCCACAACAGTTTGAAAAATAAATCTTTGATCCGTGGCATCAAAGCTTTAGCATAATTCCCATATGAATTGGGAATTTGTCTGAGGCTTTGAATCTCCACCATCTACCTTCTAGACAAGAAAGTATTCTGGTGCTGAGATTCTCAAGACTTTCTTTAAAAGCATTTCCCCACTGTGTAAAAAGAAAATTAAATCTTTACTTACCTTCTTCTGGGTGAATGCCATAACCACTAGATTACCTCACAATGGGTCCAAAACTACACTGATTATGTTCTTTAAGGAAAAAGACTAGGATTGATGGTTTCATCTTCAAAGGGAGCTACTCAAAGAAATTTGCATACTTAATAAGAGTAGTCAAGCCAAAGAAGAGAAAGGCATCCCAAGCTTAAAAGGAGACATTTCCATCCTTGACAAGCAGGTCTTAGACATCACCTTGTACTATTCTTTACAGGTTTATGTACAGGCACACGACTTCTGCAGATCACATTTCCATGCCCATAACCCAGGGTCAGCCTAAGCATCCTCAAAGGACAAGGAATTGCAAGTGTTGCATCCTCCTTATGAGCACAGTCCAAGATTTATTAACTCTTCTCATGGGAGAGATCACAAGCCACAACTGATCTGAAGTTTAGATATAGCCAACATTTTCTGTCCAACAACAAGAATAATAAAACATCTTTAAACTATTAAACCTTAAAACTACTCAACTAAGCATTGGCATCCGAGAGCAGATTTCCTTCTGGCATAAATATTCCAGGCTAATTTTGGGCAAGGTTGGTGATAAACAGCTGCTTTTGAAGCTGTCAATTACTCCCTGCTTCTCCATCCTAGGGTTTTTAACTTAATAACACAACCTGCCTTTTTTGTGTATGATGTTGATAATTCATAAAAAAATCCAAAGACATCCTTTACCGACTGGAAGAATGAAATCTGGGAACAGAAGAAAAACAAATCTACAAAATCCTTGGATTTAGTCCTTTTCTGACCTGGCAGTTCCTTTTATAGTATTCCAGACAAATATTTTGACAACACTTTTAAAAATAAAGACCTATTCTTCACTAAGAAAATACATTTAAGACTAATAGGAAAAATATAACTTATACAGCTGTGTTTAACAGAAAGATTTATCTGATGTGCATATAAATAGGTATATATATGACAGAAAAATATAGCATAAATCTATGAGTAGGACTGGAGAAATTGATGAAGTGAGAAACTGAAATTAGGTGGTCAGCTGAAAAAATAAATTTACAAGTGGGCCATTTCCCTTGACTCCATCTCTCTGAAATCCATTGTTCCTGAGTAGATGTGAGACTGCTGAGGCAAATTCAGCTCCTGTCATGTAAATTTAGGGTAATGGTATTGAAGTGAATATTACATTTATTTATTGGCTTTTAGGGCAGGAGTCAACCATACCCTGTAATTTCTGCATCAAATCCATGCTGTAAAGCAGCTTCATATTTTATCAGGATCTAAATCTCTGCATAGACGCATTTATTCTTAGGGCATTTGCTGAAAATTGCTACTACAGGTCCATCAGTGGAGGGGAGGAGGGAGGTGTTCAGTGGTGTACTGGGGTTCCTTTTAATGCAAAATGTCTGTATCTTAGAAAATTATTCTTAACAGAATCCAGTGAAGATACTTCAAAGTTCACTTCTTTCTTTGAACATATGACTACAAATACTGTTACTGTTTACAGCTGTATGGCAGTATCTGAGAACAGCATATTGTTCTGAAAGTTCAGAAGATCAAACAATACATTTGAAACACAAACAAAATCTTGATTATTTTCATTCCCCTCATATTTATTTGACATTCAGCTTTGAGGCTTTAAGGAGTCATGAGAGGAGATTACTATTATTATTATTATTATTGTTGCTACTGTTTTATTATATAATGCTGAGTTCATTTTTCTTTCATCACAGCTAGATTATGCAAAACTGTCTCACAAAATAGTCACCTAAATGGAACTGTGGTGAAATTCATATAACAGTAAAAAATAAGATCACTTAATGCATATATATAATACATGGAACTAGCTAATTTAATATAATGGTATGCATTAGCAACAGATATCTTCTACATGCCTTCAAGTTTTATCCTATCTGGAAACTGATAAACATCACACTTCTTGTTCAAGTTTCTGGTTTACAGCACCATTTTTATGAAAAGAGCAGAAGAGTTAGATTTCTTTGCAATGACAGGTTTTATTTGCTGCTTCTGTGAGGACCCTTCCTCTGAATTTCCCAGCCTCATTCCTCTTTTTTGAACTGTGTCATTAGCAACTCTGGTTCTAGAAGTCTTGGGCTTCGTTCTGCTGGTCACAGAAAATGTTACCTTTCTCTTCCAGGTGGGACTGGATCTTCCAACAGCAAGTCAGATATCCCAGACAGGAGCATCTTCCAAGAATTGCATAGACAAGTCAGAATTTTGTTTTCCTGAATAGCTGTAGGTGAATCTTCTGTTTTTGACCCTTCACCTTGGCCCCTTTCATCTTTGAAGTCTTCCAAGTCTGAGTTATGGAGTGAGATAGTGAGATCCTTTTCTTTAAGAGTTTCAGGAAGCCATTTGTAGTCACATAGCAGATGGATGCAGCATAGCATTCACAAGCTATGAAGTCACATAGCAGATGGATGCCTATTAAGATCATGTCAGTCTCTTCTTCTTCCTCTTTTTTACAAAAAAAACCCATTTCTTATCAAGTTTCTCAAGCATTTTTCTTGACTGTATTGCACTAAGGAAAGAACACTTACAAAGCTTGTCCTGTAAGCCAGTGCTCTGTACCAAAACAAAGACAGCTTATGCTTCTGGGGACCTGAGTAGAAAGGTGGCACAGCCAGTCAGGCAGAGCATCCTCTCTGGGCAGAGGCTCAGATGCCAAAGGACTACACAGTCACTTTGGCAGCACAAGCTTTACAGTAAAAAACTTTTTATGGAAGAGGCTACTGCAGAGAGAGCTCTGTTCCCCTCACAGATCTTGACCGAGTTAACAGACATGGAAGAACTCACCAATGAAAAAGTTACAATAGATTATTGCAGTTGTGACAGTTGTAATTGGTGACATTTGCTTTTTGTAACCTGTTAGTAAGACTTGGATAGAGAATGATAGCCCTTACTAATGAAGTCTTACTGGTTAATTAAGGAATGTAGAAGAAGAGACTATGGAGCAGTCCCTTCATGCCTTACTAAAAAGCTCTGGGATTGAATGCCTTTGCTGTTAGAAGGAAAGGAGTACTTTTTAAGGGCCTGCCTGGATTTCAGGAGGGTTGTTAGGCAAATGCCAACATCATTTTTGTAATGGCATTTGACCACATCATTGTTTCACTCTCTACTCCTACTTACAATTTTCCTAACTGCACTGAACCTTTACAACTTTAGGAATTCACCTCTAATAAAAACAGGAGCATTTCTGCACAACTCCTTCGAGCAAAATCCTATTTGAAATGATGGAGAGGTTTGCATAATAACTATAAGAATCTCAGAATAATGTAAGAAACTGTGAGAATGTGAGGTCAGATCTCAGGCTGATGGGTTTGGAAGCACATACTGAACCCATGAAAAGATAAAACAGAATGTTAGCATCTGTCGATAACAAGGGGTCACATTTTTTCTACATCAATTACGTGGGTGTAGCCTTCTTTAAACAAAAAGTCAAGCACCCAGGTCAAACTTCTTAAGAAAAACTTTTCTAGTTATTATTAAGGGAAAAAAAGTTCACATCTTGCAAAATGAAAGGCAGAGCCTGAAAAAAAAGGTTTTGCAATCTCTTTTTCTACCCCGCAGCAGACAGATTAATAGGCATAGACAAGATGATCAAAACATATAAAAATGGTATTTCATATCTGTTCTCAGGCATAGAGAAGAATTTATACTTTTTTATTATTAATATTTCTGGAATAATGGAGTTGCTGTGAGAAAAAGGCACAATAAGCTTGTTTTGTTATTCTGATATTCAATGACAATGCAAACCCATATCGAGTCACCTGGTTTTGGTTGGATAGTACTTTGCAGTCCTGATTATTTAGCATGCAGCTCACTGGAGCAAGAAATTTTTTCATACTTTAAGGGATGTCCTTCCACTCACACAAAGGCTTTCTACTGGTCATTTAAAAGAACTGTAGCCAAAAGTGATTACTGTGAAAAGGAAAATTTTTGTTTTTTAAAAAAATTTGGTCTATCTGAAAATGAAGCTAAAATAGTTTCCTTGCCAAGGCCTACAACCATATTGCACATAGAAAACCTTGTGTCTGTCAATATCACTTCACAAAGCATTACTAAAAGAAGCATAAGGACATAAATCATCTGTACCACAGCAGCATCCAAATTCAGCTTCTCTGGTGTTTTCATGGTGGTTTAAATGATCCATAGCAGTAATGGGAATATTTCATAAATAAGTAATGCTTTTTGTTAAAACGGTGTTTCCTGAAACTAGGAATGGCAGGAGTTTTAAAGGTGAAAACAAAAGCCTTGAAAGGGTACCAGGAAAGAAAGAATTTCTCTGCAAACAAAAGAGGGGAGAATTTGCCTTAAAGGGTGTGCATATGCTATTTTGATAGCAAGTACAGATTTCCAAATTCACAGTGCAAACAAAATGAATGCAGAGTAAATGAATGCTCCTGAAAATTACTGTATCAAGTAGAATACTGCATGCTGATCCATATCTCCATAGATATGAAACAGTGACCTCATCCCTTCTACTAGAATCATGAAATCTGTTATATACAAAAATAGCTACACAGTAATTGTAAGCCATTGGCAAAGAAAAACCCAATTACCTCAAAAAATGTCAGTGGCAGCATTTGCTTCTAATTCTTGTTTCTGTTTATGGCAAAAATAATAATCATTATGTTAGCAAACCAGATGTTTATGCATCAAACATATTAACTGAACTGACACAGCTATAGGATAACACACAAAAGATGACTGATTAAGATAATGGAGGATTAAACACATCAGCTGATGGAAATTACATTTGAGATTTCTGTGGAGGACTTTGAGGGAAGTACAGAACTGGAAAGAGCTAAAATGACAATTCAAATACGAGGTACAACATCCAAAAAGTTTGAGGTCTGAATGTAAGGAAACTGAATGACCTAAGAGATATCTACTCATTCATATAACACTGTAATTCTGACAGACAAATAATAGTACAAGGGGATGTTCAGGTTCTTCCAGGAACTGTGCTGGACTTTTGTGTTTGAAATTAATTATAGAATCACAGGATGGTTGAGGAGGGAAGGGACCTCTGGAGGTCATTTGCTCCAACTCCCTTGCTCAAGCAGGGCCACATACAGCAGGCTGCTCATGCCCAAGTTCAGGTGAATTTTGAATATGTACCAGAATAGAAATTCCACAACCTCCCTGGGTAACCTGTGTCAGTGCTCAGTCACCCTGACAGCAAAAAGCTCTTTCCTGATGTTCAGAAGGAACCTCCAGTGTGCTGGTATGTGCCCACTGCCCCTGGTCCCATCACTGGGCACTGTGGATAAGAGCCTGGCTCTGCACTCTTTGCCCACTCACTTGAGGTATTTCCACACATGGATGAAATCCCTCTGAGCCTTCTCTTCTCCAGGCTGAACAGCCCCAGCTCTCTCAGCTTTCCTCATCAGAGGGATGCTCCAGTCCCTTCAGCATCTTCATGGCCTTCCACTGGAAGGCCCAGTACATCCATATTTCTGTGGCACTGGGCTATCCAGAATGGGATGCAGTACTCCAATGCAGTGGTATTCACTGGTACCAAGTACCACTGCTGAGCAGAGCAGCAGTTTCCTCCCTTCTCCTGCTGGCAATGCTTTGTCAGTGCAGCCCAGGACATCATTCCTTCTCTCTGCCATGAGGGTGAAGACACCAAGACTTGAGGTAACATATCCTGTAGGACTGGTCAGCAGGGAGGGCATGCCTATCTGTAAATATGGGCTAAAGGCTGTATTCAGCAGGTATGCAAAGGGCTGACTTGTAAGACGTAAATGGGCCTTGCTTTACAGTGACTCAGCCACCATGCTCTAAGCAAATCTCCTCATTTGTCTGCTTGTACTGCAGGGACTTTGAAACACACTTAGTCACACATTTCTCTGAAGTGCAAACAGCCCCAGGCCCTCAAGGCATGGCTGAACAGCCTCCATCTATCCCAACTCCATATGGTGATTTTATGTAGGACACTGGACAGGTGAGAGAATTTGGAGTACTTTGAGATGCCCAAGAATCTCCTTTCACAAGGTCAAATCACATTTGTATGCATAAGTTTGTTTTCAGGAAAAGGTAGGTGTAAGTAGTTTCCTACTGACTCTGCTGTCCCCAATTTTGTTTATAGTGCATAAAATGGATACAAGGGATAATACAGACATAGTCATCCAAGCCAGATCAGAAGTGCAAATGAGGAGCTGGCCTCATTTGATTCTGCTTACAATACAGAAATCAGTGAGGGAAATAATAATGAGAGGGAAGAACCTGAGGTTGCAGGAGCAATTCTTGAGAGCAAAGTTCTGGAAATAGATGTTTGAATACCTGGAGAGAGTATTTGGAAATAGCCTAATCTGAAATATTAAGAGAAAATCAAGTCATGAAAGTAACACAAGAGACTGATTTAAAGTATTCAGAGGAGTAATAGAATTCAGTGGAGTTTCTCCCTGAACAGCCAGTTGCACAGCATTGCTAAGCCAGGTCTTTCTGTTCTATTGCTAATGAATTAGGGCCACAAAAAGCAAGAGTTTCACACTGGTGGAAATTGAATGAAGTGGTCCCTAGAATCAGAGGGAGGTAGACAGAGATGTAGGTAAGAGGACTCCATATTGCAAAATTTTCAGGAAGTGTAAGCAGTATCTAGAGCTGTAAAAGATTTTTGCTGGCTTAGTTGAAGTTAGATGCACAAAAAAAGCATACTTGAAAATACAAAATTGGGCTTGAAGCCCAGTTTCAGTTCCTTGTTGCTCCCTTCAGTTTTAATGAGACTTTTTATAGAATTAGTTCTCCAAAAGTATTTAAAGAAAAATCAAAGGGAGGAATCAATAAGGAAAGAGACAACCAGCAGTGCCTGCCAGCAAAATACTATTCTTCTTTCATTACTCCCTATGTTTGATCTCTGACTGACACCTTTGCATTTTAATTGACAATACTTGGCACCACCTGATACATTTATGATCTAAATGGACACAAAAACCTACTGAACACTTAAAACATGTTCATATGTTAAAGACTAAGAAGAGGCCCATAAGAAATATTGATGTACAGAGACAGAAAACAAAAAAATATTTATTGGAGGAATTTTGCCTGGCCCATTTTATCTTATGTTATATATAATCTGTTGAGAAAATAAAATTGAATCCCACTTAAAATCAGCAAAATCCTCACAAATATCACAGAAGTGACATCAGGAAAATGAAACAAACAAAAATCCCATCTTAAAATATTATAGTCAATGAGGAATACATTGATTCCCAAAATCTCATTTGTGCCCATTATTAAATGAAAGCCAAAATCACATACTTAAGTTTTTATTTTGTAAATATTTACCTCTCCTCAAGCAAAACAGAAGATGATTGTGAAAAAGAGGCAGAGGGGACAGTTTCACCTCTTCATTCTGCTTGTGGTTTTTGTGCTTTCATTTCCTCTTTAAATGTCTCACTCTGCCAGTGTCAGTAATGGCTTGAGATCAAGAAACTTCTATAGTTGCTGAATATTCTTTTCACAAGCAACAGCTTCTATATCCAACTAGTGGTTTTTTTACACTCAGTATCTTAGAGCAAATATCAGCTTAAGCTGGCTCTGAATTCAAAGTGTGTCTCATGCTGTTGAATAAAAACAGAAACCTTGACTCAGTTACTGAGATCGATGTATGTAAATCTTTTAAATCAATATGAAATATCACAGTAAGCCAAAGAAGAATCAAGGAAAAGCTATGTCTAATCAAATACTATCCAGTGAATCAAATAATTAAAGATTTTTTTTTTTGCACCTCTAAATTCTACAGCTTGATCAAATGGCATGAAAAATTTAAAAATATATTGTGAACATTATTGTGACCTAGCATATGTCCCCTCTTTTTCTGAGATTAAAAACAGAACTATGTCACGACCCAGTTGCTGATATATATTCCAGTATGATTCAGTTTGATGGACCCATTCCCCAAAGTGAAAGTATGGACTAATATTTCTGTGTTTCTTGCTCAAGCCTGTGTATATTTGGAGAGTTTTTATAAAGACACAGAAGACTTCCTGCCAGATGGCAAATTAGAAAATAAAATGCAGCATTTTTTCTTTATATTTAAATCTACAGTAATTATTGAAGTAACTCATGAGCAACCATTCATGACCACAAGTAATAATGTTTTACAATCTACTATGTGCCAAATGTGACAAGATTCTTCCATAAGTACTCACATGAAGCTGGAAAGATCAGTGGAGTTGCATCATATGGTAAAATTATTTTTTTATCCAAGCATTTAATTGCATAGCAAAGCAAACTTATACAGAGAAAGCCATCTCAGAGTAGCTTAGACTGAGGGCCACCACATTTGCCACAATTATTTTCAGTTTCCTGAAAACTCCTAGTGTATTGATCTACACTTAAAAAGAAATTGATTGCAATACCCTGTTGAGCTGGGTGTTAGAGAGGCTGGAGCATCAGTTTTCATCCCACACTCTCAGTAGATGTAATCACTGACACATCTTAATACTAGAAAACAACATGGGCATGCAGATATCTAGCATTTGGGGGAAAAAAATCATAAACCATTATAAGGCAGAGGGAATTCTTACCTTGGTCATGCACAAATATTACTGGTAAGAGATAGAGCAAGAAAGGCCAAAGAAACGTAGGGAGTGAGTCTGTGGCTTTGAAAGGAAAAATAAATAGAGACAATCATGGGAGATCAGCTACAACTGGAACAGGCTTGGAGAATTCACTCACTGGGCTCTCTGTTTAACTTAAGGAAAAGTACATCAAATTTAAAGATACTTGGATTAGACAAAACTAAATGCTCATCTAAAACTAGATGAAACTTTTAGTGTTTTCTTTCTTTGCAAAACTATTAGGTAAAAATAATTTAAGAAGGACTTCTACTGGCATATTCATGGCTATGTATTCTGAAAGAACTGCAAATGTGCAAATTCAGTCATATCTCACAATGTGATAAGGGGTGATGTGCACTGCATAATCTGTCCAGGTTTTTTGTTGAAGAACAGATGGATCACAAGATCACATTCTCGGAAAGGAGCTGAGTATCTTAGGTGATAAAAAAGGAAACTTTTCCATCTACCCCTTCAGAATATTTTATTCTGAAACGAAATCTAAGTTCAGACAGAATTTCTAGTCTTACCATGATCTACTATGACCTGTTCCTCTGCATAGTGAAGAAATAAGCTATCAAATTACAATATCAATTTAGATTAATTTATAAGGACATTTTAATTTCTTAATTTAAAAAATTTGCCTTGAAGGGTGAAATCACCTCATCTCATTGACAGAATCATGGTTCAATTTATATGTATAAGCTTAATTTTATTCACCATGCAAGGCAGAAAAGCAGAAAAGCAAAGTATTTCACCAGCTGGGTGGTGAATTTGGTCATAGAATACATAGATGCACCCAAGTTTTACATGTCTACCTAGCAAAGTCCATCTTCTAAGTAAACATTTAGGAAAGACAAACACATAAAGTGCTCTGTGGAACTCTCTGGCTTTGCAAAATCAACTTTGCAGCATTGTTTTGTTTCTCAGTAATCTCTCACTTTTGGCTTGTGTTTTGCCTTATAAAACAGATTGTGTCCTAAACCAGCAAGCTGAAGCATGGAAGTGTGTTGGAAAATAAACACAGTCCAGGGGATTTACCAAAAGTCAATTTGTTTCACTTACATATTCTGTATTCTGAATTGCCCTCTTATTTTTTAAGACCTACCCTGCTAGTAGAATTGTAAAAGATAACATCCCAACATATAAAAGATTGTTATACATGTTGCAAAAGCCAATATATGGAAATAAGAAACCAGCAGAGATACTACATCCAGTGATAAAATCATAGACCCCGGTCTTCTTCTATTACTGGCTACTCAGTTTGAGAAGATCTACCCAACAGCTGACAAGAATTTAAACTCATATTTTCTTGGTCCTTTGGGCATTATTATAACTCATTTACTTTTATGTTTTTCAGTTTATAATCAGCTTTATAAATTGAGCAGTTCATGGTCTGAGAGAGCACAAACTGTTCACTCTAGTACTGCTTACCAAGTTTTATTGTGGTTTCTGGTCTCGTTCTGTCTAATCTGGGACAACCACACCAAACAAAACTATAAAACTCTACTGAAAAAAAATTGGGTAGCTAAAAAGATTGATAGCAAAATCACAATACTCCATTCCTGAATATAAATTCTGACTATAACCCACAAAAGAACAAAAGGCATTCTTGCAGGAATTCAACTGACGAATTATTTTAGTAGGAGAGTAATCATTCTTGTCTGTAGTCCTCAATTAACGTTAACTGTAAGAAAAAGCTTATTAGGAATATTTAAATTTTAAAGTCCCCCTGTGCAAGCATATCTGAATTCCCAGAAGCTAGTTACAGTGCAAAGTGTATTAATTAAAATACCGCTCTGGGAGATCCTTCTTTATCCAGTGTTCATTATTAACATGAAAGATAGTGGAAAGGTTTTGATTTTTTATAAAGATTTTAGTCATTGTGACAGGGATTCAAATGGTGAAAAAGAGCATTTGAAATGTTAATGAAATTCTGATCATTTTACAGGACTTAGTAGTTTTTTGACACTTCCATCCCAAAGAAATTATTTGCACTGCTTCGCAAAAACCAGGGGCAAGGTATTGTCAAAACTCTGGATCCCAGAGTCTTTTTCTAAAATGACTGAAGATTTGGAAAAGTACAGTGTAGGGATTTTTCTATATTGATATATACAGGTAGACATATTTATTCCACAGCTCCTCTTGGCCTGTCTAAACTGCTTATAAGATTCATAGCCCATTTCCAACAGCAAACCCCCTTTATTTGGAGTGACTGTTGGACGTATGAGTATTTCTAAATGTCAGAGCTATTTGCATTACATTTTACCAAATATATCCTTTACCTTTCCAGGCATCTCTCACACAAGAGTGGTTACATGACAAACAGGGCTTACACACAGGAAATGAGTTGAATTTATTTTTGCCAGTCAGGCTGTGCCAGTCATAAGCATCCACCGATCACAAACAAGCAAAAAGACAAGTTTACATCTCAGCAGTACACCTGGGACCTGTGAGGACCATCCTCCAGTCCTTCTGCAAGAGGCCTTGACAGATTCTGGCAGGAAGATTTGGTGTCACTTTGCTTCCCTAAGTTTTGAAATTCAGGACATTTTCAAATCTTAGACCATGACTCCATGTCTCTAGGCACTTGAAAATGACTGACTTATGCAACCAATGATCTAGACAAATCTGTAACTTTTATCTATGCCCACAAACCATAGGGAAAATGGATTTTTCTAATATATCACAAACTCACCATTTATCTCTTGCAACTTATCCCTGTGGGCAGACTCCTTTTTTTACCAACAAAAAATAAAAACCTGTCCCTTTACTGGCCAGCAGAAGGAGACCTGAGTATTTTTGGAAACTGTGTCAATGTTAGGTGGTCTCTCTACACACCTGCTTAATATCTGAGCAAACCTCAGACTGACTTTTACCTCTCTTCTTTGGAACTTCTGGAGTTTGGGCACGGGTGAGCATGGCTGGGCTAGTGTTTGTATTTCAATTCTTTGAAAAAAGTTCGAGTAAGGAATTTATAGATTTTGGATTTAGGGCTGTGTTTTCCTGATTCTTCTCAGAAACACTCAGGACTCTGAACATTCAGGATGGAAGCTGCTCAGGCTGCATTACTTTTTAGAGGCAAAAATTTCTATCATCATTGCTGACTCCACAAAACAACTGATATGGAAGAGGAGCTAAATATATACTAGTGCCTACAGGCTTACCATAGCATAGCAAATGTAACCTAAGATGTATTCATAGAAACATTCCCAGCAGAGGCAAAGAGGTCTCAGTGATGTGATAAGATCACCTCTCTGGGACAGTTTAAGATTCTGATCAGACATGAAATATGAACTAACATGGAATAAGGGTACCATAATAAATAAAGGGTACCATGGTGGCTATGGAAATGGAAAGCATAGCTTCTGAAGTCAGTGCAGAAGAGCTCTATTTTGTTTAGGCTGACAAGCCAAATACTGAAACAGAATGGATGCTAGTTCCCTATAAACGTATAAAAGAGATAAACAATAAAATACATAAGCCAGAAATAAATGTTGGCACAAGTATACATGATGCTAACTAGCAATTAATAAATTTAGCATGTGGTTTGAAAAAAAAATCCTAAATATTATAGGAATATCATTGCATCAAACATTGAGTTTGGCAGAGTAGGTCTACAGAAGGAAATATGGGCTTGGGGTTTTTTTCAGTATGAAGGTGAATTTGTGAAGGCATTCATGTAGCACAGTGGCTGTGATCACAGAGGACTTGTCCCCTGCTCCCCACACAGACACCACAGTTAAAAGACAGCTCCTGTTCAGCATCAGGATCCTTTAAAGCGTGCTGTCCACAGTTACAGTTGCACAACTCATGTTCAGACACCAGCCACAAGAGCCAAAAGAACCTTTTAGTTTTTCAGCAGAATCCTGCTCTGAGGCAGATATTGGTGATTCACTTGTCTCTTACCCTGGAACAGATGATACTTTGGCCGGGCAGATCCCATAGACCATATCAACAACAGGGACAAATCTCTACAGACTGTGCCAGGGAAGTTGACAGTTACCTCAGATGTGGACACCACACTGAGACACTTGAAGGTAGGTGGCCTGAAGTTATTATGCCCCTGTTATATATATATGCCCCTGCTTTTAACAAAAAAACCCTGAAATTTCAAAGAGAAACGATAAACAAAACCAAACAAAATTCACCTCTAATAGGAAACCCTTCACTAAACTGAGAACATCTTCTCTCCTCTGGTTTTGAATTTGCAATCCACATATGGAAATATCATGAAAGGAAGTGCACTTCTGATCCACTATCCAAATGATAAGTTTATCAGGAAATGCTTGCTAGCTATAGGCTTATTTAAGTTCTGTGTCAAAGATTTAGAGTATCATTTAGAACTTTGCAACTTGGTAGCAAACTAGTTACTTCTGGCATGGCCTGTAATTTTATAAGCATAAACTCTAGAGACCAAAGGGAAATCTGAAATGTACTTTTTACTAAATTCACTGGAAAAAATTGCAGCTGGAACTACCATATGTACCCATGCTTTTGGTCTCAAACTATGATTTTAATCATATATTAGTCATGATTTACATGCTGGCTGTTTAGCATGAAGCATCTGGATCTATTTGTTCTGCGCTAAGGGGATGCAGAAACGACAACATGACCATAATCTCCAATTTAATGTAGTTTTAATGTATTTGTTTCTTTGTGTTGCATTCACAGATGTGCTGTGATAAGGACAGTAATTGAGATTCTATGGACAAGTGAATCTGTACCAACCAACTTGTCTAACATAAGAAGAGAAATTATTTGCATGTGCCTGTAAAGACAGCAGTAATTTCTATAAGATTTATTGTACTTTAGAAAAACTTTATTAGTTGCTCACGGCATATTGCCACAAGAAAGACAAATAAAAGATCTTAAGAAGTAATTCTAAAATAATGGCTTGAAAAAAGAAATACTGAAATGCTTTGGTTGCTAAAAATGTGGAGACCTTTTGTAAAATAATCAGAAAAATTTCCATATGTATCAAGCATTATTTATATTCACTAGCCAATGGCAATTTAGCGGCACTGTTTTCCAAAAACATCCATACTCAAATGTTATCCTGTAGCAGGAGATTCCATCAAGATAACTAATCTTTTATTAGCATCTCTTTCATTTAAGAAAATAAGGGGGGGAAAGGGTGCATTGTCTGCAATTGTTTTCAGGGCATGAACCTGAAAACATTTTTTTTCGCTGTTTTTCCTGTAGTCGCCCTAGTTTTCTCATTAGCAAGGGGACACCCAGTAAGGCCACACATCAGCACCCATCTGTGCAGCTGCTGGGTGCTGAGGGTGGAGGGACCCTGACACCATCCAAGTTGCTGCCCATATCCATCCAGAGACGCTGGATGCTTTGCCGACGCTACACGATTATTTCTCCTGATGTGCTTCGCTTTGGTCTTCGTGTTCAGGGAGGGTCATGGAGTCTCCCTCTCTGTCTCAGGAGTCTCAGGAGATATTAAAAATCCACCTGCACTCGTTCCTGTATCACCTGCTCTAGGTGATCCTGCCTTGGCAGGGGTTTGGACAGGATGATCCCCAGAGGTCTCTTCCACCCTAACGATTCTGTGATCCTGTATTTCATGGAAGGAGATCGCTGATCACAGCATAATCTCAACGAATGGGCTTCAGGACGCGTCATATCGCACCTGAGTCAGAACACGCCTGATTTTTGCAGGGAGATGCCCGGACCCGGTGCCCTGCTCCCTCGAGAGCCCAACCAGGGCGCAGCCTAAGGGCGGGTGACATCTCCCGGGCCCGGCGAGGCGGAGCGGGGCTGGCCACCCCCGTACCGGGCAGCGGGCGGGGCGCAGCGGGGCCGCCGAGCGGAGCGGGGTTCGCGATCCCCTCAGCGGGCGGGGCGGTGCCGGGCAGAGGCAGAGGCCGCCCGCCCGCCGGGGCCGTGGCCGCCGCCCGCCTGCCCGCCCGGCCAATGGGAGCGGCGGTTGTTGGCGGGCCGGGCGGTGGCGGCGTTGCCACAGCAGCGGCGGTCGGAAACCGAGCCCAGCCCGAGACGGCGGTCGGGGCGCGCCATGGAGGGGCTGGAAGGTGAGCGGCAGCGGCGGGGCCGGGGCAGCCGGCGGGCTCCCGGGGCCGGGCGGGTCCTTCGTGCTGCGGCCGGGGCGTGCTCTGGGCGGTGGCGGCGGTGGGAGCGGGGCCCGGGCGCCGCCTTGCCCGTTCTCGGAGCCCCCGCGGCCGGGAGTGCTGGGGGCGGCGGGGCTGAGGCGGGCGAGCGCCGCGGGAGGGGCAGCGGGCAGAGGCGGGAGGCGGCGGGGCCGGGCGGCGGCAGGAGCGGGCTCCCCGCGCTTT
Organism: Agelaius phoeniceus; assembly: GCF_051311805.1. Classification (NCBI taxonomy): domain Eukaryota; kingdom Metazoa; phylum Chordata; class Aves; order Passeriformes; family Icteridae; genus Agelaius; species Agelaius phoeniceus. The sequence goes on from NC_135265.1 coordinate 124,525,404, forward strand.
GTCTCCCCGCCGCTCCGCTCCCGCAGCGGCCCCGCCGGCCCCTCCCTGCGGCGGCCGCGCTCCGAGCCCGCTCGCCGGGGCCCTGCGGGCTGGGCTGGGTGCGGCGCAGCGTGCGGGCATCTCTGCCAGGAGCCCGTGGTTGTTTTTCTTTTTGCTAACAGATGGCTAAGGTGGGTGTTAAGATCCGCTTATCGTGCTAGGGAAATGTTCGGTGCGGCGAAGAAAACTAGGTATGAATTTGCTGACAGGGTATTTTCAACTTTAGCCTGTGCCGGTTCAATTAATGGAAACGTTCTTGCTCTCCGAAATGATAACATCATTTTCATCGATGGTGTTATCCATCACAACACGGATATCGGCTTGGAATTCATGAAGTTACAGCTTGCAATCTGAGCATTTTTGTAGGCCTGTCATTGCTGCATTTTGCAAGCTGCTTTAACCATACTACTTTAAAAAATACCTGTTCTGAAAAACAATACAACACAGTTATTAAGTCTTCCATGCTCTACTTCTCTAGAGGTAACTGAGTGCTTAAATAGGAGTAAGCACAAACTAGTCTTTGTTCTTTATCCCTTCTAGAACAGTTGGAGAACTGAAGTAATTTTCACAGAATACCTGTGTTCTGTCTTTAGTAGATTTTATAGTAATCAGACTCTGCTCTTGAGCCTAGTGACTTCATCAAGACTCTAAATTTGGACATAACTTGGCATTAAAATCCCAAGAGCTTTCTTTGATTTGCTTGGCATTCTTTGCTGACTATTAATGCCTTTGAAATTTGAAACATGGTGTCCAGTGTTTATCAAATAATACCTTATCAGGCATTCCAGCTCTCAGGACAATGGTATGTTACCTCTCCAGAAGGGGAGAGCTTGTCTTAATTGAGTAAGCTGTGCATTTGACTGCATTTGAGACTGTTCATCATCTGCAGCACATCTATCAATTGATTTGGCTGTGTGCTAATTTACCAAGACCAGCTATGCTTGCTGTGTTATGTAAGCTCTAGCACTTTAATTACAGGGGTATCTACAGATAACAGCAGAATCCTGAAAAAACTTGTGATTTTTTTCATAAAATTTGTCCAGTTCCTGACTTTGTTGGAAATGGCTTGTATCTTGTTTGTATTTCAGAAGGTACTGGGAGTGGAGGGAACTACTAAATCATAGGTGAAGTTTCATGTTTTACTTAACCTTTTCTTGAAAGTACTTTCAAAAGCTAGAGCTTGTCAAAGGATTTTTTCCCTCATGTGAAATTATTCTTCTGAATGCTTGAGATTAATTTCAGACTATCACAGGATAAAGTTATGTCTAAAACTCCAGTTATTCTTGCCTTGTGCACACTCATATTTCACACTGTTATCCACTGTCCTTGAATGCAGAAGTTTTTGAAACTGAAGAACAACTTTTTGCATTTTTATGGGTCATTTTATGCAATGTTTTTATTTTTTTACAACCACCACAAAATAAAATACTTCTCTTTCTGCTTCAAAACATTTGAAGCAAGTGGGTTTGCTTATATTTACAGTTTTTCAGTTTAGGCTGTCTCCGTTCATGTATATTAGCTTAGGCTCAGATTAAGTTTTTGTAGAAAGGTTTCCCTAGGACAGAAGAAATGTAAGCAAAGCCAATAACAACAATAATAAATTATTTCATTGGATATTACACTTTTATTCAGTCGTTGCTCCATTGGCGACTCAGAAGAACGTTGCTGGTTGCCATCTTGGATTAAATTTATATTTGGATGTGCAATTGCACAGTCATACCCATCTGACATAGAAGTATGGGCAGCTTCTGAAATCTGGCTCAGCCTGCTGCCTCATTATATTAGTGCTTAGTAATGTCATTTCCCAGAGCTGGCTGGTGCAGTAGGTGCTTGGCAGCTGTGCATGCAAGGGTCCTGGTCATGGGGAAGGGCAGGGCTTTGTTGACAGCAATCTCTTGGTGTGTCTGTGATGGTGGCAGACCCTCAGGCTCAAGATGCTTGTCCTGGACTTCCCAGCCTCAGAAAGGTGCTGGTGCTTTCATTTTGTTGAGGATCAGCATTACACATGAGAGATCTGTTTTACTTCGGTTTATATAAGCATGCTATTAATAAGAAAGAGCTCTACCCAGTTTATAATGATCTTTCCAAAAAGTGGAGAGATGAATGTGTAATGGTTGGCATGTGGAGCTGCATTAATGACATTTAAAAAGCTAAATAATATTTTCAGTGTCACAGTTGCATTTTCTCACTCTTGCAAGTTTAAATGTTCTGTGAAATGGCAAAGTGTGTTTCTATGTCACTTTAAAGTTCCTTCTAAAATTTACTTTTGTTGCTCCTTTAAGGCTGTTGCTCTATTAGGTTATTTTTTATCAGTATTGTTATATTACTAGATTGAGTCAAATTTGTACCTTTAAAGGTTTGTAAAAGTAATGAATGCATACTTCTCATTACAGATGACAAATCTGATATTAAGTCTAAAGTCGCTACCTCAACATTTGTTACTTTGCAGCTTGCATGCTGTTTGGCTGGTTTTTAATTTTCATTTAATTTACTGATGAAAATAGAGCCTCAGACTGGATCTGTCTGACAATGTAGTGATCTCTAAGGTGAGCTTAAAAATCCGTTCATGAGCAGTTCACCACGTGGTGAATCTCTGGACCGTTTTTGATGGATTAACATGTTCTTGTTGCTTTCACTGCTGGATGTCAGGAAAAGCAGTCACACTGGCATGTTTGTTGCTCTCTGTTTTGCTTGAGTGAGATGGAACCAAGCACTGAATTCCTGACTTCATTTAAACCAGAGCAGTCCAATGGTGGTGTTTGATCCACTCCTCTCCAGTCTGTTGCTTTTTCTGGGAGGATGCCGACAGCAGCTGCTTGAGCCAACTAAATGCTGCTTCCCACACTTGTTCACAGCCCATCCCAGCCTAAGGAATAAGGGCCAGAGGGGCTGCTGTGCCTGAGGGCAGAAGGAATAAGGGCCAGAGGGGCTGCTGTGTCCGAGGGCAGAAGGAATAAGGGCTAGAGGGGCTGCTGTGTCCGAGGGCAGAAGCCCACCTCTCTGTGGTAGGTGATGGCAGCGTTTGCCCAGCCCCAGCTCGAGCAGCCAGGGAGGGCTGGTTGTGGTTGGAAGGGCCTGGCTGGCTGCTGCCTTAGGAAATCGCCTGCAGTTTCAAACCCAGAGCTTTCCCTTACTCATCTGCATAGGGACTGCACCCTGAGCAGTCTGGGTGTGTCCTCGAGGTCTCTCTGTACAGCATCTTCTGCTGAGAGCTGGGGTCTGCACTGTGACAGCAGTTGTCCCTGGACCCTTTCCTGGCATGGGGAATGTCTGAGATGCCCTGCTCCACCCCTAACAGCACAAGATAGAGATCTTTGAAATTTTATGTTAGTAATGCGACTCTTGAGAGCAAGTGCTTATTCTTGCTTTGTCAGAATTTCTGAATGCCCAAGCTTATTTTTTCCTTAATAGTGTAGAAAATTATTGGTTTTTAAAACAAAAGTAATATTAATGTGAGTGTTCTTTTCCTTTTAGAGTTGATCTCTGTCTGCCTCACTGGATCCATGCAGCAGCTTCCTTACTTTGGTGGCCATTTTCTTTAGCTCCATTTGACTTCAGAATTCAGCTTTTATTTTTTTTAATAGGTGTGTCATTTGCCCAACAGAAGAAAGAATTTGTTTTGTTGTACACTGTTCTTAAATCAGCAGCTTAGAAACTATTAAAGATTGAAATGCAAAACTGATATTAATGTACACAATTTTTAATAAGTTTTTTTTAAATAAGTTATTTGTCTCTGTTAGCCATTAAAACACAAAGATAAATGTGTGTGCACTGAACTGATCCTTCACTGGACATACTTGAATCTCAGTTAAGTGATCTGAATTTGACATTTAGCACTCTATAACTGGTCAAGTTATTTACTCTTTTTAAAGCCATCATGTTTTTATTTTTTAAATTAATAGTTATTTTACTTAAGGAAAAATCCCAAAAGCTAGTTTAGGCTGATACAATATGGATAAGTGCACTACCAGAATATGTTTCACCTTTAAAGGAGAGGAAATAGACAGGAATGTGTGTAGACAGAAATTTGAATGTTTCAGATTAGTTTCTTCAGTATCTTAGAAGTAATAGATTTTATGCCCTTTTCTATAGTTTTTTTAGATTTCTTGTATTTTTAACTTAAATTGCAGAAGCTAGATTGATCTACTAATTGACTTCAATTGGTTGAATACAGTGGAAAGATGAACATGTTTTACCTGCACACAACATGGTGTGGTTGTCATCAAAAGCAGGTCTCAGTGAAACCTGGTTTCGGGAGTATGGTAAGCACTTAACTGGAGCAGCTGAGGAGTGGCCTTACTTTCTAAAGAAATTCTGAGGGAGGGGCAAACTAGGAATCAATATATTATAAATTAAGTTTATTATCAGGGTTTTTTTTAACACATCATATTTTGCCAATTAAGATTCTGATAAGCCAGCAGACTTAGTTAGGGGTTGCTCTGTCCAATTACACTTGTGTTGTAGAGTGCATAAGCCCAGATTTGCTTTGGGGATCACTATGGCCAAACAGTCTTGGTTTAAGGCTGGTGTGAGAAGGCAAGTCTTTGCCTGACTGCCCTCTCAGTCTTTGCCAGACTGCCCTTCCCCTAATACAGGGGAATAGTGTGTTTATGAAGCCAGAGCAGAGCTGTGTAACATTTACATAGGTTTTGCAGGTCACATGCTTTCTAGTGCTTCTAGTTGATCTTAAAGCTTGTTAATAGAAAGCCAGATGATGTGTATCTGGAATTCAGATCTGTCAAATAGTGCTGCTTGTTCGCCTTTGGTTGAGTTGCATTTCCAAAGGCTTTGCAGGGGAAGGTTTCATACATTTTTCTGGATGACCGTCATGACTGAGTGACTCTCTAAATGCGTGCACATTAACACTCAGTATGGGAACAAATGGGAGCAGTCAGAGGTCTGCTCTCTGTTGCAGGGCTAGGATCTGGTTGGGATCATGTGTAGGTGGTAGGACAGCTCACAGGACTGCAGTGCTGTGGTGGATGAGTACAGGCTCTTCAGGAAGAACCAGCTGGACAGCATGGGGGGAAGTTGCCCTTTATGTGGGAGAGCAGTGAGAATGCAATGGAGCTTTGCTATAAAACCACCTGGAGAGTATGAATCAGGGTTAGCAGGCAGACCAGTGTGGGAACAGATGTTGTGGCTGTCTGCTAGAAGCCACTTGATCAGGAAAAATAGGAGGTCTCCCTCATAATTGGAAGGATTAGTGTATTCACAGGCCTTGGTGCTCATGAGAGACTTTAACCTCTGAAGAGACTTTTAATCTGCCAGAGGGACAAATCAGTAAGGTGCAAGTAGCTAGGAGGCTTCTGGTATGCATTGATGGCAAACTCCTGACCCAGGTGATAAAGGAGCTGGCAAGGGGAGGCAGTCCTGCAGTACTTCATATGTACAGATGTGTGAGATGTAAAGGTCAGGGGCAGCCTTTCCTGCAGTGACTGTAGGATGGTTGAATTCAGGGTTCTGAGAGGAGGGAGCTGGGTAAATAGATCTCAGCCCCAGAGTTCAGGATTGCAGTCTGTGACTTTAGTGATCTGCTTGCAGGAGTCCCATGAGAAACAGCCGTAGAGAGAGCTGGTTATTTTTAAGGATGTGTAATGTGACTGGCATGTTTTCACATTAAAAGTTACACTTCATATGAGGAAGGAAGCAAAGAAGGACAGACAGTTACAGTAAAAGGTATAGTAAACTCATCATGATGTGAGTTGTGTGTGCTGCTGTTACAATCATTCTTGACTGCATGGAACTCATTTCTCAGTCACCAAAAAACCTATACAGAATCCTCCTCCAGGCTGTCATTTTGAGGCAATAGGTCTCACCTTGATGTGTTATTTTCAAGAAATGCAAACGAAATTCGCCATCATCAGACTCATTCATGTTCAGTGCAATAACAGGGTTTTTGAAATATAATGCATTTTCATTGTCAGACTGAAAAGCTGGTACAAAAATGTGCAGAGGTACTATGAAAGTCTTTTCAGCTTGAGGGAATGGATGCTACAGTGCTAAGGTGTTATCTTTTGGAAACAGAAGTGACAGGTTTATACAAGGTTGTCAATGCAGGAGTACAGGAGAATTCATGAGGCTTTCCTATAAAATTGGGAGTAGATAGATAAAAGTAGATTGATTTGCTATTTGTTAGACAATTGTCAAAACTTAGCTGCTTAAAAATTTCAAAGTATACGGATGGTTGAATACTAAGAAGCAGGACTTGCTATGATTTCCTCTTCCTCTGTCTCTTTCCTGCAAACTGCAGAATAGCACAGGTGAGAAGGGATGTGCTTGGTGGGGTAAAACATGCACAGTATCATTTATCAAGCAGACTTGACCAAAGAATAGCAAGTACTTCCTGTTGTTAAGAATTACAGTCAGTGTATTTGCCTTACTTGCATTTTCATTTCAAAATTCATTTTGGCAAAATAATGCAAATTTGCAAAGCTTTGATCATAACTGGAATACTTTTTTCCTACTTTGGTACATTCATATTTCCATTATGTTATTTAATTCTCTTCAAAACTGCTTTTAAAAAAATTAATACTATAAATTTAAAAAAATTAATGCTTGAATTTAAAGGAATGTTCAAGGGTCTGTGCAACCTGGTCTAGTTGAAGGTGTTCCTTCCCACAGGAGGGAGGTTGGAACTAGATGATCCTAAAGGTCCCCTTCCAACCCAAACCATTCTGTGAAGGTTTCTCTACCTGTGTCACTGCATTGGTTTAATTTTTAGGTGGCTTTTGCTTGTAGTATTTGCCATTGGTTAGGCTATAGTTAGTTAGTGTGTTGATTAAAAAATATAATCCAGTTGCTATTGATTATTGGACATATGTTAGAGACTGGGCAGTCCTCAGAGAACCAGATGCTGTGGCTTGGTAATACAGATTCTAACTACTGTGGGGAATGAACAGCATTTTTTTATTGTACTATAAATATGTGGAACTCTTAAGTGACAAATACCTTGCTTTTGGAGATGAGAATGGAGTTATGCTAAAAGCAATAAATACAGTCTAGTAGAAGAATTTGGCAAGCGCTCTTCAAGTGATGACTTTCAATACTTGCAGATTACTTGCTGGTTTCAAATAGTCCCAAGGCAGGGAATTGTACCACGCTGTTTCTGCATGTTTGAATTCACAGAGGCTTGATGATTCTGATTATCACTGTTGTCTGGCCTAAATAGTTTAGTACTGTCACTGCTGTCCATAAATAAAAGGTTTTGAAGGGCAGTCAGATTTTACTACCTGAGGAAATACTGTTACAAAGTGCAATCTTGTTTTCTGCAATTTGTATCTAAGTTCACCTACGTACTTAGGTATATAGAGCTCTCCAGATGAGAAAAGTGTAACAAAATTTCAGTTATTCAGCAATACTGGAGGCTTCTACTCCACCTAGTGTGAAGTCTATTTACACAACTGCTTTATCTGTAAACATGACATCAAGAACAAGTGACTGTGACAGCTATGGCTGTGACTGTGTCAGATCGAACTTGTATGTATTGATGGGTCCCCACATTGTACTGAGAAAGATAAATAGAACTGGCAGCTTGCCCTTTCTGCTGTAAATCAGTTGTGCTATGTGAACATGAGAGAAGAGAAAGAATGAAGTTGTTCTCTTGAAATCTTGGTTTCAAGGAAGTCTAAGCTTATCTATAATACTGAAAGCACCATGATACATCTGGAGACTGTATAGCTGTACTGTCAGACTTAGTGGTCCACCCAGACTTTACAGCTGAACTTTTAACTTCAAGATCAGAAAGTATAGACAACTAGACTGTAGCCATACTCAGAAGGGATGTGTGCAGTAACTTGTGTAGGTACAAACCCAGTGATTTGGAAGTAGAGCTGGAGGAGGAGGAGCTCTGACAGGGGTAATTAACAAGCATGAACGATAAGATTTATTGTAGTCCTGCTAATAAGCTTCCACTCTGGTTAAGTCAAATACCCAGCATCATAGTAGGTTGTGCACTGTGTTTTTGCCTGAGATCTGGTCTCAGGAAGGCAGTACATAGGATGTAAAGATCAGCTCTTCTGAGCTTATCTCAGTATTCTGTGGTATTCACATAACAATTTTGATCACATTTATCTTTTCTCTAGATGTGTTTTGATTAGATAAACAGTAATAAATATTTCAGTCCTTCTCCAAGTTAACTATATTCATTCATGTTTAATACAAGCATCTAAACTGCTGGTGATTAGCGATACTAAAGCTGGTAAAAAGGAAAAGAAGTGTAGCTGCTGTATGACTAAAATGATTTTAAAAAGCCTGCATTGTTGCCAAATTTACAGACTGAAGAAAATTGCCATGACACTATCTTACTACCAATTTCTATTCTCAGACCAATTTCTCAAGCATATCCTCCTTCTGATTCCTGATTTGAGTGTTCCTTTTTTTTTTTCCCTTAACCTCCTCTCTGCAGTGCATCCCAGATTAGAAACCATTTCAGTTAACTTTTTCAGGAAAAAATTGCAGTAGATATCACACATTGATGTCTTTAAAAAAAATAAAACAAGTCCAAAATTAACTCAATTGCAACTTTCACAATTTTATTCCCATGCCTTAATTTTAAGTTATCAAATTTCATGTGGATAACATTGCTAACCCTTCTGTAAAGGAAGGCTCATGGGCTCCTAGAAAGAAATGTTACGGTTTTGTGGTTTTGATTTGTTTGGTTTTGGGGTGTTTTTTGCTTTGAAAGTGAGGAAAATCACAGAGGAGTTAAGCTGAAGGGGTGAGTGTGCCCCTTCATAAAGGACACTTGGCTTCCCATTTTCAGGGAAAAACTTCAGGAACTTTCATTTCTTAAAAATAACTTCCTTATGTGCTTTGGGTCAGTGATTTGTGTTACACGGGAGGTGTTGGCAGTAGAAATAGCTCTAGGCAGATGTGATTACCTGCCAGCACCAGGGGAAGGTGGGAATGCTGTGAGGAAATCCAGGTCTGTGACTGCAGCTGCACTAAGTGGTAATTGGCATTCCTTGTGCCTTGGTATGTCCTATGTAAATACTGCTCATTCAGGTCAGCAGCTCTCAAGGCTGCTTCTTTTCGTGAGGAATTTAAACACCAGCTCAAATTCTAGAACACAGAAGAAAACTGTGCGATATGAAGCTTCTTTTACTAAGGCAGATATTTGAAAGAATTCTCAGCCAAATTCTTAATCACATACTGTATGCCTTGTGTCAAGACCACTAATTCTGATTTATTTCAGCTAATTTATTGAAGACACAAACAGTGTCACTTCATATTTCTGGAAAATGCCTGCCCCACTTGTTTCTGCAAAGCTGAGGGTTGTATCAAAATGATGTCATAAAAAGAAGTTGAACTCTTTAGCAAAAGTGAGTTTGCAGTGATGTAGGTTATCATTATTAAGTGGGCTAGGGACTCTGAAGAATGAAGTAATAAAATAAACAAATCTGTGCATATTTTGTATTTTTGAGTGGACTAATTGAGAAAAGGTTAAAATCATTGCTGCTTATCCTTCATTCAGATCAGTGGTGAGGGCAGGTTCCCAGCCATATAAGCTTTGTACCAGTGTTGATGAGCTCAGGCTTGTGGATTTAAGAAAACAGACCTATGGAAAAAATTTCAGATATGATTTCTTAAAAAAGAGTTTGAAAAAATACAGTTAAAAAACAAGTTCCTAGTAAATCCTTATCACATTCAAGTACACTTCAAATGCAAGAACAGAAAAAAACCAAGATTCATCTGCATGTTTTGCATTTTTCCTTCTTCTCATACTTGTGTACATCTAAATGCATAGATATTTAGATGGCACAAAAGAAAACTTGATTATGGCTTCCATTTGTAAAACTTGGTTACTGTCAGTGCAGTCCTCCTGTGCTGTGGTAAGGACAGGTGTATTCATATCTACATGGAAAAGGTATATAAATTAATTAAAGGTATGGACTAAATATTATAAACTGCACATGTTCATGCAACATTGCATGCAGTTAGTTACTGGGGGTGAACTTGCTTTAAGTAATTGAAAAAATCAAAAATAGACAATAACTGCTTACTGGTAATACAGATCTCACTCAGTTCTAATTTTTGTATTTGGGCAAAAAAGGTTTTCAGTGGGAACCATGACTGCCTATGTTTGTTTGCTGTGAAGTATTTAATTAAATGATTCATTTTTTAGGACTGGTCATACACTTAGTTAGCAAGTGTGTATGTTTAGATGGAAAACAGTTTTCCACTGGGAAGCTGGGAACAAAAACTTTTCAAATGATTGAACATTGCTATGTTAATAATTTCGTTAGTTTAAGATGCTGCTTCACCTAAAATACAAGTCAATTCAAAGTGGTTTTATTTTAATGTGGTGTTAATAGAGGCAGTTGTATTGTCTGCAATAGTCAAATTGAGTACAGAGAAAGCTACTAGTGCATCTCAAACATAATCCAAATTTACAGCTTCTTTCTTGATGTATACATGATATAAAAATATCCCTGTATTCCTCTGGTATACTACTAGATATAATAGATGCCTTTTATTGGGAAACCCTGCAGTTTTTCACCTCTGCCATGACTCTGATGCATAATCCATACTATATAAATAGATTTGCTTGCATGGGTCTTGATACTTAGACTTGTTGGTCTTTTGTCTGGTTCTGTGGATCTGCTGTATGTCAAATATGCTATTTACATTTTTGTTACCAATGCTTGAATAGCAACATCAGAAATACTTCTGTAAACCATCAGTAATAATAAAAATATACAGTAAAAATAGCATCAAGACTGTTTTCTTTACAAGAGAAAGTGGAAGAGTTTATCTTAGTAGAGCAAAAGAAATAATGGAATGTGTCCTTTTTATATTTGATCCTAAATTTGATCTTTTCCAAAGACACAGAAATACCCACTAAACAGCTTTATTCTTGGTGTGTATTTGAGCTGTCATTGGGACTTACAAGGGATTTTTTTATTTCCATATTGATATGCATCCTTTTAAGGGAGTGGAGTTATGTATTATAAATAAACAGAATTGCTGGTGATGTGTTGCTTGGCCTGACAGCTTCCAAAAGTACCTAAAGACTTTGGTATATTTTTACCTTTCTCATGTGCATAGCCTCTGCACAAGTCAAAGGATGTATACTTGTACAGTAACAAATGTTATTATGGCTAAGTGTGTATGAGGTTAGCATTTTTTGAAATAATGTTTTGTCATTAATCAAATTTTCTTAAAGATGTATTTTTTTTTTAAGGTGAGGTTACAGTGCAAACTGGAGATCTGTTGCCATGTAAGATTTGTGGAAGAACTTTCTTTCCAGCAGCGCTGGTAAGTGGTGTGAGCCCTGTTGTCTTTTAGATTTGATAAGTTGATATGAAAGTTAAGCAGGGCTTACTATAGCTAAATAAAACAGATCTAGGTGCTTTGTTTTGGTAGGGGTTTTGGTTTCCCCCCCACAAGTAATTACTGATTCCATTTGTCTCAGGTTTGAAGCTCCTTAGAAGAGGTTTAATTTTCTTTTAAGTTCCCATCATTTTCTGAAACACATGCCTCTAAAAGTATCTTTTCTAGGGTTACAGAATCAATCCTTGTCTTCTGCAGTTTTAAGTCTCAGCTAGTAAATGAAGTGTTTTGTTTGCCATTTCCAGGATTGTCGTCTCCATTGCTAATAGAAATCAGTCTGTCCTTAAATGTGAATATGAATTTCAGACACCTGTGATTTGTTTTGCCACTCAAATGGCCACCAAAAGCTGCCTACCTATCATCAGTTTTCTCTGTGCAAGGAGTAAATGTAGATGCCTTCAACTTTTCTTCATTATCACGTGTGGTTTTGTGACTCTCTATATACATCTGTGAATTCCTGTAGTTCTGTTTTAAAGGTAGTGGCTGGCATAAATGCTTGAGGGAAAATGGTCTGAGCTTATTCATCAAGAGTTGGGGTTTTTTTGCATTTTTTTATCAAGAAAGAGGGAAATAATGTGTTAATTAGTTCTGTTTTCAAAACTAATTTCTGTATTCTCCTTTTATTTCGCTTCTGCTTACAGAAAAAGCATGGACCCATTTGCCAAAAAACTTCTTCCAAGAAAAGGAAGACATTCGATTCCAGCCGACAGAGAGCAGAAGGAACTGACATTCCCACAGTAAAACCTCTTAAGCCACGGGTATGTTACAATTTACTCTGAATATGAGCATTTTAGGCATACTATGTATGCATTTTAATAAGACTTATTTCTTCTGGCAGTTCGTGTTAATTAGGTCAACTAAGATTTGGAAGAAATCTTAACTATGATGTTATGTACTAAAATAAGTACATAACATCATTATACATCAACATACATTAGCTTCAAGTAAAAACTTCAAATATAGAAAGCTTTCTTTTTTGCCTCTTAGCCAGAACCACCAAAAAAACCTTCTAACTGGAGACGAAAGCATGAGGAATTTATAGCAACTATACGAGCAGCCAAAGGACTTAATCTCAAAGACGGTGGAAAACTCCCTCCACCACCTCCACCATCATATGACCCTGGTATGTAAAACAGTCAAGTTCCTTAGAGATTTTTAAGTTAATGTGAAGAAGTTTGAATTGAAAAGAAATTTGTTGGAATGGAACATTCACAAGTTCTTGAAGATTACTTACTGTCCCTGTGCAGATGCTGGATTGTGACTTTGGGTCTGGCTGGCTCATATCCTGTGTAGATTTCAAAACCCATGACTTTGTTTTTAATGTGTGGAAAGATAGCTGGGGCCAATTTGCAGCTTGCTACTGTCTTGTACACCATAGGCTGGACAAATTGTTTAATACCTTGTTTGTGCTCACAGCAGTAGCAGATTGCCTTTTTGATTAGCTGACACCCACAACATATTTACATTGTGGAAATGCACTTTTTTGTTTTTAAAATGTAATCTCTGCCATTTCTTGCTGAATTCATGTTTGGTTTAATGTATGCAGTGTATTCCTTAATGCCTCATGTGTTTTTGGTGTGTGAGATGTGTGGAGTTAGCAAGGGCAGGACAGTCCTTGGGTATCTTTGAACTGAGACTCGGTAAAGTGTTCAAGCAGTTTGATGTGAATGAGAAGGAAATACACCTTTCATTTAACTTCTGGGATATGATAATAGGCTGAAAAATATATTTCTTCCTCTTGTCCTAAGAGCTAAACCATTTGATTAGCTGAATGGCTATTTTCAGAAGGATTGGAAAAAACCATATGTTTGCTTCTGCCTGTCTCTGTGGATGTGAAGTGTTCCCTACCCTGTTTCTTTGCAGAAGATGTTTTAGTCCAGCATTAGGATTGTAATGATGCATTCATTCTAAGAGAATGTATTATTCAGCATTCTGTACTCACAATCCTGAAAAGCCATATAGCTAATTTTAAAAAGTAAGGCCATCTTAAAGCCAATTGCAAATGCTATGGATAAGAATCGCAAGGCTTGATCATGGAAAGAATCATTAATAATCTGTATAGCATATCTATAATCTGTGTAGTTGTACTTGTTAGTCTCCTTGCTTCAATCCTTCAATCCTGCAGTGGGTTAGATTTAAGAAGAGGAAACCAGGAATGAAGAGACCATGCACAAAATGATCAGTGCATATTCTTCTTACAAATAGAGCAGGAGCAGCTACTGATGCTCCTTTTCTACTCGTCATGTAGGAGAGTGGGAAGATTGTGAACATTCCATGTGTATCCCTCCTCTCCTACTCAGCTCTGTCTTGGGCACGCTTGTTTCTAACAAGCAGCAAGTCTTTTTCATTTTAATGGAAAGAGTCTCATATTCATACTTTCTACTTAACTGCTCTGAGCTGGCAAGTATTGCTGCTTCTTTCATCTCCTCTTCCACTTTTTCTGAGAAAGCGCAGAATGGCCTCAGGTTAAGAAGGACCTTAAGTCACCCTGAGCTTGACTGTGTATGTGTACTGCTCTCTTATTTTGATTAATTTTTGTTTTATAAAGCTTACATGGAATCCTAGAGGTTCTTCTGGACAGTATGAGCAGTACTTTCAGAGAGCCAAGTGTTTTACAAAAGGATGAAGATACAATTCCCGATTCCTAAAAGTACATTCATCCTTTCTAGTCTGATACATTTGTGGGCTTTGAAAGTTTTCTGTGGGACCTGAGCTCTGCACTAGTCAGATATAGGATATTGTCTAGGGGCTTTCACAGCTGCTTAATTTTTTTTCTTTTTCTTTTAGTTCCTTTTGAATAATTTTGGTTTGACTACATAGCTATTACAGTTCTGTTTCTGATTTTTTGTCTCTTAAGGTGTAGCTGTTGCTCAAGTGTTCTGACAGTAGCAGAGCATATGTAAAATAAATAAATAAATAATTGTTGTTGTTACCCCATGAGATTCCCATGCTTCTTCCCATGTCACTTCTCTGTGTTCTTCCTCTGTCCTTAGGTCACGCTTCTTGGGTCACAGTTCATGGTTTGGTGGTCATTACATCATTTAACTTACTCAAAACTGTTTATAAATATTTAAAGGGACAAGTATTTAAGCCTGATCTACTGCATTTGGACTAGTAACATGTAATCCAAAATTTATTTTAGATTTTATTATATCTAATTGTAATTTTGGAGGCAGTGACTGTTGAATTTCATCTCATTTTCTTCAATACATTTCTAAAATGACCTAGAAACACACTAATTCAGCCTGCTTTGGCAGTATCAGTTGTCTGAAACTGTAGTCCAAACATATAATTTTCCAAGGACACTGTATTTTAAGGTGTGTATTTCCAGCATACAGATGATGTATCTTTTAATATTTTAAGCATTTCTGTAGCCCTTTCTGTTTTTTCCCCAATAAGAGTAATATTCATGTATGTAATACTGTTTGCAATGTGACAAAATTAATCTGGCAGAAGTAACATGGTCACCAGTTACTTTCTTTTGCATGTCTCTAGAGATAGATCCTTATTTTGGCTGATTTTCTATTGATTCTTTTTATTTGTTAAATTTCTGATTTTTTTAGTAATGATCACTTGCAATATTGCAGTTAGTATTTCTCAGTTCTTTCAAATTTGTCAGAGGAAACAGATTTGTCTTTTGCTGCTTGTGTGGGAAAGGTTTTAATGTATTCCCATATCTTGAACAAACTGAACTGTTTGTGATTTTTTTTGATTGTTTGTTTGTTTAGCTTCTTCTCTACTTCCTTCCAGCTGATCTCTGTGCCATGTCCCTTTACGTCTTTGGCTACCTTCTCTGCAGAATAGCATCACTTAAAGTGTTTCTGATTTTGCTTAGGTTATTTCTAATCCTCAGCCACCCTTATCCATCAAAAGAGAATATGCTTTTACCTAGCAATCTGTATTTCATTTTCAGATTCAAAAAGCCATAATTTCCCCTGGAGGGGAGGCTGGCCTTTAAAAGACTTTAAAACACTGTCATTTTTAAAACAGATTATTAATGTTATATTTCTGTGTTTTTAAGATTACATTCAGTGTCCATACTGCCAGAGGAGATTTAATGAAAATGCAGCTGACAGGCACATCAATTTCTGTAAGGAGCAAGCTGCACGTATCACTAATAAGGGAAAATTGGCAGCTGATACCAAAGGAAAGCTTCCTACTCGAACTCAGGTGGGCTATAACACTTTTCTTAACTTGTAACTTGCATTCATTGTCAAATCAAGCTTGTTAAGTAGTGTGTTACTTTTAAAAAGAATGAACTATTTTATTCTGTAATTTTATTATTTGCACTCACTGAAATTAGACACTAAGCATGGATGAGGCTTTTGCTTTCTTAAACTGCAGAGATCCACAAGTCAGATGGCAGCAGTTAGAAAACGAAAACCAGTCATAAATGTAATTGAGAAATGTGCAAATGACAAGTAAAGATAGCAGGAAGAAAGAGAGATGCAGTTTTTTTAAAGGAAGTTGAATTTCTGTTGTGCTAGTTTCTAAATTCAGTTGTAGATTTGCTTAAGGGGCAAACAAAGTTACCTGACTAGAGGATAACTGACCAGCAGTAGAGTGGCTAATTAGAGGCCTTAGAGGGATTCAGGTGTACTACACAGTATTTTGAATTAGTGCAGGGACTGGTCCAGACCACACAGGTGAAAGTAAGATTTGGATTTGAAAGACAAAAATAATTCTACCTTTGAGTATTTGCTTTTAAATTAATTGATAATGAGACTATGCTTTTAATCTTAACAAAGCCACTAAGTTAGGGAATGTTTCTTGCTAGTATCATCTGTAAGTATTAGAAAACAGACTATCAGAAACCATTTGCATGTTCCCATACCAGAAACAGGTTACCTAGTAGGAAATCATCCTCTGTTCTCCCACAGTACCTGAAAGAACTACCTGTTGTGTTATATAGATAGCTTGATTTAATTGCTTAAATTTCTAGGTTGTATTTTGTTACAGTACAAACCTGCTCCAGTTAAGAAGATGCCTTCTGTAGGATCAACACCATCACCATCATCACGCTTACCACAGCCAAGTGGTGTTAGCAAAACTGTTGTAGGTATGAAATGGATGTTATTAATTGTTCCATGTCCTTTCTAAATAATAATTCTCAAACTATGCAGTAAAAATTGATTGTTTATTTGATATAGTGGTCTGTAAAATCTCATTTAAAATAAATTTGGAAGGGGCATTGATTGCCATTTATCTAAAAAGACTCTTGAGCACTTAGGATTCTGGTTTATATCTTGGGTCTTCTTTTTTTTCTGAATTGAATATGAAAAATCATTTGGGGTAGTAATGCATGATTGTATCGAAAACTGATCTATCTTATGCTTAATTCCGTAACTAATTTGTCTGCTGAATATGATCATAAATTGGTGAAAATACATAGTCAAGGCATGTATATTAGAATTATGCAAACAGCAGTCTAATTTGGGTTTCAGATATCGGATATCAAACATGTTCTGTTTGTACATAGACTTTTTTTTCCTGAGCAAAGTAATTGAGATACAGTATCTTTTCTTAGAATAAAATACTATATCTCAATTACCTATTTTCTATACATTTCTTGAAACATTTTCTTTTTGTATTATCTTGATACTGACTCACATCTCTGTATTTCTAAAACTCTTGTTATGAATTTTGCAATTAAAATGGTTTTTTAATAAATGGTATCATTGCAGCAGCAAAATCTTACATTTTCTTATATTTTTATGCTTGCTTTTCAACTGCAAGGTGTCTCTTCAAGTAAAGCACTGTCTTCATCTGGATCCAGTGGGAGCAAAATTCAGACATTATCACCAGGTCATAAAAACTCACCGGGAATGGTGAACCCACAGGCAGGGTGAGTTCCATCTAATGTTGGCATTTGTGCTTTATTTCATATTTATGTTGTTCTAGTTTTAGAAGTCTTTGTGGTTTGGTTCACTTTTTATTTTTTTTCCTATGAGCTTTGGAAGTACAGTGTTTTGCATTTATCCTTTATCTGTAAATATAGCTAATGTTTAAGGAGCATTGGAGAAGGCAAAGGTTTTATCAAGTTGGTTTACCAACAAAGAAGATCAAGACATAAAAATAAAATATATTAAAAATTATAGAAGAGGCAGAAGTAGTTGGAGTAATGAAATTTTTCTTGGTAAAAGTGAAGGGTCTTAAAAAAAGCAGAAAACATTAGGCATAATTTCCTACACTGTGTGGAAATAGAAGAAAGAGGTTTCTGCTGTAGACTACAAGACAATTGTGACAGGATCTTCTCTCTTAGCCCAAAAGGATGGAGACTTTCTCTTTTCCCTTTCCTAAGAGGCAACAAATGAATGAGCACAAATAAGACAAAACCAGTGCACTTAAAGCAGCAAGGAGTGCAATGAAGATTATTAGTGTTCAGTGTAAGTGCTGGTGTGATCAAGGCTGTGACTCATGCTTTGCTGGAGGGGTAGACATTTCACAGAATCTCATAGAGAAATCTGTGGAAGGGATTGAAGAAAAGTAGTGCAATTCTACAGAAGTTTGAGGAGCACTGAGAACACAAAACATAAAAGGAAGTGATTGCAATTATAACATTGATGATTGAAAAAGATATATTCCTATAAGAATGTGTATCCAATTGGTGAAGACTGTATAATGTGAAAAAAAAAACGGTGTCTTTAGTTCATGAGGAAGAAAAGGACATTCTGAAAACTCATGGGGTTGGACAGCAATTATGCAAAATTAAGAGATTTTCAGTTTATCACTCTTAAATTTTAAAGGTTATGTGTGAATCTGTCATGCTTCCCTCCTAATGTCCTGTTGGATCAGGATTCAACTCTGTCCCTCCCTGCTCTGTCTACTCATGATAACTCTTTCAGACACAGGTCACATGCAGAGTTCATAAGGTTGACAGATGTCTTTCTTTTTATTTACCCCCTCTCCTGGTGTCTCACTAGTCTTTGGTCAGCTTCACTACCATTTGTAGGCATCTATGCTGTGACTCTCAGAAAATCCCAGCCCCTTATTCACTGACTTTCTTTATTTCTTCATTTTTAGAAGTTGAATTAGCACCTACTGATGAGTAGCAAACAAGCAGGTCTGCAAACCACAGTAAAAAAGTCAGCTGAGATTATTTGAAGGCATGTTTCTGAGTCCAGTAGTGTAACCCAGCTGTCTGGGAAAGGTTGTTTCCTGTTGAACATTCCTAACTGAAGCCTCTATTTGTCAGTGAGGATGCAGCAATTTTGGTCTTCACTTGTTAACAAGGAATTTATATGTAATTTTACCAGTCAGTTGTGTTGCAATAAGCATATGAAATTCAGTAGAAAATAAACTTTTGTTCCAGCTATTCCTCAGAGATCAGAGGGGCTGAGTGCAGCTTGGCTTAATTTCTGATTATAACCAGTTAGGCACTGTGGCTGGTTAGAACTTTCACAATTCCAGATTCACAAATAATGTTGCTTATTGAAGCAGCAGATCATTGACTCTTGTTAGATTGCTGGTGATAAATGTAGTAGATCTCCAAAATGTTGTATAACTGTTCCCAGCTATACTGTGGATGCAGCCAGAGGCACAAATCTTACCAGAGAGTCATCCCTGCTTTGGGGAGGGGAGAGAAGCAAGACCATTGTCTATGAAGTAAGGTCGTGTTCTCATATTCTAAAAATGGAGGATTTCAAATAGCAGTTTTAGACTTTCTGGAAAAGTGGAGGTATGACTATAGTCAAATATAATTGCTTACCAGTTACTGTGATCCTAGTTGGTGGAGAAGCAGCTTCTTTCTCATTTTCATATTGCTGGGTGAGTTTTTCAATGTATTAATTATCTTTGGATACCTTTGGCTGAATTGGTTGTTGGCACCACAGATCCCTAATAATTCAGTATCATCCTCCACCCAGGTGAGGGAGCAGGAAGACCACCTGACATTACTCCTGTCAGCATGTTACCACCTCACATCATCTTCCCAAAGGAGCAGATTTGTAGCAGAGGCTGGTTGTGCATGGCTAAGGTGGAGTGAGGCTGATACCGAGGTCTGGGTGCACTCCTGTTCTTCACTGAGACACCATTGGGCTGTGAGACCTCTGCCTCACCCCAGGCATCATTCAGCTGTTAAGCCTTGCTCCAGCCCAGTGCAAGATAAGGAGGTGGCTCAGCTCTCATTTTTGCTCAAACAGCCTCATGAATTCTCCACAAACTCACAGCGTCTCTGTATCTTGACATAGTAAGTCTGGCAATTTTCCACAGTTGCTTACTGGACTTTGTTTTCAGTAGTCTTCATTTTCTCCTCTGTTGCTTGGAGAAGAAACTGTGACATGAAGCCAAATAGCAGCTGGGGAGATGTTTGCCCAGGTTCTCCCTGTTTATGCATTCTGCTAAGCACAAATAGATGGCTTCTGGCTGGCACACCTCTCAGATAATGATCTCTGCTGAAAGACACTAAGTGTTAGCTTGGCTTATAACCTCAATTGCCTACACAATTTCCACATTTAAAGAGTATGGGTGTGATGAATGTGTTTCTGCCTGCAGTCCTTCTAAAAAACTTATTGTCTTCTGTTTTCCAACTCACCCTTATGGCATTTGCTGCTCATACTAACCAATCTTCCACAGGTGGCTGTTACATGTGCCTTGTTCCTAAGTGTTGTATCTATGACCTGGCATTTCTTTTTTTTAGCTTCATTGTGTTCACTTCTGGTGACAAATTTGTCAGAAGTTATATTGAAGCAAAGAGGTGTAGGAGCCAGTTACATCATGGAAAAGTTAGGTTTGTTGGATTGATCACTGGTGACAATTTTGGCCTTAATCATCTCAACTTCTGCCTTAGTATTGGGGCATGACAGGGAAATACATTGGGTTCTGTTGAAATACCTACAAAATTATACCAAAGCTGGGATAGAGACACTAACAGTCAATGTCCTGCATGACAGTGAAAATAATTAATACTGCAGTGACAGATTCTTAACATTAAAACATCTTATAATTTAGGGTATAGATAAATGCAACTAGAATTACTTTCTAAAAACTTCCGAACATTACCCTTCAGTAGGATTAAATAAGATTTATTTCTTTTACTACATTTATTTACTTCATTCTACCAGTAGAATGAAGCCTTAGTGTGAGATCTGGGATTCTGTTACACTGAAGTCAGACAGAGCTTATGCTGGAGAATAAGTTGTTGTGCTCTTTTGAATTGTTAATGAAGCAATTTGCTGAGCAGTGTTGTGTGGGGTTATTTTTAAGGGCAATCTTTTAAATGGAATGCTAGGAAATCACTTTTTTATTTTCTCCTTGACAAATATTAAAGAGCCTACACACGTTATTTTGACCAGGTTAAATTCCAGGTTTTCCTGTAGGAAACAGGTTCCTGCAGTTTGCAGTAAGGGAAGCTGTAACTTCAGTGGTTTTTTAGATATTACTTCAGTGTGCAACCTTCCATCTTTGCCCAGATTCTTGTAATTCTGGATTTTCCAGAGACGTAATAGAAGAGAGGCTTAACAGTAGAATTGCAATTCTATTGTGCAATATCAAGGCTGAATTATGTGTACCGAGTGATGGGGACACCGCTGCCTTCTGTGGGGGCCGCGGTCGCTGTTCGTGCAGGGGCGCGCGGAGCGACCGCAGGGGGCGCTGTGCTGGGCGCGCAGTGCCGCCCGCGCCCGCCAGGTGGCGCTGGCGCAGCGCGGGCCGGTGCCAGGGGACCTCGGTCCAGGGAGGGAGCTCGGAATTACCCATCCATCGCCTGTAAACCTCGTGAGCAGCATCGCAGCAGCGGCAGCAGGCACTATTACTGTGTACGGGCAGGAGTGGAACCCCAGCTTTGAATCCTTGCCTGTAAACCTCGTGTACAGCACTGCAGCAGCAGGCACTATTACTGTGTACGGGCAGGGGTGGAACCCTAACTATGAATCCTTGCCTGTAAACGTTGTGTGCAGCACCGCAGCAGCAGCAGCGGGCACTTGTACTGTGCATGGGCAGGAGTGGAACCCCAGCTTTGAATCCTTGCCTGTAAACCTCATGTGCAGCACTGCAGCAGCAGGCACTTTTACTGTGTACGGGCAGGAGTAGAACCCCAGCTTTGAATCCTTGCCTGTAAATGTCATGTGCAGCACTGCAGGAGCAGCAGGCACTTTTACTGTGTATGGGCAGAAGTGGAACCCTAGCTTATGACCTCAATTATTTTATTTTAAGTTATTTTCACTGTGCAGTGTCTTTTTGTTTTAATTTGAATTCTCCCATTCTGCTCCCCAAGTAAAGGACTACTGAGAGAACACAGCACAGTTTCATCAACATAAGCTATCTTAGAGCCAGTCAGGCTTACTTTGTACGTGTACATCAGGATGTGTCAGCTGAGTTCTGCTGTGAGTTTTCTTTTTCTGCCTGGACAGAGTAAGGACACAGACAGTCCTTCCAGTATGAATAAAAGTGTTGCATAAGGGCATCATTTCTGGGTCATACAGAAGCAAGTGAGGAGTAGCATGTGACTGTTGTAGTCAGTAGGAAAATCTTCATTCATTTGGGTGAAAATAGGTTTTTATCCTTTTGATATTGAAGAACTGAAAAAAGGAAAATTAATTCTATATAAGTTATCTGTCATTAGGCTTAAAATGTGATATCATGTTATGAAGCAAAGTTTGATATGCATTTTTTACAGTATACAGGTTAGTGGTGTCTTACATTTCTTGAGATATATTGCTGTCAGAAGTAATCAGATGTTCAGGATTAAAAATTGGGTAGGTTCTTCCTAACCTAAGGGTAAGCAAACAGGTGAACCCCACACCCACATGCCAACTGTTTTGCCCATCAGAACCTGACACCATTAGTGGCCAGAAGGGGATATTTTGTGTGTACAGATTGTCTGTACACGTTTCATTTGTGAACAGTTATGTTTGTTTATTTGGTTTTTTAATGGGACTTGAAAATTAATTTTTAATTTTTGTTTTATTTTGGGGATGAAACATACATTTTAATGTTAATGTTCCCCTCCTGGGAATCATGTCTGCTAGTGACACATCCACTACTGTCTTACAGCTGAAATACAATATGAACAGCACACCAGATCAATAACAGTAAATTTTAAATTCCACTTACATGTTTACCATAAAGCATTTGTAACCTTTAAAAACATTATCTTTTTAAAGCAGTTTGATCCTTTTATGAAGACCATAACTTACAGGGCTTTGTTCAATGAAATCAAGATATGTAAGTAGCTGTCTTCAAGATCTTTGCACTTCAAAATATTCTTGTAGTCATGGGTTTTTTTTCATCAGAATGTGAAAGGGCTTTCAGCTTAGGGTTTTTGGTTTTGTTAAGGTGTGAAAGAATACTGTAGTGCTTTGTTTTGACAGTATTATGATGGCTTCTAGGATATTTCTTTGATGTCCTACTCAGTATATGCCTGGAGTTCACCGATTACGCTGATAATTTGTTAAAGTTCAAAAATAACTAAGAAAATCCTGTTAGGTTGGAGTATGTGTCTTACAGTGTCAAAGACCTCAGTCTTGCTTCTCAGTTTCTTGAGAGTATGTAAAGAGTATATATTAGGTCAAACAGGAGTTAATTAGTTTGAACTAGAACATCTGTTTGGGAGGCTATTTGTAGGTTTTACTTTATGATAATAAGAAGATAAAAATGGCAAATTTAACTTGAAGGTCTCATTTTCTAATCTAAGTTTTGATTTCTGAAAAGCTGCAGTGTTCCTTATGATGATGTGAGGGATTTTTTTTATTATTTTGTTGGTTGCCTTTAATAAAAATGTTTTTAAAATTAGATTTTTGGTTTATTCTTTTTTGGTTTGGAAATGTTATCCATAATACTAAAAAAAAATTTAAAGTATTGGCTGTGCATATAGTACTATCTATTTTGAATGGGGTTTTTGTTGTTAAAACAAAGCTGAGTTTCTTTCAGGCTGTCCTCTATTCTGTCTTTACAAATAAAAAAACAAAAGGAAAAAGAAAAAATTTTTCATCTTGCTAATTCTAGAGTTGCACATATATATCTGTTAAACATTTCTAATGTTTAAATTTATTATGACTTGTAATTATGTGCCCTCTTTTCTAGATGTGTTGTATGACATCATGAAAGCTGTTCTTAAAAGAAACCAAATGTGAATATATTGTGCAGAGTTTGAGAATAACCGGCATTAGTGTTTTGTTTGATAAAGAATTTAAAATATGTATTGGAAACCTAATCCAATGTCTATGAAATCCATTCCTCATCAAAACAAGAGGAAATCCTTTTGTTTGCTGGATTATTAAAGTCTGATTTGTGCTTTTTTTTTTAAGTCAGTGGGATTTCTTTGGTAATATAAGTATTGAATTGTGAGTATTTTTAGTTTCTTTTTTTTGCATAACTTGAATAGCAATGTAGCACTGTCCTTATGAGCACCCCTTTATATATTTTAATAGTAAGATGGACAAGTTAGGCCCACACTGTGAACTGGAAGAAATGTGCAAAGGTTTCAAAGGTTTTATGACACTGATACAAAAACAGACAGTACCATCAAAAGGCCAGATGAGTTGTTGCCTGTAAAGAAGTGAGTATTACAAATCAGTGTGTTTTATCTATTCTGCAAAAATGTTTCTCCTGAGGAGAAAAGTGTGTCCTTGATGAACACCAGCTTCCCAGTATGTCTTCCATATAAATGCTGTGGGAGAAGAGTAGATGATATCATTAGTATAAGAGTGAGGTAAACAGCTTCATAGAACAGCGAACATGAAGGTTTCCCTCAGATTTGATTTCTTCTGTCAGTGCTTGATTACAGATTAAAAGTAATGAGTTTGAGTCTTGATTGCAGATTAAAAGTAATGAACTGGTGCCTTTCTAAACCCGAGATAAAACTGATTTGCATGATGCAAAGCTGAAGTAAGTATTTAGGCCTGATAACTATACTGGTTTTTGACAAAGTAAAATTGTAATTTTATTCTCTTAAGGTCAAATATTTCTCTGACTCCTACATCTGTAAGGTAGCTGTGATGGTCCAAAAATATGAGGAAGGCAGACTTTGTAATGAAAGGTAAAGTCTTTGGTTAAGTCCAACTTACCTCATATAAAATTTCTGGATATTCAGAGGTCTTTATAAGATCTAAGTTTGGAAGGAAGGTTATTCCAATTATTCTAACCTTTTAGAAAGGAAATAGGTACTAAATTGTAGTTAAGCCTTTGTCATATTTTGGAAGATGCCAAATTCAAATAGGCTGCATTTTAATTTTCTAAAAGAGAAATAAGTAATTAATTATAAGGCTCATACATGGAATGTATTGCTTTACATAGTAGAAATGTGTCTGAATCGCTTAATGCTGTAACCAAAGCTGTAGTGTCTTTAAGAGAGGAACTTTGGTTTTGACGAATCAAAAGCAATGAAAGGAATGGGAGCTCTTTTTAAACAAACAGAATTTCTTTGTTTTTATTTGCTCCTTTGCATGTTTGGTTAGAGTTATAAATCCTGTGAACCATCAAAAATTAGATCAGTTTTTCATTTTGTAATACATTATTAAGATGTTGAAAATTTAGCTTGGTGGATTACTACAATTGCTTAAAACAGGCTCGATCCATAGAGCAGTGATTTGATTTTTCTTCTCGAGAAAAACTCTTTAAAAGTTATAGGCACTTCTTCTGCTCTTCATACAATCCTGTTGTTACTCAAGTATCTACTTAGTTCAAGAATTGAATCTGCCTTACTGGCAGTAAATTATTCAGTATATTGCATGCCAACAGCATTCAGCAAGTGTGAATAGTTCCCAAACTTTCTTAAATTGAGCATAGCAGTGTGGATGGTTGCAGTTTATGGCAAAGGTTTCTGGACTTTGGGACACATACCATTAGTCAGCAGAAAGTTATTTATGACTTTGCACAGAACTATGAGTTGTTGAGGTAACAGTGACAGCTGTCAAGGATATCTGAAAACACTCTGTCGAAGAAACAAGATTTATATATCAGTGTTTTATGACAGAATTCAACCAAATCATAAATGCATGCGTAGAAAAAGACAGGCTTCTTTTAGAAATTGTTTTCAGATTTTTATTTTGCAAGCAGTGGTAATTCAACTAGATTTGGAACATGAGCTGCTTTAGGAAGAAAAGTCACTTTCAATCTTAGTTCTTTTAAAATAGAAAGTGGATAATAAATTTCTGTAGAGTATGTCTAGATTTTAAGAATTCCAGCGGATGTTTGTACACAGCCTCATCTGCTGTCAGGCTCTGTTCATACTTCATGTGATGCAGTGTAGAGCAGGGATTTATATAGCTTTTCAAAAACAAAACACAAAACCCAACCAAACAGGAAAAGCAACAGAAGTGGACAAGGATATAGAGAAGGCAGAGATCAGGCAGATCAGAAGAAACCAAGCTGTGGTGGGACAAGTTGAAATAACAAAAAATACCTGACTTTGTTGGAAGGCATCTGTCTCTAGAGATCAGATTGCTACTTAAGGATGCAATTTCAAGATTTGTCACCAAACATACATGAAACCTGATGCTAATTGTGTGTCTAGATTTAGGCTGAGTAAAGTTGTAGACAGTGGCAGCCTACTCCTTGTGTTCATTTGCTCATCAAAAATGTCAGAAATCACAGAATGGGTAAGGTTGGAAGTGAAGTTTCTGATCTGAAAACATATTTTAAGTTTCTTCTATCTTTTTAGGAAAGTAGTTGTGGAAAAAGACTGCAGAAACATGCAGAAAGCTGGTTTTATACATCTTGGAATGATGATGTCCTGATAAACTTTTAATGAGTCATGTTTTATGTGTTGATGTGACTTTGCCTTCTTTTTATCCAGGGTGGACTCTGCACTTTGAATGTGGCTTTTCAGTATTTCAATGTCCTCCCCTCCCCAGCTCAGTTAGTGGCCTGAATGTTGTATTAATACACTGATTTCTCTGAAATTTATTTAGTATACACCTAGTACAAAAGCACCATGTGAATTTTCAAAGTATTTAGTGAGATAAGGGTGTTTGATACAGTTGAATACAGGGAAGAATAGTGGACTGGTTTTCACATCAATTTATTTCAAACATCCAAGACTTGTAACATGATGTTCAGAACTGGTTCAAAGTACACTCTGAAGAGACTTCAATTTAAGAAATTATTGTTGTTAGTTTTGGAAAAGTAGCATGTTGGTCCCAAAGTGAAAATGCAAAGAAAACTGAGTCAGCAATAATTTTGAATTTTTGTTTTTTAATTACTTTAAGCTGTCTAAACAGGAATTGAGACACAATTCTATTCTTACCTTCATTGTGTGATCATCCCTGATCCATGATGATCCCATAATGTTTCTGTGTGTGCAGCTGATTTTTTCTTTATATGCTTTTCTGTCTTCCATAACAGGTAAAGTAACAGTCCAGTATGTTCTTTCTACTATGGAGCCCTAATGAGTTTTACCTGATTTTAAGCAAAGGTCTCTCTTCACTGTATAATGAGATGGGGAAAATAGCACAAAATGAGTATTTAAAATCTGTACATCATAGCAGTGTAATTTAGGTTACATTTAGAACTTTTGTTCTAGAGTTCTGTAACTTCGGAAAGACTGACATAACTTTACTAAGTTTAATTCTGATATAGCTGATGTAGTGCTTTTCAGTCTGCATGATATTTCTTTTTTTTCAATTAAGTCCATCTTTAGAATCTCCTTGCAAAATAAGGGGCCAGACAGGGAAACTAATGGAGAAGGTTAGTGTTCTGCCCAGTGATCCATAATCTTTGATTATTCCACTCTACCTGTTGCAAGTAGAAGCCATTATTGTTAAACTTGAATGCTTTAGTTAGATATAATTTAAATTTAAATAATCTTGCAATTAGTTGCTGATTTCCACCTTTGTGCTTAATTATTTTATCACTTCTCCAGTGGTTGAAGTGATAGAAGGAGCTGAAAAGCCATCTTTATTCCATGTGCATGACATGAACGGAGAAATGTTTTATGCAGCACGTCTATAATTAAGGAGTTATTACATGTTCCTTAGTTGTGTCAGTGTTGCATTTGAAGTTACTGGAGTTGAATGCATTTCCTTATATGTGGTTTGAAAACCAAACCAAGACCAGACAGTTTATAATTCTTAATGGAGCAGTTAGGTTTACCTGAAGGGACCACATGGCCTCTTGGTGACTAAATTTTTTTTTATGGAGTCTTGTTTTAATTTTTTTTAATGTCCTGGAGTGAGTCCCAAATTAAATTTTATTTATGCATTGGTGTTCAAGAATGAGAACAGAAAAATTTGGTCATGCACAAGATGTCATAGTCTAAAAATTTGCCAAAGAAGAAGAAATCCCAGTGAATTGTAGTTCTTTTGAGCAATGATGAAAACTTCTGTCCTTGATCACTAATGATAAAATGATGCCCCTCCCAATTTATTTTTCTTAGAGCTCCTCAGATTTTTCAGGGTATTCTGATGTTTCTATACTCATCAAAACCAGCAGCAAGATATTCTCAGTGATTGGGATGTGCTGGTCATTGTATATTGACTTCTCATAATACTCATAAGTCCTGAGGGGAGCAGTTTCCATATCTATGTGGTCATACTATTTATCCAAACTTCATGAACACTGTGACAGTTTAGAAAAAATTGAGGCCCTAATGCCCACCTGGATATACTTTCTTTCTTCTTCTATTTATATTCATAAATATAATTGTTCTTTGAAGAAAAATGATTTACATCATTATCTAAGAAGGAAAATTCTTGTTCACTCACTTCATATTGGTCAAAAAGTATTGAAAATATGGTATCATTTCTACAGATCTTAAACTATTAAAACCTGCAGTCATCTGCTCTCTATTTTCCTAAAAACCTGCCAGTCCTAAAAAGTGACTTACAATTTGTCAAGGTAGATATTAGAATGTACTGAGCAACCAATAATGCAGGATCTACCTGTTAGGAAGTGAGACACGTGAACAGGAAGCTCCCCTGTCCGCTGTTGGTAGGAAATAAGTTATTTTTCATACAGTTAACCAGTGCATAGATTGATGCACTTTTATATGTGTGTATATATATACATATATATTTGAAAATGCATATTCTTGTATGTATTTCTCTCTGTGTGTATAAAGCATCAGATATTTCTTCTGTTTTAGAGGTGCAACAAAAACCCGGACATCAACCCCTCCTGGTGTGGCAAGAGCCATGAGCACGGGTGCTTTGACAAATAGAAGGAAAACCAGCAATTCAGACATTCACTTAAGGTAGCTTTTAACTTTGTGGATTTTGTCATTAATAGAGCCTTCATTAAAGGGGATTACCTACTGCAAAAGAAGTTAGGGAATGTATTATTCTCTGCAGTTAATAGATGATCAATATTATTTGGCTTGTATAAGGTGCTCAATATATTTTGCATGTTTATCATCTGACAACACACCTTTGTCATCAGCTGTCTCAGATGTGCACAGAAGACCCTGTTGGAAATGTGAAAAACTGCTTGGAAGCTGTTGAAAAAATAACCAAATTTTATTTCAGTAGAAACTTAATTAAATCTCCATGCTAAGCACGCAAATTGCCTTGCCCTTTCAAAGGGTAGGATGAAAATTGTGTTGCTGTTTTAGCCTTCCTTTTTTGACAAGCTAAGTTTTAAGTTTTCAAACACTCCATTTAATCTAAGTAGTCAATGAAATATTTGATCCTGTTCCTCAAATTCTGGTGGTTTTTTATTTTCTGGTAGGGAAGGTGGGTATCTGGAGATATGTGTGGGAGCCTGGGTAGCATTGTATATAAAATATACCACTCTATATAGGAAATGAAGGTATTAAAATGACAGTAACAATAACTATATTCATTGCAAGGATTATACTAATTTTACATTGTTATACTGAACTGACTTACAGAGAATGTTCTTCATCTGGGAATTTTCAGGTCTGATGGGAAAACTGGGTATGACAATGGAGACTGCCCGTCCTCAGTGAATGGAGGAAGTGCAAAAAGCAGCGAAGGAATTTCACCTGTACAGTTGTCCAAGTTCTGCCATGAGTGTGGAACAAAGTATCCAGTGGAATGGGCAAAGTTCTGCTGTGAGTGTGGAATTCGAAGAATGGTTGTGTGAACACATTCTTTAAAGCAGAAAGAAAACAAGAAATTGGAACATCTGCTATGTACTGTGCATGGAAAACTTGAGTACTCCATCCAGTTAGACTTCATGCTGCAAAAGTCAAAACATCACTTTGTAATTTTCTGAGTGCAATCTTCTGGTTACACAGTTATTTATAAACAATGATATGTACTGTATATAAAATAGCAGCTACCTAAAACTGTGCCATTCAAGGAAATACTCTTTACTCTTTGTTGAAAATATCTAAAAGGAAGGTAAAAATGCTTTAAGTAACCTAGGTAGCAGAAGAGGTTCAATGCTATTTTTCTTTGTAAATCCTACTAGGCAAAGGATTTTTTGAATCTCTTGTGTAGGGTAATGCTTACCTATGGGGAACAAGCCATGAACAACTTGGGCTTCAAAAGTTTCTCTGTGGAGGCATTTCTTTCATCTGTGACAGAAACTTAGATGCTGTGTTCTAAGTGAAAACAACATGAGGAACTCCTTATAAATTCCTAGATAAAAGTGTAAAAAGTTTAGATCTTTAAATTCTTTAAAAGTAATATGCTAATTGGACTTTCCAGTTGCTTCCTAGGATTTTTAAAGAATCAAAGTGTAAAGACTACCTGCGAATTCTCTTTGCATCTAAGAAGAAAGGCAAGATTTTCTTTTTGTGGCTTTCCATGTTCTGTTTTTCAGTAAAAACATGTTAATATTTTTATGTATGTATAAGGAAAAATATGGTATTAATTTTATTATTATTCATTTTATTAAGTTCCTTTTGTTTCAAAATACTTGTCTTCCTCCTCCTGTGCTCCACCATGCCTAGCATATCTAAAGGTGTTGTGCTTTGTCCTGTATCCAAAGGTCCTCCTAGTTTTTTTTTCTTTTCCCTCATTTCCTCAAGCAAAGTCAAAGTCTGTGCTTATCCTACCTAAATGTTGAACTCTTATTTTGAAAACAGCCTTCTTGATGTATCCAATACCAAAAGAAAAAAATAGTTATATAAAAAGGAATGCTGTTAGAGTAGTAGATCTTGATGTAAGTAGTGAGTCTTTTTTATTCTTATTCCTGTGAAAATAGCACAGCTTATGCATGTGAATGCATAGGGGAGTAACTGTGCTTCACTGACTTTTTTTTTTTGCAATTTTGTGTATTTCTGATCTCAAAACAGCAGTTTCTTCAAGTTAGTAATAGACTTCACATTAATCCATTGGGAAGAAAGGAGAGACTCAAAGTTGTTGGGTTTTTACTAAGTAAATTAGTAAGTTACACATTTACTAATAAAACCATTCACAAGCCAAATCACTTAACTTGTATCTTAATGTTGTAATTTATTTTGTGAAGTTTTGCTTTGAAGTACTTGCACCATCTTCATTAGGCGTGACAGAACAATCTGAAATAGCTGTGCCTTTCCCACAGTAAATACATTTTTTGTCAAAAAACTGGTACTTTCAGCTCACAAACACCATTAGTTTCAATTCATTTAATTTCTTTACAACTTAAATATAATGTAGTGTTCCATGGTAGTATTATGGTTGTTGCTTACCTTCTCAAAAATTGTGATTATCAATGGGGCCAATATGGACGAAAGCATGATGGAAGAAGAACATCTTCAAAGCAGATACCAGTCTAAGAGTGAGTGATTTAAGAGACTTGATGTAGTTATGTTGCAGGCCACAAGCTATTCATGTTTCAAAATTAGTTCAGTGAATGTCTTGCACTTTTTATACAATTTTTTAAAATAAATTATCCTTCATTCTGTGTACTCTTTTCACAATTGGTGTAAACTGGCTACTGAGCATGATAGGATGGATGACTGGTAATGATACTTAGAGCTGACAAATCCTAGCCAGTTTATTTTCTAGGAGTTTAGATTCTAGGATCCATATTTGGCACATTCATGTCTGCATTTGGAAAAACTGGAATTCTGCATTCCTTCCATAGATAAGTCTGCTTTGGAAAACTTGCCCTGGACTTGGGCCATTGAGGTCTGCAGACCGACTCTCTGAGCTGAGAGTCCAACAGCAAAGATACCAGTCCAGAATAGGTTTGATTAGATAGTGAATCTACTTTTGCCTGATGAATTTGCAGTTGTTTCTGCTGGAAAATGCATTTTTCCATTTATTAAAAATGCTTTCTACAAAGGGAATGTTTGGTACAGCACTAAATACCTTTCAGATTTTCCAGGATTATTGTAACTGTAGGGAAAAACATATTGACTCTTTCTCTTTTGAATTGTAGGTGACAGGTCTTCTAATTTCAAATCAATACTCATACAGTTACTGTATTTTCTGCTTTGTGAGCTGTTTGTGAGACTCTTTGCTTTCAATGCAGCATTTAGTAAATTACTTGAGTAGCTCATCATTTGTTTCATTTACACTTACGTGATTTATCATGAGGATTATATAGGGAATTAATCTGAACAGAAAAAAGTTTTTTAAGACTGATCTTTTTATCTGGCCCTACAAAGAAAGTCTATGAAACATAATTGACTATTGATAGTAACACTGGATAATGTGTGTGTGTTGTAATCCATAGTAAATACAAGCAGACAATGAAATTCCTTTTGACTGTGTAGTTTGGTGCTGTATGGTAAGACTTACAAGGCCCAATATGTTTTGTGTTTATCAACTGGTTTTTTTACTGAATGACATAGGTTTCTGAAGTCTGTGATGTTACAGACCCTAGCCTGTATTTCTCAAGGTATCAACACAGATCACTGTAATTCCATCTCAGTGGATGTTTGTACAAAACAGTGGATTGGTTTTCATAACATCCCCAAAGAACTGAATGTGGGAAACAAATTTGTTATATTTAAAGAAAAAAAAAAAAATTCAGTTGGTCTGAATTTTCAGTCTTTAGTATATTACATGTGTCAGGAAGTTCCCAAATTTAATTTATTGGTGATCTACATAGAAACCCTCTTGCCCTAGTCTTCTCCACACCCTTATGCCTTGGTTTTCATGGGATGAAAAAACATGAACTATGCACTGTCTCTTTATAGTGAAATTTAGTGATGCAATCGTTGTGATGATTCCCATACCAATGTATAACCCTATAACAGATTGACTGTCTGCCATTTTATCTTCCTAATGTTCTCACTAATGTTCTTCCATTCTTTAAAGAAGGTGGGGGGGTAAAAGGTCAATGATAAAACAAGAAGAGGCTGGTTTTGGTGTTTGGCCTGAGGGAGTTTGCATTCCCATTCTACTTTTGTGATTTTCTCTTTTACAAAGGACCTCTCTGTGCCAGGAAGTAGTGCAAGATCATTGGAACTATGCTGATAAAAGTGCAATGGAGTTATGAAAAATGCTAGCTTCAATAGTAAAAACAGCATAGCATAAAGCTTAATTGCTATATGATGTACCTTACACAGGCTTATATTTATGCATGATGCCCACACCCTAGGTAGTTTCAGAACTGGAATCTCCAAATATACAGCAATTAAAATATGTATTTCTATGAATAATTATTCTTACCACTGCAGGGAGGTGGGCACAGGAAAGTGCTTCACCCCCATTTCAGGTTGTAACTATGAAATGGACATATAGGCAGAATTTTTCAAATTTGCCAAAGGGAGTTTGCAAACTGGAGGGAGGGGGAAAGCTCCACCTGAGCATTCCCTGGCTGGGAGGGGGTCAGGCAGGGGCAGCTCTCCTCGGTGCTCCAGCTCTGAGCCTCTCCCGTGTGCAGCCACACGTCCCGTGCCTTCACAGGAGGGGAAGGCACAGGGTGTATTGTAACACCTGACCCAGGCTTTATGCATCATGGAAGTGCTCTGTCATCTGCAAGGGCCTGACTCCTAATCCACCATCACAGCTGAGAGCCAGTGCCTGAAATGCAGGGAGAGTGTTTGCATGATGCCTGATTGCCGAGTCAGTGGGAGGAGGTATGACTGCAGTACTTTAAATAAACAAGATATGTGCACACTGATGTAGACTGTGTAAACATATAAAACTGAATGGTATTGTCTATGTATTACAAAGGTCACAAGAAGTGCAGTTTCCATCACATAGACTTTGTATATCTTCAAGGAACAAACCTGTTATGAGTGTTTTTAATCTTGGCTGAAGAAATTGTGTTTAGTAAGAGCACTTTTTTCAGTTGTATTTCTATCCAGCTTGACTAAGCTATGAATAGTTAAATGGGTTGTATGAGAAGGTGGAATTTTCATCTTTGGTAAAACTTGTTTCAGTGACTGGTGAAAATAGTTTAATTGCCTTTCAAGTACAGCTTATTCCAACTTGTGATTGTTTTGTTGCCGGTTGGTTTGGTTGTTTTTTTTCCATCTGCTAAGTAAGGTTTGAGTGTTGTTGTTGGAAGAAGTGTTAGGTAAAAGACTTCATTAGCTGAATTCAGTAGTTACTTGGTTGATATTTTCATTCCAGTATTCACAGTATAAGAGATTACTCTTGCATACTAGTTCATTTTTTGGTTTGTTTTGGGTTTGGTTTTTTGGTGTTACATCAGTCCAGAATAATACACATTTCTGGAGAATCCTATTTAGTCCCATTCTACTTCATCTTGCCAGAAAACAGCTTCTTCATATTTTCTCTTAATAAGTGTTCATTCTTTACAAAAATTATATTTTCCCAATTTGAACATTTGAGTCAGCAAATCAAATACTCAGTTTAATATGGCTGAATACTGAACCCACATTCTAAACAGAAGTGCATGGTTTACCATAGTTCTATATTTCAGTTTGGCCTTCTGGCAGAACCATGAATGGATTTGGGTGGGATCTGTAAAGTGCTGAGTACAGTACAACTGTTACAAAACCTACTTTATATGATTGCTCTAACTCTTGATGTTCATCCTTCATATGACACTTAATATGTTTCTCTTCATAAGTTTATTTATTAATGTTCTCTGTTTTTAAATGGCGTGTTCATTCATGTGTTGGACGTGATTAATTTTTTGAGCATTGCATTTATTATGTTTGCCTTGCCCCTCAGTACATGGAATATTTGTTTGTGACCATCCAGTGAGGTGTTTTTTTTTTGCCAGAATTCCTTGGTTTGTTTGCCTCTTATTTTGTATATTATGTTTATTTTAAATTGTCAGTTCTGTTTTAATTAATAAATGTAAATCACCACCTAATGCTAATTTGGCACTTGTTAACAATAAAGCAAATATGCCAATAAAGCTTTTTGTGATGTGCAATTTTTTGTAGTGAAATGTAAAATTATCTTATATAACATAGCATACAGGTAGGTAATATAATTTCAGTCTTATTAATATTGTGATGTCTGATCTCAGGTACACAAAGAATAGGGTTTTTTAATTGAGTGAGATGAGATTTGGATTCCTAAGTCACCTTGAAAAACATACCAGATATTTAAATCAGTGTGATCTGCTTATTTAAAGTTAACCCTCTATCTCCTCTATTTCCCCAATTATACTGAGAATTTAGTTTATGTAGAGCCTATCACTGTGACATCTTTAGTAATTCTTTTTTTTCTTCTTCTTCTTAATAATAAAACTGTAAGGCATAGTTAGCTTGATCTGGGTTTGTTCTCCTTCATGACATTAGAGCACTGTTGTATTGATGAAATTATTAAGAAAAAAAGGAAGTTGTTTATATTTTTCTTCAGAAGTTCATTTATGTGAGCAGAAATTACAATAAGGGTTTGGATTGCTTTTTTTTTTTTTCCTAAATATGGATGAATAGAGATCAATGCCTTCATTTTTTTTTTTAGGGGAAACTTCCTTCTACTGAGCTCTTTAATGTACTTGGAGAGATATAGATTTGAAGGGTGGACTATTCAGTGGAAAAGGAATTGACTGAATGGATACAGCTGGAAAGTGGTGGTCAGTGTGTCTATGTGTCTATGTCCAGGTGGAGGCTGGTATCCAGTGCTGTCCCTCAGGACTCTTGTTTTAAAACTCTTGTTTTGGTGCTCTTTTAGTATCTTCATCAATGACACAGTGAGACTGAGTGCACCCTGAGCAAGCTGAAGGACAGGATGCCATCCAAAGGGACTGAACTGCCATGACTTCTCAAATGTCCTCAGATATTCCCTCAGAACCCACAGATGTATTACATCAGCTCCCATGGACTTGTGCACTTTAGGTTCTTTAGATGGTCTCAAACCTGAACCTCTTGCAACAACATTGTGAAAATCCTTTCAATTTAAATACCTACGTTTTTATCCTTGACACTTTCCCATAAATTCCATGTATTTCTAAATCATGGTTTTGACCTACTCATTTCTTTTCTGTGGCCAAATAAGTAAATAAATGCATAAGTGAAGGTGGCAGGCAGGTAGGCATGATGGTGACAATAACATGCACAGTTTTCATTCCTTTGCCAGTTCCTGAAAAGCACTTTAGTGCCACATTTGAAAGTTCAGGAAACCTGAGGAAGTTTTCAAATTGAAGGAACAAATCAAAGAGCACAAGTCAATGCATTTAGCAGTTAGTGTTTACATGTAATTGGTGACAACAGGAAATTTGGCAACAAGAATCAGACAGGCAGGATATTTATTAAGAGAAGTAATCAGAAGAAATCCACAGTTTCATAATCACTTCATTTAAATTTCTGCTCTGGATCTACCCTTGGTCTTTGGCCCAGGGTAGTCCTGGAATTGCTTTATTTCTCTCAAGACTTAAGTTGTGGACTGCTGCTTAAGTAACTTACACTGACTGACCTTTCAGTTTTGTAGTAGCTAATACTGCATCTGTGTATTTTTGTTTTAACTCACACAGCCCTTTGCTTGCCAAGTGGTTATTAGGAAATAAGTGCTGGCTTTCAGCTGTTCTTGAATTTCCAAAAAATATCAAAACAACCGTACTTCAGTCTCAGAGACCAACTGAATCCACAGTCTCCTGGGTCCTCTTTCAGAAGAAAGGACTTCCAGAGAAGTCCTTACACTTGTGCTTACATTCTCTTTATCTGCAGTGTGATACTGGGAAATGGTTCCTTTCCCTGCTCCATAAAAGATTTATGGGTTGGGGTTGGTTTCGGTTTTTTAAGGTGTTTGGAGTGAAAGTTGCCATCTCTTATACAAAGAGCTAAAGAGAATATGTGAAAGTCTCAGTCACAGTTTACAAAGTTACCACCCCTGCCTCATCATCAGCATCAATACATGGGGGGTTGGAGAGGGTGTATTTCAGGAAAGCATGGTATGCTTTGCTCTTAACCTCTTCCCTCTCAGATTCAGGAGAGCAATCTTATTCCAGTCAAACACATAAAACTAGTGCTCTTTACAATCAACTGAGCTAACAGTTCTTTGAAGTACATCCTACTGGTTTTTCGGGTGTTTGTTCTGAATACCAACATTTTTACAGAGTAGTTTTACAGAAAAATTCTGTATAGCACAGATAAAACAATTTATGTTAGTTTACTTCAAACCAGGAAACAACAGGCTGACTTTACTAAAGCTTTCCTGAAGTATTCAGTCCAAGGCAGATGGCTGGTATGAAAATGTTTACCTCAATTGGGCAGGTTACAGGCAGCTAAGAAATGGGTATTTTAAGACAGGAATTCCCCAACTGAGCTTTGAATGATTATCTCTGAATAAAACCTAAAAAAAGAGTAATGGTAGTCAAAAAGTGAACAGCCCAATTTCATAGAAGACAAATATTTTATTACCAAAGGAGTTATATCAAAGTAAGAAACTGCAAAAGTGTAATAACTATAAAAATACTTCTATTTATTCAAAATAAAATATGAGCACTTTATTAGTTAAATGCCAATATATTATTCTCTGACAATATTCACATATTTTAAGTCATGTTTGCCTAACATCTTAAAACATGTTACATAAAATAATTGCATATGAGAAATCACAATCTGAAGCTAAGGAATTCTAGCTCCTCCTGCAGCTAACTCTGGGTTGATCAAATGAATGAGTGTAGTGCTGTTTCCAGTCAACTGAACAACTTACATTCAGGCATCTTCTTCTTCTTCCACAGGATTCAGTCTTGCCTGTGCTTCAGCCAGCAGAAGCATGCTGCATCTCTCAAAAATCAGTACCCTTCTTGAGTTTTTTCAAAAAGCTAACTTTTTCCCTGTTTTTCCAAACCCAAATCAGTTAGCAGACCCATCAGACCCACACCAAAACCACTTCTGTGTCAGGAGAACATATCCACGATAATCTGCTGCTTTGGTAAATTGTTACTTTTGGTCCTTGGTGTGTTTTGCATAAATATAAAGCAACCAGCTACTTTTTCATACTCTTCATACTCTTTTTCTTCACGTGCAGATTCCAAGATGTTTTTGTAAAATCCAGTACACATGTAAGTGGCTGCTTTCATATGACATTATTATAAGGTTACTTGAAGAATTGGAAAATTCAGAGTAGTTTCCAGAGCACAAAAGTTGGACACAGACTTCTGCAGAGTTCTTTGTTTCAAATGCTGGTCTTCTATTTCCACTTCTCGGACTTCAGCAGCTTGGTTCAGCCATTTCTGTTTCTGTCATCTCCAGGAACAAGGTACAGTAGCCTTCCATCAGAATTCTGGCACAAAGTGTTCATATAAGCGAGCAAGTTTACTTGAAGAATGCATATAAAATGCAAAGATACCAAGTAATGCCACTTCGAAAGAAAAGAGCAGGATTCACCTGGAATCACCTGGAAATTATTTTTTCAAATTTATTCCAGCAGGATCGAAGGCTAGATATATTTTCTTTCAGTTCACAAACTTCTTGGTTACATTTCTTTTTGGACTGTTCACCTGTCTCTGTATCTTCTAAACTAAATACATGTGAGCAAACCTGAAACAGAACAGATTGTATGAGAACTGCTTATTCTATTTCTGTAGCCATCTTTCAAAGCAAACCAATTGCTTTACATCTGAATACTGGAGAGACCCTGCCCATGGGACTGTGAGAATGTGGCTTTAACTCAGAGCAAATAAGAACACCTGAAACAAGCCTGTCCAACCGAGAACATGTACATCCTCCATCACAGATTAAAATTTATCCTCCATTTTCTGAAGGACTGAGAAAATAAAGCCAAATAATTTGTGAGCCAAACTTTGACTATATGTGTCAAGACCAGTGGAACAAGACAGACCAGTTCCAGGGGCTGATGCTGTGCCCTAATGTTCAAGATCTCAGCCAGACAAAACTACTGTAGTCCTTGTTCATATTCAATGACTGCTCATTTTTTTCTTTCTAAATTACTTTAATTAAAATTAAATCTTTAAATAAAAGCAGGAATCCATAAGGTTAGGCAGGAGTTGCAAGGGTGACACTGACTTCTATGACTTGACTGGGATGTAAGGCAAATGTTGGATTCACCAGAGGTGACAAAGGAAAATATAAACACCAACATTACTTTGAAGATCTCCTCCCAGACTGTAAGTCTCTCCACTTCAAGGAGAAAAATAAAAAGCTAAATGAAGCCTTCAATCCATCTGTTTAAACACTATATTTTTGGTGCCTATGAGGATACTTTGATGCTGGTTAATATTTTTGTGTTCAATAGGTAACACTGAGCCACACTTAAAAGAACATTCTTCCTTTGTTACAGTAGTCAGTAGATCACTGTGCTACATTTAAGCAGCACCTCAAAAAGAAGATTCTGCCAAAGACTAAAAACCCAAATAGTATCATACCCAATTGTTCTTGTTGAATTTGAGAGATTGTGGTTAAAATAAAGACCAAAGAGATTACAGAAAAGAGAGAATCTCACCCTAATTGTTTGTTGCGAGAAACCAAATTAAACATTACTCTTAGAGTTAGTGAGAAGTTACAACTCTGACAATACTCCAGAGAAGTTTAA
Organism: Agelaius phoeniceus; assembly: GCF_051311805.1. Taxonomy (NCBI): domain Eukaryota; kingdom Metazoa; phylum Chordata; class Aves; order Passeriformes; family Icteridae; genus Agelaius; species Agelaius phoeniceus. The sequence continues at coordinate 124,564,475 of NC_135265.1, forward strand.
ATGCCTTCTTTGCACAAGTCTAGTCCTTGTCTCTCACTGGAGAATTAGTTAAGTGAAATTCAGTTCACTACTGAACCAGAGCAGGTATCTTCACCGTAGACTTCCAGATGATTTTCTGAGTCTTTGCACTGGGCCTAATGTCTATTACAAGACAAATACTATACAGAGGAAACTTCCTTTAGCATGGAACATGTGCAAGATGGTTGTATCTTTTAGAGGCAGATGTGATAGTCTGTGTTGAAGAGCTCTAGAAAATAAGAGTTAAACTATTACTCACTAAAGTTGAATACAACTCACCTTTTCTTTTTTAGGTCTTTCACATTTACACTGTAGAACTTGTAATGTCCCACATGAGACGAATGCTGCTTTCTGTCTAAAGGCTTTGTTGATCCTCTGCTTATTAAAGAATCTGAGCATGTTGCATGCCATGCTCTGTAGTGATTCTATTTCCTGTCAAGACAGCAAGGAAAATATGTCCTGAAAAGTTTGTGCACCATTAATTATTTGCAATGTTGGTTTATCCTTAAAAACCCCAAACTCTCCATCAATTACTATTGGTTTCTCTTGTTTTCATAGTGCAAATCTTTCTCAATAAAATACATAACTAATCTGACTTACCTGCCATCTTTTTGAGACATTTAAAGCAGCAATTTTTAGTAGTAATAATAGTAGCATAAGGATGTTAGGGAGAAATCACAGCCGTAATCAAATCAATTGATGCAGTTAGGAAAACAAATGATTTATGCAGCCAGTCCTTTTACCAAGTCATGAAAAAATCTGTAGCAACAGCTGCCAATTGTGCTTTCTGGCATTTGAAATCTGCCAAAACTACTATTTTAAAGCTTTCAGGTCGGAAGTGAAAAGTTTAGCTAATATAACTTTCTGTAAAAAAATTTTAAAAAGAGATTGGGAAATTGTAATATTTACTTCCATTGCTAAAAAGAAAAGTATCTGTTTTGTTTAAAAAATATAGAAGAATCTTCATAGTAGGGAATAAAACCCCACATTTCTTGGATATGGAATGGCTTAATATTTAAATGTTTAAAATATCAATTTACTCAACACATATAATTCCAGATTCAAAAAACAAACCATCCTGAATACTGTGATTTGACTTTTAAAACTAAATACTATCCTATCACCCTATTTTATCCTGGACTGTACAAAGAACTCACTTGGGTTTGTATTCTCTACATTCTGAAAAATTAAATTTTACCTCAGTATCATTGCAGAAAAACACTTTGATATTTTCATATTTTTTATTCTTGCAGCACCTGTCACGATTCTCTGCAGACATTTTTACCTGTAAAATATCGTATATGTTTAGACATGAAAGTACTGTGTCAGTGCTCAGTCACCCTGACAGCAAAAAGCTCTTTCCTGGTGTTCAGAAGGAACCTCCTGTGTGCTGGTACGTGCCCACTGCCCCTGGTCCCATCACTGGGCACTGTGGATAAGAGCCTGGCTCTGCACTCTTTGCCCACTCACTTGAGGTATTTCCACACATGGATGAAATCCCTCTGAGCCTTCTCTTCTCCAGGCTGAACAGCCCCAGCTCTCTCAGCTTTCCTCATCAGAGGGATGCTCCAGTCCCTTCAGCATCTTAGGGGCCCTTCACTGGACTCTCTCCAGTAGCTTCATATTTCTCTCATACTGGGGAGCCCAGAAATGGACACAAATCTGTTCAATTTAAATCTTTATATTCTATCAAATTGCTTTGTTCTTTGGAAATTTTGAGACATGGAGCAATGTTTAAATCTTACAATGGAATTGTAGCATTGAATACAGTGTTTGTCAATGTTTGTCTCAATAAATACATGTCTTAGCTCTAAACAGATGGTAGCACTCACTTTGTATGTGTAATAACAGAAGATGGCCTAAGCAACATCACATGGTCTTTTGCCTGATTATAATATTTTATCAATACTTTATCCTCTCTTGTAGTTTTTTCTTCCACTTTCACACTTGTCATCAAGATGACAATGGAAGTCAACTCAACAGAAGCTTTGTCTTCAGCCTGTATCCAGACATTCCAGTTAAGCCAAAGGGCTTTAAAAAGGCAGCTCACGACAGTATTGTTTTAGATCTCTTCACTTAGCCATGCATATGAGCACATCAGACAGTTAATTCCTAAAGTTTTTCTGCAGAAACTGCCTGAATTTCAGAAGCTCACCCAAGATAAACAGAACTTTATCCAAAAAGTGTTTTTAAAACCAAGAGTTTAGGGAGTCAAATATTCACTGACAAAGGAAAAACCACAAAACAGCAAAACCAAATTAAAAAGCCCAAACCACAAACATCAGGAAGCTAATGCACATCTTTTCTTGCACCACAACAGATATTGCTCCAGTCACAGCACCAAAATTTATAATTATATAATCATTCTAAAAGCTATATATCTGTCACTTCATTTGCTAACTGCTATGAGATTTTCCATCCTCTCTGGCTTCCTCAGATCACCTTTAGTATAATGTACAGTAACCACATCTGAAGGTAATTCATTGGCCGTGTCTAAACCAACCTAAGGGAAATCCTGACCTCAGAAAAGGCATTAGTGAAAATTTAATTACCTTACAGAGATCTATTATATGACTCACTATCCTGCTCTGCAGCAAACCCATAGCTGCTCCAAACATCTGGCTGAGGAACTGAAAGCCACTGACTTTGGCTCTGCAGTTGCAGGAAAGTGCCTGCTGGGCAGTGCTATCACCCACACAGCACACATATTATTTGCTGTTAACTTACAGTAACAATACACTGATTATACATAGAAGACAAATTTATCTTAAACAGTTAAAAGTAAAGGCAGAAAAAATAAAGAAACTTACACAGTAGTTGCTTGTGTATGTCTTCTAGGAAGTAAAAGCTTCAGAGCTCAATACATTCCCATTAGTTTTCACAAACATTAATTCATTAAGGTTTTATTTATGTATTTATTTTGATATACAACATCAAGCTCCATCCTACAATAGGACAGTGGCAAGGCATTGCCCTATCCAGGCCAGGAGAGCCCCTCAGCCTCCCTGACTCTGCATCTTGAGCAGGGCTGGGATGCACCTCATGGATCACCACCACCAGAAGGCAGCAGGATCTGCCTCCCAGAGGATGTTATTCCTTCGTATCATTTCCTCTTATAGGTCAGCTGTCTTCTAACTGCTCACCAAGAGAGTTTGGTTTTGTTCTCTAGGGAATACTTGTTTTTTGTCAGAAATACAACAGCAAACTAAAGGGAATACTCCTCTATTCTAATATGGCCATTAATATTCTCTCTAAATTTGATGCCTCATTCAGGATAAAGTCATTTACAGTAGAGGATATGTATTGTATTTAAATATCTGTATAACTGTTAACTTAAGTAAAAGCAAAGGGGGAAATATAGTAGAGGATATGTATTGTATTTAAACATCTATATAACTGTTAACTTAAGTAAAAGCAAAGGGGGAAATATAGTAGAGAATATGTATTGTATTTAAATATCTGTATAGAGGCTTTGCCCCAGAGATCCCAGTTGCCCTCGATGGGCTGCAGCTGTGATGTCCTTAATTGGGCTGCAGCTGTAACTGATGAAGATGACTGGGATAAAAGAGGGCGGGTAAGCCAGTCACGGAGAGCCTTGGAGGAGCCCTGACCTGAGAGAGAACAGCATGCAGCAGAAGGAGTCAGTGAAGGTCTGTAGCTATGAGAATACATCCAAGAGGTATGGACTCTAGAAATAAATCTAACAACAACAATACGGGACTCTAGAAATAATAAAGAACAACAAGTGGTGATCCCGATGTGATAGTTAGTAGAACATAAGACAGCTGAGAGCTGTGGTGGCCAAGAGCTGTGACAGAACATAGCCTTTGGGTCAGGGAGCTGTGGAGGAGTATGGCCTTTGAGCAAGGAGCTATGTGGGTTGTACATGGCCTGTGAGTCATGGAGAAATGTATGTATTGTAATAGAACATCTATACAACTGTTAACTTGTGTAAAAGAAAAGGGGGAAATATAGTAGAGGAAATGTAATGTATTTGAATTTCTGTATAGAGGTTTTGTCCCGCAGGTCCCGGTTGCCCTTGATGGGCTGCAGTTGCGATGTCCTTAATTGGGCTGCAGCTGTAACCAATGAAGATGACCAGGATAAAAGGGGGTGGGGTAGCCAGTCAGGGAGAGCCTTGGAGGAGCCCTGATCCGAGAGAGAACAGTGTACAGCAGAAGGAGTCCGTGCAACGAAGATCTGCAGCCATGAGAATATGCCAAAGAGGTATGGACTTTAGAAATCTAATAACAACAATATGGGACTCTAGAAATAATAGAAGAACAACAGTCATTTATATGCAGAGAACTACCTTTCTTTCTTCATAATCCTAACCAACATAACATAACCCAAATGTTAAAAGATGATTCCCTGACCCTAAAGGTATTTTTTTTCCAGATGAGGGTTGATGTGCCTTGGGTTGGAGACCACTGCCATAAAGCTCTGAAGGATGGTGGTAGTTTGTAAGTGTGAGGAAATGCAATGACTCCTGATTTTTCCCTTGGAAAAAGGTTGCATATTATTTGTATTTCATGCAAATAGATCTTGATTTAAGACTGCAACAGTATGGGGAATTCTCATTTAGTAACAATCTGTCAGGAAAATCACATTTTTTTGTGGGAATGCCTCTACGAATACAACTGTTTTAAGTGTTCCCCATGGAAGTGTTCTTGACAGATTAATTTATTTGCTAATAATTCATGAGTAAGAATTGGAAGGTAAATTTTGGGCATGGACTGGTAAACTGTTAAGAAATTATTTTGCAAAGCTATAATAAATGTGGCTGATAAAGCCATAATGTAGGAGATTTACACATGAGAATGTTAAGCTCTTCTCTGCTGCTATCTAGAAAATATAATTTGTTTTGGCTAAATAAGATATATTAATGGGTACAAAGAAACCTATTAGAATACAAACAAACTTTTACTGTCATATGAATTTTGTGCCTCTGTGCATTTGTATTCAATGGACAACATAAAACTTCAGTCAAGAACTCTAGTTAGTAGAACAAATTACAGCTGTAATGCTTTCTTCTCTTGATAAAATCATATAAAGAGAAGTAGTAATGAAATTACTTTGGAAAAAAGTACTTTCTGATCAACTATATGATGTATGGCCAAATAGTACATATGTCTGTACATAATGCACAGGCACAAAACACTGTATCACAGAATTTGTACATGCAAATAGGCACTATCCAGATTTCAGAGATTTTAAAGAGACTGAATTGTTGCACCCCTCAAATAAAACCACCATTCCAGCATAATGTGTGACTTAAAATCGGTCTTTTATCATGTTTTAACATTAGATATTTTATTATTAATTGTTAGCATCTAAAAATAAGCCCAAGAAGCTACTACCTACCAGCTCATTGATGTCGTGACTTAGTATATTCTCATACTTCACACGGATTTCTGTTGTTTTATTTCCCATTGCACAGGTAGATGCATTCACTGGAGACAGAACAAGGAGCAGTGGCAGAACTGGTAAGGTAGATCTAAAAAAGGCTGGATTATAAGAACAATAAGGTACATGTTAGTTAATGTCACAGACTGTGTGCTGTATTAACAAATACATTCTGTAATCTGTTAAAATAGTTTAAAAGGGATCTTTGTACAACCAAATGACTTGTGCCTTGCTAGAGGGAAGGATTCACCTCCAGATTAAGACACTCTTTGGTGTCTAAACTCCCCCGTACCACAAGATGATTCAGCCAGTGTGGATAAGTGCTGTTGTGTTGTTGAGGGTCCCCAGGATGAGGTGAGAGATGAGAATTTGACTCCAAGTTCTCAGAAGGCTGATTTATTATTTTATGATATTATATTATATTAAAAGAAATGATATACTAAAACTATACTATACTATATATATACTATACTATAAAGAAAGAGAAAGGAGACATCAGAAGGCTACACAAGAATGAATAATAAAAACCTATGACTGACCAGAGTGTCCAACACAGCTGGACTGGGATTGGTCATTAATTAAAAAAAATTCACATGGAACCAATCAAAGATGCACCTGTTGGTAAGCAACCTCCAGACCACATTCCAAGTAATCAGATAATTATTGTTTACATTTCTTTTTGGAGGCTTCTCAGCTTCTCAGGCGAAAAATCCTAGCAAAGGAATTTTTCAGAAAATATCATGATGAAAGATAAGAGCCTACAGCTATTGAGCTGACCAGCTACTTGGTGACTGCTTGGGCTGAATTCATCCTCAGGGTTCACTGCAAGCATTGTATTTTATTGGACCATAACCACATTGAACACGGGTAGAGGAGTGTTTTAATCATATTATGTTTAGACATTCAAGTGTCTTAACCTGCAGCTGAATCTTGACTATCCATTTTTCCTTTGACAACTACAAATCTCCATGAACACACCTCTATAACAAAAGTTGTTTAAACACCTTTTCAGGCAGACCAAATGTACAAATCCATGCTACTGGCCATAACATGAGATAAAGCAGCAACACAACCTTCTCCACAAGATTTCTGCAATCTTTTTGAGCAAACTTCACTGCCCATCACTTTGCTTGTCCCTGTACTAGACTGCCTTCCCTTGCTCTGACCCCTGGTCTTCTGTCTTTGCATGACATCCAGGAAAATATGAGTTCTGTGAGGATGGGCAGAGAGAAAAAACCAAAACATCAAAAGAACCTGAAGAGACTGACAGGAGGCTGCAGGTGACTCACCTGGTGCTGGGAAAGAAGGAGACCAAGTACGTGATAATACATGATCAGGAATAATTAGACTCTGGCCTATTGCTAGTCTGGCTAGGATAATGCTTAAATTGAAGGTTTGGGGGGGAAAAAACAAAGGTAGAAATTTATGATGGAGGACTAGCAAAGATCACAGCAGGTTCCTGGAGGAGTATGCAGTGTTTCTGCCCATCTTCACCTCTGACTGAGTAAGAACAACAACTGCACACAGAGTACCTGTGAGACAGGAGCCAGGAAAGGAAGAGGGGATGCCCTGGCCCCAGCTGCTATTTTCCTTCCTCTCTGTCAGGGATGGGCTGTTGGGTACAGCCAATCCAGCATTCAAGAGATGGGCACCTCTGGACCTGGGCATCACAAGTAAATCATGTCCTCAGAGAGCAATTTTGAGCAACTAAGAAAACAGCAATGGAACTTGACCATAATTTGCATTGACCCACCTATCTTCTGCAATGCAAGAACCACAGGCACACCACATGCTCACTGCCATTAAAAGAAACACAGTCCCTTATAGCCCATCCCAGCCAACTCACAGCAGACTGAATCCTCAAAGAAGAATGCATACTGACTAGTGAAGCCTTCTCTTTCTGATAGATTGCATGTGAACATGTGATTATGTACACCTCTGCCCTAGAAACAGGACTGGAAAAATTTTACCTGTACAAGCTAAACCACAGAATTCTTGAGCAAGCTGCCTGAGAAATTCTAATTGGAAATTTCACGGGTTGAAAACCAGATTTTCTGACCTTTTCATATACTGATCAACCAAGGTTTATTAATGTCTCAAGAAATCTAGCCTGATGGGCTCAGTGAATCTTAAATGGATCCTAAATGTAGTAAATTTAAAAACTCTGTAAGGTGACTCTATTATGATCTTCAAGCTCAAAGTGGACACACCTGACTTCCACAGAGCTTTATCTTTGTAAATCTCTATGCTAACTATATCTCTGTTGCATGATTTATCAGTTTGAAGGATGAAGACTTAGTATTTTAAAAGACACTTACAAAAAATATTGAAGAACTCAATAATAGGGCAACATTTTTCCAATCTCCCATTGCACCTCTTGATTCCAGTGCAAAAGATGAACTGCAGTGCTTGTTCACCAGTAGGGTAATACAAACAATTTGGATATGTTGCTTCACAAACATACTTGAAGGGACGAAAATAGCAATCCTCTAAATTAAAACAATCTGACTCCATCACTTTAAACTTGGCTTCTCCGGCAACAAGTAGAGATAAGAGATAAGATATTGTACAGATCACCAATCTTTTTTAAATGAGGAAATTACAGAATAAAAGTAGATCACGTGTTGCACACTCATGAGGTCCCTTGGGCCACTGCAGGATGGTAATCAAATTTTTTCAGACATTCCTAAATGAGTCCTCTGGAAAAAATATTAGACAAGTGTCAAAAAATTCTATGAGATCTAGACTGAAAATTGAAAGGGATTTTCTTGAAGTTAGGTAACTTTGAAAGAATGGGAGTTTATGGTGCTCCATATGGCCAGCAATTCAAAAGAAAAAGACAGCATTACTGGTAATAAACCATTTTTCCAGTAAACTCCCAGAAACTCCTAAGTCATATCTGGAAAGCCCCAAAAATTCTCCTAGCAAATCCAGGAAGAGCTAGTTTTCCAGTATTTCCACATATTTAAAAAAAAATGAAACAAAACAAAAAAACCCCAAAACCTCCTGGCTTTTTAACGTTAAAACACCCTCCTGTGCATACACCCGGGGGCACGTCCTCGGCGGCACCCAGCGAGATCCTCGCAGCAGCCCCGATCTCACAACCCCAATCTCGGGGGCGACGCTTCCTCTGCCCCCTTCTCTTCTCCGCAGCCCGCAATTCCCTCGGGGATCGGGTCACTGCCGCTCTTTTCCCTCCGGGTCCCGCTGCACCCGGGCGGAGGGGCGGGCGGGCGAGCGCTCCCGCCCGGGGGCGAGGCACCCCCGGCGCTGCGCCGCACCTGCTCCGGGGGCACCCGCGGGGCTGCAGCTGCCCACGGCAAGCAGATGCCCACGGCAGGCAGCTGCCCACGGCAGGCAGATGCCCACGGCAGGCAGATGCCCATGAGAACGTAGGTGCCCATGGAAAGGACGGTGGGAGCCGCACGGACCGGCGTGGAGCGATGCCTCCCGCAGCTCCCCCGCCCCACGCTGTCCCGCTGCCTCTGCCACTCCCGAGCCGCCCTTCCCGGCAGCTGGCGTGATGGGAACCTGACTCTTTTACTTTCATTCTGCGGGGAAAAGAGAAAAAAAAAAAGCGAAACCGGGAATTTCCCCAGCCGTCACCAAGGGTTTAAAAGGCACCGGGAAGCACCGCGCCGGCAGAGCGGGCGGGACGGCAGGAGGCAGCGGAGCAGGTGAGGAGCCAGCGCGGCCGGGGTGCGGAGCGGAGCGCGGCCGGCCCGGGGGCAGGTGAGGCGGGCGCCTCCTGCGGAGCGGGGCGGTGCGGGGCGCGCTCCTTACCATGGAACATGGTCCGTGCGGAGGCTGTCGGGGAGCTGCGCCGACGGGTCCGCGGTCATGGTGGCGGCGCCGCCTGGGCCATGACGGCCGCAGCCCGCGGAGCGCCGCGCAGGGGCCGGGAGGGGCCGGGCCGGGCTCAGCAGCCCCCCGGAGCCCGCCCGCCCGGGGGCACCGCGGCGCTGTCCGGAGCGGCGGCGGGACGGCCGCGCTTTGCCTTTCCCATGGGGCTCCGCCGGCCGCCGCACTTTCACTTTCTGCTCGGCCGCGGCGGGGCTGCCCGCGGGCCGGCGGCGGGCAGGGGCGGCTGCGCGGCCCCCGGGGCGGGCGGCATCCCCGGGAGCGGCTGTGGCGGGGCCGGGCTGTGCCGGCCGGGATTACATAGAGCCCCGGCTACACGCCCAGTGAGCGCCGTGTGTGCGGCCGGGGAGGGAAGGATGGATCTTGGCACTACGCGTGGAAAGAGCCGCTCATCCGCGGGGAGGATATCCTTGCAAAAAAAAAAAAAAAAAAAAAAAAAAAAAATCACTGCATGTTGTGGAGTCGCTTTTTCAGAGGGGAGCGGCTTAGCTTGAAAGCTGAAAGCTGATGCGCTGCCCTTTCGCTCCCTCAGCTGCCCTTGGATGGGTTGTGGAAGGCGGGACTGCCAAGAGGGCTCTGTCTCCGGTCAAGGGTTACCCTAGGCTGTTGGCATGGGCTCAGAAGTGAAAAGTGGATGGTTTCTGCACAGTTTGTCGTCTACACCCTCCCCTACCCCCCTGCTCTCTTCCCCCGCAAAATCATTTTGTGGAATATGAAAGGATTGAGAAAGAATGGTGGATGGCTCAGGAAGGTGTTTCAGCCTGGAAGACACCCAAATTCTTTAAGGCAAACATGTAGAAAGATGTGCTTTTCTTGGTAAATTCAAAATGCAAAAAATTTTCATGTGCAGTTCAAAAGGCTTGGAATAAAACAGAGTATTAAATATCTTAGTGGAGTCCCCTTCACATCTCCTGCCCAAAAACTTTTTGAGTTTTGAGTTCTGCATCACCCTTCCTGCTCTGCGTGAGCACAGAGAGATGATTCCATAACCCCTCTTTCTTCTCACAAGAGTGCTTTTCTACGGGGAGATAGATAGTGAGGTGAGACTATTAAGGAGCAAGTATGGGGAATCCTCAGGATGGTTTCCTCCCATTCTCTTGAACTGAAATTGTGCTGCTTCCTTCCTGTGTGAGGAGGTCCTTCATCCCCTTTATTGTCTGTGAATTAGACTCTGCTTTAGATTGGCTACACATTTCTCATTTCTTTTTCTTTGGAAAATAATTTAGTCAATTCTTCTTCAGAAGTATTCTGTCAAGATTCAAGACAGAGGAGGTTTTCCACACCTACAGCTTTGAGCTGCTTGATTCCATTAGTGATTACCCGTGACTACGATTTGGGCAGAGAACAGGGATCAGTATTGACACAAGGAGCGCCTGTACTTGCTTGTTCCTTAAATGAGTGCCAGCTTGGATGTGATGTATTGTTCAGTTCTTGAATTTGAACAAGGATTTTGCCTCTTTCTTGGCTAAATTATCTAGCACTTATTGTGTCTTAAGTTGTCACTTTTCTGCTTGTTTTCATTTGCTGTTTTGTTTTTTCTCTTCTGTCAAATATTGTCTAAAAACATCTCTGTGCATTTCAATTTGCTGGCATGTGCGAATCAGAGAATGCCACAGGACTCTTCTTCTGGGGGGAGATTAGTACCTGGTGTAATGCAATAAAATTTGTGAATATCTGTTCTATGGTCAGGTACATAGAGACTTGCATTTTCAATAGTCAAATGTTTTGAAAACACTGCACTATGAAGCTCCAGTCATACAAAACTGTGTCACCAAAATCAACTTACCTTCTAGACAAGTAGTTCTTCCAATTTCTTACAACAGTACATGTGTGTTCACAAAATGAGATTGTTTATGCAGATTGTCAGGGTGCAAAATATAAAGGAAATACTTCTTTAGCTTCTTTGTTTGTTAGTTTTCTGGCTGAAACATCAGGAAGACTGGTAATTGCTTCAATTTATTTTTTTTCTTTAAATAATGTAATTGATGGAAGAAGTCAGTATAGTAGCTTAATGCATTAATGAAAACATGACTGAAAGGTGATGCTGCCGTCTTTTACAGGAGTTTTGCTCTTTTCTTCAGTAGTGGCAGGATTTGATTTTTTTTTTTTTTTAAGATGAAGTCTGGTAAATGTATGGGAAACTTTTTATTCAGTCAAAGTGTCAAATAGATGGTGTGATCTGTACTTTGCCCCATGTCGTGTGTTTAGATCCAGTCAATCCCTCTTCTGTGACCTAACCCTGGACCAGGGCATAAATTTGTGATTAAGATGTTATTTGATGTATTTGTATGTAAAATATTCAAACTTTGTCTGTAACTTTTATGTGTTTTTAAAAATATCTTGAATCCCTATATGCATTTTGTTTTCAAAGTGTTTCTTTTAGTGATTTAGGATTATTTTGGGGCTTCTTTCTGAAAAGATTACCTGCCAAAAGATCAAATTCGAGTGTTCAGAAGAATTCTGTATTTTTTAAAAGGAAAACCAAACAGCAACCAGTTGAAAAATTAAATGAAGGAATTTAAGATTGATTATGTGACTATTGTCTTAACAACCCATTTTAATCAAGAAATCATGAAAAGAGTCCTGAACATATAAAAGTCTATCCCAGCTGAGTCTTACCTTGTTTAAATGACTGGTATCACTTTACCTGTTTTGCAAAACACAGTTGATGCTGAGCTGTAATGGAGACATCTTCCTCTGGAGTGGAATTAAGCTGCAGCTTGTCTGGGGCTGTGGGTAAAACCTTTGGAGGTAGAATAAAACTGAAATATTTCTGTAGAATTTCCAAGACATTAGGTGTCCCACTTCACTTTCATACCTGGAGAATTTACAGAGCTGACTGTTTTAATAGGAGTTATATTAGCTTTATTATGTAGATAAGTAAGATTCCAAATAAACAGTCTCTGGAAAGATGTAGTCCAATACAGGGCTTTGCTGCAAATGTGTGTAGTTTTCTCTTTCACACTACTTTTGAAAATAACTTTTTAAACCATAAAAGAGAGTACTGAAAATTGTGTATCTAACAACTGAAAGGCACCAGTAATTTTAGCTGCTTGTGTATGAACATATGTCACGTTCAATACATTTCCTGAGGACAGTTTCTCTAAGCGAGTTTAAATTTAGAGATCCTCCTGACATGATCAAATTCATTCTTAGAAAAGCAGGCATTACATATTAACCTCTACCAGAATACTGATATTGCTACATGAGAACTACATGATTGCAAAGCACAAAATTTCTTGTTACGATTCAGTTCTCCAAAGACTAAGAACGTCTGGGATTGTTGCTGTCTTTCTCCAGATGTTGCTTGTCAACTTGAAAAGCTCTTTTGATCATGACTTTAGATTTGACTTTAGGCTTCTTGCAAACTTACAGTACCATTAGTATTGTTGAATAACATTAGTTAAAAAGCCATAAATATTTTTATGTCATTTTGGAATAAAAAGTATGTGCTCCAGTTGCTGCAAACTGGTGGAGTTCAGAAAAGTATGACCACTCTTATGCTCTTATTTTTAAGAATAAATATGTCTGATAGTTAAATTTTTTGTAACTAACTGGGGGAAGGTGGGGGGAAAAGAGACATATTGGCCCCTATTCCTTCCACTAAATAAAAACTGAACCCACAAGACAATCCCTACTTAGCTGGGATTCAGTTACGTTTATTGTGCACCCAAAACTCTCATTGTTGCTCAGGTCTGGGAAGTTCTAATCTTCTGCTGTATTTGGGCTAGACCAAGGCACCTAATATTATCATGGCACTAGAACACTCACTTTTTATAAATTATTGTTGCTACTTTTTGTGTACAAATCGTTTGCCCGGTCACTGAGGTGAGCACTGAAAAAAACACACAAACTGACTGATAAACAGGTTTTAATATGGAATTAGATCTAATGTTCTTTCAAATGTAATGTATGGATCTCTTTTTCTTTGGCAAGAATTAAAGAAAAAAAACATTTCTGGTAAACTATTAAGATAAAATTTGTGGGCATGTGGGAAACTGACAGGAATGTTTTGTTATCAAGCTGCAGAACAGAAGGGGTAATTACTTTCTCTTCCTGTCCTGCTATGCAGGATGATGCCAATAAAGATTTTATCAAGAGCAATATGGCAAATAAGTGTGTTTTGAGAAACCACCACTAGGAAGGGGAGGCCTCCCAAGGGCAGCACTGCCAGCGTTGAGATGGTGGCACTCAGGCTCCTCTCTCCTGGCTGCCAGGGCTCTGCCCCCAGCCCAGTGCATGGATCAGGCTTTGCCTCAGCCTCCCCAGAACAGTGTCTGCTGGTGCCTGGGGTGTGCCCGAAACCCGGCTGGGACTGTGCCCCTGGGTCACATTGTCGGCTCCAGTGGGACGGTCCTCCTCACCACGCCAGGCTTTGAGCTGATTCTTGCTTGTTTCAGTGCCTCAGATGAGGCTGAATGTGGGAGAAATTGATATTTCAGCCGGGAAAAAATATGAAAATCCTGTTCCTGCTTTAGAGAGGCTTAGAAGAAAGAAGGGGTTGGTTGTTAGTTTCTGTCAGTGCATATTCTTCTTCTTTTCCTACTTTAATGAGTGACTTTTTAGAGAGGAGGGGAGGCCTGGTAACAGCAATAATCATTGCAGATATTAACCCATATTGAAATTATGACAATTTCATTGTATTTCAGGGTCTTGGAATTTCCTTTGGGTTTGGTGCTGTGTTTTAAAGAGTTTATTTTCCAAAATTATAATAAAATATTTTTCATTATTTGAGTAAATCTATGTGTCTTAGTGGTCATTCTTTTTACAATGTTATATATACAAGTACAAAAATGCATTTATTGAACTTTTTAATTTTCTCCTCTCCTTCATTGCCCATTATTTGTTTTGAGAAAATGTGGTGAGTTGATTTCAGGCAAACTGTCCTTGAAATAATACTCAATTTCTTCCAGTTTTTAGCTTTTCCTTTTTTTTCTTTTAATATTCTTTTAAATTTATTTTTTTAAAGAGAACTGGAAGTCTTCCTCCAGGGTGGTTTTAAAGGCAGCCAGAAAATCACCCTGAAAAGTCACAGCGAGTTAATTGGCACCACTGTGGTAAGGAGTAAAATTAAATATCTACAAATTTTTAGAACCAGAAGACTACCTGAGGAATGAGTGTCAGGTCTTAAGTCTTGGAAATATGATACAGGCGCTAATGGTTATTTTTATCCTTGCTTTGGATTAATAAATGTCTGTTTTCAATTACAGTTCCAATGAAGGGTTTAGGTCTGTTCCTAAATTAATTAAAAGACATTTTTTTCTCCATCTGAAAGAGGTATTGGAGGGGAGGGTTTGTTAGTTTTTCTTTGGTTTCTCCTGTAAAATCTCCTCTCTGATTAAATGTTTATTCTAGGAAGAAATATTCTGTGTCCTTCCTACATAACATAAAACTGACTCCTTTTTCTCGGTATGAAATCTTACTTAAGTATGATGAATTCTGTGAACTTCAGGCTTTTTGATTTTGCCAATCATACCTTTCCAGCCTTGGTATGGTTTTACTTTATCAGCTTTTACTTGATTTAAATCCATCCACTTAAAAAACCTTAGGAGATGAACTCTTAACTATCAAGAAGCTGCATTTATTGCATGATGGTAAACTATCCTGAAGAGGAACCCTGTTCTTAAAACTTAATTTTTAAATTAAATTAGTTTTAATTTAATTTTTAATTAAATTAAAACCAATTTAATTTAAAAAAATCTATACAAATTGTTTGAATACAATGGTTTTAAATAGAGAACTCTTATTGTAAGTGTGGATTTTGTGGGCCTAATCCTGCAACCTGTGCCTGCTTAGCCCCAGTTTACCATACCTAGCTTAGATGCTTGTTTGTAAGCAAAACATTAATTTGCAGATTTTAAACTTGAACTTCGAGATTTCCCCTCTGAAGATTTGAATTATTTTTTACATTTATTTTGCTGCTGTCTGGAGTTGCCCTGAAATAATTCCAAATACATTTCTATCTTTGAAGATAACAAATTCTGTTGTAATAGTAATGGAAACCATTACAAATGTGCCTTCCTTCCTTGATGTGGGATCTCTCTGTGGTTACAGTGGGAGGGGGTGGTTAAGAAAAACTACAATTAAGATATGATCTAATAATGCAGTTTGCCCAATAAGCATCACCTGGAAAATCAAAACTGTCAGTGCATGCTGAGACTTGAATTTCTTTTTTTAACAATGTATGCTTATATATTACATGAAGATCTAGCCACAGTATTTCGTAAGAACAGTGTGTGGGTACTGTGGGTTTTTTTTATGTACCATTTTAAAGGGCTGAATTTGAAACAGTGAATGGAAATGTGTGTGCTTGTTCTGAGTTGTTTGGTGCTTTTATTGCCTTTGGTTTGTGTTGTTTCCCTCAGCAGAGATAACACCACCAGCTCTAAAAAAAGACCTGAAATTATTTTAACCTACAGAAAATGGATCATAAAAGTGAGTCCCAGTAGTAAATCTTTTTTTTTTTTTATTGTTTTAAATTACATTAACAAATTGTTCCCAAAATATACAAGACTGACATTTTTCAGAATGGTGATGAAGACTCAAGCTAAACATGACTGTTGAGACTCTCCATGCCTTGCATCCACAATTACTACTGTCTAATTAATCGGTCTTTAATAGGCTGTTGTGATTTCAGAAACATGTTCTTGAATGTCCCACCTTGTATTGAAGATTTGGGTCTCTTTTTCTTTCATTTAAAAGGCATGTAATTATGAAGAAATAACACCAATAGGAGATGCAGCTAATAAAGGTTTGTATATTAATAGTAAAGGCTTCCTAACTCTGCAGTTCTTAACCCCTTCCTCTCTAGAAGTATTAAAGAAATATACTACACATCTCTTAGCTCATATCCCTGGTTTATTTGTTGGAATTCTGGGCCATACAGTTTTGGAAGGAAAAATAACTAGCCTGTAATTTACAAGTTATTCCACAGACAGGGTTCCATTTTGCCATGTGTTTTATTTGATGTGTTTTTATAGGGGCACTGAGAAGCTGTGGCATTTTCTCTGTGTGTCACACCCAGCGTTATCTGTTATCTTTCCTGACCCAGATGATACAATTTAGTGCCTTTTGTCTGTGTATGGCTAAGATTAGGGCAAGGCTGTGAGCAAGGCAGCTGAAGATGTGTTTAGGTAAGACTGTATGACTGGGAGATTGCAGGAGGTGAATGGGGGTTTCAGCAGGGAGTCAGGGCTCTCTTTGGGAATCCTAGTCCACCACTGGCGACCTGGGCCCCCAAATCAGGAGGGCTTGTGGTGGAGCTGCAGTATCTTCCACAGATACTGTGACATCATACACACTGCCTTGAGCTGCTTCTGAAGAAAACCCTGGCAGGAGATCCTGTGCCACAGTGTTTGCACATTTATGTTGTGATCCCTTAAGGGACTTCTGGCACAGCAAATGCAGTCTTACTTGGGGCACTCCTGGGAAAAATACCAGTCTCAAATCCACGGGACATTCTTCTTGCGCTTATCCTGCCCCAGCTTAATATTCCTGTGCCCTGCTCTGGTTTTTTTTGAGTGCAAATACTTTACCCAGTAGTGGTCATAACATAGCTTGTGAACCTGGACAAGAGTCCTCCCAGCCAGTGCCAACTGGTGAATAAACTAGCACCTTTGCTTCCATGAATTTGGACTGAGGTGCTCAGGAGATGTAAGGACTGCTTCCACTAGTTGCAGATCTGGGACACAAGCTCAAATTGTTATCCCCTCAATTTCCCTGGCATGTAAACCTCTCCTCAGTGGGAATCAGAGCTCACTGTTACTGTTTGGCAGGTAGAAGAATAGGAACTTCCTTGGTTTGTGTGCTTTTAGGAAAAGAGTCTAGGAGACAGATGCAAAGAAAGTACCAAATTTTCTGACTCATATAAAGGAATAAAAGAAATTTTTACTGTTGTATAAACAAAGACACCTTGGATTGTTACCACTTGGAGGTAGTAAATAGAGACTGGATCCAGAAAAATTGCACATAGGGTCTCAGTATGGAGATAGCCAGGCCAGGTCAGCTGAGGCATTGACCAACCTCCTCTAGTGGAAGGTGTCCCTGCCCACAACAGGGAGGTTGGAAAAAGATGATCTTTAAGGTCCCTTCCCAACCCAAACTATTGCATGAACTCTATTGGTCCCACAGCAGCCAAGGACCCTGAAGCCCTGCTCCTGCTGCCTCACCATAGCTGAGTAAAATAGCAGAAACAAGCCAGTGCTATCCAAATGGGTCACAGAACTCTTTAAAAGCCAAGTTTGTCTCACAAGAAGTGTTTCAGTTGATACAGTGGAGCATATGAAACTGTGAAGACAACATTATACAAGAGTTTGGACTGGAATACCAGAAGTACGTTCCTTTGTTGCTGGATTGCACAAAGAACAACGTGAGGACATGATGATGCATGAGCATCACTGTCATCACCTCCAGTAAGACTCCATCTCCCAGTGACTGACTTCTCTTGAGCTGGGTTCTCAGTGCACTTTGGCATATGGCTATTA
This sequence comes from Agelaius phoeniceus, assembly GCF_051311805.1. Taxonomy (NCBI): domain Eukaryota; kingdom Metazoa; phylum Chordata; class Aves; order Passeriformes; family Icteridae; genus Agelaius; species Agelaius phoeniceus. Next base: position 124,582,243 of record NC_135265.1, read on the forward strand.
GTGCATACACAGCTTGCCAAGAGCTACTTAGTGCATGGGAAATGCTAGGGATCACCAGATTTTCCATTTTTCTCCTTCAAAGATTATCAGTCTCTTCCTATTCTGTCCTTCCTGATCACTGTTTGGAGTCAATGTGTGGCACAAGGCTGTAACAAGTCAAGTCACAAGTGTCTTCTGGTCATCTAGAAGCCACCTGAGGAAGGATTCTGGAATAACTTTTAACCAGGTTAAAAGTTAACCAGAAGCTTAAGCTCCTGGAAAACTGCCTCTCCCTGGTTCTGTCTGTGGATGCCAAGCGTTTCTCACAGTGGCTTGTGAGAATTTTCAGGGAGTTGTAAGAATGTGATAACTTGTTAGTATAAACAATCTGCAGGTGGTGTTTTTCTACTTGTCTCTCTGTTCTTCTCAAGGATGAAGTATGAGAAAGGTGTTTTTGTTAACTAGCCAATCAAATAGAGTGCATGGTATCACTCTGTATAAACCACGCGGTTCTCTTGAATAAAGCCTTCTTGCTCTTTCTGCAATACTGCCTCTCACCTGTTCCTGTGTCACTCTCGGCACAAGAGTGACACTGTCACAAGATCTTTTTGCTCATTCACCTGTGAAGAAGCCCTCCATCATCAGTAACTTCTGCCTTGGCAATTTACCTAAGAGCTTGTCAAGAAAACTTACATCCTACAGTGACTTTTCAAGCTTGTCTACATCCCAGATGGAGATCTACCCAGGCATTGACCAGAAATTGATGTCAGAAATTGATCAGAACAAGGCAGGACAGCCCCATTAGGGAGGGGGAACTGGAGGCCATCCATCCTTCTGCTCCTTGCCTGGGGACATAAGCCTCAACATAAGCCTCAGAAAGTGATCAAGGCATTTTCCACTCGGCACATCTATAGAAAATTCAATGGGATGCCAGCTTCCCTCCCTTGGATGTCTGGATTCAGTGGGTTACCTGCCTCTCAGATCCTTCTGGTGAAAAGTAAGTCTATTCTTTGCCCTCTTCTAGAAGTGTTTCAAAAAGATGCCAGGTCCAGAAATTTTAGAAGTGCTCAGGATTGTCAAGATTGGAGTTACCACTACCAAACCCTGAAGCACAGCTTGGGTGAGTGGCTTAGGTAGAACCAGGAGGATTATCCAGAGGCAAGGCAGTGCCAGACCAGCTGCTAAGAAAGTTATCAAATATTCAGGGATTCCTTCCCTCCCTTTTCATTCCTGTGCCCAGGGTGTGCACCAGGGATGGATGGCTTGGTGTGCCAGCCTGAGAGGGCTGAAAGGGGACTGGCTCCATGGGAATGATAAAGTGTCCCATGTTCACAGGGAGTGGGATGTGACAACCTCCCCTTCCTGGATTTTCTGCACAATTTGTGGGCACAGGTGAGTAGAAAGCTACAGCATTTTGCTTTTTGCTCCAAAAACACTTTGTGGGAATACTTTTGTTATTTTGCCTCACCACAGACACAAATTGAAGATTATAAATAAGGCAGATTCATATTTCTTTTAAAATAATATTTAAAAGAATAGCAGGAAGGTAAAGTGTACATGATTTTTTGGTGCAACATTAAAGTGTTGGAGATCTCCTTTGGAAAAGCTTAATGGCTAGCCTGTTTTTTTTCCCTTATCAGTTCTCCTCACTCCATAGGGAGCCTGCCAGAATGAAATCAGTCTGGTGATAACTCCTTCTTCAGAGATAGCCTGAAACACAGATGTGAGTCTGGTTATCGTGGCAGGAGATAGGCTGATGGCTGGGTGGCATGGAGGTGGGGTTGGCTCAGGACTTTCCTGTGCTGACTGCCCCAGGGGTAAGGGATAAAGCTCTGTGGCCTGGGCCATGTGTGCCTGTCAGGGACTGAGGCACTGCTCAGCACCTTCACATCCTACAGTGTGTTGGCATCACTGCACTCAAAGGAAACAAAGAAAGAAGTTGTTTGAGAATAAAACGACAAAGTGTGGCAATAAGTGTGCAGTGTCAGCCACAGCCAGCTCCCACATAGGTTTCTCCTTGTTAAATTACACCTCCACACTTGGCTGTTTCTGTCTGAACAGGGGCACCAAATAAATGGGAGGAGGAGAAGGGGAAGGAGTGGGTAGTCTGGAAATAGCTTTCACCTTTCAGGCAGGCAGCTCTCTGCATGATGCTCTGGGTGTGGGACAGGCTGTGGTTGTGCCACATGTGAAACCCTGCCACGTGCCACGTGGCAATCAGAGTCAGCAGCTAAAGAAACCAGTGAGTCTGGGGAGAAAGGTGCCCGAAGCAGGGCAGGCTGGAAGGGCAGCGTGCATGAAGGTGCAGGGGCTGCTGCACAGGTTTCCGTGCCTCGCAGTGATTTCTGGAGCAAGGCTGTAAGCCAAGCACTCTGAAAAAGCTGAAGGTGCAATCGGGAATGCAGGATACTTTAGCCCCAAGAGAATGAAGTTGCTAATATGTTGCCTTGCTTAGGAGGAGAGAGCTGCCTGTTGGTGCTCTCCGCACTGCTTGTGCTTTTAAAAATTAAATTGTCCATTTCTTACTATTTGAAAACACTTTTGGAAGGGACGACTGAGATTGACATACAGGTTTTGGTTTTCACTATCTCTGTAATGAATGCTGAAGAATTAGGAGATTAAAAAAATTGCACTAAAAGTGAATAAAGTATGTTTCTCTAAGTCAGATGTCTTTATCTTCTATTATTATCAGGATATCTCAAGTGTCATCCTTTCCTAGTATCTTCACCAAAAAAGGTTGAACATCTTTTTTTTTCCAAGGCTACCTTGAGGGGAGGAATTAGACTAGAACAGAGTTTTTAAGCTGGAGCACCCACTGTACCCCCCCCCCCCCCCCGATTATCTTTAGCATTAGTTATACATAAAATTATTGATACAAGATCTTCTTGGCTCCTTCTTTCTTCTTATGTCCCTTTACCTTTCAGCTGAATAAAGAGGTCTGTTCCCAGGCTGAAAATACTATTGATAGATTATTTTAGGAAAATTTAAGTAAAAACAGACTGGTTGACTTCTGAAAGGAGAAGCACTGAAGAAAAATACTTGCTAGGATGGAACTTGTTCACTTTAGCTGCCCACAGGTAGGTGAAAATTGGCACAGCTCACACAAAACATTTCTAACGTTCCAGTTAAAACTTGAAATGATCTGTCATCTGTAGTAAATATTTGTTCTGGCTTTTGCAGGTATCTGTCAGTGCTGGCTGGGTCTGCCTGGGTGTGCCAATGTTAAAGGGTGGCCTTCCCTCCCTTGCTGTTTCAGGGTGCTTACAGTAGGGTGGGAGAGGAGGACCTGCTTTGGAGCAGCATGGAAATAAGTGGCAAAAGCTTTATGGAAAGTGTTTCATTGTTCAACAGAGTTAGGGCCAAAATAAAAGGTGTTGCGTACAGTGGAAACATTTGCATGCTCTTTCTTATGTAATTTATTATTTGTTTTGTCCTTTATCAACAAGTGATTTGATTCCCTATCCTCCTTTTCAATAACCAATGAAGACTTTGTTTGCTTTCCCCTTTCTGTGTCACCTGTGAGGCAGTTTTTTTGCCCTTGAATACAGATTTGCCCATGGATGCAGATTGATTTCAGAGGTACACGTTTCTGAATAAGATATGCAAAAATGTAATATCAGTAGAAGGGCCAAGGCTGAAAGATGATTTCTTTGGTTTATAAACTGATAAACTGGTAAGTGTATTGCTAACTGAATGCAGTGGCACTCACCACAGTGATTATTATGCAGTTAACTGCTTCATCCAAGTGCAGCTGTCAGTGAGTACCATCATTAAAACTTAACTAATTAATCAGAACTACCACTGCTAAGTGTCCTCCTGATTGTTTCTCTGGCATGGAAAATGAAGTATGCAAATGAAATTGTCTTTTATCTAATGGGTCATTTGCCTCTTGCTCTGAAGAAAATGACCCATCAGGTAGCAGTAGTGCTCTACATTTTCACAAAGTAGGAGATAATTATGGGATACTACCATACTTCCATATGGGATATGGAAGGCTAGTTAGAAACCAGAAGAATTATTTCTGTCACGTGTTTATTATCTCTGGTGGAAGTTCAAGTCAAACAGTTCAGAAAACCAAAAACTTATGAATTCTTTCACTTAGGCATTCACTAAAACTGATGGTCATAAAGCACCTGATATTTTTTATTTAGAATGAATAATTGTACACCTCAAGATGCCTTGTTATTTCAGATGCATTTGTAGAAAAAATACTGATTGAGCCCAGAATAAAGAAAATTTATTGAATAAAAGTGCCCTTTTTTTGTCTTATCTAAAATCATATTGGAGAATTCTGAGTAGGTCTTTAACAAAGAAAATTGACTAAATTCAGCAACTTGCAAAAAATGAGAATATATATTCAGTCTCACCTCCAAAACCACAAAGGCCCAGCAGTCATTCTGGGTCTCTGTTTTCTGCCTTATTGTTTGGGTGACTGGAGCACTGCTCAGAGGTTGGGAGAGACGTGCTCTGCAATCCTTGTTTAGTCTGACAGATTTGGGCCAACACATACAGCTGAAACTTGGCAGTCCAGGTACCCTGCAAAATTAAATTCTGCATAGACATGTTTACCTTTTTATTAGCTACAAAAAACCACATTTTAAGGATTAAACCAAATATTGTGCTCTGATAAGTGGAGATGTAGCCTTGCCAATTTGGGAACTTAAATGGCTGATGGTTTACACATCAGATTTGTACTTCGGTATAAAACTGCAGTGGGTATGAAGCTTTCCCTGTTACTCATCTCTGGCTTAGGCCATGTCAATAAAACTGTCAATAGACAGTGAATTAAACTGTCAATAGGTGCCAGTTTAATAAGGTCAGATATGGTGTGTACTTCTAGAAGTTTTAGTAAGTATTCCTAGAGATGCTGGTTAATTTGAGATTATAGCACTCTGACCTCCTGTTTTATGTATTTTTCTGAAATTGTATGCGCTTCAAACATGGATTAAATTACTTGTCATAGTAGTTTAACTTCTACTAATTCCTTCCAAATGTACCAAACTTTCCTAATGTGCCATAATTGTACAGATGTCTCTTTCTGGATCCATACTCTTCATTCTTGGAAAGATAGAGTTGGAAAAAATAAAATAAAATAAAAAAAAACAAACCAAACCTGTGCAGAAGTGGATTGGTTTCTGGGATACCTGTTGTCTTCCTAATTAATCTAAAAGTTCTGGGCTATAAATCTATACAGGCTACTACTCTGAGGCATAATGATTTGATATGTGAGGGTGTAAACTGCTGACAGTGAAAGACATAAATTCTTCTTTTATAAACTTCAGTGATTCACATATTTAATAACTTACTTCCTTGTAGCACCAAGTCACACTATAATGCAGTGGTTGTTGGACATAGACCTGTAAAGCTCCTTTCATAGTTAAACCATAACCAATACTTACTGTTTGAATATTGCAAAAGCAGTGTCTTGGAAAAAGCAGAGGTTTTGCTTTCTCATTTGATAGAATGCTTTTATTTGTAATGTATTCCAAGTTATTGTATAGTTGATTTTTAACCAACTGCCAATTACCAGTATGCCAAACACCCTGACATAGTACTGGTAGCACTTGGTATGTAGTTGCAGATTTTAAAATATTTATAATCTCTATTTTTTTTCCATTAGATCTTCTTCCTTTTTAGTGAAAGGATTATATAGGAATTGAACAACTCTCATTTCAACCTTTTTTTGTGCAAAAAATAAAAGATTTTTGTGGTCAGGAGGAAAACATTTCAAAGGCTCAAGAGAATAAATAAGTTTGTTAAAACTGAGGCTTCAAAACCTTAGATCTAGAATCAACCTTAGTCAGTTTTGGAAATATTTAATTGTTGTCAGTACTTTACTGAAGAGAATTTATTTACAGCCAGATAATACTTGGCTTATAAGCAAATATATTGTGTAAGGAGTCCTTTCCTACACACTAGATCATCTCTGCAGCCTTCCTCCTCTTAGCCTAATGCTATCTAAGCATTTCTGCCAAAGGATTTATATCTTCTTATCTCAAAATGCTGGTTTCATTGGTTGATATGAGCAGCAAGCTGTCTAACATGAAGATACACAGTTCCTCCTAGTTGGGTGAAAGATTCAATGCCTTTACCGGAGGAGTGGCTTTAATATAAACTTGTGCATTGTTGTAAATCAGGTAATCAACATGAGAGAGGGGATTATGAAACCTTGCAGTTTGCAGCCAACCTGATAGGCAAAGCTTGCTAAAGCTAGGTTCACTCCCTGATTTGGGTTTTTTTTCAGTGCATAGTGCTGTACTACCACCACTCTGTGCAGGAGCAGGGCTTAAGGTTATGTCTGAAATGTCCTAACACAGCTCTTCATTCTTCATGATGGCTTTTCCTAACAGACCAGAACCAAAAATTGCTTGCCCTTTTCTAAATAGCAAAGGTCAAAAGTAAATTACACTCTAGTGTGCTTATATTTTTATCCTCAGATTTGTATTGCCCTGATAAATTATGATGTATTCCATTTATGATCATGTGTGAGTTTGTATGAGTCGTCATGTCTGAGTTTTGCAGAGCTTTAAAGAAGCACAGATGTTGGAATGGTGTTTTCTGGCAACCTTTCCCTGCCTTTATGTCTCTGAACATTTTTCTGTGGGTTTGAAAAATGTAGCAAGAAAACATTTTCGTAGACATGGATGCTCTAAATATTTGTTCCTTGAAGGGTTTTGGAATTTCTGATGTGCAGAACACTTGTTGGTGGCCTTCAGACAGCTGGCTGATCATGTTGGGCCGGCACTGCTCCAGGCTCTCCGTGCTTCCAGGATGGTATCTCATCCAGTTCTGCAGGGTAGGCAGGGATCCTGTGTGACTGCAGATGGAAGTAGGGGGTTTTGTATATTCACTGTGATATGACCACATCATAAAAGCACTTGAGAGCTTCCATTCTATTATTAAACATGGGTAATGCTCCCTGGAATGAAATTATAGCCACTCAGGCCTTCTCTCTCGATTAAAAAAAAAAAAAAAGACTAAACAAACCATTACATTTATATGGTTTTATTTGCTCCTTTGCATATCCACCCTACTCTCAGGATTTTCAGGGGGTTTTGTGTGTTTGTTAGACTTCATCTTCTTCAGTAGTATGAGATGGCATTGTGGTGGTCTAATACGTGAGATATATTTTAAATAGATTTTCCCTAGCCTAATGATTGAGGATTTTATTATATAATAAAAACTCCATTTGTCTTTAATGTCAAGATTTTGGGTTTATCCACATGTGAATGATGTGGACTTTCTAAACAACTTTTCAGGCTTGAAAATTAGTGACAATATAACCCCAGAATTTCTGTAGGCTAGCCCTTCATTTCTGAACCCTTCACTGCAGAAAGAGCAAGGAACTGGGAACAGGAAAATTACTCCAGGAGGCCTAGTCCTGAGAGGAGGTCAAACCCTGCTGTTACAAGGAACTGGAAGTGTTTTGCACCAAAACAGGGTTGCAGGTAGGGATGCTCTGGGGGAAAACGAGTCTATGTCCTTCTGACCCTGAGCTGTAATCCTTCAAGTTCTTCTCAAACAAGGAAGGCTCTCTCTGACAAGCTTCCTCAAAATAAAGGGTTAAAAATTAAAGAATTGCACTGAGAAGAGTTGTAGATGAAAATGGATTTCAGTACTTCAGTGCAACCTCATGTACCACAGTTCTTTGTAGATTTTAGCTAATTAAGTGAAAACCAAAAGCAGATTCTTTCAGGCTTGGATACACCTCAAGATCAGCATCCCTCAGTATGAATTCTTGGGAGGAAGATGACAAGCTGTCAGCACTAGGTAAAAATTATGGGGTTTTTTTAAAGATACGTAATTGAAGGGTGTGACTAAGTAGTTGAGACTTCCAGGAAAGAGAGAGTCAAGAAATGAATCAGCAAACATGAAGGAAGAATATCTAAAATGTCAAAGACCAGACATCTGTTATGAGATATGAATTGTTTTCTCGTCTTCTATTTCCATCAATTCTCTCCTTTCTCAGGCTACTCTGTGTTCTACTTTTGCAAGTGTAGTGATTAGTATTATTTGACTATTCAAACACTTTGATTCAGAAATGAGGAGAGAAAACAAAAATATGCCATGAAATAAATTATGATGCTTATTAGTGTAAATGTAATACTGTAATATATTGATCTTTATCACTCTTTGTTTCCAGTCTCTGATTTTTTTCCCTTTCATTAAATAGGTTATCTGATACATCCTTATGTAAAAGTTTGAAAGAATTTTTACTGGTTACTTGAACATATTCCTGTTCATTTTTTTACTTCATGTGAAGTGCAAACTTTTATAAATAATCTATTTTGGGAGACATGTCTACAATTTATACTGTTGAGAGCTATTCAATAGTAGTTCTTCTCAAATTAGAGAATTTTGAGCAGCAATTAAAAGGCAGGATGTTGCATCAGCCAACATTTTATTCAAGCCCAAATTAAAATTGTTTGAAATTGTTTGAAAATTAGAGCTGCTTGCACTCTCTGAAGACTTGAAAGACAGGAAAAGTGCTGAGAAAATGGATGGAGTAGGGGAGAGGAAGAAGGGAAAGAGGAAAAGTAGGGATAGGTGAGTGGTTTAGACCAGTCAACTATCTCCAGTTTCCAGATAAATTCTGGAATGACAGTTCTAAATACATATAAGTACTTGAGAGATCAAAATGAGATGAATTATAATCAGCAAGTTGTGTTGAGCCAATATTATTTCTTTCTTTGTTAGGATAACATGTCATTTGAACAGAGAGGAAGCTATAAATTTAATCTGCCTTGGCATTATTAGGGCTTTTGATACTGTTATTTATGACAGACTTGTACAGTAAGAGAAATATGGTCAAGATAATGTATAATTAGCTGGGTGAGGGACCTAGAATTCAGATTTCAAACAAACTTGTCACTGAGAACACTATCAAAGATGTGGAAAATATATTTTGGAAGGGTGTCCCCTGCTAACCCATGTATTTATTGCCTGTGTAATGGAGAGTGTGCCATGGCACTGTGAGGGGTGTAGTGCATGCCTGAGGATAAATACTGCAAAAAGCCTCCATGAGCTAAGGTGGTTCTGGGAGCAGGAGAAGGAGAATAAGCATTTATTGATAGGAAAATGTTAAAGATCTGCACATGGTAGCAGTGAGCCAATACAAAGCAAAACACAGAGTTGGGAGTGTGACTGTAAAGCAGACAATAAATAAACATTGGCCTTTTCTGTGCCATCTCTTCCTGTGCTTTTCCCATTACAATATGTGTGGACGGGGCATTTTTTTCTGTCCTTTATGACCTTTCCCTGATGGATCTGCCTTTGTGCTTTGGACAGCCTCATACTGTCCTTCATGCTTCAAAAAGACTGTTGCCCCTCATTCATTTCCTCATTTCATTTCAAAGTTGTATACTTTCTTCTTGAGTTCAGATAACTTAGGACCCACAAGTGATCTCTTTTTAAGTTCTTTTTAAGTTTCATCTTTTTTTTATATATATATTATTCAATTGCTTAAAATTTTTTTGAGGTGTACGTCTTTCTTCTTTTCTGCCAGTGAAATATAATCAGTTCCTTTGAAGTGTTATCTTCCATCTTGGTGTGCCTTGCTCCTCTTCCTCCTTTTTTTTTCTTCCCCCAGAAATGCTAAACCAGCACATAATGGTTCTGCTACTTGACCTACCTGTGTGTGCACAGCTGCTTCTCCTGGCAGCACTGCTGACCATTGGAAGTGTTCTCTCAGGGTGTGCTCTCCTGGCACAAGGTAACAGGGTATTTTTCCCCCCCAGGCTTGCTCTGCCACACATTCAGCCTACAGCAATTACCCAGTCCATTCTCAGCTATGCTAACTGGCCCAGGCAACCACACTTGGAATTTCCAGCATTTAGGGGCTTCCATTCATATTCTTGCATTTCTTTCACTGGTACAGATATTCTTTCAGATGTCTGAAGTGTTTTGTAGGACTGTTTGTTTTCATTCCCGTGCCAGCTTGTATTTTAAGGAATTTTAAGGACTTATTTTAAGGAATAATCATGCCAGATCACTTTCTCATTTCTAGGCAGAGAGGATTGGCAGATCATCGGTAAAGACACTTCCTGTGAGGAGAGGAAATATTAGTGTTATGGTGCTGTTGGAATGCAGATCTGGAGGAAGATGACTGGAGCATACTCAAGAAAAATAAAAGTTGACAAGAACTGATGCATACAGTTGACATCAAGAGAGCAGAGATCCTTTGGAGCAAAAGGAAGTGAACTGTCTGATTATTGCCTACCAAAGAGGAGGAATAGGATTTACTCATTGGTAAATCTAGAAACTGAGCACAGTGGGAAAGAGCTAGATAAACCAATGGGTGATTGATGTTTGTAATTAGTTTGCAAATAAATTCAGGCTAGATCTTTGAAGATGTATTCTAACCAAGGGAAAAAAACCCTCATATTTCTGTGTTTTAGCCTATGTTGTGGCAGAGATAAATAAAGATTAAAAAAAAAAAAAAAAGTGTGGTAACAATATGAAAATACTGTTGCTAGGAGCTATTGGAGACAAAATAAAATGGCCAATAGCACTTTTCAGTCCTGAGCTATAGCAAAGATTTTCAATACACTAAAGTCTGTCTCTCATACTCACTTTTTTCTTTTTGTTTCTTGATACAAACACTTTTATATCTGCTACATAATTAAAAGCAAGAACAGATTTAGCAAAGCCACACTAATGTGTTTGCTGATTCTTCAAAGTTTGGAGTTAAAAATAGTTTTCTGGGGAGAGAAAAGATGATTTATTTGATTTTAATGATTACCTAAAGAATTAACAGTAGCTCCAGGTTATGTTTAGTTCTGTCTCCCCAAGAACTGATAACTTATCTTAAAATCAATGGTTGCCTAATGACAAGCAATTATTATATAATTTTATTACTTGCAAACAAAAAAATATTGTCTTTGTCTGTAATGATGGGCAGAAACCTAAAGTTGTGATTTTATCAGAGTTTTGGAGGTTTCAGCATGACACATACATTGTTTTTGACATTTCTGTAAGCCTCTGCAAGCCTCTCTCTAATCTCTTGTTATGCATGGAACAATTTCCATTATGCAATTTGTCTTTTTATCCAAGGGTGAAATGAGGAGGCAGACTTGGGTTTTTGTTTTGTTTTGGCTTTCTTTCTTTTAATTCTCTCATATTTTAAAAATATTTTTGCAAGAAAAAATCTAATTCTGTGCCAGTCATCTTTGCTGAGAGCTTTGGCTGGCTGAGAACCAGCAATACTGGCAGAATCAGTGCTTGCCACCTAATTCTTCCAGTTCATCTGAGTAAGTGGGTAAGGTCCTTGTAGATGTAAATGTGCTGACCGTGAGCTTCCTCAAAATACTGAAAGAAAATGTTGCAAAGGCCAGTCCCAAGAATCACAATGAAATGAGGTCTTATTGAAATCAATGAGTTCTTATTGACTGAGCATCCTTTGTGCTTTCACAGATTTGACTTATTGCAAACTGGATTCTTTACAAGCAGCACTTGTTTTTCTGAAAACTGAAAGTGAAAATAAAACACATAATGAATGTAAGAGAAAAAGTGCAACCAACATAACAGCCTCAATTTATGAGGAGCAGGAATTTTCCAAATATGTTTGTTGTCTCTGCCAGCTTTCACTACTACAGCAGTTTCAAATCAAAATTATTATATCCTCTCAAGGAACACTACTTAGCATTGTTATTATTATTTACTTTATTGCTGGCATGGGTGCTTACATAGTCAGAAGGATCAGGCTAACCAAACAGTTCAACCTGGGATAATCAAGTAGCCTGCTGTGGATAGGATTTGCATTACACAGACATTTTCAGGACTAGAATATGTGTGAGAGGTGTAGGAGGTGTCCACTCTCTCTCCAGGAGCGCCCATTTTATTTATTTTGGCTGCACTTTCCTAGGAAGCAGCTGATGTATTTGCTCTCTTTGCTGTCATGGAGGGAAAAGGAACATTTTACTGTGCTGGGAACATTTCACCAGTTCAGTGGAGGCCTGCAGAGGCTGGGAAAAATGCAAGTAACCCTCTCCTAGGGCATGCTCCTGTGTAAAGTCACACACCTCTCTTACTGACAGTCTCATGGATTTTTCTTTTTTAACTTACAAGTTGCAATATCTATTACTCCTTATAGATAAAAATAAAACACATCATATAAAACTTGCTTTAGTTTATTAATGAACAGTGAAACTAATGAGTGGCATTTTAAGTGTGGCAGAACAACCCTGTTATGCCTGTAACGCCATCATTTTCCTTTTGTATCTATAAGGCTGCACAACTTGCTTTTTTAGAAACAGTTTTTGTACAAAAATTGACTTCTCCTGTTGTGGGCTGTACTTTGAGTGCAGTGATGAATGAAATTTAAAAATGTTGCTTATTTTGACATGCCATACTAATTAATGCCTGATATAAAAATCCCATAGAAAACTTCATGTCAAAGTGAAACAGCAAAGTATCTTCTCAACAGCCAAGCACAATGGAGGATCCTCTTGTAAGGATTTAAGTCTAAATAATTCCTTTTTCTCCCCATGGTTCTTGTTCCACTTTGCATTTTCTTCTGCTTAATGGGGGAAATAAAGGACTCAGATAATGAAGGACCATCAAATAAACATAAGCATTTAGTAAGATGATGTCATCTTCATATTTTATGGATCCATGGAGAGCTGAATCGAAACACAAAGGAAGAAAAGGAAAATACTCATTACTTCTGTATCTGACATTAGCTATTCTTACCACATTGCAGCGTCACTTTTTATTTCACTCATATGGAAGAGATTCTATAAAAAAAAAAATTGGAACATGTCAGGAAACAACCCCAAGGATGAAATATAAATATTATCTTTGGTATTGGCTCTGTTTATCCTAGAGGTAGACCTTTGTGTGATGCTGTGTGCTGACAGAGAACTCTGGCACCTTCCATCTTCAGGCGCGGTGCATGCAGGAGGTGGAGGTGGAAGGTGAGTGTCAGATGGGCAGAGCCAGGGAAGTGCTGAGGAAGGAAAGGAGCCTTCTGGAGCTTTGCTGAAGGCTCTTGAAGAATTGGAGCATTCTGTTGGTGAGTGCGGTGGTTTAGTGTAGGAAGCCAGTGCAGATAAAGGAACGATCTTTTTTTGTACAAATCAAGAGTGCGAAGGCCTTTTAATCTGTTCAATGAAAGAGTTTATCTTATTGTTCTGTAAACTTTAGGGCTGGGAATATGTAAACGTGTAACCAGCATGGCAAAACCGTGCCTATGGCTCTTGTTCCACGAGAGGGAGCCAGAACTGTCTTTAAAATGTCAGCAGTAAAAGCTGCGAAAAGCCGCAGCCGGAGCCCTGCCCGAGGCCTAGGCAGAGTTTGACCCTCGGAGCTGCCGCTGCTCCGCCGGGCCCCCTCACACCAGGGCAGCGAGGGACACGCTCCGATCCCCCCGGCTGCCACCGCCACCTCCTCATCCTCCTCATCCTCCTCATCCTCCTCATCCTCCTCATCCTCCTCATCCTCTTCATCCTCCTCATCCTCCTCATCCTCCTCATCCTCCTCCTTCCTCCGCGCTCCCGTGCTGAGGAATCCCCGGCAGTGTGAAGAAAGCCTGCAGTGGGTGTGCTGAGACACGGGTGCCTCACTGCTGGTGCCCCTGCTGGGATGATGGGCAAAGGATGCTGCCCCTCATCTGCATCTGCAGTTCATTGTTCGGCTTAGCTGAGGCAATAAATGCAGGAGGAAAACTGGGGGTGAAACTGGAATTAAGATATGCAACACCTGCCACTGCAACAGAAAGTATGAATAGTTTTTGGATCATTGAGTTGTATCTGCAAAGATGTACTTCCTACTGACTTAAACACTTACAAAACAACAAAGCCTCTAATTGGAATCCTTCTAGGAATACATGTGCTACATGGAAAAAACCCAGACCCATAAATTGAGATAGTGGATGATGGATTTCAGAAGAACTTACGGTTTTGTAATTGACTGCAATGAAAATTAACTGATCTGAAGTAAGAGTTAGTGATACTAAAAAATACCATTGCTAAAAAAACTTTGGCAAGTAAGTGTCCCTTAAGGAGGTCAGCTGGAACTGCTGGTTAAATTGAATCCCATGCTGGAAATGTGGAGCTTACTGAGCAAGGCTGTACACTGAGGGGTTTGTGAAGATGCCTTTTCAGGAAGATTTCTGAGTCAACAAGCGTCCAAAATCTGAGACAGGTTTGCAAGCAGGAAAGCCTGAATGAAACATTTTGGAAAACCTTTAAATGAACAAAATATAAAAATGCCGTTGTTTTAAAGTTAACAATTTCAAGCAAGAACAGTCTAATTTTTTTCAGGATAAATGATTGCTTATTGCATCACTGGATTTTACAAAGCAAAAACCACTATTCTTGAGGATTTGACAGTCATGTGTGAAAGAGAGCCAAAACCCCTCAGTTACAGAATCATAGGATGGGTCATGTTGGAAGGGACCACAGTGGGTCATCTGGTCCAGCCTCCCTGGTCAAGCAGGGTCATCCCAGAGCACATGGCACAGGATTGTGTCCAGATGGTTTTTGAATATCTCCAATGAGGGAGACTGCACAACCTCTCTGGGTAAGGTGTTCTCGGTCATCCGCACAGTAGAGAAATTCTTCCTCACATTCAGGTGGAATTTCCTGTGCATCAGTTTCCACCCATTGCCTCTTGCCCTGTTGCTTGGCACCACTGAGAAGAGCCTGGATCCATGCTCTTGACACCCCTCCCTTCAGTTACTCACAGACATGGATGAGGTCCCTCACCCAGCTGCCTCTCCCTGGGATCCACTGTGTGTGTCCAGTCAGGCTTGTTGGCCTGGTCTGATGGACACGACTGCCAGAGCTGAGGGGCATTAATAGCTGGTTAAAAGAGTGAATGAAAAATTTTGTCTTTAGGCAGGGGGTATGTTCTGGATTGTAAAGTATGGTTTTAATTTATTTGTAGAGGGGTGTGAATGTGTGTGGATATACAAACACTTGCTGCATCACACTCCAGGGTGGAGTTAGTGAGTCTTCCTTGTGCTGTAGTGGGAGAAAGGTGAAGCACCAGGCAGTATCTTCTTTGTTTGGCTCCTAAAAACGTCACTTGACATATGTAAAACTGACCTAATCATAACCAGAAACTGAACTTGGTGACTTTTGCCAAGATGAAAAAGCTTTTTTTTTTTCTCATGATGTACGTCACTGCTGATCTCTCCACCACTTTGCCCTTTGGTCTGCTAGAAGCAGCCAAATACTGAAACATGATACCCATGAGGATTATGCAAACAAAGGGAATATTTACATGTAGAGAATAATATTGACATTTGCATCTGCCTTACAGTGTCCCCTCAAATTACACTGAGCAAGAATATATTCAGGCTTCTTTGTTAGATTTGCATGCTGTATGAATTATGACTGATTCTTAAAAGTACCACGTGCATTACTAGTAAGCTCAGACACCAATGAATGTGTGGCTAAAATTTAGAGTCAACCCATGGTTGACAGCTAATGGAAACAGATGGAAGACTGTATACAACCAAAATGCACTCAAAATATCTCATGCCCCGCAATGGGAAGTGCACTCAAATTTTTCTTCAGCCAGCTTGTTTCATTGAAAACAGCCCTTAAGAGTAATTTATCCTCTTTTTAATGTTAGCAATCCTATGAAAAATGAGTTTCATGGGAAGAAATATCTGTGAGAAGCATGTTAGCAAGTGCCTTTATTGTTAGGTAAAAATAACATTTTGTCTGACAAGGGAAGAAATATTTGCAAAAAACTGATATGGGTGGGTTGTTTTTTCTTGAAGATTGTTGTTATATAAATATTACAAAATCGTAAAGCAAACACTTTGAATGAGAAATAGCTTTCTCTCATTTGTTCTCCTTTCTTTTTTTGGTTCATTAAAAAAGGGCAAAAAAACCCCTTGACTTAGGAAGTCAAGGGTTAGGAAATATGCTGGTACACTTACTGACTTCTTTTTTTTTTAAAGTGGCAAAGGCAAAAGAGGCTGTGCTGACCTTTATGAAAGAAGAGATCCATGGGGAAAGGTTTCTTTTTGATAGAAAGGAAGCTATCCAATTCAACCATTAAAGGTAGTGAAGGAGGATGTTTAAGTCATCTGTTATTCCAGGGAGTCAAAAGCAACCTCAGGCTGTTATTTCTCTAAGGCTAAAAGTGTACTTACACAGAACATCTCATTTACAGAAACTATAAAATACTTTGATGCACTCAATTTAATCAAATAAGCTAGCTATCTGTTAGTGTTTCAAGGTAACCCTTTTAAAATATTTATTGTTTTGCTTTCAGTATTTATTTTTCTCACTATGCACATAATCCCAAATTTCACATTCTGATTATTATACTACATAACTCTCTGTGTCTTCTCTATAGTACAAGGCTGTCTATTAATCAGCTGCTTATGCAAAATGCATAAGTTCCCAATGCACATCTGGATATAAAAAATAGTTATAGATAATCAATATTTACTAAAGCAAAGAGTGAAAATTAGAAGTCTCTGAGAGGTGTAGGTCTAATGATAGTACAGACAATAGTACATAGCTCATTATGTAAACACAAATGATTGTACTGTAGGATAGATGGTTTACCTGTGAAATTAAGGAACCTAACATTCAGCATGCTACATGTTCATTTAGAGAAGAAGAAAATACATATTAAAAAAAAATCCTGACTATAGTGAGCAGAGGAGACATCCAGAGTAGTAGGTCCCTGTTAGCAGCTTGTCTCTATTTGTTTGTTTTCCTTACAATAGATTGAATGGCTATGCATGTTCTCTTGTTTGTTAAAACTTCTCTTATGAAGGCAGCCAAAACCATTGAAAAATGTTTTAATTAGAAAAAGTATTGTAGCTTCACTTGGGCAGTGCTCTCATTCAGTGGAATTCAAATGAAGCTCATGAAAAAATGCTGGGGGAAGAAGAACTATATAAAAAATGCAAACTCCCAATATAAAAGCTGAATCATTGCAAAAATGAAATTGCAATGCCACAATTCCCAGCATAGTGGATAATGAGCAGAATACAGTGGAAGGAAGGTAGTGTGAGAAACAACTGCTCACTTTGAAAATTTAAAGAGGTTTATTAAACCTTGACAAAAATACAACAAAAGGACTACATAAGGAAAAATTCACAGCACTGGGAACTGCCCTCGTGGATACCTCGTGGCCGGTTCATCTTCAAGATGGATGCTCAGTCTTTTCTACCCCTGGGGGTTGCATCAGCCAACCCTGGCCCCTCCCAAACTCTGTCAGTCAGCTCTTCTTTGCCATTCATCAGTGGAGACTGCTTTCTTGTAACTCGATTGGAGGTCAGGTGTTGCCATGCTGAACCCCCTAAGCACCCCCAAGCTTTTCCATTCCCAGCTGCCCCATGCAAGGGACACATGTGCACACTTTCTCTCTACCTGGCCTGGACAACCCAGGCTGTCTGATGGCAACAATACAGGGGGGGAAAAGGGAACTATAGTAACATAACTATACATCACTAAAGGTTTTCTTAATATTCACACAATAGTTGTCCCTTAATCGTGAGAGCCAATCATCTCATTATCCATCTATAACCGTAGCCTGGCTCTCCCACACTCACTCTGTAACCTAACTAAGTGCATTCTGCTGTCTAGCTCAAGTGTAGTTTAAGGTAAGTCCAGCTAAGCAATTTAAGTTCAAGCATTTTGGTACAGATTGTTCTGATGTCTGTAGAGCATCTCAAGTGCCACATCCAGGAAGGGAGCTCATTCTAGTTCACATGTTGTGACTTCTCCATGCCGTGCAGTTGGGGATGGGGTAGGTGGGACACCCCATCCCTTCCCCTACAGCGAGGTTCCACAGCGTGTAAATCTCCTGACCCACCCCATGCTGCTCCTGGTCCTGCTGAGAATGTGACAGCTGAATATTGCAGTGAAGTGTTGATGGCTGGATGGTGTCCCCAAGAGATGGCAACCTGCCAACAGGTTCTAAAATAAGACCTTTGTAGCCTTTGCCATGCACTCTGGGCTCCCTCTGGGAATTTTCACTGGAACAGGACAAAATAATAGTGATCATGGTTATAAAAAATGGGACTTCAATATGTGCTGGTGGTGTTGATAAAGCTGGGAGCTTTCCAGAACTACTGCATTTTATCCACAGGACATGAAAACTAAATACAGGTAGCAATGCTGAACACAAGTCAACACAAAATTTTAAATGAACAATTAGATAAACTTGAAATTTTTTTAAATCTCCATGGAATATGAAAAGAGTCAGGAAAAAAGCTTTTACACAAAAAGATATAAGAAAATACAAGCTGTTTTGGAATTTATAAACAATACCTTGATAGATTGCTTTAATAAATTCAGAAATAGAAGAGGACTAATAGGCAAAAAATACAATAAAAACCACAATGAAAACTGAAGCTGTCAAGGATTCATTGATGTACATATAATACATCTTATAAAAAAAGCATAATATATTAATAAATATATTATATAATAATATATATAAATATATTATATATAAATATATTTTATATATATATATATATATATATATATATATATAAAAATAAATAAATATTCCAATAAATATTCCCTAGAAAACTCTAAAGCACACATTTATTGAGTACCATCTCAGGTAGGATGACATCTGTTAATGATTAGTGAAAACAATCCTAAGTTAAAAAGTCATCTTTACAAATGCATATAAAAAAAAAGAGCTGGCTGGTAAAGATGTATAAAATTACTTCATCTCTGTTTGGAAATATGTTTCTCTGTTTTAGATGCTTACTGCAAATGAAAAAAGTATTCTAATGAAGTGAAAGTACATGATGGGTAAACTGAATCCCTGATGTAAAGCTCTCCTTTGAGTTCTTGACTGTGGGACTGATGTTTGTGGGCTGAAATTATTCCTGCAGACATTTGAAATTAAGGAGAATCCCAATTTTCATGCAGAATTCAGCTCAGCTGTAATTACATTAAATACCACATGTTGCATATACATGCATTTCTACATGCTTTTAAAAAATAATGTAGCATATACTTTGTATTAAGTGAACATTTACTTAAGAATATGTAGTAATGTGAGCATGACACACTGATTTGTGTGGCAGCATGAAATTAGTTTTATGCTACAGTATTTTATGTCTGCTGAATCAAAGAAAGTTATAATAGCTCAAGGGATTTTCATCTGACAGGGGTGCTTTCCTGTTTGTGTTTTTAAATAGTAACATCATATTTTAATTAAATGTTGTGTGAGATTCTTTTTTAATCTTTTTGAGGGTAGTTGAATGATAAAAGCTGAACCATGAAAGGTAGTTTCATATTATTTTAGAGTATTTATTACTTCTGAAGTATTTTCTTTTTAAAAAGGAAATTAAAAAAGTTAATTTGAATGAAAAACATTGAAAGAGAAAAGGAGAACAGTATACATGCAGCATTTGCAGTAATAATTTGTTCAGAACGTGTTGTGCCTGCCTGAAAAAGGATTTGTCTAATTACTGAAAAATAACCTTCTAAATCTGTGATTTTAACCTTTGCATAATGAAAGGTAATAGACCATGTAAATGTCTGGTATAGCAGTTTTCATATTCCTTTTTCACAATTACATTTTACATTTTGGTTACAAGTGGCTCAGGAACAAAGGCTTCTTTCACTTTTCAGAGGGGCATGTCCACAGCTGCATGCTGTTGATTTGACATAAGTTTTAGCACCTTGATAGAAAGCTACTGAAAAAAAAAAAAGTTGGAAGTGGAAGTATATAATTGCATCCCCAGACTAAAACCATGCTTCAATGCATTCTCCTTTCTGGAGCTTTTGTCCTGAAAGGCCAAACAACAATTACTGGCAACACTAGACACTGACCAGTCCCTGCAGCACAGAGGATGTGGATGTGTAAGCACAGACAGAGTCTTTCACACTGGATCACAATTTCTGGCAGCAGTGAGGAAATTAATTGCAATCTCTTCCGGTTTCAATTTTGTCTTATCTGTTGTGGATTGAAAAAGACTTTGGGTGACTGTCCCAAAGGACTGCCCCAGTCCTTATGACACAGGGAGATAGGAAGCAATTGCACAGGATAAGCCAGACTGTTTGCTCAACAGCACAGAGAGCTTTACCTGGAATTATGCCTTATGCACATGGAATTGACTTTTCCCCCTTGCTCAACTCCTGAAGTTGACACTTTGCCAGCTGCCCACACCAAGCACTGCAGAGTCTTGCAGCAGCAGTGGGAAATGATGTGCAGGCACAGTGGGCACCCACAGTGAGGGGGGAGCCAGCTGGGAGAGGCATCCCTGGGGAGATGGGGGTTCCCAGGCCTCGCTGCCTCCTGAACTGTGCCACCCTCTCCCTTTTGTGACTGTCCCCCTTGCCAGAGAGGGGAGGGAAAGGCAAGGGCTCACTGTGTTAGCATCCCTTGCAAAGCTGGAAAAGCCATGACTGGTACATAAACCCAGGCACCAGGAACCAGCCCACTGGGTAGGGAAGAGCTTGTTTTCATATTTCTCCATCTCTCTCCACAATAGGACATTCCATCAGCTTTCTTTGCTGTGATTTCCTTTTCCTTTTTATCTTATTTTTTTTATTTGTCCAGCTGTTCCACTTTTTGAACCCATGATGTTTCTGAAGTCAAAATAACAAGTGCAAGATAAAATAGTTTGCCTAGTTTAGAATATATTTTCAAGGTGATGAAAGGTTTGGGATTTGTTTTCAAGATGTTCATTATAGGAATTGGCTCCTGTGTTAGGAAACCATGTTGTTTTAGTGGTTTCAGTCTCTAGAGCTAGAGAAAAACAGCTTGTTTTTTTTCTCTTCAAGGGCAGTGGAACTCAATCACATCCTCCAAAACTGCAGATAACAGAAGGTGATATTTGGCAATGGAGTACTCATGTGAAAGACATGTTCTAAAAATCTTTCAGCCCTCAGGAAAATTCATGTATCATGTGAGGAAAACTTTTCAAATTTTAGGTTGTTGTGAAGTATTTGACATAGGTGACCAGAATAGCGCATATTTTTTAATAACAAAATGTAACCATGTGTTGTTAAAAGTGGCCTGTCTGCACTCAAATGAGCTGAAAGGTGAAAAATTAAAGGCCTTTTACTGTGACTATGGAAGACACTTCTAGGTTCTAAATGGGAGAAAAAGCAAGTATGTGTCCCCTCTGACCCTTTTAAACCATATTAACATTCCTGGATTTGTCCATGATTCATACATTTTCAGGTGGGTCTGTTTGCAAGGAGCAAGCCTTATTGAGGGCACTCCTCTCTCCATACACCCAAAAATGAGTCCCTGGTCAGAAGAGTGTTGGCAGCACAGGTCACCTGCACAAAACCCAAGGTGTCTTGCCCACAGATTGCTCACAGACCTTTGTTTTGGATCTGTAAAAAGGGTCCCACTGTTTAGCTGTTTAGCTACACAGCTGTATTGTAAAGCAGTACAAGTTGTTTTGTACAACTGGGCTTCCAGTACATTTTCAGACTCACAAGGTTGGGGATGAATACTTAACTGCTGCACATGCAGAAAATGACAATGAATTTTTGCATGTTCGTTTCTACAGTGTTGGTCTTTAATTCAGACCAGATAGAATGTTCTTTGCCTGAACATTTTCCCCCTAATTCTGGCTCTCAGGAAACAAAGGGCAGTTTCAGCACTGAATACACAAGGCTTATAGACCATGGCTGGCTGTGCAGCCATTTCAGGAATGGTAACCATAGCTGTGAATGTGTTAGTTGTGAATGTGTTACCTTTTATACTTCTCAGCAGCAAATTCACTGATTGTTCCCAGAGACCTCCTGAGAAACAAGTTGCCAAGTAACTTGTGATTTAGCTCCAATATGCAAAAAAGCATCTTTCAACTTCTGTTTTTTCTGCTTTTGTGCTTCTTTAATCTTTAACTGGAGGTGTTTCAGCAGTTGTCCTATATGGCATTCCTCTGACATTGCCTCGGGTGCCTTTTTTCCTTGAGTGGAAATAAGGAGCCATGATTTCCATCCCGCGTGTACCTTACTAAACCTGTAGCTCCCTGAGGACTGGGCAGCTTTGTCATGGTAGTTGACCATGTAATGGTGCCTCTGATCAGCTCAGTTTCACCCATGTTGACAGGCTGCTAGAGCCCTGGCTGGACAAGGGGAGATTTCTTTCCCCCAGAGCCATCCCCTGGAGGGGTGAGGCTGGACCCTGGGGTCAGGTCAGACAGCCTCATGCTCCTGCAGCTCGAGTCCCACCTGTGTCTGGCCACAGAGGTTTGCTGTGCAAAGTGGGCTGACAAACTGTAATTTAATGCAGTCATACAATGCTTCAGGCTGGAAGGGACCTTAAAGTTCATCTGGTCCCAACCCTCCATTGCTGCCACGGGCATGGAATCCATGGAACCCATTTCCCAGACGGAGATAGGTTTGTACTCATGTGATCAATCATTTTCCAGTAACTGCTGCCAAAGACTCTGTGATGTGGAGAATCTACTCATTTCTCTCAATCTATTTTCAGTTAAAAAAAACCAAACAGGATGGGAAATATATCCTGGCAAGGTTTCTGGCATATCTGGTTCCATGATTCAGCATTTCATAAATAAGTAGTTATTTACATCTGTTTTTTCCTTTGTAAACCATACTGATGTTTTATTAGCAACGGCAAACTATCTTTTTTTCTGTTGACTTTCAGCTGGGGCCAAGGAATTTGCATGAGTGTTACTATTTCTGGCATGCCTAGAGACTTTTCTGGTGTTGTCAAGAACAAAGTGTTTTAAAGAAATGCACAGCCAAAGAGGATTGAAGATCTGTGCACACAATGTGTGATAAATTTGTCAACAATTAATTTATTAATGAAAGTCACAATAAACAGAGGAAGCCTCTTAGGATATACTACTGGAAATCCCACAGGTATTTCAATTTCTTGAACACTTGGCTATGTGAACAGAATTTTCATTAAAATGCATGCATTTTTGTGCTGGTAATTCAGTCTGAAAAGCAAGCTGCTGTTTTTTTTCCTCCATTCATACATGCCCTTGAAGTATTTTTGGCAGCAATACCAGGAAGACAGTCACTTCACCAGTGATTCTCAGTGCTGCATGGCAGAGGATGGGGGGTGTTTATGGTGCCTTAATGGCAGCATTGGAGCAGATGCTGTAACATCTCCCAGCTCAGGGAGCAAGCAATTCCTGTGGCTCACATGGTCCCTCTGATTAAGTGCTTCTTGCTGCTTTCAGGAAGCCATTTGCTGCCCTGCAGTGTTCTCTAATTCACACACACTTGTGTGCATCTCCATTTAATTTGTCTCTCCCCCACTCAGCCTGCTGTGCACCAGAATATGGAAGAGCAGGCTTAACCTCACAGTGATCTGCTCTGGCCCAGTGTTTCATAGACAGAGGCCAAGGCTGTTGCTTACTCTGTAATTTTACTAACAAACACCACAGAAATGTTACCTAGTTTTTCAGCTTTAGATTGATCTTGATTAGGAAAAAAAAAAACCCCACATGTTGTGATTAGAATAGTCCTCAGCCTCTTTTAGCACAAGCAGGGTTAAATATTGAAGTGAAGGGACATACTTTCCATTTTCTGTCATGGAAGTACAAGTGGTAACAGTGATGACTGTGTAACTCAGGAGGTGAAAAATGACCAACCAGTGATGAGCAAACACTGGCAGAAAACATAAAAGCAGACACATAATTCACAGGCCAGACAGCAAGAGATAAGACACTGCATACGAATCAGAATATGTGGGTGTGAGAGCAAGCAAGTGCTGAAGAAGAGGATCTGACTGCTTCACTGGAAGTGCAATTACACAGAAAGCTCTTCTGACTGCATTTCATCAGTAAATACTACCCAGTGGCATAAAACTGGTAAAAAAACCCCCCAAAGAGCTGTATGAAAATGGCAGGCTTGCTTCCAGGCAAAATAAATGACAGTGAGTTAAAAATGCCAATATATAATATCTGCCTTACAAATAACTAGCTTTGTTCCTGTTTCTTTCGGAGAATGTTTAATTTTGGCTCAGACTTAGATTTTTTGTTCTGTTTTCAGCAGACCATTTGAACAAGACTGTGCATTTTGGATATCAATCACCTAGGTATGTTGGCTGACTAAATGTACCTTAAATCAAGTAAAAATTGTGCTTCTTCCATTAATTAATACATTTCTTTTATTAATATCTGTTTAAAAAAATCACTGAAAAACAGAATACTGATATTTCTTGATTTTCATTAACACCCTATGCTGTAATAAAATATAAGCCTCTGCTTAGTCATTTGGTAAAAGATCTTTATGGGTGGGCTGTCACTGCAGGTATGACCTAAAATAAGAGCAGTGTCCCAGGTTGTCAGGACATTTTTGGTTGGCTGCAAAAAAGAAAATGAGGATACTCCTTCCAAAGCTGTGTGAGAAAGAGGATGAGACCCAAAATGAAGAGAATTTGTTTCACCAAGGAGCTTCAAGATTTTAAATTAAATGAAACATTATTTTTTTTGAACTTTTCTCCTTTTTTTCACCAAGCTCTTAATGGCAGGTTTTAAGGTTGATCTCTGTGGTTCTTTGGCTTGGGATCAGCTTGTAAAGGCTGTTGTGAACCTCAGCTCTCCTAAGGTGCCTTTTCCTGCAAGATCAGCACTTAAGCCTAAAAGAGCTTCTGACACTCAGGGGACCTGGACCTGGGGAGAACCTCCTGCCTCTCCTGTCAAATGCTGGCTGTTCCCAATTGTGTCAGGTTCAAGCTGACTGGATCTTCAGAAGTGACAAACCCAGGTTATGCTTGATCCCCTTAGAAGAGTTTTAGATTCAGACCAGCAAGGGTTCATTTTTCACCTCAGTCAGTACTTTTACCATTGGTTTTGGTATTGCATGTCTATGCTGCCCTATTTGTTTCAGTACTGGCTGCTATTTCCTTGTTAATATTATTAGTTTTTTAAAGAACATATTTAAAAATATATATTTATTATGGATTAAGAATACTTGTTCTCCCAAAGTCACAAACTGACAAACAAAACATTTTACTTGCATGCCCCAAGTATTCAGTGAAAGACAATTTATGAGTAAAACGCATAAACACTTTTCATTTTTCCAGTTGCTGAGCTCTGGGTCACTTCACTAAGTTTGTGGAAGTAGCTGATTGCACTCTAGATTCTTAAAGTCAGACTGGATTTCCTGCTTATCTGTTTACTTTAGCTGTCTTTAATGATCCAGTACATATGGCCTGATGCACTAATACTGGGTTACAAGCCATCTTGGGTTTTTCTGCTGAAGAAAGATGCAATTACTGTGACTGTTTCACTCAGCCCTTATAAAACTTGGCTGGAGTTTCCTACTGTCTTTCAGAAGAAGCTGAACTCCTTCAGTGGAGCCTTTTCCATGCTTTTGCAAGTTTCAGGATGATCCCATATGAATATTTAGTTCCATGGGTTTCATTTGTGTATTTAAGTACCAATACAAATCAGTGCATACTCAAATGTACTTCTCTGAAGGTTTTAAAATTTTATTGTTATTATTGTTGTTGTTTTGTTGTTATAATTGTTCTTCCCAGCTGGTGATACTTACCTTGTCTGGATCTGGTTTAGCCAAATGACAAAAACCCAAATTCTTAAATAACAAGCTCTCCATTCAGAAGTCTCCTGGCTCAGTCTTGCAAATTATGTGCCTGAACTATTCAATTTTTAGTAGTGTGTCTAACATTAGATTTTAAAAATTATTTGTAAATCAGGCAAAAGTGACTGAGTGAAATATAAATATGATTTATAAAAATAGAAGTCTCCATCAGGATCTGCTGTTCTGGCATTAAAAAATAATAATCAAGCTCCTAACCTAATTTATTCTGCTCAGCTGGATTAATTTTAATATCATACAGTCTGCAATATTTGTCAATTTTTCACTTATTTTTTTGTAATGTACAGATTACATTCCATTATGTTTTGAGGATGGGGTCTCATTAAATATCCTTATTATTTTGCTTTTGCATGATATTTGTGCAAAATCTAGATTTGTCTCTTAACATGACTGAGTTGTAGTTCATATTCAAGTGGAAAACAATGTGGGCAGTTAAATGGGAATATTGTGTGGCCAGACTACTGGGGTAAGGGACATTTATGGCTTCATTTTCCCATGCTTGCATGGGCAATGTGAGAAGGTAGGTAATTTTCTAAGTAGACTTAGACTGATGTGGTTAGGTGTGAGATACTGGGTTAGGTGTGAGATGCTGCAGATGGATGTAGGAAGTGGGCTTGTGTGTGGGACTGGTTATCCAGTCCAATTTCTCTTTCTGCATATGGAATATCCAGGCTGTAGGTGAGCAGGCATGTTTTGCTGTTTGGGAAACCAGGTCAGAATAAGTGAGTGAGGTCCATAAAAACACCAAAATATCAAGTAAGTGATATTGTATTCTCTTTTCTCTTCTTCTTCCAGAACACTTGGTTCAATCTACCCCAAATAATTAAACACTCCCTTGGAAAGCATTATCAGCCATGTAATCATAATTCTGTCATGAAATTATAGTATTCAGATTAGGAAACCTAAATATTTTTTAAAATTAAGAGGAAACTAGATATGATGGAATAAACAAAAGCTGTTAAACTAATTGCAAACTGGAATATATGTTTGACAGTATGAAAATTACAAGTGAAATACAATTAATGACTGGAATAGTAACAATCTGATTTTACTCACTATGCAAAGTTTAATTTCCTATCTTGTAAATAACAAACCTCATAAACAAGCCAGCAGCTAGATTGATATAATTAATCAGTTTTTATTAATATGCTGGTGGTGGGTGTGTTTTAAACAATGAACATGGAAAATGCATAGAATTAGAAATGAAAAGGATCCATGCTTTCAATGAGTAATTTTTTTCCTTAGCAGGGTATAACAGCCTTGTGGAGGTCACTGGAGAGGAACTGCATCTCAGTCAGCTCTGGCAGTACTCCTGTGGCCAGTGTCATGGTCTCTGCTGCTCCATCTGCAAAGCCTCTGGTGCTGCTTCTTCAGCTGGGCACTGTGTCACCAGGGAGCCTCTGCACCCCATCAGCAGGGCAGAGTGTCCCTCTGCTGACTCACCACTGCCCTTGCAAAAACTGTTCCACAAGGGATAAATCCTAAGGGAAAAATGTTTGAGGTTTTTTTGTTGATTTGGGGTTTTTTTTTTGGTTTTTTTTTTTTTTTTTTTTTTTACCTAAGCCAAATAGTCCCAGCTGTGGACCCTGGTCAGAGTGAAATTCCAGAAAGGAGCATTTGGAATGGTTTCCTTTACAAAGCCATTATGACAGGGAAATCATGGAACCATTAGGTTGAGAAAGAACCTCAAAATCTCCAAATCCAACCATTGACCCAGCACTGCCAAGTCCAGCACTAAACCATGTCCCTAAGTGCCACATCTACACATCTTTTAAATACCTCCAGGGGTAGTAATGCCATTGGATGGCCAATTGAGACATCACCTGAAATACCACTTCACTAACTGTTATCTCTACTAGTCACTGATGTGTACTATAAAGAATATGGGTTTCTGTTATTGTGATTAAATTGATTTTACATGTCAATATTCTGGTAGTCTCTGAAATCTCATATTTATTTCTAATTATATGTTTGATAAAGTGGTGGCTTTCTTTTCTTTGCTTTGGACTTTTGACATGTTTTAAGAGGAAATGCATCACCAAGATTTACCATGCTGGAGCCTTGAAGGACCAAATACTATTTGTGGGATGTGCAATTATGATACTACAGGAAGAGATGCCATTTATGTTTTCCACACACTACTAAAAATCTTATCAACAAAACATATTGTCATTGGACAAGCAAGTGGCCTTAGCTTTTCTGACAGCTCTCTTTCTAGAAAGCCATTATAAATATAAGATATTGTAGTATAACCTCTTGTTGCTTTTAACCTAAAAGCAACAAGAGCTTGCAAGAAAAAGGCTGCAAGCCCACCAAAAAAAAAAAAAAAAAAATCTCCAGAGACTGATGCCTTTCATTATCAGGAAAAGCTGACTTTAGTGTGAATTCTTAATTAATGCTTCAAGTCATCTTGGAGAATTTCACAGTGTTTCACCCATTTTATTTGGAACCTCTGATCCTGATCAGTCAATATATATGAATTTCAGTCCAAGGCATCTTCACCAAAAGGCCATTTAATCATTTTACTCAATTAAATATAATTTTAAGAAAATTAAACACTGCCTGTAGCACACTTCCATTTAAACAAAGCCCTAATAAACTGGAGAGAGGGAGAACAAAGGCAGCTGGGAAGGTTCAGGATGCAGAGCTGATCTGCTTTCTGGTGCCTAAGGCCTGGCTGCTCTCTTGGGTAAGGGATTGTATGAGCTCCTGAGCTAAATGTAGGGCCTGACTACACCTAATGAGCCTTAGAGTGCAATCAAAGAGACAAATATGATATGTCTGAAGATATGAGGTTTCTTTTTCTTCTTTGAAGACCTTTGGAGTCCTCTTCTTCATCTTGATAAAAGCACTATTGTATCCAGCAATGTTTGCCACTGAAACTGTGTTCCAGCCTAATATTGAAACCACAAAAGTCTGAGTAATCACCCTGTTTTATTCTTTACATTGACCAGTGTCTCTACCTTGGCATCACTGAAGGAAAAGGAAACAATATTCTAAAGACTCTAACATAGGTTTGTTTAACTTAATCTCTGGCTTCAGCCTACAGTACTTGTGAGAAAAATATATTAATATGGGACTTTACTGTTCTCAGAGTAGCCTTTGTCAGGAGTGAAATGGCTGAAACAAGATATTTAAAGAATCCTTAAAAGTGTACTTCAGTGTTCTGATCTTCATTTTTTAGAGCTTTTTTAAGAAAAAAATCAGCCTACCCTTCTGAAAAAGAGCTGAAAAACCAGTCACATTTCTGAGAAACTACATTTCTTCTCTTGTAAACTACCCCCTGACTGTAGTTGATACTATGCTCTGTTGGATTTTGCATCTTTGGCTCTGAAACAGTGATCAGTATCTATGGACCTATTTTACAAAATTAATTTCAGCAAGGAAAAGAACAGCATATTTGGATTGAAAAAGGCCTTTTACATTCTTCCCTTTCTACCTCCTATAAGCACAAGTTCATTTCTACAGTACACTGCTTGCTCCATAAATCTTTGCTTAAAAATCTAGGGCTTTACATCTCTGAGAAAACTGCGCCAGAGCAACACTTTTTCCTCACACATTTTCCTGAGTCAAAAATTCCTCCTAATCAGCGTGCACACTGATATGCTGTTGTACTCTACTATCTTCTGTTTCTGTTCTTTGCAAGGAGCAAGAGGTTTTTACAAAACTTTTCATGTTAGTAACTATTTTGAGCTCTTACCTGTGTGGTCCCCAAAAACAGTGAAAATACAGACTCCATTTTTATCTACTTTTCATATTTTTTTAAGAAACACAGCACAACTATGCTTTCTTATTCACAAAAATGTCTGTAATATGGCACAAATATTATGACCACAACTTTTTAAGCAACTCACACGTACATATTCCAGTTTCTTCTGAATGCAGAAATACTTGCTTCTGCCAAACTACACTTTCTTTGTGAAATGTGACACTGATGCTTTCATAGAGTAATTTATCCAGCTTTCTCTGATCATTTTCACATGTTCATATGTATATACTTGTCACTAATTCTATTCTTGGGGTTCATCGTGTCTGGGTTTACACATGCTGGCAATAAACTAAAATTTTACTGCTTCTGGAGACTTAGATCAGGTTTTTTTAGTAATTTGCTGTGATCTTCTCTCTATAGGCATATAGAAGTGCTGTGAAAATGAGTCTACAAATGGTCTTTTAAATCAAATGGATTGAAGGTTCATCAATCTGAAACTATAGATAGGTGTAAGTATGCCAATACAAGAACAACATTGAAAATTGGGACAAATTTTGAATATCTCAGAACAGTAATTTTTGTTAGACATATCTTTATTTACAAATAAAAAACAGTCTTTAAATCTTAAAGGATTAAACAGTCTGACTTTCTGCCTTTATTGATTTCATCTATAGTCTTCTGTCATATGCTTTGAAATACTGACTGCAGCATTTGCAGAGTAACTGTGCCACTGAGGGAGCACTCACTGAGCCTGATTTCCCAGAATGATTGTAGGCAAAAGTCTTTCTTATTTGCACAAATAGAGCTCATGACTGTGTGCACAGACTGTATCCTAACACGGCCACGGGGGCAGCGTTCCTAGTGCCAATCAGTGCAGCACTACAGAAGCACTTGGAGAGCAAATGAATGTGCACTAAGGTCTGGCACTAACACCAGATGGACTTCAGGGGAAGTTTCCTTTACAGCTTTGCAGGCTGTGGATCACATATTTTAGGGAAGGAGAATATTTTGGGGCCCCACTCCAGGTTTGGTTTCATCTGAAAGAAATTTCATGTGCGTGTTCAGAGTCTGGTCCCTGTGTGAATGTAACTGATGAGGGAGGATGATCAGAAAATTCATCTCAGAGGTGCACTCCTGAACTGAAGTAAGACTGAAATCAGGACATTCAGAGCTAGTCAAGCATCCAATTGTTCTCTTCAGCATACATGTCATACCCTATTCAGGAGCCAGGAGCATAATGAGTCACAAAAGCAAAATATTCCAATGCCTGTTTACTTTGCCATATGTGGGGTTTGGAGGTTTTTTGTTTCTGTTAATTGGTTGGCTTTTCTTTTAAATTACATATTCTCCAGTGTCTTATCTTTCCTAGAAGAAAAAGGAAATGCCCTAAGGGACCTAGATTGCTATTGTGATCAGCCAAATTTCTGGATGAGTGCTTTGAAAAATGGCTCTTCCATTGCTAAAACAATGGCTATACTCCTCAGCCATATTGTGTAATCCATCAATTCTGCATAGGTTTATGGGTTGAAAAGAAGTCTAGAGAGAAGGAGCAAACAGAAGAGGAGGACTCTAACTAGGCAATAAACGTTATTAAGTCCCTTTAGTTGTCACAATTTGAAATGTGCAGTGTGAGATGTGTCATTTAGTTACACATGCACTGTCAGAGCACCCTCAGGGAGCATTAGCCTGGCATTGAAAGTTACCTTAGCAATTCTGCTCTGAGAGAGGAAGAAAAGGCTGAGCCAGATGGGGAACTTAAAGCCTTTGCCAAATCATCACCAACTTCAGAGGATTTTTTTTTTTTTGGGTAGGAAAAAGGAGAGGAAAACAAGGGAGAACAGGATACTCACAGAGGTACTTTGCATGTTTTAGAATAGATTTTGTAATTTAAATTAAGCTTGTATTTTCATTCATAGTTTATATGAACTAGGAGAGTACTAACTCCTACCTGGTTTCTCTTCCTTTTAGCTAAAGGAAAAGAAAGCAATTTTCATACCACAGTTCTTGAATTCAAAACCAGCACAGGCTGGTTTTCCTCAAATTTAATGAAGTGCCAATCAAAAAATCATTCAAGCTTTGTCCCAGTGAGTATATGCTTCAGTCTTATTCTAAATCATGGCAAATAAATTGTGGTGTTCAAAACTCTGCATATCATTACATGTGCTTTTTATGATAATAATAGACTTTCCCAATGACACAGCATCTTTTCTATCTTAGCAATGAATATTATGTGGGAAGTTCATAAAATTATAATTTGATTTTAATTATAACAGCACAATACATTTCAAATTCCCTAGAATCTTTTTAAGGCCAGACAAATATCCTTTGCATACAGAGTTATTATTTTTTATGATCTTCAGGGATTTCTAGAAGTATAAGAAAATCCAGCCAAAAAAGCCCTAAAAATAGAAAGTCTTCCTATTGACACAATGAATTTAGGCTCAGTCATGAGCTATCTTTTTGAGTGTTCACCTTTGCAAAGAAGGCACAATGTGCAAGGTAATCAGTGCTGAGTTTCTCAGCTCTTCTGTAGTTGGCCCCACAGGAGGAATAGAACTTCTGAAACTGTCCTGATTTTTTCCCTATAAATACCAGAGATATGATAGAAACTTAGTTCCATGGAGAGCTGTGCATTCTGACTCTTTGGCAGACAATACTTGAACTTCAAAGTCTACAGTGACTCATAAAAATGATTTTTAAAAAGGAGGAATCTTTCTTAATTGAAACAAATGTAATCAAAAATTGGAAAGCCTCACTGCCTTCAATAGAATGTGTTGATCAGGATTTACTAAGTTAAGAAACAAAGATAATATTCTGCTTTTCCTGTGGCTTCTTTCCCCTGGAGGACCCTGGGTCATTTTTGTTTTGTATCTGTTTTGCTAGCATTTAGTCCAATTATAACACCTGTACTCAGTTCTCCAAACACCATGAAGCAATGCAGATAAAAGAATGCAGATTATAGAAGATTGATAGAATTGTTGCTGGAGATGTATTTACAGAGGCATTGAGATTTCACCTGAAATCCCTCTCAGGTACTGTTTGGTACAGCTTGGCCATAGCCTCCTTGTGTCTTTCTCAAGCTTCCAGCATTAAATTTTACAGCAAACAAACAAACACATACCCAAAGTATCTCCACTGTCGCCTCTCTCCACAATGACAGACCATGTAAGCTGAATAGTTCATATTTTGCATGAATTAAATTATGTCTAAAAACCTACTATCTGCATCTCTGATGATCTTTGTCATTCATCATTTGGAGAGTAGTACAGAATTCAGACTTCATTGTGTATATTCTGCTGTTCTTGAGATTATGACTTTACTTCTACTGTACCCTACCATTTTCCCTAACACGTCTAGAAATAGTCTAATATAAACTTTAGAAATTATAATCTTGATGTCTTATGTCATTGCAATGCACAAACCCACATCTTCAGTAAGATCAGAATCAGGACCTTTATTTTTCCAAAGCAAGCGAAATCTTGGTGCAAATAACACAAAGGTACAAAAATAAAAACAATATAAATATATGTATACTTTGACCTACTATGTATGTAGTGCCATTGTGTCTTTCTTTTCCCAGTCCAGTCGAGCATGCAGGCTTCTTGCTTTCAAGCTCAGCTTGAAAGTCAGGAGTAAAGTCACTTTCTGTGGCAGTTTTATCATACTGGTGACAAATGTTAGCAGTGAAGATGTGCACAGGAAAGAGAACTGAATTTAGAGTATGGGGCTGCCTCTATTATCAGTACACCTAGCATGGCCCAGTGTCTGGCTTATGGACTACCCAGTGTCATTTAATGTGTTAAATTGGTAATATTTTAGACCCTATCCATGCCAAAACCTCCCTGTTCAGATACAGAAAGATATAGCATGGGGTATGGGAAGGGAAAAAGGGTTCAGTGGTTTGGGTGTGAATTGTGGTGTTGCTTGCACTTCATTTACTGTGGCAGGTGCAGCCCCAGTCTTTATATTCAACCCTCTGAGTGTTGTGTTCTACTGAGGAGGAGTCAGATATGATGAGATGTTGACAGATGTGATTTGTTTTAGTCATAGATTTGATAGGGAAGGAGCTGCAAGAAACAAGATATTGAAGTTCATAAACAACAATTTATAAAATCCATTAACTGTTGTTATTTTTACTACAGAAATCTCAGAGCTCTTCTGGGGACTGGAAACACCTTCAATTTTGAGCATGAGACCAGAGGAGGACAAGTGTACTGATTTTTTTTTCATAATTGTAGTACACTTTCAGATTACCCACTCTGCTAGCTCCATCAGGTTGGAGCTTGACTACCTCTTTCTTAAGACAAATTAATTTACCTACATCTTTCAATAAGTTTGTGAATATGAAATAAGTTCTATGAAAAAGAAAAAATAATGAAAGATAATTAATTTTGTATTATAAAACTGTGGGTTACCTTGATTTTTTAACATACTCATGGAATAATAAGATTTTTGGGGTTGGATTGGACCTTTAAAGGTCAGGTAACCCAAACCCCCTGCAGTGAGCAGTACAAACAAAGCACTAACATACCAACACTAGCAACAGGCTTTGGATCCTTCTAATTTTTGATGACTAGCGAGGGGTGTATACCTTTGACAGTAGCCAAAAGATTCCTGATTCATTTTCCCTGGTTAAATTCTCTAACAGTAATAGTATATATTGAACAAACTCATTCAAAGAATATTCACAGTGCACAGAGGTTTCATTGAAATTTCTCTAAATGTTTCCTAGCAGAACTCTTTGATTTGTGCTCTTGATCAAGATCAAAAGCATGATGTTTCCTTTTGAATTGTAAAACTCTGAACACTATTAAAATGCATTTTCATATGAGACCAAACATCAGGGTTTTCTTCTCCCAACCTCAGTCTCAGAAATGGTTGAAATACAAAGACTGAAATATTAGGGGGGAGAAAAGGTACAATTCAAGTAATAAGTGGAACAGAGAACTTTCATTTAAAACTGTTGACAATTGGAAAAGTTCTAAGGAATTGGAAGTAAAGCCTTTGCACATGAAGCAGAGTTCTATTCAAGTTTGTCGTGGACAGCTTTGCCCATAGATAGTGATGCATGAGACATTTTTATTTTTGTCAAGTATTTCATACTGAATACTTGCTGAATTGTTGGTAAAATTCCCATCAGCAAGTTGGTTAGAAACTGCCTAGAGCTATTTGTTCTCTTGGGTTATGTGACTAATTTTATTAAGTATTACTTATAATAAAAACAATTAAGCTCCAAGCCAGGGCTCTGTAGGTATGGCCAAGTACTCACACTGTTTGCTCATGGCAACTTGCAGTCTAATATGAAACAGGTCCCAACAAGCCATGGAAACAATAGTAGGCAGTGATCAAACTGCACATGTCAGTGAGCACAACAGCACTAAGAATATGTTTTCATGCTGCCCTGGCTCTGTCTCTCTGCCAGTAGTTGATCTCAGTGACACAAGTTCAGACTTAGAGCATGTAACTTAGGAGTACTAAATCATTGAAGATTGTTTTAGAGGCACATAAATCCCGTGTGTGTGTGTTCATCAATAGATGCAGGGGCATGCTGTGTCTCAGGTGCTTCCTGAGCTGCCTTTGGTGTGGCAGTGCTGGCAGGAGGCACGGCAGCAGCCCCAGCTCCTCGGCTGCAAGCGCAGGAGGGCGAGGCTGCAAAGGCTCTGCCATCAGCAGTTCCCAGGCTTTGGATGTAGCTCAGTAACAGAGACTTGTTTATAGCTCAGACTTAAAAGCATTTATACAGGCTGTCTGAAGTTGCTGAGGATTCTCAAATTTTCCTGCAATAGCTGCTGTCACAGTGACTGCAAGTAAAATTGTCCCATGGGTAATAGCTAGACCCTCATTCCTCAAAATATTTGTATCTATGTATTTGGCTACCTTAAAACAACATGTGCAATGAGTAAACTATAAACTTTTATATGGAGAAATTAATGACCCATATGTGTTCCTTTAGTGATGTTGCAATCTACTTGCTCTGTAATTAAGATTCAGCACAGCAGGGATTACTATTAAGACAAATCAGTTTCCTGAGGAGTAAAGACAAAATTGTTCTTTTGGCCTGTGGCCCTGATGTTACATATGAACTTTGTCCTCATAGAAGGCTTGTAGTCTTCCTGGCAATTCCCACGCTGCTTGATCAAAGGTGACTTTCAAATTCAGTGAATAACATCTGCTATGCAGGCTCATGATTTGTCACATTGGGCATGGTCTTGCTCTGATAAGATCAGAATTCTTGGAAGAAATAGCAGCAATAGAGATTTGAAACAACATTTGTCAAATTCTCCAAATGAAGCAAGCTTGGGGTGGACCAGAATAATGAATAGGGTATCTTCAAAGCTTACTTAAGTAATACCTGCATTGAAAAGCAGGAGTCTTTTCTGTATGGTCTTGTTTACTGTCATTCTTAGAAAATTGTGGACCAGAATAATGAATAGGATATCTTCAAAGCTTACTTAAGTAATAGGTGCATTGAAAATCAGAAGTCATTCCTGTATGGTCTTGTTTACAGTGATTCCTAGAAAATTGTGATTGCATGCAGTCATGGTGACTGACCTAAGTTCTTCTGGTATCAGAACTGAAGTTAGTGTAGATCTTTAGATCAGCACAATGCTAAGGGAAATGCTGCCAGAGATTCTTGACTCAATGAGAATTAAACAGAGCCACTTTTGCTCATTGTTGCAATTGTAACGCAGAGTGCCTCAACTTGCAATAAGACAGGTTCTGAAACTGTCTTACTGCACTTTCTGCAGATGTATTTTCTTCCCCAGGTCTATAAGAAAATCTAAGTAGTGGGTTACTTGTTTGTTTTTTATTGCCTGTGGGCCAGCAAGTCTGGGGAAAACCATCACAGAAACAGAGTATGTTTCAGGGTCAGTTACAGGTATGGAATAGTTTTATGGGGGCAGACATGCTAAACACAAGAGGTTGCCAAATACTAGATCAGGCAATAACATAATGTTTCACACAATCCCAGAATGGGTAAAGTTGAAAGGGACCTGGGTCGTGTGATCCAGCCTTCCTGTTCAAGCAGGGTCTTCATAGAGTCAGTTGTACAGGATTGTGTCCACACTGCTCTTGGATATCTCCAGGGAGGGAGACTCCACAACCTCTCTGGGCAATCTGTTCCTGTGTGTGGTCACTGCACAGTAAAGAAATTCCTTCCTCATGTTCAGGTGGAAGTTTCTGTGCATCAGTTTCTGCTTGTTGCCTCTTGTCCCATTGCTTGGCACCACCGAGCAGAGCCTGGCTCCATCCTCCTGACAGCCTCCCTTCAGATACTGACAGACATTGATGAGTTTACCTCTCAGATGTTTCTTCTCAAGGCTGAACAGGCTTAACTCTCTCAAACTATTCTCTCATAAGAGAGATGCTCCAGTCCCCCTGTCATCTCCCAGTAGCCCTCTGCTGGACCTGCTCCAGGAGCTCCATGTCTCTCTTGCTCTGGGGGGCCCAGAACTGCACACAGGGCTGGGCAGAGGGGCAGGATTGCCTCCCTCGACCTGCTGGCAATGCTCTTCCTAATGCACCCCAGGACAGACAAATTCAAATCACTTTGAATTTGTGGCCTTCTTGGCCACAAGGGCACTGCTGGCTCATGGACAGCTTGTTGTCTGCCAAAACCCCTGGGCCTTTTTTGGCAGAGTTGCTTCCCAGCAGGTCAGCCTCCAGCCTGTGTTGGTGCATGGGATTATTCCTGCCCTGGGAAAGAACCCTACACTTGCCTTTGTTGAACTTTGTTAGGTTCTTCTCTGACCATTTCTTCAGCTTGTTGTCCAGGTCTTGCTGCCTGGCTGCACAGCACTCAGGTATTTGTCTCTCCTCCCAG
The DNA here is from genome assembly GCF_051311805.1 of Agelaius phoeniceus. NCBI lineage: Eukaryota > Metazoa > Chordata > Aves > Passeriformes > Icteridae > Agelaius > Agelaius phoeniceus. The sequence goes on from NC_135265.1 coordinate 124,619,255, forward strand.
CTTTGTATCATGAGCAAACTTATTGAGGAGCCACTTCATCCATCCCATTGTTCAAGTCACTGGTGAACAAGTTAAACTATTTAGCCTACTTTCTGTGTGATGCCTGAATCATTTACCACATTCCTTATCTTCAAGCCCAAAACATCATGAACTATCATTTTAGGTAAATTATCATATCTATACATCACCATTTATATATATATAATTCATATATAATATATTTACATATTACTTTGGGTTTGTGAAGCATGGAAGATCTTGCAGAGTGTCAATTGTTACTGTGGCAGATGGCCCTGGGTCTGCCAGATGTGTTGAGACACTGTAATTCTTTTGGTGAAAAACTAGGAATGCTAACTGAGGCACAGAAGGAGATGAGAGGGCAATGAAATTTATAAGAACACCTGATTTTTATTGATCCATGAATAAATTACTCTATGTCTTGGCCCTGGTTTAAAGATGTAATAGATTACTATGAAAGTGAACAAGTAAATCTTTTTTTTTTCCTAAATAAAAACTATACTAGTTTATATAGTACTCTTACAAGGAGCAAACTGTGATTTCCTGTCCAATTTCTTTGATTTTTGTTTTGTTTTATGTTTTTTTTCTTTATACAAAAAGCTCCCTGTGATTATTTGATGAACAAATAATATACCCATTTTTACGCTGCCCTGTGTTAACAGAAGTACTTATCTCATATCTTGACAGTTTGTCAATCTGGAACATGCTGTTGGCTGTGATCTCACAGGCACATGCTGAATTAAGTTATCACTGTCCTGCCACTTTGCAAGGAATTTGGTTTGTGTGTTTTGGCAGTGTCCACCTTGTTTCTCTGTCTGATTTACTGGGAAATAGTCTCACATTTAAAAAAAAAAAATTATGAGATGAGAGCATTTCTTCCTTCTCATATTATTTTTTCTCTCTATCTCCCTTTGCTATATTAGTTCACTGGAGAGAACAAGCAGGTAAGTCTGTCTTGTCCATGACAGAATTTCTGTAACTCATGCTGCAAGGATACCCTTCATCAGCATTTGCATCCAGGGGAAGCAAACACAGCAGTGCTTGACTTTGCTGCAAAAAGAAATGAGGTTTGAGTGTCATGAGCAGTTCACACCACCACCTCAGTAAATACCAGTGCTACTAGAAGAAAATAATACTCAGATTTAAGTGTCCTGTTGCCTTAAAGAGGTTTATACTTGGGTGAAAGACCCCAAGAGGCAGGTAGAGGCTGGCTGTAGCAGGAGACAAAATTTGTACTTTGCCAAGCCAGGCCTGTGTTCCTTTCCTTTTCTCATGACCTTCTCTAGCTGTTGCTTTGCTGTTCATCACAGTTCCCAGTTATGACTCAAACATCTTGTTGAAATACATCAAAGAATATTTTATCCCGGCCATGAGCACATATCTCATTTACGTGGTGTGTTTTAAACTATTCCACAAGCTCTTCTTATGGAGGGCTTTGTTTCTCTGTCAGAGAAATTGTTAATTTCCCTAGTTCTCAGGAGAGTAAAAAGCCCTCTTAAAAATGGACTTATCTGTTTCCAGCCCCAGTTCTGGCTGGCTTGGATATATCAGTTTTCTACTTAAAGAAGGACTATGACATTTTCAGGAGGAATTCATTCTCAGCTAAATAAGGCTTGAAAATGGGACAGACTTGCATGTCTCATCTTGTTCTTGGTGGGAAAAGGCTTTTGCAGTCTGTGCAGGTGTCTTGCATAGTTTGGTTGTCCAGTGTTACTTATGACATATCTGTTAGCCAAAAAAAGGTCAAAACAAGTATAATTTGGTTTTGCAATTGTCTATGAAAAGCTTAACAAATATTTAATAAACAAATTCATATGAGTGATGGAAGGAATTAGTAATAGTGGATCTAGATAAGAAAGTCTGGAATATTTCTATGCAAATGCATGCTGTTGTCTCTTGGTAAAAATTACAGCACAGTCAAAACACAGACAAGTTTGGGCTTTATTTCAAGTGCAAGTTTCTAGTTTCCTGTACTTTTTTCTTCTTATTAAAGTAAAGCAAACAAAAAATTCCAATAAACAACTAATGGATTTTTTCCCCCATGTTTTTCTAGTGAATTTTTGTTATGATTTAAAATGTGTCTTTGTTAGGATACATTTTGATCTCTGCATTGATCTGATTTCCATCTAATCACAAATACTGGGTATCAATTATCTCAATAATTCCTCGTCCTCCATTTAAAAAGAAGTCTCCTGTGGATAATAGCCTAGATTAACAATAGAGGAATTACATGTATCTGTAGTGAAAAATACCACTATATTACAATGAAAAACTGAAAATAAATTGCCAATATTATTTGGCCTGAAGCACAGAAGAATTTGGGAGCATTTGCCTGAGGTACAGCAAGTGATGAAAATCTTAGAGAAATTTTTTTTTTTACATTAGCCATATTTTAGTGAAACTCAGTAATATAATAAGTCAAAGATCACTAAATTGAAGATCAATAAAATTAATTTTATAAACCATGCATGGCTGTGGTTGTGGTTGGGTTTTTGTGTGCATGGGGAGAGAGGGAGAGAGAGACCTAAGTCCTGCCACATTTTCTGCAACACAAACAAACAGGTTGTGAGTGGATTAATAACCAAATATCTCTTGAATGTGTTCTATGCTCTGATGTGTTTTCTCTTTTTCACTGGCATTTAGTTTATAAAAATCTTAGTGTATCAAATTACATGGTGTTACAGCAGCCCTTCTTGCCTTGCAGTACAGAAATGCAGGACAACTACAGATCTCCTCAGCAAACCCTAATGCCCATTGTTAGATTGTAATTTAAGACATGTGAATTCACCATACCACTGATGAAGGGGGAACAAGAGGCTTCACTTTAATGCACATTATTAATGTATCTCATGACAGCTATAAATCATGTAACTACTAATTTGGCATCTAGACATAAAGAAGGGGAAAGTTTTCACAGCCAAATAGCTTTCAATTTTTCTCCTTAACCAGAAGATGAAAAAAACCATTTGGACTCTTAAGAAAAACTATTCTTATTTGAGCTGTTCATTATTTAAGACTTTGGGTTCAGATCTTCAAAGAAATCCATGATTTCGGGTTTTGTTGCAATATCTCTGTCTCTTAGAATGGTTTTAGTAATTTTTTTAAGCACTAAAGTGTTCCCTGCTTGTGAAAACCACTTAACTATTGCCACAAAGGTACTTTGATCTGGAAAAGATGATGTTTCAATCACTGCTAGGGGGCAGCTGCCCTAAAGTTTCTAATTTTTTTTCTTTACACCAGAAGCATAGAATACTTTAACCATTTTATCTGTCTTAAATAAAAAGCCTACAATAGCGTTAGGTGTTTAATATGGATAAGAGAAGCATGCTTTCAAGTAATGGAAATATAATAGAAAAAGCCAAAATGAATGTGCAGACCTCTATAATAAATCTCTTTTTAGCCAGTATGATTTGGAAGTTCATTTCAGAGGGAGAGCTAAAGCTGATTTCTTTCATTCCCCAGCATCACACGAGCATGCTTAGATTATTGGACACTGCCATGTAAATGGGAATTTTAAACTTGTTCTACTCAAGGGTGAGAATTCAGAGCTGGCAGTGAGCTCTGAGGCAGCATGAGCACCTCTCTCAGTCTGGCACTGCTGACAAAAGAAAGGCATCAGTCAGAGCATGCTCAGATCATGACAGCATATTAGGACTTTTCATAGAATCATAGAATTGTTGAGGTTGAAAAGGATCTTTAAAATCATTGGGTCCAAGTGTTAACTCATCGCTGTTATCTTCACCACTAAGCCATTCAACAGCTGCACTTTTTTCCAACATTTTCAGGAATAGTGACTCAACCACTTCCAATAACCCTTCCCTTATAACTCTTTTTAATGAAGATTTTTGTTATAATACCAAATCTAAACCTCCCCTGGCACAACTTGAAGCCGATTTCTCTCATCCTATCATTTGTCACTTGGGAGAAGACATTACCATAACTTCACTATAACATCCTTTCAGGTGGTCATAGAGAGTGATAAGGCCCCCTCTGATCCTCCTTCCCTCCAGGAAAAACAGCCTCTGCTCTCTCAGCCATGACCTGTGCTCCAGACCCTTCCCCAGCTCCACTGCTCTTCTCTGGACATGATCCAGCACCTCAGTGTCTGTATTGTAGTGAGGGGCCCAGAACTGAAGACAGGATTTGAGGTGCAGCCTCTCCTGTGATCAAGCAGGACCTGCCTTTCCCAAACCCAGGCTCTCTGGGCCTGATCCCCTGGCTGTCCTGCATGTGCTATGGAATGGCACTCAGGGTGATCTGCTCCACAACCTTCCCTGACCCCAGGGGAGACTGACAGGCCTGTAGATCCTCAGATCCTTCTTCCAGCCCTTCTTTAGATGGGCATTACATTTGTAAATTCCTTGTCAGCTGGGACCTCTCCAGTTAACCAGAACTGCTGGTAAATGATTGAAAGTGCTTCAGTGAACACTTCCACCAGCTACATCAGTACCCTTGGTGGATCCCACCCATCCCCATAGAATTGCAATTGTCTGAGGATTGCAAGTGCCTAATTGTCAGCAGGTACCTGACCATTTCCTCTTGGATTACGGGAGCTTCATTCTGCTCTCCATCTCTGTATTCCACCTCAGGAGGCTGGGACCACAGAGAATGACTGGTCTTGCTATTAAAATATTGAGGTAAAGAAGGCATTGAGTACCTCAGCCTTTTCCTCATTCTTCATCACTACCTCTCCATTTCCAATAACAGATGGAGATTCTCCTTAGCCTGCCTTTTCTTGCTAATTTATTTATAGCACAATTTTTTGCCAGTTTTTACAGCAGTAGCCAAATTAAATTCTAGTTGGGTTTTGGCCCTTCTAGTTTTCTCCCTGCTTAACCTCACAACATCCTTGCAGTCTTCCCACATTTTCTGCTCCTTCTTCCAAATGTCGTACAAAGTTCCCTATTCAGCCAGACTACTCTTCTTCCTCACTGGCTCATTTTTTGGCATATGGGGACAGCCTGCTCCTGGACCATTAGGATTTCCTTCTTGAAGAAGGTTCAGACTTCTTGGACTCCTTTGCCCTTCAGGAGTGCCTCCCAAGGAGCTCTGTTAAACAGTCACCTAAACAGGCCAAAGTCTGCCCTCTGCAAGTCCAAGGTGGCAATTTTGCTGACCAGAGAAGAAAACTCTGTAACTTGGTGACCACTGGCCATCACATCATCCACCAGTCCTTCTCTGTTCACAAAAAACAGGTCCAGCAGGTGCTTCCCTTGGTAGGTTCCCTCACCATCTGCATCAGGAAGTTACCTTTCACACACCCCAGGAACCTCCTAGACTGTTTCTTCTTTGCTGAATTGTATTCCCAGCAGACATCTGGGAAGCCAAACTCCCCCAAAGAACAAGGGCTAGGGATTCTGAGACTTCTCCCAGCAGAAAATAGAAATATTAATTTCTAATAGAAATAGAATATCTCCTCTGCCTCTTCATCCAGTTTGGGTGGTCTATACCAGCCTCTCACCATGACATCTGCCTTGTTGGTCTTTCCCCTGTTTTTTATGCATAAAAATTCAACACTGTTGTTGCCATCACTAAGCTCTAGGCAATTGAAACACTCCCTAAAATATAGGGCCACTCCACTGCCTCTCCTTCCTTGCCTGTCCTTGCACTCCAGATGTGTCAGTCATCTCATCATGTCTCTGTGAAGGTAACTATGTCATGGATTTCCAGCTGCACAAAAAAAAAGCTCTTAGCTTTCCTAGGAGTAGAGTATATTCTAGACTCAGACCTAATTCTCTGATTAGGTCTGCTAAGTTGCTGTTTTCCCCCTTCTGTTGTTTTTGGTGGTCTCACTCTGGGCGTTTGGCATTCATTGGCTATGAATGTGCTGAGGACCAAATGCCGTATGGAGTCAAAAAAACTGGCGCACCAGTTCAGTGATTCAGCTAAAAATCTTGTGTGGAGATCTAAGGCCAAAAAGTCATGCTAACCTACTCAGTCATTTCAAACGTGTCTCATAGAAACTGCTATTCAGGGAACATTTACAGCTACAGATGGCTTGCGGTCAGGAATAGTTTTCCTATGAATTTCGTTATCCGAAGGGATTCATTTCATCTTGTCCTGTGCCAGCTGGGTGCAGCAAAGAACAGTTAGTTACTCACTGCTCTTTATCCTTCTAACCACCAAGTGTGGGACTCTCCTGCTTTTATTAGCAATGATGGAGAGTAAACAGTATTCCTTTGGACCCCATCTCCATGTCCATATTTTTATACTGGATAATGGATTTGGCTTGTGCCTGTTTGTTTGCTAATGTAGCTCTTTGCACTAGCTCTCACTCTGCCAGTTTTGTAGTGCCTGTAGCCAAGCAGTTATGACCCCATATTATACAAGACAGCTCTAGCTTGCAATGGCCATAAATCCCATTACTCTGGCAGTTTGCAAAATTGGGCAATTCCAGAAAAGCTTACAGGACCAAATGGCTGTTCAGCAGCAGCAGCACAACAAGGGCAGAGGAGATGGATAATGCCAATCTTCCCCCTCAACTGCATAGACGTGAATGCACTGAGTAGCAAGAGCCCACATTTTCTCCTTAGTTATCTCCAATCATCAGCTAAAGTGGCCATCAGGGAGTACGAGAGACACATTTGGCTTCAAGAACAGGCTGATGATTGCTTAAATCACAGCGTAAATGTACTTGCTTGAGAGTTTTAGCTTACTTCCTGCCATTGTCTCTGTCCAGTAATGAGCTGTCGTGCTACACAAGTATCTACACCTACCTGCCTTATCTGGTGCAGGATATCCTCCTAATCAATCTGTCCAGTGCAGTCCATGTGCACTCTGTTATCTTCAGTTGTTATTCTGTGGCCTGCAAACAGGTTGGAAACACAGCTTTAAAGCTGAAGATGTGCAAAAATGCATTAGCTGTATTTCTGATGTTTAATGTGAGATAAAGTAGCATATTTCATATTTCTAAATTTAATATGAAAGCTTTTTTTTTTTTTTTAAGTTACACTTGGTGCAGTCCTGGGTGCTGAGCTAGGTGCTGTTGATGATGATGACATTTCATGCAACCCTCACTGAGATCTACTACTGAGATCTTCCTTCCAGTGGAAGGAAGAAAAGCAGACCAAGTCTCCCCATCTCAGTTCTAACTCAGATATTTTCATAGGGAAAAAAGGACTTGAGAGGTCTTGTCAAGAACAAGCAATGGGTCTGTAATGTATGAAAGGAATTTTTAGGTGCTCTTTGCCCCCTTTTCCTTCCTGAATAGTATGTCACAAAAACTGAAATTGAGAGAACCCTGTCAAAAATAAACTATTCTTGAATACTTTTATGAACCTGGGCTAGAACAGTCTTTCTGTTGTATAGCAAAGGTGCCAGTTTTCCTTTTATTTCACACCTTTAAATATTGTAAAGATATTTTTGTCAGAGCTCTAGTTTTGCTGCAAAATGTTGTGCAGTACAGAATTCTTCATTGCACTTGTCCTTCTGTTTTGGACTACCTCTAAAGTCCCCTGATGACTAAGGATCAGAAGGAAATTATGAGTTTCAGCTCTTAACAGCTGTCATTTTTTGTGTGTGTGAATGTTATTAACATTCTACCCCAGCAGGTGGATGAATCTGTCCTCCCAAATCTGGCAAAGGTTTTCTTGCACCTTAGCACAGAAGGAGAACATTTTTTCACCCCTCTTCACAAGGGTGATTTTTCATGTGGATCAACTATGTGTAATTCTCACTGAGACAGCTGGGATATTTTGATCCCTAAGTAACTTTTTACATCTCCAGTTTTACCAATATGATTTTCTTTGCTTATTCATAGTCTTTGAAAAGGCTGGTTCTCATTACTGATGGATAATTGTGCATTCCAGCTCAATATGAAATAGTTGGGTGGAGAGAACAGCTGTTGATACTTCCATAATAATTTAGAAAGCCAGTGGGTTGTAGCTACAAAACAAATGAGCCAGATTGTGCACCTTAACCACATTGAGTTTGAATTTGCATTTAACCAGTTTTGTTTCCTTGCGCAAAGAACATTACTGCATGAATAGTCCAATGGAAGTCCCATAGATCAATGGAAGTACTTACAGAACACAATGCTGTCGATAGGAAGCTGGCAGAACCTCTTTCTTTTCTCTGAAATTTCCACCTGCCTCTGCTGAGCTATTTTTTCTCCCTTCAGGAAAGCTACTCTGAACTACTGGAGCTGTGCTCCAGTTCAGCTGATAACAGTAGGCATTTTTTGGTAAGTGATGTGTTATATGGCAGAGATTCCCATTCCTAGTCTGTGGGCAGCTATGTTAGCCCACACTCCACAGTTTAGAACCACACACTCTCTCCTTTTCCTTTCCCCCTGCCAGTACTAAACACAGCAGAGAATTCCTGGTGCCCTAAGGCCATGATCAGCAGGCATGCGTGTCTTTTGTGTCCAGGTTCAATTTTTTTTCCCTGTTAAATGTGGCTGCATTTCTCCCTGAACCCTAAGAAACATCTGCTTTGAAGAGCTGATCACTGGTCTTCCCCAAATAGCTATATTTACTGATCCATGGAAACAGAAGATAAGAGCAGAGAGAAAGTATTATGGAATCCTATTTTTTGTTTCTGTATAGGAAGAAACGTCTTGGGGGATTTTAATGAGCTCTTGGGCCGAGCACCCCACAGTGCAACACTCTTTGGTGTTCATGACAAGTGGCCTTCATTGCCATAGAGAATTTTATGCCATTGGCAAACCTGACTGCAGCTCATTTGATTGCTATCAGATTTTCCTTTCTTACCTTTCTATGCATTCCTATATGCCTAAAGAGTGTGACAGAAGGAAATGAAATAAAGCAAATGAAATAAATAGTTTTGACAGAATCACAATATTTGCATTGCTAATCTAAATGGACTGTTTTCTTTGAAATTGTATTTTGGTAAGACTCTTGTTTTTATAGAAACAGATTTGCTGGAACAGGGATTCATGGCATTTAAGAACATTTCCTAAACTGGAAGCTACTGGAGCAGCAGAACTTTTACAGGCCCAATTGCCTGAGATCAAGAGCACTCTCTTGATAAAATGTCATGACCTTTCCACATGAATTTTTCATTGTTAACTTTCTGGTACACTGAAATTGGCCTTTAGGAGCAAGAGGTGACAGTGCCTTCTAGTTCTAAAACATTTAATCTTGCCTGTGAAAGCTTATATGGTCAAAAAGATACTTTGATTACAAATATTAGGAAAAAAGTCCTTAATTCTTAATTGCTGCTCTGTAATTACAAACCATTGTCTATAAAGAACACAAGATCACAAGATCAAAATTAAAACTTACAGAAATTTTATTTTACTGCCTTCAACTCTTGGTCACTGTTTATTGGGAGCTATTTCTGTCAAAAATTCCTTTTTTTTTCAGATCTTGCTACCTAGCCTGAGATGATTTATGATACTATTTCACTTGACACCTGAATGGTTGTTGCAATGATAATATGCTAACTTTATTCCTTTACTTTCATTGCTATTGATTCAGTTAGTTTTTCTTCTGTGTTGGTATAAAGATGGTCTATTTCAATATGTGAAAACCATGTACCCATAGGAATTCATTTCATGCATTTTTCTTTTGATGAAAGCTTTGTAACATTTTCAGAAGCAATATCCTTTAATAAAATCAAAGCTTCCAAACTAGTTGTACAGGGAAATACTATTCTGACTTGTTTAATCTTTTATGAGCTAGTGTATGGCCACTTTTTAAATGCAAGTTTCTGCAGTTTTTATCATGTTTGATTTATAAATTTATTACTTCACATTAGGCTACAGTGAATTACCATCAGCATATTTTTCTTGTCTAGACTATAGCCTCTTAAATATAATTTATGTCCTGATAATGAAGGTCGGGATTTATAGAATCCTGAAGGACTACCCCTTAATGCATCTTTCTTTTGTCTATGTTGAATCTTTCCCTCTATGCATATCTGTAGCTCTCTTCTTCTATCTTATTTGTCACCTTGGTGACAAATGGTGGGAAGACCCACCATTTGCCAGGGCCGAGTTCTACAAAGGCAAATGCAGGATCCTGCCCCTGGGGAAGCATAACCAGTACAGGCTGGGGGCTGACATGCAGGAAAGCAGCTCTGTGGAGAAGACCTGGGGGTCCTGGTGGACAAGAAGCTGTCCAAGAGCCAGCAGTGTGTCCTTGTGGCCAAGAAGGCCAGTGGGATCCTGGGGTGTATTAGGAAGAGCATTTCCAGCAGGCTGAGGGAGGTGATCCTGCCCTTCTGCTCAGGATTGGTGAGGCCTCACCTGGAGTGCTGTGTCCAGTTCTGGGCTCCCCAGTTCACAAAAGATGAGGAACTACTGGAGAGCGTCCAGTGGAGGGCTACAAATATTATTAGAGACACCTCTCTGATGAGAAAAGGGTGAGTGAGCTGGCACTGTTTATCCTGTAAAAGACAGAGGGCAATCAATTCATCATTTATCAATACATGCTCATATCTTAAGGGTGGATATCAAAAGGATGGTGCCAGACTCTTTCCAGTGCACATTGGGTGACTGTGGTCACAAGGGTTTTCAGGATGAAGAAGAGATGAGAATGTTGACTCCATGATCAGAAGGCTTGATTTATTATTTTCTGATATATGTTACATTAGGACTATACTAAAAAGCAATAGAAAGGAAAGGTTTCTTGAGAAGCTAGCTAAGCTAAGAATAGACAAGAATGAATAACAAAGATCTGTGTCTCAGACAGAGCAAGAGCCGGCTCTGCCATGAGTGGTCAAGAAATCCAAACACCCACAGGAGACCAATCATGGGTCTACCTGTTGCATTCCACAGCAGCAGATAACCATTGTTTACTTTGGTTGCTGAAACTGCAGCTTCTCACAAGGAAAAATCCTAAGAAAGGATTTTTCATGAAAGATGTCTGCGACACATTGGCACAAATTGAAACACAGGAAGTGCCTTCACAGGAAGTTGCATGGTGTGGGAATGACCTGGAATAATTCTCTGCTCAGGGGCACTGGCATGGAGCTGTGACTTCCACAGGGTGACAGAAGGAACTTTGCTCTGTAAGGATGTTAGGGAATCTTGTGCATGGCATTAAGTGCTTACAGGAAGAAATGGTATTAGCAAATGTTAAAACACATCAGGACTTGCAGGAAGATTATAAAAGATTTCAAAACAAAATGGGAACAAAGGAATTACCTGTTTTGCTAAATGTTGCATCTTACTAGTGGGAACAAAGTATCTTCTTATTTTCCCCTCACCCCACAGAAAATGTGTCACTGGTAATTTTGCATGACTACAAGCACATAGATTTTCAAACAGAAATGGTACCTGGAACACATATAGGGGAGCACACAGAGAGATTAACCTTACTAGAGGAAGAGAGTAGTATATACAAATTACAGTTAATAAATGTAAAAAAGATGGAGTGCATTGCAATGTGGTTTACTTTGCATTCCATAATCAAAGAAAATAATTCCTACTTTCACTCTATTTTAATAAATATTTCTTCTTCTGTAGATTTCTGTGGCAATGGGAGTGAATTAATCTCAAACTATTTATTTTATATTCCCCAAATCTACATTTTAAGCATAAGGGTATTTTATATCATTTGACATAGGGCTTATCACAGTTATAAGATTGAAAGATTATAAAGATCATCAAAACAAATGGGGTACCCTCAATGAAAATGCAATGATAAAGTCTGTGCCTTTTTGTATGCCTTCCTTGGGAGCACTAATATATTGAGTGATAATCTACAACTGCATCTCAAGTGTTGTTTACAACATAAATGGCACTAAAATTCAGGCAATTAGTACAAACTCTTCACAGAGCCAGAGATGCAAACAGCAAGCTGAAGCAGCACAAAATCCATCAGTGCTGCTAGACATTTTTACTGCCTTTCTGAGTGAAGTTTATCCCCACTTTCAACAGGCTATGAAAACATTCCAATAAATTATTTTTTTTTAATTGCAAATCCTTCAGGAGTACAGCATTGAAAGGTGCCATCTGAATCTTTGCACCCACAGTCACACATATCTTAAAAACAGAAGGCATATGAGAAGCCACCAAACACTCTTCTGGGTATCTCCTAGGAAATATCTGATCTCCAGCACACAAGGCTTCAAAATGATGTATTGTAGCCTGAATGTGCACTATAGATACAAAAAACTTCCTCTTAGTCCTCTTAGAACTCAGCGCTCTGCTCTACAATACTGTTGTATTAGTTCTTCTTATGTCAGATGGAAACTGTAGGGAAAATAGTACTTTTGTTGGTTATTTTTATTTTAAGTTTGCAAGAATAAAGGTAAGCATTGTAAAAAGTAATGGGATGCTTATTATGGAGTTGTGGGAAGCTGTGTCCTTTAGTTTTTCTGGTTTAGAGCAGTATCATGTGTCAAAAAATACTGAGCCAAAAATATGTAAGGCCAAGAACGTTGCAGCCTGATACCTGGCCTTGGCCTAATGGAACATTGACCCAGTAAATGGATAAGCTTTAGGAAGAGCAACTGAATATGGTCCAGGACAGGACACGACCGGACCATATTAGGGCTTAATGTTTTTCTCTGACAGGTAGGAAATTTTAGCAAAAGAAGGAGAAAAGTTGCATGTCTACTTATGAATGAGCATTTGTGTTGCTGAACTGCTGGTGTAAAGACTGACATGCTTCTTTCTTTGGAGCTGTAGTCAAAAAGGAGGAAGTGATTATCTCAATGAGGAGGTCCATGCCTCCAAATCTCAGCAGGGGGAAGATGACTCCTTCCTGTACAGAGATTTGAATTCAAAACCTGTAGAAAAGCAAGGGTCTCCAGATGCCCATCTCCTACAATGAACGTCAATGCACTGGGTGCTGGCCTTTGTGAACGCCATGCTGAGACTCCAGATCAATGCTAACATTTTCCAAGTGTTAATTCCAGTTTAAAAAAAAATCATCTCTGCTTACTGCCATCTAGTCATTCTTTTTGCTTTACTCATTCATCATTCATCTTGCATCCCTCTTCAGCTATATTTATGTCAGTCTCTGTGTGAAAGAATAAATGGTTAAATTAATCGGGATTTTTAGATGAGTTTTGCCTCCAGCAAAATTACCATGAACAGGAGCCATAGGCACCTTGTTCTTCCTCTGTAACAGATTAAATTAATGTGAGAAGATGGGGCTGGCACTGTGGAGCTGAGCCTGATTCTTGCATGAAGAACAAGAACTATCAGAAACAATAATCATATTGGGAAAGGGAATTTTTGCCTCTCTACTCACTTTTGCAGCACTGACATTTTGTAGTGAATATGCAAAGAAGCCTGGAATATCTTCTGTTGTACAAAACCAAAAATATTCAATATGAAGCACTTGTGCCTGCATGCAGTTTCATGCAAACTAAAATCTCTACTGCATCCTATTGTCCTGACATGATGGGAATCATGTATGTAGGACTTTCAGGGATTTTGTGTCTGAGTTCATGTTACCATGTAAGGTCTTATTCTGAATCATTACATTAATTTACACAGGAGAAAAGAATGCTGTTTTTCAAGCTAAATAAGAAAATTTGCTTTTTAATTTGTATAGAACTATAAATAAGCTAAATAAAGTTACATCTCTTCTGTGGTATCTTTTTGATGCAGGATCCATGTATTTTTATTGAATGTGACTAAAGAAAAGAGCAAGCATGGTGTTGCACATTTTATGAGTCATGATTTAAACAGTTATAATTTCTAACTTATTTTGGAACTTGACATCCAAACACTGGATTTAGCAATCCATTCCAGTCTTTTAAATTCTTACTATCTGGAGTAAGGAAAGAAATTTATTTTATCTTGCTTTTAAGTTTATTTCCTTTACAGATTATTTGCTTTAAAGACTAAATTTTGTAAAGTTTCAGTTATTTAATCATTTTTAGATCTCAATTTCTAGCTGCTGATATGAATAAGAGAATTATACCAGAGCATGACTGTAAGGAAAAAGATGTAGGGTAATACCCCCATATGATAAATTAATATTTTGGTTTCAGCTTTTAGTTCTCAGTAAATAAAAGGTCCCACATTATGTCTGTTGCTCTGAAAGCCAGTTTGCAGATTTCATATACATGTCAAATTATGCTGCATGGATGAACTCTGGGGATTAGAGACACAGAAGAGCTTTGTTACAGTTTCTGTTGTGCAATCCCTAATGTACACCATTTGATCTCCTCTCCTATGGTTTGTGCCCATCTTTAAAATTATCAAAATATGTATTTGCATATCCTTTTCTTGGAAAAATTACCTGCAACGGGAAAGCAAAGCATTTATCCTTTGTGGGTGGAATAATGCTTTCACTTGCATTATATGGGCATTAGTAATTTTAACAATATTCTGTACTAGCAAAGACTTGAATTGAGCCTTGCAAAACTGGATTATGTTCTATGCGAGCTTTGTGTTTACACTTGCAGTCAGCATAATTAATTTCCTTCTTTAGTGACATCTTTCTCCCTTATTTATGCTGTGTTTTACATTTGTTTTGGGAAAAAAAGGAGGAGGAGTGAAACAGGCTACAGCTGTTTTTCCATGTTCTTAACAGTGTGGGGCCTCTGTTACATCAGAGCAATGTTTCATTGTGAGAATAAATGCTAAACTAGTTGAACAGTGAGGTGAAAGTCAAAGTTCATAATTACAAAAGCCTTTAGGCTTTTTTTCTTGATTTCTAAAATGAAGACAGAAAAAAATATTACAAAAACAACCTTCCATGCCACTGCTGTTATGTCAGGTCTTGATGACTTATTTTGTAAAGGTATCAAAGACCAGAATGCCTTGCCATAAAACTCTGCTTAGTGAAATTCATGGCAAATTTCTGGCATGGGATCCAGGTTGAATCCATTTGTGAGAAGCAGGAGCAGGTGATTCTGCAGCTTCACAGTGTCTGGGCAGCAGAGTGTTATGAAGAATATGACCATCTGTGGGCAAAAAAAAGATAACCCTATGTCCAGAAATTTTGCCTTCTGTAAGCTGTAGGATGAGCTGTGTCCTCACAGTATCCACTTCTGCTCTCAGGAGAGGGTGAGGGAGCTCTTCCAGCAAGCAGTCATTCCCAGCCCAGTGTCCAGATGTGTAGGCTTGGAGCAGACTTTGTGTAACCAGATTTCCACGTGTTCAGTGACCACTGCCCAACATTTTTTGGTTGTTGTTTCTTTTTAATGGGACATTCAAAAATCTCCAGAGAGAAATACTGCTGTCATTCAGGAAGCGTGAAAGAAAAATTTGGAACAGGCTATAAAATCCTGGCTTGACTCTGAGAAAATATGCATAGAAAGGGAATGCATTCTTGAAGATATATTTACTTTTAAAGAGTTTTTCTTAGGTAAACCATAAACTTAAAATAAAGCAAAGAAAGGTTAGAATAGCAGCTGAGGATAATTCAGTTAAAACTGTATAAAAAACCTCATTCTTGACAGTCCTGTTATTTGACATTATTTTCATCCCTGGAGTTTTCTCTTCCAAGAAAATCCTCAAAAAATCAGGAAAAATAGTAGGATGAGGTAACAGCAGCCAATAATGTCCTCAGTGGAAGTCTTTCCTTCATTGACAGCTTGATGTTGAGAAAATTATTCTTCATTTATGATTGTAGTATTTTCCTTCTGTTGTTTGCAATCACTCATTATTCCTCGTGGTACAGACAGACAAGCAGCTGATGTTTTTGCCTTTGACATTATGGTATTGCTAATGTTCATCACAACATTTCCTGATATGCATGGGCTCTTTTTAATGTGAAATTGCAAACGCTGAGTATCATCCCTCCATCTAGCTTGTGTGGAGTAAGGCTACTCTCTCTGAAGGATAGACTCTACCTAGAGATTAACCACACAAATTTGGATGGAGAAATGGCCACTCTGAGGCCAGAATGAAATACAGATTGCACAGAATTATCAAATGCATTTCCTAATTTTTACTCATAAGCTTCTACAAAAACGGTAGCAGAAATTTAAAGATTTCGTAAAAAAGCTTGACCTCTGCCCTTTGCCCTGAAACTTCTGCTGGCAGTGGAAGAAGTGCAACAAAAACAAATATCAGAATCTTCATCCAAAAGTCTGCATGTGTGACAGGGAAATTTGAGTTCTTCTGAGAGGAAGAAATAATTATACCCTCTGTTATTTGTAAAAAAGAGTAGAATTTTAGTTTGATAAAGAGAAATTAGATCTCATTTTTTAAAACATGCATGTTCTGGATGGTTATCTGAAAAAATGCCTACTTATGACAAAGACTTATATTTCTAAGGAAAAAACTCTGACTCTGAAAGGATCCAGAAAAAAGGGCATATGTACCCAGATAAGTTTTATTTCAAACAAAACTGAGAACTATTGACCAAAGCAAACTGTTAATATGAAGGTTTTAGAATTGCTTTGAGGATGTTCTAAGATGTTGCCAGAAGGGACTCAGTGCATACACTATTATTAGAGTCACCTTTACAACAAAAAGAAATGCACAAACGATTGGTGTGTATTTGTTTTAAAATTGGTGTGAACAAGTCAGTGCAGGACTAGGATGTCCTAGGAGGTCATATTTGTTTACAGAGAAAACAGGGTGTATGTCAACATCCAATCCCAATTGAGAATGGGCAATAAAAACAGTATTACTAAAAGTCACATTTGCTTAGCAAAGAACAAAATGTGTCTCTCAAAATACTTAGGACCTGCTTTCACAAAAGCTTTACTTTCTCAGGAACTGCATCATTTAGGACCTTTGGAAATAAGCCTCTGAGTTAGCCATTTTGAATAAAAAAGAAAACTGGACGAAACATCTGGAGAAACATCCAGCCAGATGTTTTTATGTTTGCAATAATTTCCTGTTTTCACTCTCTTGAGACATAGCACGTTCAGAAAACAAAACCTTTTTGAAAAAAGAATTCTTCCCTGATGGAATTGAAACAGATAAAAGGAATTGGGTATACTCATGAAGAGTAAGAAAAAGGAATTCGGAGGAAATCTTAAGGAAAGCATCTGTCACTACACCAGCATGATTCACTTTGTGGTTGCTTTTCTATGCCAATTTTTAGTTAATTTAAAAATGCGTGGTTAGAACATAATCTGTAGGAATGAAAATACCAATATTCATTTGCTGTTTCTACCAAGAAAAGTTACAGCGCTTGTCTAGCTGGTACATTAAAATCTGGAGAACCCAAGATATTTGTAAGCTGTCTTCAATGTTAGTATTAATAAAAATGGGGCATGATTATCATAAATATTTCTTGCTATGATACAAAGCATAGAAGGAATAGATAAACTGTGGTTAGTGATGGCAACTTTGAACTTTATTTATAGCAAATTCATTTGTTGGTTTACCTAGTGTGTCCATATCCAGGAAAAAATGCCTGAAGAAATGCTGCTTGGTTTCTGCTTCTAAAGCTTGAAGGAAACAAACAAGGGGCAGTCTTGGCTTCTAGTGTTATTGGTAGTTGAACATATAAGAAAAATAACTCTAGGTGACAGAATGTATTTAGGTGTTCCAAAAAGACAATACAGTCAAATTAACAAATTGAAATAACTTGTGAAAAGAGTCAGGTGAATAAATACAGACTGTGTTTAAACAAAGATAAATATTCCATCCATGAGGCTGTCATAGAGAAAAGAAAAAAAAAATAGAGGAGAGACAGTACTGGTTTCAATAGCAGTGAGTCCTGATCAGCAAAGGCTTTCTGACTCTGAAGTCAAGGCAAGTGCTTGTTACCAGGCAATGCAATTAAGCCATGATTTGCTGCAGGACAACTTCCTGACTGTGTGGGAAGCATCCATCTTCCACTGATGGACTGTAAACAATTGAAGGACATTAATAAATATTCTTCAGGAGAACAAGAACCATTGCTGGTCATAGCCTAACAAAATTTGGTGAGGACTCTGGCTGTGTATAAAAAGAGCTTCTACTTCCCATTGCACTTGATGTAAATGGAACCAGAAGCTTCCTTTGTCAAAGATGCACATGGCTTTAATGAGTGAGTGTTTCACTGGATGAAAAACTGGCCTGATGGCCCGGGCCAGAGAGTCAATGGAGTCACATCCAGCTGGCAGTCTGTCACCAGTGGTGTTCTCCAGGGCTCAGTACTGGGACCAGTTCTGTTTAATGTGTTTATCAGTGGTTTGAGGGGATTGAGAGCACCCTCAATCCCCAGTCAGCTGGCAGATGAAGCCAAGTCTGGAGCAGGAAGGCTCTGCAGAGGGATCTGGACAGGCTGGATCAATGGGCTGAGGACAATGGTATGAGGTTCAACAACACTAAGTGTTGGGTTCTGCACAAGGGTTACAATAACTCCATGCAGTACTACAGACTTGGGGAAAGTGTCTGGGAAGCTGCCCAGTGGAAAAGAACCTGGGAATGCCTATTGACAGCATCTGATCATGATCCAGCTATGCCCTGGTGGCCAAGAAGGCCAATGTCTGTATCTGAGATAGTGTGGTCTTCATCATCTCATAGGTCTTTTCCAACCTAATTTATTCTATGATTCTGTGGCCAGCAGGAAGAAATGTTGCACCAGGAGAGTTTTAGATGGGATATTAGGAAAAATTTAGATTGGATGTTATATTGGATATTAGGAAAAAATTTCTCACAGAGGAAAGTATAATGGATATTAGGAAAAAAATTTCTCACCGAGGATAGTTGAGCACTGTAAGAGGCTGCCCAGGGAAGTGGCTGGGTCTCCATCTCTAGAGCTATTTAAAATATGCACATGTGTGGCACTTAGGGACATGGTTTAATGGTGGACTTGGCAGTGTTAGGTTAATAGTTGTACTCAGCACAACTGGTATTAGAGGCCTTTTCCAACCTAAATGCATCTGTGACTCTGTATGATGGTCGTTGCTGCCATCCAGCACCTCTGCATGAGGCAGACAGGTCATGACCTCAAGGGCTGTGAACTTTTGTGGCTGCTTTGGAAACGGCAGCAAAAGTGACTATTCCCCTTAGATGTTTATTTTACATTAGTGCAGGTATAATTTACATGCATGTTTAAACAAATATACCTATGGGCAATAGTAAATGTGCAACAGGAAATCAACCAAAAAGCAATGTCCTCATTGCAAAAGATAAAAGCAACACACCACTGAGCTGCTGTCTTAATGAACCCTAGAATTACTTGCTAAACTGCTCTGATTACATTTAGCAACTCCTAAGTGATTATGAATAGAGAAGTTCAAAAATAAAAGAAAAATAAATTGTCTTTAGATTTCTTAATAATTGTACTATTATTGAAAAAAATTTAATAGAAAGAGAAATAAATTCCTAAACAGCTCAAAAGCTGAAGTGCAATTAAGAGATATGGTACCCTTCCATAGATCAGAGTAAATGTCATTGTCTGCATGAAAACCTTTAGAAGGGTGGAAATGCATTGTTATATAACTTCTGCCCTGTAGGGATAGCACAAGAGAGAAAAATTCAAATATAGCTTCAAAAGTCAGGGAGGAAAATTTAAAACACTCTAACCTTCTGGTGTAAATTTTGGGATTGTTCATAATACAATTTTCTGGGCACATCACTTAAAGCTGTTTTTCAACTGACTCATTGGAAAAAGCTTATTCATTCATCAGAGAATAATCCAGTATGAAAATATCTCTATTAAGCAGACTTGTATTGAAGCTGTGGCATGCTCTGGGGAAACTTTCAGTGGTTTCCTCCCCAGGGCACAGGCTCTAATGTTGGTGGTGCTGACAGTGCTGTAAAGTGCTGTGTGTGGATGATCTCCTCAAGGCCATGAAAAGGAAAACATCTGAATTTCCAGTTGAAGGGAAAATGTGAATTGTTGGACTTCAGTTATATAGATCCAAAGGGCTCCTGTTTCTTCTTCCATGTGCAAATGAGCATAAGAAGGAGAGTTGGTGGGTGAAGCACATTATACTTGTCCTGGAAAGGAAAGAAATAGAAGCCAGTACATGGTTTCTGCAGACTAAGTGAAAAGCTGTGAACTTCACCATGAATTTATGAATCAAAATGTACATTTCTTGGCCCATTATTTTACTGAAGTTGTAAAATCATGCACTTCCCCTTTCCAAGATTACTTGTAAAATGTAGTTGATTCAAAATCTAGATTACTATTTCTTTTTGTGAAGGAATAGAGATAAAAATTAGGCAAATTAACTGGATAGTCCCATTGAGTATAAACTGATATATTTATTATCAACTGGAGATATTTTAGGGATCAAAGAGGATTTCAAAACTAAGTTTTCATTTGTATGTACATATTGTTATTTGTGTGACTAAAAGCCTAATTACGTTGCTAGGGATTCATGTGCTGGAACACAGACAGGATGTGTTGTACTCATACTGTGGTTTTGAAGTCTTCTGCTGGATTGCATAGCTTCAAAATTTTATAGGTCTTGTGACAATATTAGAAAAATTGCCTTGAAATGCTGTTCTCCAGTCCCTCATCTCTCTTACTCAAATCAGTAACAGAATTTCAGTTTTTTATGTCTGGAAAGTAAATGTTGTGGAGTCTTCCCACATTTACAGTCTGATGCCATTTAAGACTGGAATCCCTTAAAAGAATTCAGCCTCTGCTAAATCAAAACTTTTATAATGGACTCAATGGCTGAGCCAAAGGATTTTCTCCATGCTCAGCATCTTCCACATAACCAAGGTAATAAACCCAGAAAAAATAATGAAACATGATGTTTGCACATTTTGTTAGAAAGCTATATAGTCCAGAATCCTATATTACTCTATTCAGGATAATAGAAAATATAGTCCAGAATCCTATATTACTCTATCAGGTCATTCAGGAAACCATTCTTCCTTGTATTCTATCACACCTAACTGAGGAATATGAAACTCTGGCCAGGATTTCTTACAACAAAGAATTTAATACAGAATAAAGCAAGTAGCATTTAAAGTGCACTGTGGATTTGAAAGAAACATTTAGAATTTAACATGCTGCATCAGCTTTTAAGACTTGGGTAACCTTATTTTAGCTTTTATTTATATTAAGATTCTTAACTATTTCTTCTCTCTTTGGCTCTGAAAATGGAAGCCCAGTGCTAACAGACCATTAAAATACTGTGACAGAGATGCTGGAAACTTAAATGATGTATAAGGACAGGGAGTAGAAAGATATTTTTCATAATTTACTATTGTACATCACATTGGTCCAAATCCTTTAAACAATATACAAATATTTGACAGTGCCCAAAAGCTACCTCAGTTTAAAAAAAGCTATTCTTAGGGTAGGCTGCAATGCAGTTATATTTTTCTGCTTCAAAATCTTGAACTGCTCTCTTAGTAAACTTTTTTGTTGCTGTGCTACTAGACCATAAAAAGAATTATAGTTTTATATAGAAAGGTTCTTGCTCAACTTCTGAGACAATAAAAAAGGAGGTCATAGGTGATACTTCTATTAATGTTGCCTTGTTTATTTTTTTTTAATTTCATATAAACTCACTGATTAAAAACATCAAACCCACTCAATTTAGCATTCAAGTGATTGTAATAAAATCCAGCCTTCTGCTTTCTCTAGAATTGTTCAGCTCTAACCTGAGCAAAACACTTAAATACTTCTTTCTTACAAGGTCTATTTATTTCAGAGAACTCTAAAGTATACATTTGCTCAGTTCTTTTGATCTTCATTGCACAGATGGAAACAAACCCAGAAATGTGCGTAGGAACATGTGCAAGCTGTTCTGCTGGAGAAGGTTTTATGTGCCTTGGAGTCTTGGAGAGCCCTTTGTCCTGTTCTCAGGGACACAGCTGTAATACCTGGCACAGCACTCTAACTGCACTCAAACTCACCAGTCTGGTTTTTTACTTCAGCAGGAGACCAAGAGAAAATACTGAATACTGATTGCTAAAGCAATGATATCTTTCATTTTCAGAATAAGGAGACAATGTAGGTATGTATGAGATAGTTTCTTGACTGTTGCAATAGCAAAAATGCCTTCTCTGTGGTGAAAGTTTCAACACTCTGATGAAAAAAATCAAATACATCAGATATTAAAATGCCAGTTTGTTTGTTAATTTTATATGGAAATGGCTTTTTCTTTAATAAAAATTGATAAATGCCTGTAGTTCTTTTACCTATAAATAAAAATTTTATAAGCTACAATATGAGTTTTGATGAGACTCATGGTTAGATTTAGACAGTTCAATATAATTTTCTAGCCTGCATACCCAAGACAAGACAGATATATTCAAACAATATCTGGATGACTGCCACATCCAGAGGAAATATGCTGTTATCTGTGATCTTGAGACATCACCCCATGAATTATTATTTATTTTATCAGAAACTGTTCCCTCATCCTTGGATATAATATGAATAAAATCTTTAATAAGGCCGATGGAACAATCAGACACTGCTGTTTCTGAAGATGACAATATTCTCCTGTGACACCTCCATGACCTGCCTCCCTTGCTATGCTCTCCTGGTACAAGAGTAATGCTCCCACTGTGGTCAAGTGCCACACTCAGCGTCTCAAAATTAGGAAGAAACCTCTTCCTGGCAGCAAAGAAAAAATACTAAGTGATGTGGAACTAGAGAGAAAGATGATTTTGCTTTTAAAAAGTTGTATTTCTGACTCTTTTTATACTGCGTGTCTGCTCTACTCTATTAAGTAGCATTCACATTTGCCAAAATCACCAACTTATATGAAGAAGGCAATGGAGCAGAAAAACGAGGTAACCCAAAACCCTGTGGAAGTAATCCCTTCCTTGGCCCAAATTGACAAAGCTGGAGTGATCTGGTTTTTCTTTGTGAACTGATGAGATCTCTGTAACATGATAGAAAATGCTGCATACCATCACGGTCACAAATTTGGCATAATAGGATTTAAACTGAGGGGCTGTGGGGAAACTTGACTCCTCAAAACCAAACTGCTGCAGAGATGTTCTTCTCATTACAGGGAGCCAGGTGGCAGGAGGGGGAGACCTGCTAGACAGGGGAAATGTAAATAGATCCCTGCTAGGGGAGGTAAAATAATCCCCTCCCAGCTTTCATCACCTTCCCAGGTGCCCTTACAGAAGAGGTACAAGGCCCTGGGTCCAGAGGGTCAGGCAGATGACACTACAGAAAAAAATCTGTCTGGAGGGTCTCCCAGGTGCACTTACTCTGCCAGATGGATCACAGCCTGGGTGTTAGGAAGAAAAGAAGGGCAGTTGTAGTAGGTGATTCCCTTCTGAGGGGAGCTGAGGACCCTGTGTGTGGACTGGACCCTTTCACAGGGAAGTCTGCGGCCTCCCTGGGGCCTGGGTATGGGATATTACCAGGACACTCCCTGAACTAATTCAGCCTTCTGATGTTACCCAGGATGCTGATTCAGAGAACACCTTAAAACAAAGGGGTGCAGGAAGGATGGACACACTCAAAGAAAGAAATCCTGAAGGTGCAAGAGCAGGCTGTCCCTATGGGGCAAAAGATGAGCCAGTGGTGAGTTCAACCATAAGGGAAACCAACTTCTCCCTCATCTTTGCTGTAGGCAGCCACAGCTGCCACAGATCTGCTTCTTTCTCATTACACTGAAGTCCAAAGTGGGAGGTGGAAAGGCAGAGGAGGATTCTTAAAAATGTTTTTTGGATTAGGATATTACATAATCAAGGCCTGGAATACAGATGGGAATTTCCAGTCTGGGAGCAGTGAAAAGCCCTGTACAGGCCTGATTGGTCACCGACCTGATTTTGATGCTGTGCTACAAGGTTTTTGGGTGCTCTTCTACACAGCAATAACAACAAGAAAACCAGAACCCAAAATTAATAAGCTATGGAGTCTCCTGTATAAGAACAAGGACAAAGTCCCCTTAGATGACACTCTAGGTGTTGACAGTCAAGCAGGGAGATTTGATTTTTTTTTTAAATTTGGATTGAAAAAGATGCAAACAAGACAAAAATTATACTATATTACAGTCATTTTTCTGTTCTAATGTGCCCCTCAATCATGGTACCTCAAATGGCTCAGGGAAAAAGATTCAGAGATAAACTAATTAACTATTAAGTAAATAAATAATTTTGTTCCAGCAGAGACTTCTGGAGAACAAGATTTTCCCTGTAAAACAGTGATCCTGAGAGTGGCACAAATTCTTGCTACCCAGCTGCTTTCAGCAAACAGAAATTAATCCTCCCTTGCAGCACTCAGAGGGACATTGGGCTTTTCCCTGGCCAGGCCACTCTTGCAGCTTTCAGTTTTTGGAAATCTTTGGAATAGATTCAAGTTTCTGAACCTCTCTGGAGTACACTTTCATGATAGGAAATGGTCTATGTGAGCACAGTCTTAAAAACTGTCTGCCTTTGGGAAACACTCTTGCTACTGTGCAAATAAAATTTATGCACTAAGATATAATTTGGTGTTGTTTTGTGAGGGGTATGGCTCCTTCTACATCTCTTTTCCAGGAATGAATGACATCTCTGACATTTCTGCTTTCAACTGCAAACCAAAATCCATGTGCTGTGTTCCCATTTGCATTTAATTTGCAATTTCTGATGAAATTTTGGGAGGGCCTGTTCTGGAGAAATCAGGACCTGGGTCACTGAGCCATAACACTGAAATGTCATCAGCCATGGTGAGGATTATCAAAATCAAAATATCTTCTTTCTGCCCATTTCCCACAACCACAGCCCCTCAGGAATAAGAAGGATGATGAAAAGGACTTGGAAATGTTGGTGGATGAGAGACTGGACATGACCCAATAATGACTGCTCACAGCCCAGAAAGCTCAGATTTGTCCTGGCTGCATCCAAAGCAGTGTGGCCAACAGGGTGAGGCAGGGAATTCTGTCCTTCTGCTCTGCTCTGCTCTGCTCTGCTCTGCTCTGCTCTGCTCTGCTCTGGTGAGACTCCACCTGCAGGGCTGCACCCAGCTCTGGTTTTCTCAACATAAGAAAGACATGGACCTGTTGGAGCGAGTCCAGAGGATGGGCACCAAGGTGATGAGAGGCATGGAGCATGTCTCCTATGAGGAAAGGATTGTTCAGCCTGAAGAAGAGTAGGCTTTGGGCTGACCTAACTGAGACCTTTCAGTACCTGAAGGGAGCCTACAAGAAAGATGAAGAGAGACTTTTGACAAGGGCCTGTAGCGACAGGACAAGAGTGAAAAGCCTTAAAATGCGAGTAGGTTTAGACTAAATACTAGGAAGAACCTCTTTTCCATGAGGGTGGTGAGGCACCAGAACAAGTTTCCCAGAGAAGTTATGGGTGCCCGGACTCTGGGAGAGTTCAAGGTCAAGCTGCATGGGACTTTGAGCAACTTGGTCTAGTGGAAGGTGTCCCTGCTCATGGCTGGGGGCTGGAACTAAGTGAGCTTTAATGACTTTTGCAAACAAAGTCATTCCATGATTCTATGATTTGATTCCATGATCATATGACAAGGTAACCAACAGAAATTACTTCAACTAAAGTTATAGATAGAGATTGAAAGATTAGATGCTATGTGCAAAATATCTGGGTTTTTTTCTGTTTTGTTCAACTTAAGAATGTGAATAGGCCCCAAAATGGAGGAAAAAGCAATTAATTTCTACTTAAAGCTGCAGAAGAGGGATGAAAAGGTTTCATACAGAAAAGAATGTGACCCACCTAATAATACTCTATTACAAGAAGACACATGTCCTTTGAAGTCACTGATGTTGCATCCACTTGCCTTGTGACTGTGCTTCCAGAAATTCACTTTTACAGCTAAATCCATGTTTGGTAAATGTGTCTAGACTGTAAACATATTGTTTTGACAAAGATAACAGAAATTTGCATCAAAGCAGCTCAGTCACAAGCTGTGTGTAAAACCAGATAGTCTAAAGCCAAGCGTTTTCCACATTTTTAGTGTCTGGACAATGTGTGCAGCTTTAAACAGCTGGTCTTTGTTGTTTTGAATTTTGAAGTATACCATAGTACGTGGGGTAAAACATTATAATCCCATTTTCTTCAGAGTTTTCTCATGGATTGCCTTCAGCTGCTTCTATAAATGAACAGTGTTTCTCAAGTCTTGTTCCTCTAGACAATCCCATTCTATGCATGTGTTTAGTGATGCATTCATCTCTTGGAAGAGAAGTTCTGCACCACAATTTTGCACCACCTGGGAAGTGTACAGTCTGGCTAAACCAGCAGCAGATTTCTTCTGCTTGCAGCTGCACAACCCAGTGAAGTTTAGGTTTCTTCCTTGAAGCCCAGCTCCTCCCAATGTTTGCTAGAGACTGGGCATCTTCAAATAGGACAAAAGAAGGTCAAGGGGAGGCAATCCACTTGCAGGCATGTGGGCATGTCTGACCTCTTTCAGAAAGCCTTCAAGGCACCTGTGTGGTCTCACTGTGTGTTAGAAATTACCAATAGGGCAGCCTAATAAAATACAGGTGTACCAAGTACTTCTCATAGCAGGTAATAGTAACAAGAAGTTTGGACTTCCAAAGATTTATAAATATGCATCAGGTCCCTAAATATAAAGTCATAAGAAACCAAAGTACACTAATAGCTTCTTTTTAAGACAGCTGTTAAGCAGAAGGGCATATTCAGAGGATGTAAACATCAGGAGAACCTGCTTAAGGTTGAAGTTGTCACAGGACCTCACAGAAATGCAGACACTGTCTGGGGAGAAGCAGGGATCCTGGACTGTGCCAGAAAATCCTGGCCAAGTGGATTCAACCCCCTGAGGGCTGAATTGAGGATGGGGAGCAGCACAGGGATCATCACTGCAGCCTCAACTGCACCCTATGCTTTTTTCTTGCTTGTTACTCTATTGCTAAGTCCACATGCTAAGAACTGTCTAAGCTCTGCTGGGTCACCAGGACATGAATCTCACCTTTGCTGGTTATTAAAAGGCCTGTCTATTGTCATGGGTCTGTGTTTTATGGGACACAGTGGAGCCGCAGACACTCCCAGTGGAGACTTGCCTCAGGAGTTTGGCATCACAGTGAGCACAGGGAAGTCAAATACCCTCTTCAGATGTTCCCCAGGTTGCCAAAGATGTGTTTTCATCACACAGTGAACACACAGTACTTTATTCCTCTGCTGAAATATTCCCAGATATATTATCATGCCTAATGTTCCCTTTTTGACCTCAAGGTCTTCTAATTATGTCGGACTTCTGTGGAAATTAAAGATTATAATACTTGCATTTACAAAGATCCTAACCAGATCTTGGAGAATAAAATTGAGTCTGTTTGCATTGCTTGCATGTCAATTGTTGGGAAAACAGGGTTCTGTTGTAGCAAACCTCATCTCCAGTAATGTAGAAAAAAGAAAATTCTTGCATCAATCAGCTGTTCTAACTGCCCTGGGGAAAG
Source organism: Agelaius phoeniceus (assembly GCF_051311805.1). NCBI lineage: Eukaryota > Metazoa > Chordata > Aves > Passeriformes > Icteridae > Agelaius > Agelaius phoeniceus. The sequence goes on from NC_135265.1 coordinate 124,646,378, forward strand.
GTAGCTATAGGCTTGCATCTCCTAAAAACCAAAATTAAATAATGTGCTGTGAAGCCAGAGTTTTGCAACCTTGCAAGGCATCTGAGACAGAGGTCTCAGTCAGTCCTCTTCCCCAGTCCTGGCAACATCCTTGGATGGAGGGCATTGCTACAGAAGACAGAGCTGTAGCCTGTGAGCCTTCATCTTCATCTTCAGGATTTACAGACCAATAGCTCCTGAGGGTGCAGAGACTCCTTTTAATACTATCAAACACCTGAGGAGTTGAGAAAACCAGAAAATATTTAATCAATGAAACCAGCTGCTTGTTACTTGGTGGTCAGGGGAGGAGGTGGAAGGTGCTTATTCTTCCTCTTGGGCTGTTCCAAGCAGTACCTTCAGAGCTTCTGACTCAGAAATCTTCATTCACTGCAAATCTTAAGTGAAGCATTGGTGCCTTTCAGCTGGGAAGGGCTGGACATCATTCAGTGAACTCTGACAACAGCCCTGATGTTTTCGTGTCTATCCCTTTCTAAGAGCAGCCTGCCTGTCCATGATGTGTGGTGCTACAGAACTTTTCACAGTATTACAAAGAGCACACTTGCCACTGGTCAGCTGAGGAACACACCCAGCTGTACGGGGTTAGAGAACTTCTTGAAGATTTCCTGTTAGGGTCTCAGTTTCTCCTTTCACCCCTCTCCCTTGTTTATCCCCACACTTTGAGCAGCTATGCCCTGCTCCAGCACTCCAGAGAGAAGAGCAGGCAGAACCACCCCTGGCTGCAGTGGAGAGGGAAGGGTGTGTAGCCCATTCCAGCCTTTTTGTGTCTGCACTGCTGGGACAGGGCCAAGAAAGCAGCAAAGACCAGGAAATCACAGTTGGTAATGCTGTTATCTGTGGGTGTTGGGGACAATTTACTGCTGATACTTTTGGTACAAGATACTGTGGGAGTAGAAATATGTTGCCCATCTCTACTTAAACTTGAAAAAGTGATGGATGCCAGGAATGAAGGAAGAAACAAGTGACTGTGGACAGTGCTGTCAATGCTTTGTCTGAACTGGGAGCCATTTTCCTTCAGGGTAACACTGCACACACATGCCTCTTGAAAATAGCATGAGAGAATATCCTAATCAGTGCTATTCACTTTATAGTTTTTCACTAAGATAGACAATACTGTTGATTTATAATTTACTGATCTGATTTGAGCTCACCCATGTCACCCAGAACCCAGATCACTGAAGCAAAAAAGTTTGAACTCTCATCCTCTGGGCATAACTTTCTCTAGAGGCTCTAGTCCCTATGGAAACAATTCAGTTGTTTTGTTGTATTTGACAGTTTTACAGTCATCATAAACAACATGAAATGACCTTACTTTGAAACATTGGGGCGCCTTGTCCTCCCCTGCCTCAGGACAGACTGAAGATAGGACAGAGTTCAGCATAGCTGAAGAAAACACTCATGTGAACATGCTCACAGCTTAAAGGCAATCAGGGTTAAGGACCATTTGTTTGTTGGGGATTCCTTAAAACTGCATTTTCCAGCAAAAAAAAAAGTCATTCCAGTCCAAACCCTTTGCTCAAAGCAGGGTCAATTCAAGAAAGTTGCTGTGATATTTTTTCTTATCTATGGTAAATAACTTTGTTTAGATCATCTCCTATACAGACACACACACACACACACACACACACACACACACACACACATATATATATATATATATATAAAGGTACTTACTTGAGGGGAAAAAATCTAGCCAGAATAGATTCACATAACAGTGTGAAGCCAGTCAATATCCAACTTTCCAACATTTTGTTTCCTTCAAGCAAAAGCAAACAGAACATGGCATTTTGCCTTATACAGTGCTGTTACAATTACAGAAAGACGTCTTTTCTTTGGACTGAAGACTTAATTATCCAATAAAAATAGTGTTCACTGGTCAACACAGTGTTGCTTGTGTTGAGTAAAAAGTGGTACTAGCCATGCACTGCATGCCTACTGCACGTTAAAGGGCTGACTCCAGTCAGATATGCACAGAACCAAAGATTGTGGATTTCCACAATCTCTCTGGGCAGTACAGCATTCTACAGCCCCCTCCCCTAAACTGTGACTTGAGAAAATCTCTGTGACCTGAGGCTGCCCAGATACTGAAGAACATGCCAAAAGTGGGGACTAGAAAGGCAATGAAGTCTTAAGTTTGATTTTAAGTTCTGTGGTGTAACCTAGAACCAGAAGATTCAAAATATCAAGGTGCAAGCTGCCATACTAATATTCCATTTCAACATATCCTGAAAACACTGAAATTCTGACACCAACTCCACTAGGAACAGAAAGTGCCACTATTAGATCTTCTCTGTCTCTCTAATGCCACTATGAATGTTGGGAGGGGGGTCATTTCTATAAAATCCATTGAAAATTTCATTACAGGAGAGAGAGGGATTGTTTGGATATCTGTGAGGATTTTAATTTGTCCAAACTGTAATGCAGGGGGAATCCAAAATGTCAACTTGCAATGCTTCCTATCTATCCTTGAAATCCCAGTCTCTGAGGTCATACTTGCAGTTCTCTTTATTAGGACAACTCTGCATTATAAAATAGTATTCATTTATTGCTAATGGCATAACTCTTGAGATCCTTGAGCTTCCTTCATTTATGTCAGAGATGTTCCAAAATACTGAACTAATACAAAATAAAGGATGTCCCAATGTTATTCACCTTCCCATTATCTATTTTATTATTTACTCTCATACCATTATTCTAACATAGCACTTTATTATAAAAAGTTTTAAGAAAAGTTGAAATTTTTTTAATTCTCTCAACAACATTTGTCTGTGGAAATAGATGGAAAGAAGTTGTAATTGTGAAGTTTTTCCTTTCTTCTATCATATAGATTTTGCCATCTGTATCACTGGTTTTGTAACATTTTTCATAGCATACCTTCCTTCAGACAGGCAAGAAACATGTTTCTGACATAATCACAATACAGCAACAGAGAGCAGGGGTGCATCAATATAGAACCTTGTAAATGTAAAATAAATCTATTTCCCATGCTCAGAACATAGGGACGAAGCCAAAAGGAAAATAAATCTTCAGAAGTTAGAAGTTTTCTTTGGTTAAATATTTTAGAGTGATGGGTTTGGCAGTACCCAAGTTCCCAAAGAAAAGGGAGTTTCTCTCACTTAGTCCCAAATCTGCCTTCAGCCCACAGAAGTGAGAACCTGACCCTACCTGACTTGAACTCCTTGCTCTTGAACTCCTCTAGGACTGTGGGTCTGAAGGATCACCTCTGGGAGGAAGTTGCATCCTTGCTGTCAAGAAAAAGATGCTCATACCAAAGGGCAATCAGTCAGGCATAAAACACACAGGGGAAAATGATGAAGGTGAGGTGACAGATGAAGAAACCTTTGGGATCCAGGCCACTGGTAAAAAGCCTAGAGGAAAAAGCTATACATAGTTAAGAGAGGGAAAGAACACTGTTCTTGTGAGTGAAATCAGTGAACAAATTGTGTACCATCTGCAATGCAGAGATACAAATAACTCACAGAAAAATATCTTGGTCTAAGGAATAAGCTTCTGAACAGATTCTGGAAGCACAGTTTTATCACTTGTAAACTTGATTTTACAAGGCTGAAATAGTCATCTTCTGTTTAGTCCAAAGGGGAATAACAGCTAGGGAGTGTGGCAGTGCTGGTGCTGTCTGTGGTCTGGCTGGCTTCAGGAGCACTTCTGGACAATGTTGAACAAGCAGCCACATCTGCCCCCCTCAGCAGGAGGAAAGCCATGGCCATGTGGGTCCCTGCAGCATTTAGTTAGCAGTGGCAAAATGAAAAGCTCCTGGCTGCATCTCTGAAACATTACAGGAAAGTCACTGTACTACAGTTCAGGACCAAATTAAAAGTCACACAGGCAAGGGAAGAAAATGTTCTGTTGGAGCAAATGTTAAAACACAGAAATACATTTCACCTGGCAGCTTGTCACATTTCACTGAAGTAACTGAGTGGGCAAGTGAGTTCACAGCACAAGCTGAAAGGATGCCTACCTTGATATCTGACTTGATGGCAATAGTAGAGGCTGGATAGGGTTGCAGATCCTTGCAGAGAGACTGTAGGCACACACCTCACCTTTTCATTCTGGAGAGAAGAAGAAAAGCAAACATTCAGGAAACTGAGTGACAGATGAAAAAAATGAAAGTTAAAGCCTTGAGGTAGCAGATTAACCTCTGAACAAGCATTGCACAGCTGCACATATGCTTTACACAGAGCCAAATCTAGAGTGAAGAAGGAAATTAGGGGAAATGGCCCATATTTTTTTAGTGGAAGTTTGCTGGACTGCAAATAGCATTTGAGGATAATGCATAACAGATGCTAACTTAGTGGGAAGGGAGACAGAAAGCAATTTACAGTATATAAACTCTTCTGAAATACCAGGGCAAAAGAAAGTGCTGGAGGGATTAGGGGTAACTAGCAAATGGTACAGAAAGTGAAGGAGCTGGGGCCTTCTTGAGATAAATGAGAACCTGCATCTGTTGTTTTTTTTCTGGGCAAAAGATAAAGAGACATAGATATCCACTGAAAATAACAAGAAAGGGGCAAAAGGGACAGAGAGCATTAGTACAAGTGCAAAGTAAATGTACAGAAGACCAGTAAAACCTTGACTGAAGGAGTCTTTGTAGTAGTGGTCCACTGTCCTGTATCTAAACTCCAGAAAAGGGAAGGTTAAAAATCAGAAGAATGATATAGGACACACCTAGGAGTTAAAGAAAATGAATGAAATTTTCTGTTGCTTTCAAATCTCCAGTGTAGAGGAGGTAATAAGAGAAGGAAAATACTATGCTTTCTTCTGTAGCCTCCCTTCATCTGCCCCTTGATACTACAGTCTTTTAACTGTTGGGCATATGCAGAACAAGAACACCACATTACTGTGGTGCTTGGAGCATTAGGCCACACTTTACTCACAATAGGATCATCAGACCAGGACCTCCATTAACCTTACCTGTAGGTTCTGTGTCTTGAGGGAAAGGGAGAAAGACCTCAAATCATGGTCTCCAATTTCCCAGCAAGGTGCTCTTAGCATTCAGAGATAAGTTGGGCTCAGGCATGGATTCTTTTTATTAGGGCTTCTCTGTCTGTATGAATACTTGAACTCATATTTACCAGGACCAGGGAGAGTAACCATTTGTTAAGGCATTAAGTAAGGAGTGAGCATTAGCAAGTAAACATTTGAATATTAAAACCCGCAGAAATACTTAAATACCCCAGAAATGGGGTAGCCTAGCTGAAGAATTGAGCTCTAATAAGTGAAAGTGTAAGTAGGAGTTCTGAGATGAAGTGAGCAGCATTGTAATGCAAAGGAAACCTAAGTACCTCTAAGCTAGAGTGACAGTGTCCAGCCATGACCATCTTTGTCCCCAAAATCCATAACTGAGCAACATCTAGGCTCTATATGCAACACAGGAGGAGAATGTGTTGGGATACAAAGCTGGGAGGAGTGTCTGATACCCCAGAGTGCTGTGCTGTCCCTCAGAAGGACCTCAACAGATTGGAGAGATGGGCAGAGATGAACCATCTGAAATTCATCAAAGGCAAATGCAGGGTCCTGCACCTGGGGAGGAAATACCCCAAGAATCAATATAGGATGGGAGCTGACCTGCTATGAAAAGTTCATAGAGAAGGACCTTGGGGTCCTGGTGGGCAACAAGCTGTCCAAGAACTGCCAATGGTATCCTGGGGTGCATTAGGAAAAGCATTGCCGTCACAGGAGGAGATCCTGCCCCTCTACTCAGCCCTAGTAAGGCACATCTCGAGTGCTGTGTTCAGTTCTGGGCTCCTGGGGCAATAGAGACATGGAGCTTCTGGGGCAGGTCCAGCAGAGCGCTACAAAGATGAACAGGGGACTGGAGCATCTTTCTTGTGGTGTCAAGTGAGTTGTGCCTGCTCAGTCTTGAGAAGAGATGACTGAGAAGGGACCTCATCAATGTCTGTCAGTATCTGGAGGGAGGGTGCCAAGAGGATGGAGCCAGGCTCTGCTCAGGGGTGCCAAGCAATAGGGCAAGAGGCAACAAGCAGAAACTGAGGCACAGGAAATTCCACCTGAATATGGGGAAAATCTTCTTTACTGTGCAGGTGACTGAGCACTGGAGATTGCCCAGAAAGGCTGTGGAGTCTCCCTCACTGGAGCTATCCAAGAACCGTCTGGACACAGCCCTGTGCTGTGTGCTCTAGGATGACCCTGCTTGTACAGGGAGGTTGGACCTGTGTGGTCCCTTCTGACCTGACCCATTCTGTGACTCTGTGAATTTTGTAGCATCTACAGAACCCAGCCTGTGGAGACAAGAAACAGTGCAGGTGATGGACCTTACCAAGGGAAGGACAAATTTTAGGTATTGCGTCTTGGCGTGTATCTCACCCAGACTGAGATAGCAGCAATTTGAGTCCAGAAGAATCTCTGATTCTTCCCTGAAGTACTGTTTTTTTCAGGCCACAGAGGAAGGAGAACAAGAAACTTACTTTTTAAGTCAGATTCTAGAGATGAAGATTGTTAATTATGATGTGGTAGCCTGCCTCACCTTCCGTTCTGCAAGGCGGCATTTCAAAAGTCTGGAGGAGTATGGATACTATGAAAAAGGAAATGGATAAACCATAAAATTCTTGGGGAAAAGTGGCCAGTTTTATTTAACATTTTAAAATGGAAATAAACATCTGAGATGCTATTTATTGGCAAAATAAAACATGACAATTAAAATGGCTAATTAAAGTGGCTTTAAAAGCAGCAAGGATCTAGAAGTTGTATCAAGCTGAAAGCACAAAAAAATGGAAAAAAAAAACCATTTCATAAAATTAATTCTTTATGTCTGTAATTAAGAATATCTTCCTGCATCTGTTGTATTCTATTCAGCAGATATTTAGCTGAATGTAGAAGGAAACCAGTAAGCCCCAGCATGTGTTGATGTGTAACTCATATTTTAATGAGGATCTGTATTCATTTCACTGCATCTGCAGAACTCCTGCTAATAGCAAGAAATATTGTGTTAATGAGGTAGTGCAAACACATTAAAGGCCTTATAGACCTGTAACAACAAAGCCTTGAGAATGACACAATTGAGATTAACAGAGTCCTATGGATTCTCTTAAAATCTCGATCTAGCTTGTCCCTATTAAAGCACTAAATACTATTACCACAGCAATTTGAGTTACAGTCACAGTCTAAAAAAAAAACCAGAAAAGAAAGTGCTTTTTATTGAAAGATCTAATTCTCAATACTGACTTATAACTGTTCACATGGGTACCGAAAACTTTTTACTAAGATTTTTTCTCCTTTGACTCTGCAATTGACAGCCAAATGGATTAAGACAATCCCACTTTGTCACAAAATCAAGAATCAGAGAATCACAGAATATGCTGAGTTGGAAGGGACCCTCAAGGGTCATCAAGCCCAATCCCTGGCCCTTCACAGAACATCCCCAAGAGTCACACCATGTACCTGAGAGCACTGTCCAAACACTTCTTGAGTTCTGTCAAGCTTGGTGCTGTGACCACTTCCCTGGGGAGCCTGTTCAGTGCCCCAACACCCTCTGGGGGAAGAATCTTCTTCTAATCCAACCTAAACCTCCCTGACACAACTTCAAGCCACTTCTTCTGGTCTGTCACTGGGCACCAAAGACAAGAGGGCAGTGCCTGCCCCTCCTCCTCATGAGCATCTTCTGTAGAATTGTTGTGAGCCATGGATGCACAGTGGCCATTAATGTCCTAATCCAGCCTGCTGAAACTTTCCAAATACTGGAAATGAGCTGGAACAATATATGAAAATAAAGTACAGTTTGTAACTGACAATAAGCTAAAAAAAGTGTTTAAGCAGTTTGCTTCTATATGTCAACAGTAAAAGTAGCTCAGCTGCTGAAAAGCAATGCTTCCACAGAGAGGTTAGGCATCACAGTGAGAAATGCATCTCAATTTACTAACAAAAGTCAAGACTTATTATTAAATGCCATCATATGCATGATGTAATTTGTTAACCTGAAGCAGGCCTCCCGTGCTGTAGCATGGCAATTTAGCTACAGGATTGTGGACCCATTGTAGAAAAAGTCTTGTAGCTTTATATAGATATAAAGAGATTTATAATAGAAAATAAGGTTCTACCAACTTATGATCAAAGTTTACAGAGTCTCCAAGATATGTTAGGAAATCTATGTAGCAAAACTCTGGAATTTTTCCAAAATGGATAAAAGGATAAACAAGATAAAGGCTTACAGATGGTTTTATCTGGTGATATTTAAAGTTAACTGAAAGTTGACTTCTAATAACAAGTGAAAGCTTACACCTCATTTGAAAACAAACATGTACCTACTGTTCATCTCTCTACAAAATGTAGGAGAACAGAAGTACTGGTGGAGGCTCTATTTACCACGGGCCAGCTGGAGGATGGAGAGCCTGGCACAAACAAGCTGAGGAAGGGACACTTCTCTGGGAGGGGGGCCTCCACTTGTCTTTGCTTATTGTGTCATGCAAAACTGAGGACTCAGAGACTGACATCTAACCCCATTACTCATTTCTCTTAGAGGTAATTAGTCCCATTTTTCTTCAATCATTTTCTTTAATCATTTTCTTCAAAACTTCTCTAAATTTCTCTAAATTTCTCCCCTGCTAAGCTATGACACTATGCTATGTTTTGCTATATTTTGTTTTACTCAATGTCAGATAATGTTTTAGGCTTTTGGACTTAAATTCTTTGCATAGAAAGAAGGGATAAAGATTGACTTGCATGGTCTTCTTGGACAAATAATTAGTTGGCCTACTTTACCTTTCTGAATAGCAGAGTACTTGAGGAAAAAAATTACTGACTCAAAAAATTGAATAATGAAGTATTTATATTAATCTTCTTTTATGTTTTGCAGAGGCAAATAAATCAATATCTTATAGACTTGCATAACAATCAGCAAATAAAACTGGCAGATAGTGAATGCAGAAAGATTTCCCATTCATGCCATAAGTGGTTTATGACAGTAATATATTATTGATGTTCTGTCTGCCTGTAAGATTCAGATACTCTAAAAAACAGCTGAGCCCAAATGTCCCATAAGTAATTTTCCTACTGTAAACAGTGTCCTTGTCAGGCTTTCTGAAATACTGTCTGACCAGCAAAATGGTAGAATAAAAGTATGCATAGAGTGTAAATCAATCACATTCTTCTACAATTTCATGCAAGAGTTAAAATTTTAAATTTCTTAGCTATGCCACTTTCTCCAGCCTGAGTGTACCTTCTTCCGAGGTTTTCCAGAATTTATCCTAGGGCTTAGATGTCCCCATATGCTGCAAAAAACCTCCAAACATCTAGTATTCTCTCTGCTTCTTTCCTTCCCTTCCACCAAGCCTCGTCATAGCCATTTCTAATTTGTTGCCTTGGGCCGATGGCAATTACCACTTAAGAAATGATGTCCTGGTGTACATATTTCAGAGCAGAGCAGATTGCTGAAACACTGGTGTGAGACTGGTGCTCTGAATTCCCTGATGTTCAAACACACATGCAGACTTGCTGAGCAAGGAGAGCAGAGTGGTGTGTCTCAGAATCCAGGACATTCCTCTGACTGCCCTGAAGGATTCGAGACCCTGGGAGGGTGCTCAGAGACTTTGGCACGGAGTCAAAAACACCTGTGCCTTTGATTTTAACCCATGGAAACAATTACCAACTTTGTGTGAGGAGTTACAAACCACAAGGGTTTGGATAGAATGATAGTGAATTTATCACAGGGTGAGAAAGTAGAATTTTGGGGTTTTTAGAATGGGGGTTCAAGAGGCAAGATGGAGGAATCTGGGCGTGTCCTGTCTTTCTCCTTGTTCTTCTTATCCTCCATCTTCTGCTGTGATGGTGACACTTCTGAATTGGTTTAGAGACAAACTGTCTAACATAGGTGATAGGTATATGAAAATTATTGTGAATAAAGTACATGTAGTTTTTAGAATAAAAAGATAACACTTCCCCAAGGGCGGTCAGTGGGCCATGGACCAACCTGCCAGACAGACCTCAGCGGGTCTGAAAGAGAATGTATTAGATAAGAGAAAATAAACAATCTTAAAAACCAGAGCTGAGGAATCTTGACTTCTTCTTCGAGCACGGGGCTGGGAAGAAAGACTTTTTAATACCTCGAGAACCGTTTCAACAACAAAACCGAGGGTGTGGAGGAATGGGATGGGAGCACTGGCAGCAGGTGGGAAGGGGGGTCTGTCTCTGCCCCTGTTCCTCTGCCTGTCCTACAGGGCACAGCTGCTGCCCCAGCCTTGCTGATTCAGCTGCACTGCAGCAGCAGCCTTCTCCTGCATGTAGAGCAGGCACCCTGCACACTGTCTCTGATGGCTGCACAGAAATCAGCAGTAAGAAATGGGGAATACTTCAGGAAATTTCTTCCCATCTCAGCATCCAAGGCATCACAGGTAAAATTTTCTGAAGAGGATATCTGAGGTCTCAGATATGAACTACATTGTTTGGCCTGTCCTGTTCCTGCATTAAAAGGCTTTCACCACCTTAAACTGTAACTTTAAGACACACGAGCCATACAAGAGTTGGATTGTATTTTTACTATGCAAAGTCTTCAATTTGAAGTTATGTAACCAGAAATGAACAGGTTATACAAGTTACAAATTACAGGTTACATGCATTTCAGTAGGCTTGGGACAGATGGTTATGTTGAATTATACTAAAATTTTTTGATAGTGTAATTCTTCATCAACAAAAAAGAACTACTTTGAATACAATCTGATTCAATGCAACAATTCAATAAGAAGCTGGGGAGTATTATAAGAGCCAAGCCTCACTGCCACCAAAATACCAAACATATGCTCAGCCCGTGCTGGATATTTTAAGGAGGGTGAATGTGTACCTTTTTTATAGGAATAAAGTATGAACAAAGTAGTGGTGAAGAACAGTAACTGTTAGATAGAGATGATACATGACTGCATAGGTGTTAGCAGCAAACAGAAAAAACCTACCAAAAAAAACCTACAAAAAATCCCTAAGAAGAAACCAAGCAAATCTAGTTTGAATTAGGTATGGTTTAACACAGCTTAAACATACTTAAAGTAACAAATAGGCATTCCTCATTAAAGGCTGATGAATCAAATAACTTTCTCAAGGAGCCAGAACATCCTCCATAGTATTCAACAAGTGCCTGCCTGGCTTAAGTGGACAGCTGGTCCTGCACCAATCAAGGAAAACATAACTGTTTTCCAGTGTTTTCTTGTGATCTTGAAAGCTTCTACTCTTCAACAGGATCTTGAAATACATATCTGAAACCCCAGGCTGATACTCCCCAATAACACAACTTCCTAAAAAATCAGTAATAAACTTTTCTCTAGAAGTACTTTTAAAATTTTGCTGTGCTTATATTTATTTTTCACATGTTTTTGAGTTTTAAAAATTCTTCTTAAAAAAAAAATCAGGCTTGAAATAAATTTGTCATGAATTTGTAATGACTTCAGAAAATCAAAATTGAATAAATAAATTTTTACCCTTCCCTGTCTGTCAGTGAGACTATTTTCTTTGAAGAACTTCTCAAAGCTTATATATTCCACTTGAGATTTTTTAGAAGAATAACTCCTATAATGTTTTTTCTCCTTCTAGATGAAATAATTGCGAGAACTTAGACTGGATCTAAATCAGAATCACAGAATTGGTATAAATTGTTTTACTGGTTTCAACCAAAATAGAAGTTTTTGTGTATGAATTTCTTTTGTCATTCTTTGGCAATATTTTGAAGAAAATTCTGTGAAAGGATTGTCTAAGGACTTTTCCCATGGTTAACATGAAAGGAAATTAAAAGAGTTATTACACAAATGCAAAAACTATAAAACTGTAAACATTTTATTGCCTGTAGCATTGAACATAAAATGATATGGTTCACTATGTAAGAAGAAGTAAATTCTCTGTAAGTAAGAATTTAAGGCATTCTGTGGATGAATTTACAGAAGTATTTTAGGTTCAACTGATGCATTTTTAAGCAAATTGGCTTATAACACACAACAGTATTTGATGGCAAAAGCTGTATTCTTCTTGGCAGAAAATTAATTTAAAAAAAGTACAACAGGTACCTAATTGAATCCAGATGCTAATTTAGTCCCTCTAAAATAAAGCCCCTAAAGCATATTTTAAGTGGATATATGCAGAAAACAAAATTTTCACATTAAAGAACCACTCCTACTGTCATGGACTAATAATTGATGAAGCCATAGCAAAAGCAGGAGCCATTTGTTTTGGTAACTTAAAATAAAATGTTGCCCTTCATTATCTGAAAATCAAATTATTTCTGAGATAGTTTTTTAATTTGACAGTTGCTATAGTGTCCACACTCATGTCCCACTTCTCTCTCTCCAAGTTGAGATGTTTCAGTTTTTCACTGAAGAGCTGTGTGCTGGTGAAGCCTGGCAGCCAGGCCGTGGAGGGAACATCTGGGGCACCAGGACATGCAGATTGCTCTCTGCTCCTGGGGCTGCTTGTGCTCTCAGGCAGCCATTTTCCATGACCTTGGGAATTTGCTCTTCAAGGGGCGTGGAAGATCTGCCATGGAGAAATGGGATGAACCTGGTACAGAAGCAGTGTAATGATTCTTGCTAACCCTATGTTAGTTTCCATAAGGAATTTCTCTCCTTGAGCTTTAAGGGGAGAAATGGGATGAGTGTGCCTATATGAGAGGCTCCTATGCTCTCACAAGAGATCTGAGCAAAAAAGGATCCCATCTTAAGTGCAAGTAAATTAATGTGTGCTTCCAGGGAAAGAGATAGGGAGGGGGATAAATTATCCTGTGAAACACAGAACAGGACAATTAGGATTATGAAGATGTGGTAGGTAGCTCACAACTGGACCTCTGCAACAGATAAACAGAAGCCCTTTGAGGAAGACAGGCTGTGAAGATGAGACCTAGGGGATTACTACAGATTGCTCAAGTAATAAGGGAGGAAGATGGAAAAACCTTTTATAACTTGAAGGATCCCTTCAGCTGAAAGCTCTGGTTATCATGGGGGACTCTAATCACTCCAACATCTGCTAGGAGAGCAACAGAGCAGGGCATAAATGATGATTATTTTATGTAGCTGTGGGACAGACTGACAGAGAAGGATGTTCTGCAGATCATAAACAATGAAAAACTCATTCTCCAGCCAATGATAGTCATTGGGAACTGTGACTGCAGTGACCATAAGCTGAATTTAAGAACCTAGGGAAATAAAGAAGACAAGCAGCAAAGACACCAGTTTCAGAGGGACAACCTTGGCTGCTTCAGGACTTTGGTAGGCAAGATCCTTTAAGAGGCTGTCTGAAAGGGCAAAGGAAGCAAGAGGTAGATTGTCAAGGACAATCTCCTCAAGGTGTAACAGCCTGATTAAACAGTCTGACAGGCAGTGTTTGCCAGAGGTCAACACGGCTCAACAGATTACTCTTGAGCCAGATAGCAGAAAGAAAGCTTATGGAAATGGAATAGACAACCAAGGATGAATATGAAAATAATTTTCTGGGGATGAACAAAGAACACAGAAGAGGCTCAGGTGCTAGTGTCTCCTTTGCCCTAATCCTTATTGGCATAATATATTCTTCCGGGAGAAAGAAGTACTATCCACTTCAGGGGGCAATCAAATTGGTGACCACTTTTTTCAGCTGGATAGACACAAGTTCATGGGATCAAATACTGAGGCATCTCAGAAATGACACAGCAAAGCTGTGGTCTGTTAGGCTTAGAAAATGTGTGATGACTTGGTAGGTTTCCAGTAATTAGGAAAAGAAGGCAAACACCATTCCCATCTTTGAAAAATGCAAGGAAAATCTGGGAAAATACAGGCAGGTCAGCCTCACCTCTATCCCTAGAAAAACTATGGATGATGTTTGTGTGTCCTGAGACACAAAAATAAAAGCAAAAAAGATGAACCAGAGGGCAAATGATAACTGAACACCCTAATTGACTTCTGTCACAGCTGATTCATTGCAAGAGAGGACAGGAATATGTTTTGTGGTACATCAGAAATGGCTGGGTTTTAAGTACAAGCACTCCTGCTAATAGTCAATGTGAGGTATGAAGGCCTAATTGGGCAGTTTATAAGATGTGTGGAAGACATGTCTGGACTGCTGGACTCAGAGAGCCGTGGCTGATGGCAGTCAGTTACAAGTGCCTGTCTTCATGTATCAGTGTCTTCAGGAGCAATCCTGTTGAATATCTTCATCATGTCCCCTGTACATTCCCCAGGTTTATAGATGTCACAGAACTGGGATGGATGAGAAAATTGTTGTTATTGATATATTTGAAGAGAAAGGCTGTCATTCACAGGGAGCTTGACAGGAACATCCTGAGCTTCAGCAAAGATGAACACAAAGCCCTGCACTGTTAACAAACATCCTCAGATGCCTAGGGATGGTGCTGTAAGTCCTGATGGGCAACAAATTGAACATGTTCCAGTGTACCCCTTTGGCATCAATGGCTACTTGCACATTTGCATAGCAAAAACAAAACTGAGAGCTTGAAGGATGTGTTTATTTCCCTCTGCTCAGTACTGCAGAGATTCCACCTGAAATGCCATGTCCAAGTCTGAGCTACCCCAGATAGACAAGACAACATGGTCAACAGGCTGGAAGGAGTCCAGTGGAAGACCAGGAGGATGGGTAGAGGTTGGAGAGCACAAAATGCAAGGAGAGGCTGAGGGAACAGAGATTGTTCAGTCAAGAGCAAAGAAATCTTCCTCTTGCTCTATTCCACTGTCAAAACAGGACAGAATGGAAGATGAACTCATTTTCAGATATGTGCAGGGAATCAAGAAGAGGCAATGGCTGCACATTGTAAACGTAAGATATTCCTGTAGGCTTATTCTGTTATGTGAAAGCCCCAAGGGAAACTGCCCAGAGAGGTTTACAAACCTCTACCCTTGCAAATTTCAAAATGTGACTCAGTGAGACCCTGTGTACCCTGAACCAACTCTGAAGTTTTCCTTGCATTGAGTGGAGAGTTGGAGTGCATGAGCTCTAGAGGTCCCTTCCAACAAACATTTCTAATGATTCTGTGCTTCTTCTGAATCAGTCTAGTCCTGTTTTCTAGCTGTTTGTCGTAACATTTTGAAAGTGTGGGGTATTTTGACTGTGGAGGGTAGGAAAGTTGTTCTTACCTTTTTTATTAAATAGATATTGGATTATTATTGTGTGAAGTATAAGTATTTTTGTATATGTAGAACCTAATGTAGATGATACAATTGCTGCATCTCCACATCTTTAAAAAATAGGCAACATGCTATGCAACTCCAGCAAACTATGTGATCATTATGACATAAAGTCTCCCTAATTGTCTTGGTTTGAAAAGATAGGTGTCAGCTAAGGATGGCAAGAGCCTTCCTTGAAATGGAAAATGCAAACCCCCTCCCTCTAAATTATTATAATTATGAAATTAAAAGGCTCTCAGGCAAAGATAAGGCAATAGGAATAACAGTTATTTACTAGGAAAACTAAAAATACAAATGCAATAGTACAAGAAAAATAAATCACTGACAGGGTCAGAATACGTCCTGACACTCTGTGGATCAGGGTGTTAGCAGCTGTCCCTCTGAATGGTGGCTGCAGCCCTCCTGGAGGGCAGGTGTGGTTGTGTTGAAGCAGTGATCCTGTAGAAGGGTGCAGTTCTCCTCTGAAGGTCCAGTGGTGGTGTAGATGTGTCTGGTCTTCCTCTGGGAATCCAGTGGAGGACACAGCTGCTCCTCTGGGAATCCAGTGGAAAAGGCTGCTCTGGTGTTCCAAACACCAGATTGTATCCAGGTAGGAACACTTGGCTCCTCCCCCTGGGTGATGATGTAATTTCATCAGTCATGCAGTGACTCAATGGCCCATTCACAGAAGATATCTACCCAGAGGGAGGATTGGTTGTGGAAGAGATAAAGTAAACTGCCTCATTGAGAGAAGATAATTGCCCAACCTCTAACAGATGGGAAATAGAATACACATATATCTTACAACCAGAACACTAATGAACCTGATCCATGTTGTAAATAATTGGAGTTTCTAAGCTTTTCTTTTTTTTTTTTCTGAAATCAGATTTTTTTAACTTCATGAAAAACTTAGAAATTATTTTCATGTATAGATAGAAAAATCAATGTTACTGCCTCTCTCTGATATTCTAAAATCAAAAATCTTCCTCTTTAGATAAGAAAATGGCATACTAAATCAGTACTGTCCTGAAGCTCAATACATTCTTTTTTACCAAGAGCTTTTCTGTTCACTGGCTATTCTGTATCCAAAAAGCTGTAACACATGAAATTTAGCTTCCAATTTTGACCTTGAGAAGTGTTTGTCTTGGTTTTAAATTTGTGCAATGTCTACTTCTATTTAATTTGTATGAAGATATTTCTGGGGTTGTAGAGTTATTTTTTTGTAAACCTTTTAAATATTCTATTTCAGATGTCTGGGAAACATCCATGATTTTTAAGTTCAGGCAGCCTATTTTGTACTTGAGAAATCATTCTTTGCTACAGCCAAAAGGTAAAAGAGTTGCAGCTTCCTTCACATTACTGAAAGCTTGCATTATTTTAAATGAATGGTCACTTTTTCGACAGTCACAGAACATGGCCTTGTGAAATAGTCCCATGTTCTTTCCTGCATGTGTTTCATTTTATTGATGTTTCGCAAAAGATATTATATTTGTGTAGTGAGGGTTTAAAGCATGCTTTTATAACTATAGTGTTATTACCTTTTACCCTCTATGGCGAACATTTATGAAAAAAATCCCATCTCAGCAGGAACTTCTGAGAGCTGATGAGTAAATAGAGGTAGATCCAGGAGAGCACTGGAAACAGAGTTTATGGTTAACCACCATCCTGCTGGATGCAATGATGCTGCTACCTTTGTACATTACCATGTATGTCCCCTATATGCATGGCAATTTTTCACACATTCTTAAATATTTTTATGGACTATAAATCCATTAATGAAATATTCAGACTTCAAGTTTGGGGACAGACATGCAATTGCTGGGGTGAAGAGAATGATTAATAGGGTTCTGTGTCTTGCTTTCGGTTGCTGAGATAGGATATTTGCCAAGAGTTCCTTGGCCATGTGACAAGCAGACAATAATTTTCAATATCCTGCTAACAGCTCTTTTCTATCTGATGCCAACAGATGCCCTGAGTAACTTTCTCCTAACTGAAGATTAATCTTGGGAAAAGTTCTTGCTAAAAAAAAGCCCAAGCATGTAAAGCTTGTCAGGAAAGAAGGTGGGGGAGGCAGAAAGAAGTTGAGTACCAGAGGCCAAAGCTGAGTAGCAGCTGTTGCATGGAGGAAGCTCAGTAATGGATCCCTGCACCAGGAGTCGATGTTGAGATTGCTCAGATTTCAACAGTGACAACAGAGATAAAGTGTGCTGGCAGCACCACTGGAAGCACAGAGGAATAGAAGAACTTCCTCACAGAAAGGGTGTCAAACACTGGAATGGGCTGCCCAGCAAGGTGGTGGAGTCACTGTCCCTGGAGGTGTTTAACAAAGGACTGGATGTGGCACTCAGTGCCCTGGTCTGGTTGACAAGGTGATGTTTGGTCATAGGTTGGGCTCAATGATCTCAGAGGTCTTTTTCAACCTGATTGATTTTGTGATTCTGTGATTCTGTGAAAAGCTTTTGTGCAGGCTTGCTGACAAGGAAAACTCAGAAAAATCTTACAGCCCTACGTGGAAATACATGCTTTTTTCACAACAGTAAGACACCTCTTATCTAGAGGTTGAACATTTCTTCTCTTTGTGGCACAGTGATTTACTCATTATCTCTGTGAGTGAGATGTTTCTTATGTTTAGAGAGTGTTTTCCTTTCAATTAAATCTGATTTTTGTTGTCAGAAAAATTACCTTTAATAGTCATTAAGTACTAAAGTCAGTGGAATTAAGACCTTGCAGACATTCCAGCTGATATTTTATCCATTTTTTATTTCAAGCAAAGAGGAGAAACCTGCATAGTTTGAGAACTCATTCCTCTTGCTTGATCAATAGCCTATGTATAAAACTTTCCAACAGGCAGAAAATTCTTGAAGTATAATTCTTCAGCACAGTTAATCTCCCAAACTAAACTCCACCTATGTGCAGATGTGTCATCCTCTGGAGCACTATTTATCACAATAAAACTTAAATATAGGCTTGGCTCACAACAGGCCCATAAATTGAACTGTCTGTTAGATACTTTATGTCCCATTGGTTATGAACCTGTTCACAATCTTGCCTATAATTAATAAAATGTATTGCTTGCAATTTTTGCTGAATTTCTGTATCTAAAATATTAAGTGCTTGATGCACATGTAACTTGGAGAAGAAATTAAATGCATCTTATCTTGAGAGAATCCTTAATAAAACAAAATCAAAATGTCTTCTGCTCCCTAATATCAGATAAAATTACCTGTGGATCACTATAATAATGAAAGACTGGAATTTCCACCAGTCATTTCAGCCAGTCTTGTATATTTTGAGTTCTATCTCATGTTCTATCACCTCCATTAGACATTTTCTCTGAAAATAGCATGAGAGTAACAGGCTTTTCAAAACCTTGGGCTGAAATGAAATGTTCTGGCTGATATATTTGTACTGTCATATTAGCTTGGGTTTGAGTTCACCCTTGAAACTGAACTCTCTAAATAATCCTCCTTCAGATTTTAAGCATGCAGCCACACAACTGGAATTCCATATGGAGAGAGGCAAATGCACCTTGGGTGCTAGCTGCAACCTCACTCCTGTCCATACAGGCATGGGCAGCAAGCAGTTCAGGGCATGGTGAATAGGAACACACACTCACATATCTAAAAGAATCCATATTAAAATAAACCCATTGAGACCTGTTGTTGTTGGGTAACAGTGATCCATCCCATGCCCCTCATTGTAAGGATCCTTTCCCCAGTCCTTGCTAGATTGCCTGTTGTTATGTGAAATATCATAATGACAAATATCAGCCCACAAGTGTCCAGGAATACTGCATTGATATGAACATTTATTGTGATCTTACTACTTTACAGAGGAAAATATTACAGAACTTCAATTTGTGAGGAAGGTGTCACTTTCCATTATGAAAATAATAATAATACCCACACACTGTAATCTTTTTTTTATCTTGAACCATGTGAACCATGGCTTTTTGGCACTCCAAAGAAGCTTTGGAGAATACAGCCTAATGTGTAAAGCAAGTTAGATGCCCCAAGATGCATAACCCCAGGCTCCTTTGTTTCTTGAGTGAACCTCACAGCATTCCTATCCAGCAATCTAAATATCTATAAGTCAGAAATCCATTATGAGTCTGTCTGTGACTGTCTGGAATTCAATGACATCTGGAAATTTGATTGCAGTGCGATCTAGTGGATAAAACCCAGAGCCAGGAGTTTCTGACTCCTCAATGCTTATCTGATTTTGCTGCAAACATATTGCCTATCATTAGGCAAGCTATTTAAATGCCATGCCCTGGTTTGTCATGCTGCACTAATGGGAGCAATAAATACCATGGAACCTTGCTAATTAGAGCACCACGCACTCCTGCTGCTGGTCAGACTGGTGAAAAATTGCTGTACTACAGCTAGAAGCAAATACATATTCAACTATGCTACAGATATCTCAAATCAACATTAGCTTTTCCATGTAAGTTGAAAGAAAATAGGCCATTGTTTTCAAGTTCTTGTAATAAATATATTTCTCAGGATAATCAGTGCAGATAACACAGAAGTTAATGTTGAGAGAAGTCAATTATGTGTGTAAGTAAATAACCAGAACAGTAAGGTTTCTCTGTGCCTGTATTGCTGGGTGTTTTGAAATTTAGCATGTGAATACATTCTGCAAAAGCAAATTGCATATCATTTTTTATCTAGCATCTATTTTTATGCAAATACCACAATTAGTAGTAGGTCCAGTGAACATGAACACTTCTAATTACTTCCATGTTGTCATGTGATTTAAAATGAAATCTTCTTCTTAGTACTAAAGCAGTTTTCAAATTATAGCACAGACTGTTTAGCTGTTTTGGCAGCTTTAATATGGTTTACAAATAGCAGTTCCTGGAAACAGGAATTATAAAGGTGTCATAAGCTGGATATTTGCAACCTAATTGCAAGAGTCACGAAAGACTCAGGTTAGGAGATATATCCCTCACTTTCATCCTCAGCATTACATTTTCAGCCTTTTTTTCTCTAGGAAGGTAAATGTCCTGCAGAACTAAGACTGCTGCTGCTGCTCACAGTAATGAGCTCACCTTTACCCTTTCTTATTTCATCCTCTCATCAGGTGTTTTACCTTTTTGTACTCAGTTTATTAGTTTTGTAAGGCAGGGACCATCTCTTATATTTTGCATTTTCTAAGTCCAATGAAAGTTGATATATTTTATGTTCATAAGTCACATGCACCACTCAAACACCATTTATATGTTTCTTCTTACCATTCATATGTCAAAAATTTCCATATTGATTAAGTATGACATCAATCAGAGCATACTAATGCAGATTAAATCACAGCTAAGGAGAGGGTTGTTACATCCTAATATTACAATTTCCTGTATGAATTCAAAACCTCTCATAATTTTTGTGTGCAAGAGGGGACAAAAACATTTCTGTTCTGCAGCCAGGACCCCCAGTGTGTATAAGCATGTAGTGACAGCAAGGGACAGAGTGCTCTGTCCCATTGCTCCTGCTGGGAGGTTGCAGAGTGATCCTGGGTGGTATGTGTGGGATGCAGAGCCCAGGAAAAGCTGTCAGGAGCTGCACCATTCCTCAGCTTTCTCAAGGGTGCTGTCAGGGTACTTCCTGATGATAAAGTTTATCCCCACAGATCTTTTTCAGAGTGGGAGGTAGGCTTTATGTCACTTATGATTAATAGATTTTTAAAAATAAGACAAAAATTACTTTTCTCTCCAAAGCAATGATCATTTCTAGAGTGTCAGAGTGCTATTATCATGTAGAATCTTTTTTTCCAGCCATCCCAAAGTGTGGCTTTTCTCACTGCAATTCCCTGTGGTCACACAATGGAAACAGTATAGAAGTTGGCAACAGGCTGTCAGCACATAAAGAGAAGGACAGGGGCTCCCAGCCATCTTAGAAGGCCATTTAAGCCACTGTCCATTTAAGCCTGTTTGTGTCTCCTGAAGTGGCACTGCACAGTTCTCAGCTGGTGCCTGTACATGGATATCAGATCACAGTCACCTGCTCCATCCTTCTGGCACCTCCTGTCACACCACCATGGATAGATGGTGCTGGGCTCAGTGCATTGTTTACAAAGAGCTCAGCTAGAAAGAGGATTGCAGGTTGAGGCTGGTGTAAAGCTGGTGCCAAGATGTCTTTGCTAAATATATTCCATGGCTTCTGCTGGGGCCTCCATCCTCACCACAGCCTGATGTCCTACCTCTCCTCTTAAGCCATTCCACCCCGCTGCAGAACACAGACAAAGGCCACAAGGTAAGGCACTCTGAAATCAGCATTCCTGTGAAATTCTGGGTCCAAATCTGTGAATTAAAACATCTGTAGTCCTGTTGAATTTATGACATTTGAGCTTCTGCATGAAAAACAATCTAATTTTAAATGAATCCAATTAATCATTCGAGATAGTGCAGTATTATTATGATAATACTTTAACGTGCATATTTTTATGCTTTTGTGCTGATATAATTTCTCATATGCATCACTTTAGAGAACTTCTTTTGATTAATTGTAACATGGCTAATAGTCATTGTAAGAATAATAAGAATTTAGCAACTAATGAAAGAGTAGATGAAATCACTATGTAGGGTTACATGGGCTATATTTTGAGGCAATTTAATGTACATACATTAATATATTATCTATGTAAAATATAAACATTCCTTCATTTGCACTTAGTTTTTAAATCAGAGATTTGAATACAGAGGACTGAAATTTTCTGTCACTAAAAGACATATAAATACATAAAAAATAATTTGCAGAGGCTTTATACTATACCAACTTTCAGGTGGAGAAATTTTCAAAAACTGTTTCCTCTGGCCAAGTTAGATTGTAATTGCAATAAAACCTGAGTGAAATTCACAATAATACTATTGCATTGCAGTAGTCCTAAATGTGCTCTACAAGATACCAGCATGTATTTCATTCTTTTACAGCTAATAAGGACATTTTTATGTTCTTCAGGCTGTAGAATGTATCAGTAACAAAACAATGTATACAGACATTTGGCCACTCACTGTTTTAACCAATACAATAAAACAACTAGGTATGATTGCATACTAACTATGGATGCAGCCATATGGTTCATGGTGAAACACAGGGGAAAATGATCTTGTAAACAGAAATTTCAGAAAAAAGTCCTATTCTGTCAACTCTGATTTTATTGTAAGCACCTATTTTATCTAGAACTTTAATTTCTGGAAGTAAGTGATTTCATTACTACCTTCCTATTAAGATGCATCTTCTTGATTTGCTTGAAGAGCACAGTTCTGTTTTAGTTTTATTTTCTCTTTCATTTTAATTTTTAATCTGTACATAAATATATATGCACTAGAAGGGAGGGGCTGCAGAGAGCAGCCTCATACTGCAACCTGAAGTAATTGTAACATCACTTGTTTTGGGAGTTAGTGCCATGCTGGGATGAGTAATATCACTTCACATTGCAAACACTGCTCTTAAACCCATGGAAGAGGTTTCCTGTCATGGGGATAAATTTCTGCTTTAGCTTCATATTTTACCAAGTCTCTCCAGCCTAAAGCCACTGTAACTCCTCAAAAAAGTTTTTATTGGATGACAGACATAGAGAAAGGGGCTGAAATGAAAACCAAAGACCTGTCTAGCCTTTGAAAGATCTTCCATTGCTTTAAAAGTCAGATCCCAATTTGTCATTTCTTCTGGGCTCTTAAAAAGAAACCTCACTTGAATTCAGTTTTTTACCTTAAGGGAGGGATGATTTTGCAGCAAAAAGTGCTAGTGAGCTTTTATGTTCTGACTGATAAACAACAGCACACACCAATGGCCAGTGTATGAGTTTTTGAGCTTTGTCACCCTGCCAGAAAATTATTTTCAGAACCCTCTCCTGAAGTATTGTATAGTAAAAGCTCAAAGGCGAAAAGTGAGCTATCGGTAAGAGCAAGATGTTTCCTATGGAGGCGTATGAGTAAGCTTTAAATTGGCATATTTCAAATGTTGATGCTTCATGATATGAAAAGTATATGAAAAATAAGATTACTGTTTTTATAATGTTTTAATGGCTTTTCCTAAAATTATAATAGCAACAAAGATGGGTGTTGCAAAGAATCAATTTTAGCCCTGTGTTTTATGCTGAACCTTCCTGACATCTGAGCTTCTGCAACATTGGAAACTGACATTATTACTTGTTCAGCGCTATCAAACTGGAAATTTCACCTTATTAAAATGCAGTTGCTATGGAAACACCATAGTTCTGTGATTTTTGCTTGCAGGCAGTATAGAAAAAAATCTTAGTATCAATATACAAGTCAATGCATGTCATTTTAAAATATCTTCTTGATCCTCTGATGCTTTTATATACCAGTAGGAAATGTAAGATGTAGCACTTTATCTTAATGTGCTGGAGGAGTGAAAGATACTTTTCAACAACAATCTTGGGTGTATGCCATAGAAACTTAATACCTAGACAGACACACCTTCTAAAATTGCTTTCTTTTTTTTTATTAAAGCTAGCACTTCTAAAGGCCCAGTTCCTGTTGCTGTTTTATTCATACTTACTTATTTCATTTGAATATTTTCAATTTAATTGCTTTGTCCTTGGGGTTTAAAGGCCTCTTTTCTTTCTTGAAAACCCTGAAAAACCTTTCAAATATATACCATGCTATCATCCTTTATGACAAGGAAATACAGAACCTGATAAGATTAGTGCCTAAGATGTACAAAGAAGCTCCGAGTAGAGCAGGAAGAAAAATGCATGCAACAGTGCAGAGTGACCTTTATCCACTTCACCACATTAGCATTAGCTTTTAAATTGGCCTTTTTTGACAGTTTAATTTTCTTATTCTACCTTCTGTCATTTAGGTCAGGAATATCTATTCAGCTTATCAAATTCTGGACAGCTAAGGATTTATTCACAGCTCTGGCACAGATTTTCTGGATGTGTAGGATAGCCATGGGATATGAGTTGGGCCAAAGCAAAGGTCTGGTGTGAATAAAGGTTTTATTCACAGTCTGGTCAAAAGTGGATGCCTAATAGCAAAGATCTTTTCTGATGTTGTCTTATGTTGTCTTATCTGTTCTGATGTTGTCTTCCAGCAATGAAGTCCAGGGTCCTCCAGGATAGATTTTCCATTCCATAGTTTTTTCTAATGCATGGTTTGGTCAGGTAAGTTTTATGCCAACCAAAAAACCCTACTGTGCTGCCCAAATTTTGCCGGGGGACTGTGTGAAGAACCTCACTGGTTTTGAGTTTGCCATCTGATTATCTTATTTGATACTCTCTAGTTCACAAATGACAGGAGTCAGTAAGAAATCATGAATTAGGTATGTAACCCACTTTCTCCACAAATTCATGACTTCATAAATCATTATTGCATCAATCACAGGCTACTGGTTACAGGCCAGCTACTGCAAGTCCACTCTCCTGTGTCTCACCTTGAAACAGAAATAATGAGAGCTCTCATTTTCAGAGAATACTCATCTCTGCATACTAAAGAAACCACTGCATTGAAGTCAGAATAATGAGTAAGATTATGGCAATGGATTGGTACTGAATATGACTGAGTGAAAAGAGAAGCATCTCAGACCCTACTGCACCTGTACTGGAAGAGACAGACCAGGGTGGGCTCTTGTGCATTGCCCTCTTATGTTTCTGCTGCTTTGGCAAGTGGGAAAGGCAAGGGGGCTTTTCCCAGTGATTCAACTGCTGTGCTTTAGAGCAGTATGGATCCCTGTATTTGGATTGTTGAGGCACTAACCATTCTGTAAAGGGAAGTTTTGGAGCAGTATGGATCCCTGTATTTGGGTTGCTGAGGTACCAACCATTCTGAAAAGGGAAGCTTTGTCAAAAAAACCAAGACTGTACTTGGGACTGGTGTGGCTGTACCTCAAATCCTGTGTTCAGTTTTGGGCCCCTCTCTATAGGAGGGGCATTGAGGTGCTGAAGCCTGTGCAGAGAAGGGCAACAAAGCTGGTGGAGGGTCTGGATACAAGTCTAACAAGAAACCACTGAAGGAGCTGGGGTTGTTCACCTTGGAGAAAAGGAGGCTCAGGGAGTACTGTATCACTCTCTACAACTGCCTGAAAGGAGGCTGCAGCCAGGTGGGGGTCACTTCTCCCAAAGAACAAGTGACAGGATGAGAGGAAATGGCCTCATGTTGTGTAAGGTGAGGTTTCAATCAGATATTAGAAAAGATTTCTCCACTGAAAGAATGGTCAGGAATAGACTGCCCAGAAAAGTAGTGAAATCTCCTGGAAGTGTTTGAAAAATGTGTGGATGATGACACTTAGGGACACGGTTTAATGGTGAACGTGGCAGTGCTATGTTAACAGTTAGACTCCATCTTAAAAAACTTTTCCAACCTAAATGATTCTATGATTCTGCGACAGTATGTTTGTCCTGTAAACACATCCTGAAGCATTTATAGGCAAAATAGAGGGCACTGTGATTGTAAGGTTGAGGTTTATAAAAATGCACTGAGTGCCATATTGGCAATTTTTGTGTTGAATAAGTGTAGTTTGGAGGTTATCACCTCTTCCAGACATCACTGCCTCCTCCTTCTCTTATTATTGAGGTTTCCCCCTCTATTCAGTTGAAACCAGGTGGTGACTGGCTGTGTTTCAGTCCCCCATAAGCACAACTCTGCCTGCATGATAGTGAGGGCTGGGTGGCTGATTGATGCCTAGAACTGCCAGAGTTCACTAGGGAAGACATTTCAGTGCAGCAACTTGAACATGCAAATATTTAAATCTGAAGAGAAGATGTACTGAGATATGTCTGGGTAAGCTAAGGCTAGGACAAAAATTATTAAGATGAGCAGATTTCTGACCCGTGCAAATAACCTTAAAGTGCACAATTAACTGAAAATCCTTGTAGTAAAATTAAATTAATTGCGTTTGTAAGACTTCATTCCAAGCTCTCCTTCAGCTCTGCATAATTATGTAAGTAAATATTAGTAAATTCACAATTGTCAAATGCCTTGAAAACACTGCTTTTAATGTGATGCTACTACTGGTAATTCTATCCTGATATGACACTACTAGAAATACTTTGTCCTTCTTGGTAAAGAGAAATTATCAGGAGACTTGTTCTCATTTAACTCCTGCATAGAACTCAAGGAATTTCAATAAACTATGTTAGTTCTTGGAATAACTACATTTTCTTCCTTATTTTATCTTGAGGGGAAAAAAGGGAGTTTACAGTACATTATCTGAGACTCGGTAGCATTCAGGAAATGAAGAATCTGGGTGCACAGAACTATTATGTGCCCCAGATCATTATTATGGAGGAATGTATTTTTCATTTCCTAGAAGTCTGAGTCTGTTAGCTATTCACTATAGTTGTAGGTTAAATGTTAACATTTGGTATAAGTGGCAGCTGTCCATGACTTGGTATGAACAGTGGTCAAACCTAAAAATTCAGAAAAATCAGGCTGTTGCTTTGGTTGCTCCTGGCTGCCAAACTGCTCAGGAGTTTTGGCAAAGCAATGTAGGAAATGGAAGGTGGTTACTCCCTTCACATTTCACAAGGGCACTGAACTTTTGCAGCCCATTTCTGTATTGCAGTACACCCCTGAATTATGTATTTGCTCATTCTAAGTTTTTAGGAGACCAGAAGAAAGACAGAATTCTGTTTGATGGTTTCAGAGTATTAGGGGTCTGAAGGGTCCAGCACTCTGTGAAAGCCAATCCCATGTCACAGTGGTGGGTGGCAGCTTATGTTGATCAGTGTGTTTGAAACCTTCCTGTAATATCCACACATTTATTCATGGCTTGTTTACACCCAGTTGCTTTTGTGCCATCATCTTGCACAGCCAGCTGTGTTCCATTTTGTGTATTAGTTTTTGACATACACAGATTACTCAATGACACCGGGCTAATCTAAAAGCACAAGGACTATTGAATTGTACTCCCATGTCAATAATTTGCAAATTCCTATTCAGATTTCTTCACATTCTTACAGTGTAAACAAGGATCAAATACAGAGAAAAATAACCTAAAATTCTACTTGAATGAGTTGCACTTCAAGCTGCTCTCTAGAGAATGAAGGCAAAGGAGAAAAGAGAGTCCATTATTTGAACAGCAGACAAGTACGTAATGTGATAGAAAGGATGATGGTTTTGGGGAGATATTAAAACAGTATCTTTGTGCTGCTACATGATAGGGCTCTAATTGCTAAATTAAATGACTCAAATTAAAAATACTTAGTCATTATCATAACTCCAGAAAAATTCTTTAAGGCTTCAGAAACAGAAATACTTCAGGGAAAAAACACCGGCATGAAACTGGGGGACAAAAAGTGTGATATACACTGCAAACTGAGTTGTTTAAATACTCAAAATAAAGAGTAAATTTCAATATTTTATTGCAAAAAAGATTTTGCCTGTAGGTAATGGTAACTCTGTACTATGGTGCAGTAATGAACCAAATTCAGAAGCACTCCTACACTTGCTACATTATTTCAGTTTGCTGAGAATGTTCCAAATTCTGCCATGGTTGCATTAATGTAATTTTTACAAGGTATGTTATACCAGATGTGAGCAGTATAATATTCAGAAATGTGTTTTCATATGCTTAATTTATTATGCACCAAGGATTTT